>NW_025763526.1:1200000-1862643 GCF_020726555.1 Boeremia exigua
ACGAGCGCACTTGACGCCATCGCCGCGGCCACGATTCGCGAGACAATTTTAAGGCTTGTTGCCTCGCCTACTGAGCACGACGACACGGTGGATCGGCCGCTGAGCCCGAGGAGTAGAGCCGGTGGATTCTGGGATGGGAAAGATTGGGAGCCGAGCGATGGGGTTGTTGGCTCGCCTGGGTGGCTTCGGGCGAGGGGTAAGAGGGCTAAGGGGAAGGGGAAGAAGAAGCAGATGACGGTCATTATCATCACGCATGCGAGGGAGATGATGAGTATCGCTGAGCATATCATTATGCTGGACAAGGGGAGGGTGATCGAAGAGGGTGGCTATGCGGAACTGAAGAGGAAGAGAAGTGGAGCTTTTGCGAAGCTGTTGAGAGGAGAAGCCGAGTAAGGTCGGTCCGGCTATTTTGCTAACCGCAGTTTTGTATTCATCTGTAAATGAGTTTATGGGTGCTGTCTTTCTAGATCTACACTTCCGTCGTGAGTCTGGGTATACTGTATAAGATGTTGCTAGGAAATTGTAAAACCGTACGCTGCATCGACCATTGGTCATACATCGTGCGTATTGAGCAGTCGGGTATACCCCTCATCATCAGCCTTGAATCACCCGCTGTGCGCCTTGGGCAGCCAGACATATGCCTCGCAACAGTCCCATCTTTGCCTTTTGCAATCCTCCGCTACCGGCAAACAAGAGAGTGGACCCAAATACTGTGGCTAGTCCAAGCCCGACAGCGACGTTCAGTATCCTTGCTTGCTTCTGCGATGCCTCGTAGACCTCCGAGTATCTCATATTGCTGAACGTGACTCGCGAATACTGGGTGGCCCAGCCCAAGGCAGGTAGATGGACATATAGCGTCTCTTCAACCCACTTGCGGAGTAGGTACAGAGGTTTTGTGACATCTGATGCCATCTCGCGGTAGTTGCCAAGCGCAAGATCATTGATGGTTTGCGCATCTGGTGTGCGCTCTTTTGTGTACTCCTCTAGCGCTTTTGTGCGGTCGTTGGGGTGTTTATCGAGGATTTCGAAGAGTACACGGACGTCTTCGAGGCCAGCATTCATTCCTTGTCCGTAGAAGGGTACCATGGCATGTGCAGCGTCCCCGACAATGACACCGGAGTCCTGATAGTGGTATGGAGTACATTTGATGGAGATCAAAGGCAGGTGCTCATTGTCTTTGAATTGCTTTTTCAAATCATCCTCTGTGATGAGGTCGGGTACCACGGCGGGGAAATTTTTGCTGAAGTACTCAATGACCTTTCCTGATTCTCCCAAATCATCGAAGCGTTCTTTGGTCATGAAAAGTGTTGAGGTAAAGGTCTTGTCGGTGTTTGGAATGGCAATGAACATGGACTCGTCCGCAGGCCAAATGTGGAGGTAGTTTGGCGGTATACGGAAGTCTCCATCGGATGTTGCTGGGACACCGAATTGACACCAAAGCTTGTCGATGTACTCTTGCTGGTAGGCCATGGGAACAAACTTCATAAGATGGTTCCGTACCGCAGAATGAGCACCATCAGCACCGATAAGGAGGTCAAAGGTCAGCTTGAATTCCGGTCCTTGTGTGAGTAGGTCCTTCTTCTCCGAGCGGTTCTCGAACCAAGCTGACTTCTTTTTGAAGTCCACGCCAATCAGCTTGTGCTTGAAGAAGAACTTGACATTAGGCATTGCGTCCAAGTGAGCGATCAGAGCTCTGTTCAACTCTGTCCGATCCATAGCTAAAAGGTCCTGCTTATTCTTAGCTAGACACACGATCGGCTACATCGTAAAACTCACACGACCATGCGCATCATACTGCTGTGCCTCACGCACGTACTTTCCATGTTTCTTAACATGAATCATACGACCGTGCATGGGCACCGTGTTTGCGAGCACAGCATCTGCAAGATCTGACAGACCAGTCTGCCGCAGTGAGTTGATGCCACGCTCAGACAGAGCCAGATTGATAGATTTGGTGTTCAGTGGAGTTGTTGAGGCGTCTCGAATGTCTTTACAGTCAAGTCAGCCTCGCTAGTTCTCAACGAGAGCTTTGTGACAACCACAACTGACCTGGTCGCAGTTCGTAAATTTCCACGTCATGTCCTCGAACGGCAGCGTAAACGGCAGCGAGGGCCCCGACTGGGCCAGCCCCGACAACTACAGTCTTCATGGTCATTGTGGGTGTTGGTGCAAAGGAAATTGAAGAGATCGTGTGAGTCTTATTGACCGGATGGACGGGAGTGCGAATAGTGTATCGGCGTAATGGAATTTGTAAGAGATCTAGATCTCACACGCAGACATTTCGTGTGTACGCTACCAGAAGCCCTTAATGGCGCAATTATGTACAGCGAAAGTCAAGGAAACAAATGAGAAATCCTGGCGGAGCCTGCCGCATGGTAAAAGAGATGATACAACACGTGCCGCAAGAGGTAAGAGCATTTCTCAACGTCCGTGTTAGTCAGCATCGAACGATCGCCGCCGTCGGCGTTCTCTGACGCGGCTGGACCCTTCCCGCCGTGGATTCCGATCAAAAGTTCGGCGTTCAAGTCGCGGTGCCTATCAAAACACCCAAACCCTCTTTTTTGCGCGGAGTAGCGGCATTCATTATATACGCATTTGGAAGTGTGATATAAGTATCCTCCATCTGTAGCTACCGCCACAAATTCGCGAACTCATTCAAATCTTTCTACAATCCAAATCCTTGCACAAAATGGCCGGAGACGCCCCGCGCAAGTGCAGCGGCAACGACTGCGAGAACGACGCAGGCTCGCTGCAGTGCCCGAACTGCCAAAAGTTGGGCAAGGAAAGCTTCTTCTGCTCGCAAGACTGCTTCAAGCGCAACTGGGTATGTAGTCACGTCCTCTGGGGACTGCGCTCAGAATCTGACATCGCACAGGCCGAGCATAAGAAAGCGCACAAGTCGCAGAACGGTATTCTCTCCAACATCTTCACGCCAAAAGTAGTTTCTAAACCGGATCCAGCGACGGGCCATTTCAACCCATTCCCTACGTTTCCCTACACCGGTACCCTACGACCCGTATACCCGCTGTCGGCGAAGCGTGAAGTAAAGAAAGGCGTCAAGCTTCCAGACTACTCGAAGGATGGCATACCGCGCTCAGAGCAGGTGTTCGTAAACAGGAACAAGATCGCAATTCTCACAAAGGAGGAGCAAGATGGTATGCGCAAGGTCTGTCGACTGGCGCGTGAGGTCTTAGATATTGCGGCTGCGGCGGCGAAGCCTGGTGTAACGACCGATTACATTGACGAGATCGTCCACAATGCTTGTATGGAGCGCGACGTAAGGAATCGACTTCCAGAGTACGCGACAAGAGCTGACATGAGCAGTCATATCCTTCACCCCTCAACTACTGCCACTTCCCCAAGTCTGTATGCACCTCGGTCAATGAGGTCATCTGCCACGGCATTCCCGACCAGCGAGTCCTCAAGGATGGTGACATTCTGAACATCGACGTCACACTATACCACGGCGGCTTCCACGGAGATCTGAACGAGACCTACTACATCGGCGACAAGGCGCTGGCAAACCCGGATGCGGTGCGCGTGACTGAGACAGCTCGCGAGTGCTTGGACCAGGCTATTGAGCTTGTCAAGCCAGGAACACTATTCCGCGAATACGGCAACGTTATTGAGAAGCACGCGAAGAGCCAGAAATGCGGCGTCATCAGGACATACTGTGGCCACGGCATTAACCAGCTTTTCCACTGCGCTCCCAACGTCCCCCATTATGCAAAGAACAAGGCTATTGGACAGGCAAAGCCTGGCATGTGCTTCACCATTGAGCCTATGATTAGTATTGGATCCTACAGGGACAAGACATGGCCGGATGACTGGACCAGCACAACCCTGGACGGTTCCCTTACCGCTCAATTTGGTATATTTGCCGTAAGCTTCTCAAAGTATTCCGCTAACCAACGAACAGAACACACTCTGCTGGTTACCGAAGATGGTGTCGAAATCCTGACCGCCAGGCTCCCCAACTCTCCTGGTGGCGCGGTCCCAAGGGTAGCTCCAGTGAACGGTGAGGCGACTGCAGCGGCATAATGTTTACGAGCAATCTGCACGACAGATCAACAAGCCTTAAGCCAACCCAAGCACCAACCGTCAGACGCTGGTGCTAGGACACCGTGGCCTCAGGGTAGCCAATGGAGGAGGGACTAAGCAGACCTACTGTCAGTAACGGCCGACCGCAGACAGAAAGAGATGGAGGCGCTTGAACTCGCCAGCTTAGCGACTCTGTGAGGAGTGGGAGGAGTAAACTGGACACATCAACGGCGGTGGGAGTCTCTGAGATATTGGTTGAGGATCATGCAGACTTGTTGACACAATCCATTTGAGCTGCACTGATAGGGTACCATATGGAGCAGTATGCCTTCAGCAGTCTGCTGCGAGATCTGAGCCGAAGTCCCTTTCAGCAGGTGCCTATTCCTGCGAGCCATGTGGGCATATTATCGAAGATGACCATCACACAGCTTTGTGACTCCCATATGCATCGTGACATGAATATGAGCGCCGCCTTGATTGGGGTTGGCTTCGCCGCTAGAGACGCACATCAGGTAAGCGAGCACGCCTTGACCTCAACCAGGGCATGGCAGCATCTGTCTCTGTAAACGTCATCCAGAAGTTATCGCTGCCTGCTTGCTGACAGCTTGAGCACGTCCACAAGAGCTCTCTGCGACTCGTTACATCCGAACCCTATAGTCACTGTAGTTGTTGGGTGCTACGTCATCACAACCTACCTCCAGTTCTACGCCCCGCCGCGCACGAGCTAGCTTACCGCGTCTAGCCCGCAGCCTGCAAACACACGACCGCATCCGCTCCACAACTGCACACCTCACACGCAATCGCATCGATACGTAGTCTCAGGCTGTACCGCCAGCTTCCGTCACACCTCACCCTACCAATCCTCGTACTGCGCTGCACAAGAACTCCTCAAAATGACTGGCGAAGCATGGTTGTACCTTCTGGCGGTGTTGATAAACGCCGTCAACCTGTTCTTGCAGGTCTTCTTCACCATTATGTACAGCGATCTCGAATGGTGAGTTTCCCAACCTCGAGGAGCAAGCGCTTCGCGTAGCCCAGTCTGCCCGCGTCGCGCCCGGCTGCAAGCACATGCTAATTTTGCGCCAGTGATTACATCAACCCCATCGACCTCTGCAACCGCCTCAACACCTACATCATCCCCGAAGCCGCCGTTCACGCTTTCCTGACCTTCCTCTTCCTCATTAATGGATACTGGGTCGCGCTCATTCTCAATCTGCCTCTCCTGGCATGGAATGGCAAGAAGTACGTGCACTTGGCAAGAAGATAAGGACTCTGCGCTGACGAAAGATAGGATCTTCGAGAAGAACCACTTGCTCGATGCAACAGAAATCTTCAGGAAGCTGAATGTTCATAAGAAGGTACGCGTCGCCGAACATGTTCAGACTACGGTGTATTAACAAGACCAGGAATCCTTCATCAAGCTTGGTTTCCACCTGCTGATGTTCTTCTTCTACCTGTACAGCATGATCGTTGCTCTCATCCGCGACGAGACCCACTAAGCGCGCACGCCGCGGTTCCGGCAATACTGATCTAGGATGGAAGCCTTCACCACGGTTGGGCTGGTTTCCTCCATGACTAAACGTGAGAGCGTGGCCAAGTTGGCAGACGTGGGCGCGCGTTGCCTGTGGGGACTGGATACAGACGGCTCATCTGAGGGTGCTTGAGCAGATGGGCGAGGGATTAGATATGATGGATACCAACAAGAGGGCTGGGGGGAGGTGCTCAAACGATCGTTGCATCGAACGACTTTATGTTCTTATGGGCTATGTTAGCGTTGTCTTGTAAGCCTTTCTGTATATGAATGATGTATGTACGCTCGTTGGGCGACATTGCAAAAGTCACTTTTGACCATTGCTTCAACCGTATTGTTTGTTGTGTTGGCCAGCCATGGGAGGCCTAATAGCTCTCTACCTCCGCCCGTCTATCGCTGCTCATATCTGGCATCCACCCCTTCGGCCTCTCCGAGCCGCGCACTGTGAGTCCGTACAACGCCTTCTCTACTTTGTCGACACATTCGCGCAAAACTGGCATCTTCTTCGTCTCCAGCTCGCTCACCCACTTCGGCCCGTACGGAGCCTCGAACATCTCCAGCTGCAACCTGATCGAGCGCAGATCATCCAAGACAGTTCGTGGCTTCTGATCCTCGGTGGACGCGGCTGCTTGTGAGTCTATTTCCATCTTATCTGCGTCATCTGTCGCAGCAGGTGACTTCGATGTTGGAACCGCCTTGGCCCTGCCCGCCGGGAGCTTGCCATTCGTGGCCATAGAGGTGACGCTGAAGCGCATCAACTCGCCCGTCATGTCGCAGATGCCCAGAATGTAGTCTTCGGGACTGAGCGGCACGACATTGTGTTCTTGTTGCAAATCTCCTTCTTTCGGCTCGCCCTTGCTCAGAGCCGCAATCTTGGCTTTGGCCTCGTCATACGAGATTAGGGATTGCGTTTCCAGGTAGTGCTGGAAAGACAGCGCCTCGATAAATTCCTGGTTGCCGCCTGTGATGTTGTGCGCATAACGGTGCGCGTTAAGGGATTGCAGGTCCGAGGCTATGCTGGAGAATTGCTTTTGTATCGTTTCCCAGTACTGAGCATTGGACTTGTGGGCAAATGGTGGGACTGGTTGGCCTACGTTGCGAACTCTGTTTGATCTTGTCAATGCGTGATGAAGGTAATGTTTTCGATGATGCCAACCTTTGTAATGTGAAAATGCTAAAGCATGTTAGCCTTGTAAACAGAGTGGGTGAGCCAACGGATATTTACATCTTCTTGCTTGACGCAGTAATGTCCCTCGACGCTTTGATGATCCTCTCGCGGCGATCGTGATGCTCGTCCAACTCTTTCCGGAACCCTTCAAACATGGCAATGAACGGGCCGGTTGGCTGCTCGGGCTTGCCTGCATCCGCCATCTTTTCGTCTCTCTTACGTTTGTTTTGGTTCATGAGTTTCGACAAAGCAATCTCGTTGACGCGGTCGAGGGGCCTGACTATGACGAAGTGCAAACGGTGCAGGCGCGCTGGCACGTGGGAGCTAGCTCAATCAGGACTCGGGGCCTCGGCTGCGATTGCTCGTGCTGTGACGGCCAGAGTTGCAGATGAGACTTGACATCTCGAATCAAGTTCAGGCTCCGATCTTCTCATCGGGCCTTGTGTGTGCTTTCAATTGCATTTTTGTTGATATTACGATGGTGTTGTCGACCTTTTTCCGCAGTCCTGCGTTGGTGTTCACAGCAGCTACACTCCTTCGTGTAGTGTTTCTCCTTTACGGACTATGGCAGGACGCGAATTCGCCCATGAAATATACGGATATCGACTATTTCGTTTTTACTGACGCAGCTCGGTTCATATCCCGTGGTCAATCTCCCTATGCACGAGACACATACAGGTACACGCCCCTGCTCGCCTGGTTGATATACCCAACGACATGGCCCGGGACCTTCTGGTTTTCGTTCGGAAAAGCACTCTTTGCTGTTGGCGACGTTGTTGCAGGTTGGATGATGTACCGCATATTGAGAGAGTACAGAGGATTGGACAAAGAAAGAGCTCTGAGATTTGCGAGTATCTGGCTGATGAACCCCATGGTCGCGACGATCAGTACTAGAGGTAGCTCAGAGGGGCTGCTAGGTGTTTTCGTGACTGCGCTTCTTTGGGCGGTATTAGCGAATAGGACGATATTGGCGGGGCTGTTGCTTGGGTTCGCTGTCCATTTTAAGATCTATCCCTTCATCTACGCAGCTTCAATTGTCTGGTGGCTTGATGAGACAAAGGATGGAACATCAAAACACGGATCTCAGAGCAGCATGCCAGGGTCGAAGTTGAACAAGCTCGTAGCGTTTGTCAACCCACAGCGGATCAAGCTCGCTGTAAGTAGCTTCATCGCGTTCGCAGCCTTGAATGTTGTCATGTACGAAATGTACGCCTGGCCATTCCTGGAGCACAGCTACTTCTACCACCTTACTCGCATCGACCACCGCCACAACTTCTCGCCGTACAACACTCTTCTCTATCTCAAGTCGTCCCCAGGAGGCAGCCAATCGACCCTCGAACTTGAACGCCTCGCGTTCGTACCTCAGCTCCTTCTCAGCGCTGTCATGATCCCTCTGGCACTAGCTAAGAAAGACCTTGCCGCGACGATGCTGGCGCAGACGTTTGCTTTTGTAACATTCAACAAGGTCTGCACAAGCCAGGTAAGTCGACTGCACGCTCGAATAGATGACGTCCAGTTACTGATTGTCCAATAGTACTTCCTCTGGTACATGATGTTCTTGCCATACTATCTTCCGGACTCGATCCTTCTGAGCTCTCGCTCAGCCGGGTGCACTGCGCTTGCAGCCTGGGTGGTGGGACAAGTGGCGTGGTTACAGCAGGGATTTCAGCTGGAGTTCAACGGGTATTCTACGTTTGTGCCTGGTCTCTGGCTTTCGAGCGTAGCTTTCTTCGCAGTGAATGCTGGGATATTAGGCGTCATCATTTACGATATCAGAGCAGGAGCGGAGAGAGCAGCAGCGAGGAAAAAAAAAGCTATGATTGCATTGTTGGAATGAGCATACGTCAGATGTATATATCAACCCCACCTCCACAGTATATCTGATGGTATCGCTCTTTGTAGAAGCGGAAAACATGTGCGCCATCCCCTTGCTTATAGACCGCGCTGCATTTATCGTAGATTCGTGATGTCTGGTATATATTCATGCCGAAGGCAATGGCCCATAACGCCGATCCAAATGCATGTTAAGACAAGAAAGTGTGAACTCTAACCTCCCCAGACGTGTCGTGTATTCAGTAGCTTGGGTATCTTGCCCTTGACGCGGGTGACCTTGTATGTACCCTTCGGGTTGCCTGGCAGATCATCGACCAGTACGATCTTCTGCAGGTTACGCAAGTAGATGAGCAGATTCGACATCGGTAGTGCATCTTGTAGCGTGATTGATGTAATTGCGTCGCGCTGCTCGCAGGATAGTCGCTGCTCCAGAAAGAGGAAGTTGAACAAGGTGTTGTGCGAAGAGAACGCGAGAGTGTTCAGAGTATATGGTAGCTTTGCTGTTTCGTAATACAGCTGCCGGCAAATATTGTTAAGTAAGGTAAAGCCGAATGTGACGTTGATATATGGTAGTTGCTTCTTGAACGGGTCGACATTAGGCTGGCTGTAGACGGCACAGCAATACCTGAAGGTTGGAACGACCCTGGCGGGCTCAGAGGCCGTTTCTACACGCCGATAGGTTTCGTATCCGATGGTGATGGTTTTACCACCAAGGACGTATCTGTAGATGCGTGCACGTACCTCTCCTGGAAGGCGCAGGAGAGGCGACTTGGACTGGTTGGTAGACCACCTAAAGAGGTTAGCCGTATCTCTTAACGAGGACGAGTAAGCTTACAACTGGACCTCCCTTGATCGCTTCGGCAGCTGGTCGCCAAAGAGATCTACGCCTGAATGCTTCGTATTCTGGGCTGCATTGGATTTTGGAACGTAGGTCTGCTTCTGGACTTTGCCTTTGCTACGTTTCCGGCAGAGGTCTGTTACCTCGGAAGAGCCGTCATAGTGTCCAGACGTCGAACCAGGCTTCAATCTTGCGCCTGGCCCACTCGAGTTACTACTGCCTGTGCCACTGCTGCGAAGCCTTTGCACTTCTGATGGCGGGGTTGGGAGATAGCTGCCGTTCGGTTGAGTTGCGTGTGGTTCTTTCTTCCTGACTTCTATCGTCCGCACAAATTCATCACGACTACCGTGGATGTTTGGCTGCTTTGGAATTGGAGATTGCGTGGATCGGGGCTGTAAGGCCTTGTCAAACAATCCTGCTAGAGATTTCCGTGGCTTCGGCGTGACTTCGAGATCTGCATCGTCCTGCGGAATCGAGACAGGCCCACCGAAAAGTTGCGATGTTCTTTTAAATATGGCAGAGCCTCTTGCGCGAATACTAGAGGCTGTTGAGGAAATTGTGGGTACAGACACAAAGCTGCTGGTTTCGCTGGGGCTGTCGGTTTTCCGTCGCTTGCGACTGCCGTCCTCGTCATCTGGTGTCGAATCCCCATTGTTGCGTGGCCGCGTCTTATCCTTCCTCGAATACGTGAACTTTTGCTTCATGGTTTCCGAGCAATCCCGAGCTCTTGCTGCAAAGGTCAAAGGCGGAAGTGAGAAGACTCGGGAGAGGCGCACAAAACAGAGAGTTGCGGCATTCGGCGGAAGATGCAGGGGTGTAAGAGTGCAGCAAATAAAGGCGAAGACTGCGCTTGCCTGACTGGACGGCAGGACACGGAAGTAAAAGACTGCTTGCAGCACCTTAGATCGAGGAGTGAAGTGAAAGACCGAGTACCACTCATTCAACTCTGGTGGAAATGGCTGAGAGCTGGAGATCAACACCAGTGGCTTGCAGCGGGCTGGAGCTACTCAGCCTCAATGACCGTCGATAATGATTGCTGCCCGCAGACAATGCAGAATCCGGGTTGCGATTGAGTCGTCGGAGGTTCTGGCGAGGTGATACAACGCGAATCGTAAGCGAGATGCCAAATGGAGTGAGGTGGTGTGGAGGATCGACAAGCAGAATGACACGCTGCCACGTGAGGATAATCAACTACCGGTAGAGCCGTCTAGCGCATTGGCCGTTCACCTCTGCTCTGTCAGTCTGCACAGGGCATTGATTGACACAGTAGAAGCGGTAAGTATTCAAGTCACGGACCGCGCAAGGCGAATTCAGAGCTGCGGTCGTCAAAGTGGCAGTCTCGTAGGGTGAAGGGCCCCCGGCTTGGTGACGCGGGACGCTACGAGTGAGCTAGTACACGCCAAAAGCGCCAGCCGACAACGCTCGTATCATCACGATTCCGATTGCGTCTACGCATCAGTTGTCCATCATGTAGCACTTTACTCAGTGTTGCACGGTACAGCACCTTACTCGTGGCTGTGGTTGTTGAAGACCCTGCCCTACACAATGGCATGACTCTCGTTTCGTTACGGCAAGTCGACTACGCGCCTGCATCATGGAAATACTGTACATCTATACATCAGGCAATTCATCCTGTGACCTTCACCTGCGTGGTCATTATCGCAGAAGTATCCGTCATGTCGTGTTCTGGCCCGCTGTTGCCAGCGACGGTCACCCAGCAACGTCAGAGGCAGCTGCTTTCACCCCGATTTCTTAGACGGTTTATTGCTCCGCCGCCGTTTCCACCTCGAGCTCGGCAACACCACAACACCTCAACACACGACACGCGACTTGTGAGCCACGACGACAAGTATCATGCCGTACATGAGGGAGTCAAGTACGTAACTACTTAATTTCGCACGCAAAGGCTATCAGCTAATCAAATCAAGCCGTGAAAGCGGCGGGGCTCTCTTGGGATAGTTTCCCAGCGCCCACGCCCGAGGCTGCAACCTGGCAGCCCGATCCAGAGAGCGTGCCCGGGACGGGCAGGCTGCCAGACCCGCGGTTTGACAGATACCTCCCTACTGACCGACAGAGGCAGGCGCTCAAGCGTGAGAGGCTTCTTACCGATGGGCTTACTGGAAGCGTCAGTAATGGCTCGCTCACAACGGCTAACTCCACACGTGTGGGTAACTGGCCGGCACCTATGCCGCGCGCGCACTACTTGCCTCGTGCTTCTGCACCAGGTCCCAGTATTGAACAGTCTACATCTACGACGCCCAGTACGCCTCCTCCAGCCAACGAATCACTCCAGACTTCCCGAGTGGTATCGAAAATAGCAGCAATGCCAGATCTTAAGGTCGGCTCAAGTATCCAGCGTGCTAATCAAATCACTGAGACCACCCCTCCAGTCAACAAACCACTCCAGACGTCCCAAATGGTATCGGAAACAGCAGCAATGCCAGATCTCAAGACCGGATCAAGTGTTAAGCTTGCTAATCAGATCAATGAGAAGATATCACGGTTCCAGGCTCCCCTTGACCGGCCCGTATCGCGCCCAGCAACCTCGACGTCGCGAGATTCTGAGTCCACAGGAACGACGTCTGTTCCTTCCTGGGCTCTCCCGCTAGCACATCTTCTAGAAGACTCACCTCCAAAGGTTTCTTTACCAAGCCACCGTCGAGATAAACCTGTTACGTTGACCTCGATGTCGACACCGCCTCATCTTCGCGACCAAGTGCATGCGGTGAATATCATAGCAGCAAAGACTATGGAAGACTCAGACCAAGAGCATTCCATTGGCATAGCTCATGACAGCTCATCAAGCCCTGAGGATGGCACTCGGCCCACCCAGATGGCGAAGGTAAGTACAGTGACTTGTGTGCTCTTCATGTACTGATCTGTCTTAGGACGTCAAGACACACCTGACCTTGCTCGAGAGCTTGATCCCAGAAAAGCCTATTCGCACGTCACAGAGTCACCAACGCTTCCTCCACACCAAACTCATAAACTTCATGGAAGACGAGATGGACATGCACAAGCGCACAACGCGCCGCGAGCTGCAAAAACTGAGCGATGAGGAGTTTGCAAGCTTCTTTAACGAGATCGTGTCCAAGCATGAGTCTGTTTGGGCTCTTCAGCAGAAGCATGGGCAGGATTGAAAAGATGCTTCCAGAGACACCTCGAGCCATCTTTCAGCAGAGAGGAGTAGTACTTCATACAGATGACTGGCTCAACTACAGCTAGCGTCTAACCCCAGTAAGATTTGCCCATGCACCGTCATGACAAAGGTGAAGCTAATAAGATCGTCAGCCCTTCCATTTGAGTTGTCCAATCTCAATCTGCGCTCGTCTACACTCTGGAAGCATGTTCACTGAAGCGTGGACTACATCCAGATGAAAGTGTGTCGGTGCGGTCCAGCTTTGTTACGCTGCCTGTGCGCTACAAGCGTTTCAAAGGCACAAATTGCTGACTGGCTGGAATTGATTTGATTTTAAAAATTTGATTCTTTGGGGCAAAAGCAGCGCTGGATACTTCACAGAACAGAACAAAGATATGGTTTCACGCGCTCTTTGTTCCCATTTCGTCTAGCTTTGAGAACTTATAAACGCCAATGCGAAACAACCATTCATGCTTTATGTTTTATCTGACATTGTGCGTTCCACTCAAGCTAATCTCGAACGACCTTTGCTGTCTATTTAGCTGCTTCCGCATAACACTTCAATCAACCGTACTCCGCTTACGTTCGCCAACACAGCAAGCTTATCGAGAAAATCCACACGCTCTTTCGACAAGAACACTTAGATTGCGGCGGTTCCCATCAAGTCATCAAGAGTTAAATGTGTTGGAGATAACGGAACTTCTTAATTTACAATATTACCAGTGCACATCCGAAAGCCATGCTGAAAGCGAATTATGGAGAGAAAGCAGTACCTCTAGGCTCAACAAGGATCTTACACGAGGGACAAGCTGGAAAGCCTGCTATAACCCTCACCACATTCAAGTTCGAACAGAGCAAAACCCCTGACTTGGGATCCAGCGAGCTTAGGTATCTTTCAGACTGTGTCAAGACTCAGACGGCAAGCCCGAATACGAAGCCAGTACATCCGAGTCAAGAGCAGCGGTTACATGACAAGCGGGATGTTGCTATACAGTCCTGCGAGGCCACTATAGCACTGGAGAAGCTCAGGCTCGATTTGGAGACACGATGCGGTCGCCAGCGGTGCGAATAAAGAGACAACCATAAACTGTACTGAACGCCGTGAATATCCTGGATCAGAGAAGGACGCGAGTGGGACAGTGACGTGAGCGTACCGTATGTTCGCGCGTTGGGTGGTTACTAGTCGCGGGGGAAGCTGTGTGTGTTCGCAGTGGAGTCAAGGATATACATGCAATGCATACATCATGTGCATTTGGCTCGTGGGTAGCGCGTTACCGGATAGGGGAAGTTTGCTGAATCCAATCAGTTCCAATCTGGGTCTGATCCGGCATACGTTGCAGGCACAGGCTGTCTTTATGTAGGGTACATTCTATAGACATGAACTTGCGGGGTATGGGGCCTGGGTTGTTTGGTTGTCGTGTGCACTCCTCTGAAAATTGTTGAGGGAGCGATCGCTACCAATTTCTACGGTTGTGAGGTCGAGGGTGGACTTGCGCAAACTTTCCCCAGCACAACCATCGTGATTCGGGGGACTCGCAAGAATTGAGGTTCATCAAGTCAGGTGAGCATCGAAGCTTGCAATTCAAGGGAAACTGCACAATCAGGGACCTCAAGGCTGGACCCAGGGTCTTCAATTTGGACTCGCGATCAACTGGCCGAAAGTATGGATCCTTCGCTATTGGTTGGAGTGCACAATGTTGGTTCGGTCATTTTGTCCCAGGTCACGCCTAGTACCAATGTTTCACGAATACAACAGTTCTCTTTATAATGTGCATCCCTCCACGCTTCTTCAGACCCACTGCCACAGTGTAGGAGCCCTACACACCAAGATCTTTGATTATTTTGGAGACCTCGTACCTGAGAAACGGTGAGTGCCCAACCGTTCCGACCCTTTAAGGACCTCATCGTCTGTACGTTGACTGACCTTAGCAGACTTCTTTACAATTATGGATACCACACAAGAAAAGGGGGTCCATGCCGGACATGCAAGACATGAGAGTAACAGCAGCTCCCTTGGGCCAGCGGTTGAGCGAACGCAAGGTCTCGTTGATGCCAACGGTGTCACCAGACTGAGCGAAGGCGCAGACATCAAGGACACTGCGTATGCGTTCTCGTACAAGTATAAGTGGTGGATTCTCACAGTCGTTGCTTTGTGCCAAACAAGCATGAGTAAGCCATCTCTTTCCTCTAGCCAGCGAGTATCGTAATCGATGCATTTTGCTAACGCAATCCTTAATCAGACTACAACGCAGCCGTGTACTCAAATGCCATTGCCCCACTGAACGAGCACTACAACCTGGGCAATAACCACTTCACCAATGCAAGAGCGGGTCTGGCTTGGTTCCTGATCCCTTACGGATTTGGTTGCGAGTTGTGGGCGCCATGGTCAGAAGACTTCGGGCGCTGGATCGTCATGCAGCTTTCGCTTGGCTCTGTCAATATTTGGCAGATCCTGGCAGGAGCAAGCACATCTTGGAACATGGTTCTCGCAGCCCGCGTTTTGGGTGGTGTTTGCTCAGCCGGTGGTTCGGTCACGCTCGGCATGGTCGCCGACATGTTCCATCCTGATGAGCAACAGTATGCTGTACTTTGGGCTTCGCTTTGGTCTTGCCTTGGTTCCGGTAAGTGATCTCCACGATCCTGCAAACCAACTCACTAACTGCGACACAGTTATCGGCGGCATGGCTGGTGGCTCAATCGAGCAGTTTCTCCATTGGAGGTGGAACTTCTGGATCCAGCTCATTCTCGGCATAACGGTTCAGGCTATTCACTTCTTCTTCGTCCCAGAAACACGCTCCACGGTCATGCTCGACCGAAAGGCCAAGAAAATGCGCAAAACAGATGGTGAATGCACCATTCGCGGCCCCACTGAAGACAAGAAGTTCGATTGGAAACACGCCGCAGCGCTCATGGGTCGTCCCTACAAGATGCTGGCGACTGAGCCCATTGTTCTTTTCCTGTCGCTTCTCTCCGGATTTGCTGATGCTCTCATCTTCAGCTTTCTTGAGTCTTATGGATACGTCTTTGGTCCAGGAGGCTGGGATTTCACCCCGAGCCAACTCGGCTTTGCCTTGTCGGCTCTCTTCATTGGATATTGGGCCGCAGGATTATCGTACGTTCCGATCATCCGCAGAGACAACCAGAAGCGCAAGGCTGGTAAGGACTTGAGTCCGGAGACTCGTTTGTGGGGCTTATTGTTCATTGCCCCCCTCCTTTCCATTGGACTCCTCGGCTCGGCTTTCACAGTCACCGGTCCTCCACTTCCGTGGATTGCGCCACTTATCTTCGCAGTCCTTATCGGATGGGCTAATATGGCGATCTATTTTGCTACCATCGACTACATGGTCGCTGCGTACGGTGGCAAGTATTCAGCATCTGCTACCGGAGGCAACGGCTTCTCCCGCGACGTTCTGGCTGGCATCTGCTCTTTCTACACTGGACCCATGTACCACAAGCTCGGCAATCAGAATGCGACGTGGCTTCTGTTCGGGCTTTCTGTTTTAGTTATCATCCCTGTCTTCTGGATCTATCGGGCTGGACCAAAGATCCGCGCCAAGAGCAAGTACGCAGCAGAGGTCGAGGTAGAGCGTCAGCAGAATGTGGCAATCAAGACGGGACAGCAACACGGACACGCCAGCATAGTCCGCACTGAATCTCCTGAGACTGCACAGGTCCAGGCTCAGCCTTATACTCCAATCTGAGCTGTTGCTGTTGAACTTCTCGACAATTATGTACGCAGTTTAACATTGGTGAGGGTTACAGTACCCACAGGTGTTGGTATCGGAGACAGAAGGATTCCGAGTACTTATGAGGATAATGCGTAATACTCGTTTCGTCTTTCTGTAGTAATCAATCTCACGTTGTTCATCCTGGCATTGTGCTCTCCTTTTCTAATCACCACACCGTCTTGCTGCTCAAAGCTTTGTAAGTATCTATTACATAGACATGAATCCATAGATTTTCTCACGAAACCAATTTACGCAGCGAGTGTTGCGGGCTGTTGACAAGGGCGATGTCGTGCTGTGATGTTGGTGATGCGGAGAGTTGGAGGACCTGACGCCTCAGTGGCTGGTGGGCACGGGTGACGCTAACAGCTCCGCTAGCGCGGCTTCCAATGCGCTCTCACATCGCCCACACCTCAGACAAAGCCCCCGACACTGTCCCTTGGACACCACCTCCCTTACTATTTTATTCGTTTCGCTACTGCAAGGCCACCGGTTGTGCAGGCAGACGCCAAGAAGTACATCGTCCAGGCGGTCGGCAACTTCTATTAGAAGCCTCCATCGCCAGCTTTATTCGACTCGAGCGCGTCGCTCTCACCCTTAGCATCGACGGCACTATGTCTGGCTACGACGACCGCGATTCTGGCTCCGATGATGAGCCATTCAACCCCCAAGCCGAGATTGACGAAGATGACGTACCTGCGACCGGCGCACCTGCTCGCCGGCCAGCTGTCGCAGACGACGATGATGAGGATGATGCACCTCAGAGAGGCAACAACGACGATGAAGATGACGAGGAAGGCGGAGAGGAAAACGATGATGACGAAGACGACGACGACGACGACGAAGAGGATGAGGACGACGTTGTGGTATGCTTGGCTGGTATCAAAGCGGTTGAGAGCACTCACTGACCCAGACAGGCACGACCTGCAAAAAGGAGAAAGAAGGCCAAGCGCAATATGTTTATTGATGTCGAAGCCGAAGTCGACGAGGAGGAAGAAGAGGAAGACGAGGGCGACGACGATATCCAGGACGAAGTGCATCCCGATGATCTTCTCGAGACCACAAATGCCGACCTCGACGACCGCCACCACCGTGAGCTCGATATGCGCCGCGAAGTAAACGCACAGATGGACGTTGAAGAGATGGCAAAGAACTTCGACGAGAAGTGGCGTCGCAGGGCGATGCAGACCGCTCGTCGAGGCGCAACCGGAGCCGTGCCCTTGGCCCTTCCAACCGTCAACGACCCTTCGATCTGGAGTGTCAAGTGTCGACCTACAAAAGAGCGCGAAATCATTATGGCTATTCAAAGACGCATCGACGAGAAAATGCGCGCAAAACAGCCCGTTAAGGTTTATTCGGCTTTTGAACGTGGCCCCAACGGACCACAGTCTGGATATCTGTATGTGGAAGCCGATGCAAAGCAGGATATGCTGGAAATAATCGAGGGCATTTCGAACGTCTTCATGAGCGGCGAGATGCTTTCGATCGACGTCAAAGAGCGCCCAGATCTGCTCCGCAAGAAGAGGAGGCCTCCGCTTGAGGAAGGCAAATTCGTGCGCATGATTCGGCCACCGACCTACAAGGGCGATCTGGCCAAGGTTGTCGAGGTCTCTGTTAACGGCTTAGATTGTATTGTGCAGCTCGTTCCTCGCCTTGATTACGGACTGAACGAAGACACCAACGCGGCCGCCGACAACAAGCGGAAACGCGGGTTTTTTGGACCAAAGGTTGAACGCCCTCCGCAGAAGCTATTCAGTGAAGCCGACGCGAAGAAGAGACACATGAAGCACCTCACAATGGCGGGCTCCGGCGCACAAAGGCAATACACATACAAAGGTGAAGACTACGTTGGCGGCTTTTTAGTCAAGGAAGTCAAGGTCAATTGGGTCTCCGCTGAACGAGTCAACCCTAAGATGGAGGAGTTGCAGTACTTTTCGACACAGAATGCAGACGGTACGGAAACGCTTGACCTCATCGCTGTGCAGGCTGCACAAAAGGCTGCGGAGACCGGTGCTTCTTTTGCTTCAGGAGACAACGTCGAGATCTACACTGGCGAACAGAGGGGTATCCGCGGTATCACTGTCACAGTTACTGGCGAAATCGTCACACTACAAGTCACTGAGGGAGATCTTAGGGGTCGTCAGATCCAGGCACCTGTCCAGCAGCTGCGCAAGCTATTCCGCGAAGGAGATCATGTTAAGGTCATCGGCGGTAGCAAATACGTCGATGAGGTCGGTCTTGTCACCAAAATCAGAGATGAGAAGGTCACCTTGCTTTGCGACTCGACCCAGCAAGAAATCACAGTCTTTAGCAAAGACTTGAAACGCGCTGCCGATTCTGCGACCGTTGGCGCAGATTCCAACTTCGACCTCTACGATCTCGTACAAATTGAGTAAGTCCAGATTGCCGTGCACAACGGCATTTCGCTAAAATATCTTGACAGTGCCTCAACCATCGGTTGTGTAGTCCGAGTTGACCGCGAAGTTTTGAGGGTCTTAGATCAACAGGGCGATGTGCGCACACTCCTACATACACAAGTCTCTCAGATTGCTGGCAGGAACCGAAACGCCGTTGCTACCGACCGTGACGGATCCGAAATTCGACACGACGATAACGTCAAGGAGTACGGTGGCGAGAACCGACAAGGCAAGGTTCTTTACATCCACAGGGGCATACTCTTCGTGCAGAATCGAGAGTTGGTTGAGAATCAGGGCATCTTCGTCGTCCGCAGCACAAGTGTCCTTACCATGGCCGCTAAAAGCGGACGAGCCCAGGCAACAGATCTCAGCGGCATAAATCCAGCCCTAAATGCTGGTGCAAATGGCAACTCCGGGCCCATGCCTCCTCCCCGAAGCTTCGGCCGCGACAAGCTCATTGGAAAGACTGTCATTATTCGTAAGGGTGCCTACAAGGGATTGCTCGGCATCGTGAAAGACACTATGAATGACGAAGCGCGGATCGAGTTACACACCAAGAACAAGCAAGTGTCTGTCAAGAAAGAGCTTTTGTCTATCAAGGATCCGATCACTGGGGCCAGTATGCCAGTCGGTGGTGGTAAATTCCCGGATCGCTCGCGCGGAGGGTTCTCGGGCTCCACGCCCAGCCACAACAGCGGACGCACACCAGCGTGGGGCAATAGTGGTGGTCGAACGCCTGGCTGGGGCGGAGGCGCGGGTGGCCGCACACCAGGCTGGGGAGGTGGAGGTGGAGGTGCAGGCGGTCGCACTCCTGGCTGGGGTGGAGATGGTGGACGCACAGCGTACGGCGGCGGTGATGGAGGCCGTACAGCTTATGGCGGTGCAACAGCATATGGCGGCGCAACCTCATACGGAGGTGCGACATCATACGGTGGAGGTACAGCATATGGTGGGAATGATGGCAATCGCACCGCATACGGAGGCTTCAACTCTGGAGGCCGTACACCGGGCTGGGGCGGCTCTGGCGCTGGCAACGCAGCTTCCAAGTCCAATCTGTCTGCGCCTACGCCTGGCGCTTACAACGCTCCTACACCAGGTGCATATGCGGCACCAACGCCCGGCGGGTACGGCGCCTACTCTGCGCCCACTCCTGGCGGGCCTATGGACGCTCCTACTCCTGGAAATTACTCTGCGCCCACCCCGGGAGACTCACGATATGGTATTACCCCCGCAGCCGCGCCGACACCGGGTGCATGGGATATATCAACCCCAGCGCCTAGTGGCGAAGACCCAGGTTACCACTGATCGTTTTGAAATTGTATAATAGAAGTTGCATACTCAAGGCTGTCGAGTAGCAAAGGCCGAAAGCTGGGTCGGATACCACTGTGAACTAGTTAGGGCCCTCCCTGGTGTTTGCATTACTGGAGTTTCAAAAATGAGGTTTCAATCGAATATCATTATCGCTGTTCTTAAATTTCATTTACAGGAAGCGCTTGCCCTTTGCAGCGAGTGCATGCAGAAGCGACTGTCTGCAGCTCGTTAGCGCGGGTAACCTTGCCAGCGATGACTTGTCAGTCAGCCTGCGCGACGCCTTGCCCCTCATCTTCGATCACTCGTGCGATAAGAGAAATCCGGCTTGTTCCTTGCGTTCTCAAATGCAACTACCGGTCTCTCGCCATGAGTCGCTTCTTTCCCCAAGGAAGGGAGACGGCTCGGCGAAATGCAACCCACAGAAGGCCGCCCACCTCTCCTGACCCCGGTGCGGAACGCAGCGAACAAACATCTTCTGATTCTCGTACGGAGGTTCAGACTCGGGTATCGACTCCTACTATGACGGCTTCGCTTCGATCGCCGGGCAGCATCAACTTGTCTGCCGATGCCCTTGGCAGTTCGGATGCGTGGACATCGTGCTATTTGGGGGAACACTACGAGCCCAAAAGCCTTGCTGATATTATCGATGAGGTTTCCGTGATTTTCAATAGAATTGTGGACGCGAAAAGCTATCTCGACTCGGCAGAAAGCACTTGGGACGAACTTTGCATCGCAAGTGGGCAACTCCAGATATCAATCGACTACGCTACGTATATGTCACCGGATGAACAGTTACATTTTAAGGCAGTCAGTACACTCGGTCATGTTTACAAACATCTTGGGGACAACGATAAGGCGCAAACCACGTTCCTATCGGTCTGCCCTCCCCTCCCCTTGACTCGGGCAGCTTTCAGGGGACTGCACACATGGCATAAGATCGACGCTCTGCTGGACTACATACGGTTCTTAGTAACATCTACACGTGATCTTGACCAGGTTGAGCGCGTTGCGAAAGCCCTTCCGTGGGCGTCTCCAGAGATTCTTCGTTCAGGGGATCGCAAGTCCTATGCGTTGTTGACTTTGATCGAAGCACTCAACGATCAAGGTCGCCACGAAGAAGCTTCCGAGACTCTGGTAACTTTTGATCTGGTTTCTGCGACAAAATCCATGGTGGACCCGAGTTACAATCTCCAGAGAGCGGTAGCTGCCGCCGGTCAAGGCTTACGAAAGGAAGCAGAACATCTCTTCGTCAACTCCTTTGTCCTGACCTCACTAATAGTCGGAGCATGGCATACCCAAACACTGTACTCGCTATTCCAATTCGGAAGAGCGTTGAAAGCCTGGTGTGAACACGGATCAGCTGTCAAGATTCTTTTGATGTGCTGCGAAGGGTACTACTATACGCTAGGTCCTTCTCACCCCTATTCAATACGAGCCCATAAAGAACTGAAGGCTTGCAAGAGTGCTGGCGCTGCGATACTAAAGTTGCGCCAGTTGGGTCATACTCATTGCAGCCGTAAGAGGAAATGGTCGTTAGCATACGAGCGCAGCCACCTTACCACACCGATGGAGTTATTGAAACCAGAGATTCCTATCGACTATGCCCGGCTAGCAGATACATTAGACAAGCTCTTGTCGCTGAACTCGCAGAATCTGTCAGGTTGTGTCGCCTTCAATGTCAAGCGAAGTCTCGCGTGGTGTAACCTTGAACAAAATGAGCTCAACGTAGCTTCCACTTCACTTTACGCCCTGCACCGCTCGATAACCAATATCAAGAGCAACGTAGTTAGTGCTCAGGCGTATCGTGCAACGTTGGCATCAGATGAGGCGATTTGTTCTGCCAAAAGCGCTGAGTTAGGGACAGAGTTTATGCATCAACGAAGCAAGATGGTATATCTCGGGTTCAAAGACTTTCCCAAGGACCGAAGTCATCAAGTCAAGGCAATTGTTCGACGCTTGACGACATACAAGCTCACGCACTTTACGCGAGACATGATCTTTAGCGATCCACCCTTAATCGTTGAGACAGACCGCGAGAACCTCGGGAGTGGATCATCTGCAGTCGTCGACACCATTCAAATGGGTCGAGACTTTTATGCTCGTAAAACAGTCGATCTACCGCGCCAGACTCAGCGTCAGCTCCGTCTACGAGAAGGCCTTCGAAATGAGATCGCGATCATACATGCTTTAGATCATCCTCACATCATCCGAGTGCTGCTTACTTACGAGGGGGTGAAGCATTTCAGCATTATCATGCATCCTCTTGCCGATTGTGATCTAGAGACATACCTTCTCAACCGAACATGCGATAGCACTCGAGAGCGAGATCTGATCCAAAAATGGATGATATGCCTTGCCAATACACTAGCCTTCATCCACTCGAAAGATGTACGCCACAAAGATATCAAGCCGCGAAACCTGCTCGTCAAGGGAGAAAAGATATTTTTCACGGACTTCGGGTCGGGTCATATATTCGATGACAGCGGTAATAGTACCACAGATGGTCCATCTTTCGGGCACACAAAAGCATACTGCGCCCCAGAAGTTATCAAGAATGCAAACCGGAACCGATCTTCGGATGTCTTCTCACTTGGCTGTGTAATGATTGAGATGGTAGCCTGGAGTAGTGGAATACCCATCGCTGATTATCTCATCGGCGTCAGAGCTGTCGGCAGCCGTACAGACGTTATTCTGTACCACGAATCGATAGCCCGTATAAAAACATGGTTTCAAAACGAGCAGCGACTGACACAACAATCAAAAGAGATATTCTCTGAAGTCTTGGAACGCATGATCTGTAAAAACCCTCAGCAACGATGGAAGGCTGCAAAGGTTAGCCAAGTCATTGAAAAGGTTCTCAAGCATGTGGGATGTATTAAGTGTGGCATTGATCTCTGGGTCTCAGATAGTACAGCCGAATAGGAATGCCAAGATCCTTCCTTGTGAGCCTGTCCAAGTGTGCAGCTAACCGTGCTAGTCTCTCCTCAATAACGTTGGAGAGTTAGCGCAAGGCTTGTCGCAATGACACAACGGAGGGAAGAAATCATCCTGAAGCTCTCCCGAATAACCAGACTCCACATGTCCTTTCTTGACATTCTCTTGCAATTGCATTCCCAGCTCCATCCCCTCCGGCAGCTCGACACCCCCGTTATCTTCGGCGTACAGCTCGTCAAGCTCAATCCTGGTGATCTTGATAGCCTTAACTGCCTCCGCCCTCCTTGACAAGAAGTGGTTTTCCTCGCTGCCATCAATGAAGTACCCGACCTTCACGTTGTTGTAGGAGGCCAGTACCTCAGCAATACGCTCATATATGACCCTGTGTAGAACCCTAGGGCAAGGCCTGTCGTGGTGAAAGAGTTGCGGGCCTCCAGTATACGGATTGTTCCGCCAACCCTTAAGCGGGCGCGCAGGTAGGCGGACAGCGATCTCGTTGAGACATGGCAAGCCTTCGAAAATGTGGTACGTCGTGCCTCGGGCGTTATGGTATTGTACGAAGCCTCCAACCTCCACTTCAAAAAAGCGCATGAACGAGAGAAAGTCCATAGCCAGTGCGATTTTCTGTATGCCGTGGCGGAAGGTAGCGTACTGTCGCAGCTGTGGGTAGAGACGAGGAAACTGGTCGTAGCACTTCGACAGAGCTTCCTCTCCGGGGGTAGTTGGCGTACCGTTGTTGTCGACCATCTGGTAGTACTTCCTAAGTCGGCGGAGGCTGTCGGATAGTTCCTTGATCGTGTATACTGGGATGCATAAACCTTTCGTGCCCACGGCGCTTCCACCAGTGATACAGAGCTGCAACGTGATAGCTCTCACCTGATGTGACACATACAGCAGTGAATACCAGTCTCGGAGTTGGTTGACGATCTCGTACGGACCAGGCATCGGTGACTTGCGACCTATCCTATGGTTCTGGTCGAAACGCACCCGCTTCTCTCTGTAGATGCCGTAAGTGGGCGGCTGCTGAATGCAGAATGCGATGATACGCGTTTTCAACTCGGTGGGGAGTATGGACCACTCAAAGGTCTTGCCGTTGATCAGCCACCAGTGCCACAGCGATTCTTGTCCCAATGGAGGATCGAATGGAGGAAAGGTAGAGTTGAGGAACTTCTCTAGATCCATTGTGCCTCCATTGGGAGCAGTGACACCACTGCACCATGGCTTGCCTACCATTGGATAAGTTCGCCAGGTCACGCTGCAGTCGAGGGGGAGGGCGCGGCGACCTTGATAGACGGTGTTGCCTTCGATCATGACCTGGATCTGTACAGTCAAGTGCCTTGCATCCACTTTCTTCGCCTTGTTCGGCGACGCGCTCTGGACCTGTTGCACTTCAATCGCTAGCTCAAAGTGCACAGGCGACTGGTGCTGATACTCGTTCACCTCTTCGCGAATACACGTCATCGCAAGACGCACGGTTAGGTTTGACAAAGCGTGAGGAGATTGGCTGGAGAGTTCCATCATGTCAGGCTGCAGGCGGCGTGCGCGCGACATGTTGTAGGGTGAGTGTGAGAGAAGGTGTGTAAGGTGTAGGGGTGTACGGATCGTGAGGCCGCACTGCTTGTATAAAACTTGGCAGCCTTTTTCCACATGCTAGTGAGTGAGAGAAACTGATAGGCAGCCTCAAGAGAACCCCTGCACGAGCTAAGTGAAGTCGCCAGCACACTGACACAGCAAAGCCACTGACTCAAAAATCGAAAAGAGTCAGAGCCATCGCAGTGAGCTGCGAGCATGCGAGGTTAGTTATCTTCCAATCTAACTAACAGACTACTCACAAGATTTTGGCGTTGTTGTTCTGCATAATGTTTGGCAGAGCACGAAACATGGTTTTCACATGCATCATGCAGGTACTAGCTTCGCAGACACCAGGCAGATGGAGCAATCTGTGCGCTCGAAGACTGTGCATCCTCTAGTCAAGGCCATTTGTTCACCTTGCTCTTGGAGCGGCTTTTCGTGTGTGCCAGGCATGATGATCTTGGACCGCTACGACTGAACCCGAGTTGCACCAGGTAGTGGGTGAATGTTGAATGTCAACTATAAGTCCTACGAATCGTAGTCTTTACCGTATTTCCATGGTGTATGTAGAGGGATCCACACACTCTGGCAGGTTCCGGTATACCTAAGTACCCTTCGATTCCAAGCTACGTTGCTCATCAACAATGCTGGGCTCTCAAGTTCCAGAAAAAGCGGCGGATAAGCGACCTTCGAGCTGACCAACTTTGATACAGAACTTATAGCTATCACAACACTCAAAGCTTGAGTTTTACTTACGTTTTAGGCAAAAAGGTGTTCTATAGAGTTTTTGTGCATTTCCCCTACGTTACTGTCGCGAAGCAGAATATCCAGCTCACGAGCTTGGTCCGCCGGTTAGCCTGCAACGTGAGAGCTGAGATGCTCGATTCGTTCCTCTAGAGCACGCTATAAAGGGAGGTAGCACGTCGGACTGATATAGTGTGCTGGTGCGGCATGCATCTAGGAAGTCAGGAGCTCTAGGAGAGTGTCGTAGCTGTTGTGTATTGGCCAAACTCTCGACGAATACCCGCGAGCTATCAGCCGGAGGACCTCCCCCCTGTATGTGACATGTACTCCTAATCCTTTCGTTGGCTGATAGTCTTGGAAATTCGATTGCAGCATTCTCTCGACTCGACTGTGTCAACGTAGATTCGACGGTCATGCAGTGAGGTGACGCGCCAAGCACGCCTTTCCTAGTCGAGAGTGGCCTTTTACACCATCCGTCCACCCCTTCACAACAGAACAGTCCCTCCTCCTCTTACCGATACTTCTGAAAAGCTGGCAGATTACTGGACTTCTGAATCTCAACAAATCATAGAAAGAGCAGGATGAACCAAAATTTTGTCGGACAACCTAATGCAGAAGACATAAGAGCGCTGGAAGGGCTGCGACGTGGGCTAGTACCCATGATCGCAGCTATGGACAAGCTGAGGCGTGATATGGACATGGCAGCATCACGAGGAGTTGCTGTTGACTGGTAAGTTGTGATTTTGATGCATGGACCACGTCGAACAGCCTTTCCCTCAACCTTGTGTTCATTATCACCAACTGTGTCATGGCCTCGCATTCGAGGCTTCTCTCCGGACTTGGAGGTCATCCTCTTGAATCTCGATATTAGTGACCTGGTTCTAATCGTCAACAGGCCTCAAATTCAACGCACAACAACCTCAGTCAACTCTTACATCACCACGCTCAACACTTTCATCAATGGCGGTCGCAAACACACTGCCGAAAGCAGGAAGACAGACGCCGGTAAGGTTCTGAAAAACAAGCAAGGAAACGAAGAAGTGAGATACAGCGACATTACTATTCCGCCACAAGCAGACACCCTCCGGAATCTACATGCCTTCCCAATAGCGCCCTTCCCTGGAACCAACGAGCACCTCTCAGGCCTGACCCAGACCCTGCTCCGGAAGCGTCTTGAGCCTACAGAAGAGAAATGGGCTGAAGATCGGCTAGCCAAAGCTTTGGAGTTTGCAAAGGTGCCGCCGGAATGGGGCATCGAACCTCGCAAGCCCGCCGAGAAGGATGACAAAGACGTCGACTCTGAGGTCAGCGCTGATCAGCCCAGCACAGCTGTCGGCAGGTTCAGCAAACGCGCGAAAGGCACGTTGTCCGAAGAGCAGCTCGTACAGCGCTGGAATAGCGCGCACACGTGGTTCTTCAATCCGCCGCAGACCTCGTTCGACGAAGGCGATGATTACGCCTCGGGCGAGGAGGGAGAGGACGATGAAGAGGAAGAGGATTTCGAGGATGCGATGGACATACCTGCTGCAGATGTTCCGGCGCAAGCTACACAGGGAGAGGAGGCTAGGCCGGCTGCACCACCATCACAGATTGTCATGATCCAGGAAGCGCAGCCGCCTGTGCATAAGCCCGTACCTGGAATGCCAGTGCTGGATCTGGGTGTCATTCAGAAGTTCATGGCGACAGGGCACTTGTAGGCGTCCGGCTAACTTGTTCCTAAGGAATGGGCATTGCGCTGAAGACGGTGTTAGCTTCTTCGATCGTGCACAGGGCGTTGCAATGATTGAGGGGATCCATAGAACTCAAGCGATGCATAGAAACTATATTGTCATACATTGCATTCATTGGGTATATAACTTTTTACCTGTCATTGTTCGTGCATTGTTCATGTGCTTACTCGGGCTTCAAAGCGTAGATGCGTACAGGGTACAACTCCTTCGGCATCCCTCTTTGCAGCTCTGTGGCCACAAGCTTCAGCCTTGCGTCTTTGAACAGCTTTCTGAACTTCTCGTCACTCCGCGTAACACTCGAATCCTCCTCGTCGTAGATGTCTCTGTGTCTGATGTCCGTAGACAGGTTCTCCTTGACCACTATCCATGAATCGGCCTTCACGTCGCCATCGCCAGGCTTGACGAGCCCTGCTTTACACCGTTCCAGGTATGTCACCAATTGCTCGTCCGTTAAGTGGCCCACGCACCACTGGTTCCATATCAGGTTGTACGCGCCAGATTCAGGTACCCAGTCTTGCAGACCAAGGTTGAACACTTCGCCAACCTGTCCCTTCCCGGTGGCCTCTCCTGCAGCCTCTGCCTGTGTGTTCTCCAGTTCCTTGACGAGCTCATCGGTAAATTTCTTCACCGGCTCCACGATATCGACTCGCCTGCCCACGCCCAACAAGAAGCCCTTCGTTATCCGCCCAATGCCTGCCCCGCAGTCTGCTACGCGATCTAGAAGCGGCAACGCTTGTTTTGTTGCTGCAGCCTGGCCTGTCTGTGCGCGGCGCAGCTTTGTGAAGAAGTTGGAGGAGCCTTGCAGGTCGATGCGCGAGGTTTGTGGAAAGCCGCCAAGCATGCCATTGTTGTCTGATGTCACGCTTTCCCAGTACGCAAGCGACGCGGTGACGTTGATCGATGCATCAGGGTTCTCGGGGTCGTGCGAGAGGATAGGAGGATCGGACTCCATGCCTAGAGCCATGGTCGCGGAAGGTGTGGGAGAGAGTCTTGTGGGAAAGAGGGCGAGGGCGTTGAGTGGGGCTGTGTTGATCGTGGCGAGCTCGGAAAATCTGACTGACGCTGTGTTGCATGAGTGATGCTCTATTGCGCTGTTGGTAAGGAGCACATCGTTAGCGCGTTAATCAATGCAGTTGCAGACGCGTCGAGCTCGAGGCGGGGTAGCTCCCAGGAGCTGCATGCCTTCGGTAGAAGTCCGTCCGCGCGTCCCGAAGACGTGGGCTGCGATCATGGAGTGTGTCAGAAAAGGGTTAAGGCATGTGCAGTAGGCAATCGTTGATTGATGATACACAGATCTCGGGGAGCGCTTTTGGCGTGTAGAGGTGTGGAGTATAGATCCAAAAGGGCAGTTGCATGCGGAAGTCCGTCATATCGCGGGGCTCACATCCAAGCTACGACCGCTGCAGTCCATTGGCACTGTGTAGATAGTCAGCCGTCTCCTCCGCTGACCAAGGCAATGCTTTATACTTCTTTGTTTAGAGCCGCACCGCGCAGAGTAACATCGGCTTTCTCCCACGCTTCAACCCTGAGACCCGTTCGATCATACCGAGTCACTCTTCCAAGATATTACACAGCTGCCAGCAACATGTCTGACCTCTTTGTCGAGCTCACGGCGCCAAACGGCCACAAGTACAAACAGCCACGAGGATTGTTCATCAACAATGAGTTTGTCAAGTCCAAGTCTGGCGAGACCATCACTTCGATAAACCCAAGGTATATTCGTGCACACAAAGCACAGTGACACAAGCCTAACAATGCATACAGTAATGAGAGTGAGATTGTTTCGGTCTATGCGGCGGGCGAGGAGGATGTCAATGATGCAGTAGCAGCAGCACGCAAGGCATTCAAGAGCCCGGAATGGCGAGATATGGACACGAATGCCCGTGCAGACATACTATTCAAGTTTGCACAATTAATTGAAGAGCACCGAGAAACCTTGGCTACGATTGAGACGTGGGACAACGGCAAGCCATACCAAGTGGCTTTCAACGACGACCTAGGCGAGGTCATTGGCACCATCAAGTACTATGCAGGATATGCGAACAAGATCCATGGCCAGGTCATCGACACCTCACCTGCAAAGTTGGCTTACACATTGCGGGAACCCCTTGGTGTGTGTGGGCAGATCATCCCGTAGGTGTGTCTTATCTCGGAACTGATCTGTGTTGACTCCTAGTAGATGGAACTTTCCTCTCGCCATGGCTGCCTGGAAGCTCGGCCCTGCTCTTTGCACTGGCAACACGGTCGTTATGAAGGCCGCTGAGCAGACGCCACTCTCCCTTTTGTATCTTGGAACTCTCATTAAGGAGGCTGGCTTCCCGCCAGGTGTGGTCAACTTCATCAACGGAGAAGGCAGGAAAGCTGGTGCAGCTCTCGCTCAGCACCCTGATGTTGCCAAGATTGCCTTCACTGGGTCGACGGCTACAGGCAAAGAGATCATGAAAATGGCTGCAGGTACCATGAAGAATATCACACTGGAGACTGGCGGAAAGTCACCTTTGCTCATCTTTGACGACGCGGACCTCGAACAGGCGGTCAAGTGGTCACACGTCGGCATTATGTACGCAGTATCCCTACTCTTATGATCATTCTGCTTACCATGTCTAGGTACAATCAGGGTCAGGTTTGCACAGCAACGTCAAGGATTTTGGTTCAGGATGGTATCTATGATAAGTTTGTCTCTGCTTTCAAGGATCATGTCGTAAACACATCTGTTGTGGGCGACCCGTTCAAGGACGACACTTTCCAGGGCCCCCAAGTCACCAAGGCACAGTACGAGCGCGTTTTGTCGTACATCGAGGCAGGCAAGTCAGAAGGTGCAACCCTCGTGTCTGGAGGCAAGGCCTTCAAGGACGTTGGCGGCAAAGGTTTCTTCATTGAGCCAACCATCTTCTCGGACGTCAAGGACAACCACACAATCTTCCGTGAAGAGGTGTTTGGACCTTTCGTCGCGATCAGCTCTTTCACGACTGAGGAGGAGGCCGTTGAACGCGCCAACGACAGCACCTACGGTCTGGGAGCTGCTCTGTTCACCCAGAACATCACCAAGGCACACCGTGTCGCCAGGGCGATTGAAGCGGGTATGGTCTGGATTAATTCTAGGTAGGTATGGATTCACTCGAGCATAATATGTGCTAACTCTACTCCTAGCAACGACAGCGACATCCGAATCCCATTTGGAGGTGTTAAGCAATCTGGTATTGGGAGAGAGTTGGGCGAGGCTGGACTCGAAGCTTACACAAACAAGAAGGCGATTCACGTCAACTTGGGCACGAAACTGTAGAGTTTGGCGTACGAAAAGATACATGTCATAACCACGTCCCAAGATGAGGGTTTGCTTGGCGCCACGGCTTGGAATGGGTTGGACGACTGCAAAGGCGGGCTTGGGATGAGAAATGCGGAATTTGTTCGCAGCAGATTTTTTGCTCTCCAGTGCACTGATTTGGTGGTGCTGAGACAGACATTCTAATCTCCGCAAATCATACGTCGACCCAGCAACGAGGCTGAGGTATTTTGCCTGCGTGAATTAATCACGCCCACTGATGTTCTCCAACGAGTGCGCTGAGTCGGTGCGACTTGCTAAACCCTTCCCGTGTCGTGTGGCTTGTGGAGACGCAAGGTCATGAGTGGGCCCATATGATGTCGTTGCTCGGAGGCTGGTGCAGCCCCAAAATGCAGAGGCGTGAGGCTGTACCTGGATGCTTGTCCGCTGTTGTAAGCCTCCGCGTCAAATGCAGAACGAGTGAGGCTCTGCTGACCAGGATGAGGACGCGTCCACGTCCCTCGGCCAGGCTGCACACGTCGCAGTCCGCAGCCCGCAGCAACGACGTGTTCAGACGATGCTTTGTGCTCGAGTGGCAGGCTAAGCAACTTATCTTGGCGCACGTCTCTCGTCACCCAAAGCGAACAAATCACCAACGCCCTCGTCACTCGCTGCTCTCCCACTGCCCGCGGAGCCCCTCGCTGAACTGTGCTGGCTATCACCACGTTCCCTCTGACAGCCGCACTGCCCTCGTGACTGACACCGTTCTCCGGTTGCGCACCACTAAACATCTGGACCACTGCTAGCTTCTGGTCTAGGATCGCTTGTGAAGGCTATTTCACCGGTCCGCTCAGTCCGGAGCGCCCACTCGCCTTCGGCCACCACTGCTGGGTCCTTGCGTCTTACTAAGACACGCGGCTAGCAGCGTAGCTCTATCCCCGCCCTGTCGACCGGAGAGCTTGAGATCATCGCTATCAAACACCAACGCCCGAAAACCCCACCACATGTGCACTGCCCGTGCCGCGTGAGCAACTCTTTCCTGTGCACTCCACCCTCAGGCCATCGCTCTGGATCGCCAACGAGACTCCGAATCGCCCCCCGTCGACTCTCCCAACCCGACCTGGCACGCCCAGTGTCCTGCAAAGCTGATAACGACCGCGCCGACGGAGGCCCGCTTCAAGGCATTCCTCTCTCGCCTATTCAGGCCACCCTAACGCGTCTACGTTGCGTAGCTTGATCGACAAGCAAACAAACGCTGCAGTCGCAAGCTGCTTCACCACGCCCGCATCCGAAGCTGAGAAAGAGCAACCATCTACCACTTGGCCCTGCATACATAAATCCAGCGCCACTTCCCGTGCGCACCAAAAGACCAACACGGTCCCTGGATCGTCGAATCCTCACGTCCCGCGCCTCGGCATATCTCACCTGAGATCAAACTCGCCATCATGGGCAACCAGCCATCCAGCGAAAAGGGCAAGAAGGGGGAGAAGGGCGCCGATGGCGTTCCTCTGGGTCGTGAATACTACCGCTCGTTCGAGCGATCAGACACGCAAGGCTCCACACGCTCGATACGCAATTCTATTCGCAACAAGATCCCCGGCACCGGTAAGACCGATAGTCCACGCAACTCAGTATCAAATCTCAGCGAGGCCACCAACGGGAAGAACGACAAGACAGATGCGGTCTCTCTGAAGTCAGAGAAGAGCAAGGGAGGACGAGGCTCGAGACGAGGCTCAACGGCTTCGGAGGGTACAGGTCTCGTGGAGACAGCTGCACAGGTTGAGAAGCTGCCAGATGAACCCCTGCCGCCACCCTCACCCGTTCAGGGTGCTGCTGCAGGTACAGGCCACGAGGGCGTAGAGAAGGCTCAGCAGACAGGCGAGGTCGATCGTGTCTCGGAGGTGCCTCCATCCGGTGTACCACCACCATCAGCTTCGGCCCAGCCAGGGGAATCGATCTTGCAGAAGAAGGGACAGCCGATTCCGAGGCTGCCAGAGCCCCCAGCAGCAAACGACGGTGCTGGCTCGCCCATGGAGATCAGCGCGTTGAAGGCTATTGACCTCGACGACATGATCCAGCGACTATTGGACGCCGCCTACGCAGGCAAGGTCACCAAGACCGTGTGCTTGAAGAATGCAGAGATCTTTGCCATCTGTTCGGCTGCACGAGAAGTCTTCTTGAGCCAGCCTGCACTGCTGGAGCTTGCACCGCCGGTCAAGATTGTTGGTGACATTCACGGACAATATACCGATCTCATCCGCATGTTCGAAATGTGCGGGTTTCCTCCCAACTCTAACTACTTGTTCTTGGGCGATTATGTCGACCGCGGCAAGCAGAGCTTAGAGACAATCCTTCTGCTCATGTGCTACAAGCTAAAGTTTCCTGAGAACTTCTTCCTCCTCCGTGGCAATCACGAATGTGCTAATGTCACCCGCGTCTACGGCTTCTATGACGAATGCAAGCGGAGGTGTAACATCAAGGTGTGGAAGGCGTTCGTAGACACGTTCAACTGTCTGCCCATCGCAGCCATCGTTGCACAGAAGATCTTTTGTGTCCATGGTGGGCTGTCCCCAAGCTTGTCGCACATGGACGACATTCGCCAGATCGCACGGCCTACAGATGTCCCGGATTACGGTCTGCTGAATGACTTGCTGTGGAGTGATCCGGCGGATATGGAGAACGATTGGGAGTCGAACGAACGTGGTGTTAGTTATTGCTTTGGCAAGAAGGTCATCATGGAATTCCTGCAACGGCACGACTTCGATCTCGTCTGTCGAGCACATATGGTAGTAGAGGACGGCTACGAATTCTTCACTGATAGAGTCCTTGTGACGGTGTTCTCAGCACCAAACGTAAGTCACCCCTGGGCGTAGGTTCATCACACATCTGACATGATACAGTATTGCGGCGAGTTCGACAACTGGGGCGCGGTCATGTCCGTCTCTGGGGAATTACTGTGCAGCTTCGAATTGCTTAAGCCGCTTGATTCAAGCGCATTGAAGAGTCATATCAAGAAGAGCAGGAACAAGCGTCAGAGCATGCTCAATTCACCAGTGAGTAACTTGTGGCCTTGGCCTATGGATTTGAAGCGATCTGTAGTGCCACATATTGTATATTTTTTACGTACTGACTCCGCCACAGCCTGCACACTATGCACCTCAAAGTTACTAATCGTTTCCCTTTTGTGTAGGGTAGTGAGAGCGATGGTTCACCAAGATCCATGTTATCACAGACCAGGTCCTTGCGGGATCCAGGATGTGATGGACTTGTGGAGAAGTACAAAAATGCAGACAAACAAAGATATCCTCCTGGCCTACGACGGAAACCTGGATTGGATCAGCTCGGCACTGGGGAGGACATTATGGATGCACTTGGAACTCAATTCTCTGACGCATCAATACCGCCGAGTCCGTCATCGCCTGGAATCGCTGCCGTCAAATCATTACTGGCACCATTGAAGACTCTTGGCCTGAACCGCGAAGATGAACATGAACGACTGAAGGATCAGCGCGCAATGTGGGAGTCATCGTTGCCAAACAATTTTGAGCGCCACTCGAATCACGTCACCCCTGGGCACACCCTCGAATACATCACGCAAGGTGTACCTGCTCCAAGGAAGAAATTGGAAGACTTCAACGTGTCGACCAAGCACAAAAGACGAACTTCTTCATAAAAGTACGCGTGCCAAGGCTACATCGATCAGGAAGCGCTCGTGGCTTTCCTGGTCACATCGCGATCGTCTATCACCAATAATCTTACGGAGTGTTTCCCTTGTGTTTGTTAGGTATGATACTGCACATCACTTTTCAAATGGCGCACAGGTTAATGGGGCCGTCAATCCCTGGCTGGAGTTCTTCGACAAGCCGAGGTGTACAGTATAGCAAATCCACGAGGCATTGTCTTTTGTACTTGGGTAATGTTGTATCAGGGTTGAGATGGGTCTACTTCCCTTCGTGCATCTTTTCAGGCTGATTTTTCTCTTAGAAAGCTGTAATATCATCTCTATTCATTCAGATTGCTGACTCGATTCCCAAAGTTATGTCGCCGACTATTGAATTTCTCTTTTCAGGTCGAATGCTATTAGTACTAACAGTCTTGGCAGCCTGTATTAACAATACTGTCGTACTATAGAAGACAGCAACGGTATGCAAGCTGTAAAGGTTTGCCATAATGCACCGTGGATAGCAGAGAAGAGGTTGTATTGTCAAACGATGTATGCGCCGTACTTCCACAGTCCTTCTCTCATACAAATGCACCAAGTATGATGTCAAAGAAAGCATGTGTACTAAATGGCCGAGCACCCTTTCGCCGCCCAAGTGAATGGCCAGACTTCACCTTCACCGCTGTCCCGTTTTTGACAAGCGCGGCAAAAACCTGTAATGCCAACAGCTTTGACTAACCTGCCTCCTGCTCGTCTGCGGACAATCCAACCGTACACCACAACCATGCCTTTTGCAACCAGGTAAGCACCCTTGAGGGTGTTCATATAATGACTGACTCACGCGGACGTAGCGTATTGCATTCAAGGCAGTTCACCTTCCTGATCGGCGTCGACCAAACCCCGATCATTGTCCACTCGGGTGCTATTGCGGCACTGTCAGAGCCTCTAGACCGCCTATTGAACGGTCCCTTCCAGGAAGCTCAGAGCAACCAGGCATGTTTCGAGTATATCGAGGTTGAGGATTTCGAGAAGATCTGCGCCGTCGCGTATGGCGCCGCCCTACCCGTTCCAGAAATCCGTACGCTCCCGCCAAATGCAGTCAACATCAGGGAAGACTACTGGGTGTTGAGCCCACGCATCGTAGGGCCCGACAGCCTGACTGCTCGCAACAATAAGCTGACCGCTCATGTTTTGTGCGCAACTCTAGGTGATCTCAACAACCTGCCAGGCATCCCGGATAGGAAGGATTCACAGGCCCTGTACGAGAACACGGTCGACGACTTTCACCGCTGCGGCCTCCTCAACATCGACGACGACGAAACGCAACGACTGCCAGCCGTGGGCGGCACAGCCGGCGGCACAGTCCCCCCGCGCAACCCTACGTGGAACCAGGACGTGTCCAGCGCACTCCTAGGCTACGCGCGCATCTACCTCTTCTCCGACGAGCACCTCATCACGCAGCTGCAGAAAGACGCCGAAGCCGGCCTCCGTGGCTTCCTGGCGCGTCTGGACATCTACCCGCCCACGCGCGCCGCCATCGTGGAGCTCATCCAGTACGTCTACGACGGCGAGATTGTGCCGGATCGCGCGGATGGCGAGGCCATGCATCCGCTGCGCGAGATGGTGGTGAAGTTCATGGCGCTGCATTTGTCTGCGTTTGGCGGTTTCGCTCCGCACACGGAGTTGGTCAGGCGCGGCGGGGACTATGCTGTTGATCTGCATGAAGTCACCGTGGAGTGGCTGCTATGAGTCTGGATGCTGGGCAGTGCAAGAGACGTAGCCTGCAACGGGCAGATGACTCGTGGCGACTACGCGTTGCTGAGTGCACTGGGGCTATTATTGGGCTTACGCATCTGGAAGTAGGCGAGGGATTGGAGATACAAAGCATCGATTCCCATTCTAAGTGACGTATATAGGGTATTACCATTTCCCTGACCACATGCATCCCCGTCCCTATGCCGCTCTTAACGTACGACAATGATTCCACTCCAACGCCCCAGACATCAAAACCGGCCATGCAGGTTACAAAGAATGACAAAGAAGAATGGCTATAATGTGCCGGACTGTGATAAAAGAAAGGAAGTATATGTGCTGAAATAGCTATCGAGATAAGAAGCTTTAGATTCATGCCAGTTCGTCGTCTGAGAACCGGAATGTCGAGTCTGATGAGGCCTTGTACTGCTTTTCCGATTGTTTGCGGGTGTGCCGTGGCGAAACGGGGGACACGCTCTCGACCCACGAGCGGTTCGAGAAGCGCGAGGACGACGAGGAAGGGCGCGAGAAGTTGCGTACGCCCGGTGGTGCCGGCGAGGGTGCAAACTCTCTGAGAGCTTGCTCGGCCGGCTGTTTAGCGGGAGCCGGGTTGTCCTTTGGCCAGGTGGTATGCGAGTCAAGAGGGAGATCGCCTGCGCCTTGTTAGCTCGCGTTCTCCTGCATCAGCCCGTCGAACGCAACATGTCGAACGCGAAGAAATCAGGGAAGGAGAGCGCACAGGAAAGGACTACGCACTGGCCACGCCCAGTCCCTCGCACAACCGCTTCCGCCACAGTCCACAGGCTTCTTCGAAGCCCTCCATTACTTCGCCGCAAGCTCGCTTTGCCTCTCGCTCGCGCAGACGCCTGTCCCAGTCGCCACGCTCGATGAATTCTCGTCCTTCGACTGTACGTTCAGACTCGCGCTTCCACTCGTGCAATTGCTCTTTGCTTGTTCGCAAGCGACGTGATGCGTTCGTAGTTGTCTGGCGCGACATGTGCAATGTGTCGCTAACGTTGGAGAGGTGCTGCAGGAGTTCGCGGGTCGAGAGTGTGAGGTGCGAGAGTTGGACCAAAGGTTCGGTAGAGCTATGTGGGAGGGACTGAAGCGTTTGTTCAACGAGCGGCAGGAGCTCTTCGATCGCCTCTGGTGAGGGTATTATGGCGCGGGGGCCAGTGAATGATGCAGTGAGGGAGGTAAGGACGCGCGATTGGTGGGTGAGGTGGGTCGTTAGAGAGTCGTGGGCGGTTTTAAGGCTGGGCTGTGTTAGCTGGTGCATGTGGTTAAAGTTATTGGAACGGCATACCGTGTTGCACCGTTCTCGACCGCAAGTTGGCTCCCCAAATCTCGTAGACGTTCGGTGACGCGCTTGACTACTTCGTCAGAAGCACTGCCATTCTCCTCCATGCCTCTTCGTGCCATGCTCTCGATCGCGGCCATGCGCGCTTCAAGGGCCGGCGTGACACCTTCGTTGTCCAAATCCGAATCGTCCCCGTAATCCGACCCATCGTACAGCGACCGCTGCCTGCTGTGTTTCTTCGTCTTGATCGCTGCACCCGGGCTCAGTGTTGCCCTAGATTGTGTCGATGGCGAGCTTTGCAACGCAACCCCGCTATCCCGCACTCCATCCGGATTTATAGCACCTTGACCACCTGTTGAGCCGTCGTGCTCGACAGCTGTGCCAATATCTACTGGCCCTTCCTGTGTATGATCCAGCTCCTCTCCAAATTCGCTGTCCATCTCCTCGTCGTCGCTGCCCCATTCGCCGAGTTCGTCTGCAAGATTGCCCAGCCCCCCACCATTGCCCCTACCCCCGCCGAATCGTTGCGCCGGACTACCATTATCGAAATCGCGCGACGAACGCGGTGTGACGGGCGAATAGCCGGATGTGGAGGAGGGGCGGTTAAATGACTGTCGTCTGGACTGAGACATGTCTAGGCTGGAGGGCGGCCGGCGGTGAGATGAGGACCCCCTGTGGGTAGGCGTCCGTGGCGGAGACGACATGCTCGAGAAGGTTATTGTAGTGTCGGAATACGGGGTGCAAATGTTTGGCGCATCGGAGCTCGGCAAGATGTAATTGTGGAAGTGGCCCTGGTTGATCGCAATGTGCGCTGTGTGCCCTGTAATTGCGTTCTCCTATTGCGTTTGCGTTTCGAGATCTACAGTTGGTAGCAGGCGCCGATGGAAAGCAGGAGCGCTGCGTCAGAAGGTCGTGGCGGGGTAAGACGCGTTCAAGAGTGGAGTGCTTGTAAAGTCAATGGATTGTGAGGGTTGGGGCTAGTTCGGCTTGGCCGCGGACATAGATGAATGCGGTGAAGGGGTCTCGGCGTGAGAACACGACCGTCAAGCAAGTAGCCGTGAGCGACAGTGGATGCACGAGCAGCGACGGGCAGGTGCTCGATTTTTGGAGCCCCTGGAAACCGTCGATACAATGTTTGTTGTCACGATGGTGTAGCAGGGTTCACCCTGGGAAACCGCCAGATCATCCTAGTGGTTCAGATAAGTCGGGGAATCTTAGAGAGCCAAGGACAATTCCTTGAACGAATCCTATTTATATGGACAGTATATATGAGCTTGCGCCTATTCTTTGATCGCACGCAGTGTCCCACAACAGCTTTTGTACATAAAGAGCATCATGCACGGTCTCACCCGCGCGCTCTGCTCCATTGGAGGCCGTGCCGTACCATGGATGCTCGAATTGCAAATGGGTATCACCTTAACCATAGCCACAGGCCCAGTGTGAGTGATGTCCACAACGCCATGGTCGGGGACAGCCCCGGCTTCTGCATGTTACCGCGAAGAAGCCAACCACAAACAGACAGACCGTGTACCGCCGAACGCCCGCAATGCCCTTGTATGCCGCTGAATCAAAACGTGTATATGCGTGGACGGCGCGTGATCATTTGTTTTGGTCAATGTTGGCGAGCTGCTTCTTGAGCACGTCGAAGAAGTTCTGTCCGTTCGGCATCTTGTGGGATGTGCCGCCGCCTAGAGACTGTCAGAATCAAGCCGTGACTGAAGTGGTAGCTGTAGATACCTCTGGCTCCCCATACTCCGCTGTTTCTCTTGGGCACGGAATCGCCCTCAACCTTGTGGTAGACCGCTGGGTGTTCTTGCACGACGATGTCAGCTCTTTGGGTCGCGTGTGCTGTTTGGAGATACATACCAGCGACAGTCTCACGGTACTCTGCGAAATGTCAGCACTGCTCTAGAATCTACAGCTGCAGATCTAGCAAACAGCACACAGCTGTTTGCTCGAGCGGATACTACTTACTCTTCTTCAGATAATCCCTGACCTCGACTGCGTTGAAGTCGCGGACAGAGACATGCTCTTCCTTGGAGGCAGGAACTGGCGCAGTCTGTCCTGGACCAGCAGGCTTGTTGCTCTGAGCAGCCTTGTTGCCCCACGGGTTGCTTGTCGAAGGGGAGGCTTGCTGTCGTCCGTCCTTGGAATTGCCTTGTCCTTGCCTCCGCCAGCTGCAGCGTGTTAGCTTTGTCGCACCGGCGCAGGATGGAGCGCGTACCGATTCTCGCCCGCGCCGCTCATTGTCGCAATTCTGAGGATCGGTGGGGGAGGCGGGGGAACGATGCCTTGGTGGATATTAATGATGGATGTAGCTCTCTAACCGCGCTGCATGACGAGTCAATCTAGGGTCCATGCAACAGCCAATGGAAGCGCGTAAACGCCATGTTTACACAAGAGTGCGTGAACAGCTCACCATGCTAGTCTTATTACAGCTAAAACTTACAGTCGTTCACCAACATATGCGGTCCACTGGAGGGGAATTTTTGCATTTACTCGCTCGGTGCCGTGCGTTGTTCATCACGTGTGAGACAAGCTACATGCCGATACACTGGAAGTTCGGTCATGTCAAATGTCGGTGTACCTGATAAACAGGCGCATTGAGGTTTCAATTGGTCTAACTCGACTCATCATCACTCTGTTCCTTGCTCTTTGGGCGTTCCATGCGTTCCATGCGTCTCCACAGCGCCAGAAACCCACCACCTACAACCATCTGGCCCGCTTTTGGGCGGCAAACCATGGCCCATTTCTCGTCTTCTTTGGCTAGTGTCTCTGCCAACTCATCGTCTCTTGCCTCTTGGCCCTTGACCGGATCGACAGACTCTACGTCGGAAGCGTCTGGCAACTCCTTGGTGTCCGGCTTCTTTAGTGTCGATCTTGGTCTGACGGCGCGGACGTCCCATTCACGAATCGTACCTGCGCCGAGTTCTACGACTCGGTCGAGCAGATACGGCATTTTCTCCTCACGAATCAACTCTACGCATTGCGCGATCTGTGTGATGCTTGGGTTGAACACAGCCAGTAGCCCATCCACACGCAGCGCCGGTGCCACATTCGCCAGGTGCGTCTCGGCATTGGGCAGATCCAAAAAGACGTGATTCAAGAAAGGTTCTTCAGTCTTCCTAGTCACTCTTTGCGAAGCAATCCAAGCCGACACGTCTCCCACGTGGAAATCGACATTGCCAGCGTATAGGCCGTGTCGAAAGCCTTGGACAATCTTCTTCGCATGCTTCGCATGCTTACTTGAGATGTCCAGAGTGTGCACGATAGCGCGTCTGCAGGGTTTCCACGAATCTAGAGCCATATCTTGAAGGTCTGACATAGACTCACCCAAGTACACAGCATCCTCTGGTTCTTCTACATTTGTGGCGTAATCGGGGGTCTTCGCTAGCGGCGGGTTTGCAGCATGGATGGCTCGAGCAAGGTGCAGTGTCAACGCTCCGTGACCTGTACCGGCCTCGAGAATCTCGAAGGGTGGCTCATTGTTCAGGGCACTTGATGGTGTGTCGACGTGGATATCAAGAAGAGAGACGATCAAATTGGTATCAGAGGGGTACAACTAGGGTCCACTTAGCTAAGGTTCCACACGATACAGCTACAACGCGGATTCGGGTGATAGTAGACGCACAGGTGTGACGAGACGTGGGGTGAGCCGAACGTATTCTGCCAAAGTAGGTTCGTGGACGCGGAACTCGAAGCCTTTCGAAGACCGCACTACCTGGCGCGTTTCCTTCCCAATTATACTGGCATGGTCGATAACCCCGCGGTGGGTATGTGCGGTCTTCGCAGCCTGTAGTTTCAGAAGAGTGCCGTCTACTATATCTTTCTTGCTCCGTAGAAGAACGACGTCTCCTTCCCTGAAAGCGCGGTAGAGGCCTGCGCTGGTGCTGAAGGGTCTAGCAGGCTTTGGTGTCGCTGCGCATCGAAGCTGTCGTAGGCATTGGTTTCGCATAGCTCGGCTTGCGGGTTGTGTGTGTATGCTTGCCTCGGTGGTGGAGGCAAAGAAGTTGCCGAGCGCAGAATGAAGGACGCAGGGTTCACGCTAGACCGGCTCGAAGTGGACCCCCGCGACCTCCGCAGTGGGCGAACGTCGATCAAGGATGCCAGAAGCCAAGCAATCGCACGCGCAAGGACACATCCATCAACGGAAGCCTCTTGCGCCCGGATCAACTCCTATTCATACGAGGAGCGCATGTCATGGCGGCTGTATTGCGCAACTCACTCACGATATTTCTCTTCTTCTAAGACACATGCGGCTGAGCCACTAACTTCATCATGACCCGCCGGATAGTATGTTGAATAGAATGGCCCGGAGCTCCCTAATCTGGCTGACCCGTGTCGCAGGTCCGAACAGGCATTCAACTCATATGCTTCGCTATCCTCGCCTGCTTCGTAGTATTCTTCGTCGATAACCGATACCGCGTCCTGCCGCAGTCCGTTCATAATCACCTGCCCCTGCACCATGAGGGTTTCGTCATCACCGACATCACGGTACAGACATGTTCGAGCCTGAACCCGCTCTCGAAATGTATGCTGGACCAGAAGAAGTGGCACCGCGTCGAGAAGGATCTCTACCTGGGGTCTGGATGGGTGTCCAAGGCATACGTACACATCAGGCGTAGGAGGGAGGAAGAGCTTACAAGCGACGACAAGGTCATTGTCGATGTCCGCACTGGCAAGCTCGACCCAGCGATGGGCGAGAAATCTCAGGCTTCAGAGAGGTGGGAGTCTCGCCCGGCGGGCGTTTGGATTAAGAGGTCGCTCAAGCGTCACGCGAGCGACTCGAAACAGGCCGTGACGGCTGTCGACATCTTGTTTGGATCTGACGCAGTAGAGCCACGTCCTGGGTGGGAGCTCGTCAAGAACGGCGCATTGCATCTCGACACAGCTCGAGACAGCAAGGACCCGCGACTGAGCATACGTCGTGGAGCACCACACAAGAGCGAGAAGCCAGTTCCAAAAATCCGCAAAGACGGCAAGTTCAAGATCATGCAGATCTCTGACCTTCATCTCAGCACTGGCTTGGGTGCATGCAGAGATCCGGAACCGAAAGGTGCCAATGGCGGCCATTGTGATGCTGATCCAAGGACGCTGGAATTCGTCGAACGTGTTCTGGACGAGGAGAAGCCTGATATGGTTGTGCTTTCTGGTGATCAGGTCAACGGTGATACTGCACCAGACATCCAAAGCGTAGGTGCCTTGTAACGGTCAAGACTTGCAGTCTGCTGACATCCTCTAGGCCCTCTTTAAGATCATCGAGCCCCTCGCCGAGCGCAAAATCCCCTATGCAGCCATCTTTGGAAACCACGACGACGAAGGCACGCTATCTCGCCAAGTGCAAATGTCGCTCTACGAATCCTTGCCGTACTCGCTGTCCGAGGCTGGCCCAAATACGATCGATGGTGTCGGCAACTACTATGTCGAAGTGCAAGCACACAATAGCAAGCATTCTGCGCTGACACTTTACATGCTTGACACACACGCGTACTCTCCGGATGAAGCTCACTATCGAGGTTACGACTGGATCAAGCCGAATCAGATCAGCTGGTTCAAGAACACTGCTGAAGGTCTGAAGGAGGCTCACGGCAAGTACACTCACAAGCACCTGGATATGGCATTCATACACATTCCTCTGCCTGAATACGCAGACCGAAACAACGAGTTCGTCGGCAATTGGACGGAAGGCGTGACAGCTCCGGCGTTCAACACCCACTTCAAGGACGAGCTGGTCAAGCAGGGCGTCAAGTTCGTTTCCTGTGGTCATGACCACGTGAACGACTACTGCATGCTCTCGAAAGAGCACGCAACTCAGGAACCTGAGCTGTGGATGTGCTATGCCGGCGGCAGCGGCTTCGGTGGCTACGGCGGGTACAACAATTTCCATCGCCGGCTGCGGGTGTTCGAGATCGACACAAATACTGCGCGCATCTCTACTTGGAAAAGGCTGGAGTACGGGGATATCGGAAAGAGGTTGGATGAGCAGATGATAGTCGATGCTGGACGGGTCCTGCCAGTGCAACGAGATAACCAGGAATAGATGTCTTCGCGTGGATTTGCAACAAGCAAGGCGTTCTTGGTGTTGTAGGGTATTATGGAGAAGGTTTTATCGGATCAAAATGGTTGATCCGCAGGCTGGCTGCGTACGTGTACTATACATCATATCATGCAAGGTCGCAAATGAACACTACTCTCAATCTCATCTACCACATCTACTTTGCCTACATGCTGTGTCTCGTGTACGCGCGAGAGTTACGTTGCTAAGTGCCGCATTTCGTTGTTGTTACCCAGCTGCTTGCGACGCTGCAGCAATATCCAGCACCGCAACCACCACCATCTGGCAAGCCATAACAACGAAGAACAAGGAACCACACCACAAGGAGCAAAAAAGTGCAAAAAGAACAGACAGCCTCGGAACTTTTGTTTCCATTCTAAACTGATCTGCTGAAAACTCTTCAGACGCCATGCCTGGAACCTACTGCTGGGGTGTGCTACCACACTTAACCAGAGGATCTTCGAGTTTTATCACGATTTCCGGTGCGACACTCGAGATTCGAACCCGGGTGCTCTTTCGAGCTTGCCACTGTTGGGTCGTTCTCGAGTGTGCCTCTCGGTTACCGCGAGACGGACATTTCAGAAGGTCTCGATTGATGAAAATACAACGAATTTCTGGGGATATATAGGCGATACAATTGGAACTGTATATAGTGAGGATTTGGAGGTGACGGGGACGTATTGTGCGCGATACGCGTTGTTGACGGCGTGAGCGCGTTTGCGTACTTCCCTTTCACCTTGGTGGGGCGTGGGCGGCGGCGACGTGAGTGACGTTGTGCGGGGACACAGCTGATGATCATACTGTCTAAAGCACGACACTATACAAACGGAGGCTTTCTCGCTTCTGATGTGAACACGGATTATAAGACTCAAGTCTTGCACCTCAGTGTTGGGGTAGATATCTCCCTGGGCGATGCGAAGCTTCACTGGGTGCTCGTCAGAGTTTTGTATCCTCATCTTGTCGTATCGTACGGTAATTTCATCGTGCTCATTTATCAGTAGTCAGCGAACTCAGTACCTAAGTAACACAGCTTTCTTGCTGACCTTTTCAGAAGCCTTGCTGCACTTCATTGTGCACGGTACGTCCAAAATCAGCAGCGGAATCAGAGGTATCACGGCACCTGCTTACACAAGTCGCACGGCGCAATCACGTCCCTACAGAATCGAAGTCTGATCTCGCAATCTCAGCATGGTCAGCGTTCTCTCATATTGCCCGGTTCATGACATCGACAACGTAGCGAACATGATGCTCTGTAACCGAGCAACCTCAAACAGAGCTAGACTCGATGACGAGCAGCTGCTCTACGTTGAATATCCATGCATTCCACGAATTGCCTCTCAGCTCACGATTGCACCTCTGAAACCAAGCACGAGCAGGTACATATCCGTTCGGTATCCACACGAGTACTCGTGATCTAGCATCACAATAGTAGTAAGCGTAAGTATTACAGATGACATGTCAGAGACAATACTGTAAGTTCGGAGTCGTGACATGGAATTGCGATGCTGATGAGAGCAAAAGCAAGCTGTAGGAGGCGAGTACCAATTCTCATCTACCAGTTTTGGTCAAGGCTCATGCTAGAATATATGCATATGATGACTTTCTAAAGAGAAAGCATACCTCAAAGCGTACTCTACGTGCTATTGTTTGCAATGATGCATCTAATACCATGACGATCCATGGATTGTCATCGTTCGCAACTTTGCTCAATCCAGTCAACGTCATCGTAGCGTCCCTTCCATCTCAAGCTCCGACAGAGTCTCTTGAACGCGTCACATCCGTCTTGTAGAAAATATGGCTCAATCGAGCCAGGTACCGGTGCACATGACTTCAGAAGCTTGCTGAGACGCAGTCTTGCTCTGCCTGCAAGTGTTGAAGTCCATATTCTTACGCATCGCAGCTCACTGCCGTTTCCGCCACAACTTGGATTCTGCACAATTCACGGTGAACCACAGTCAGTCAGCATAACTCCTAAGAAAGTACATTGAGTTTGTAAAAATATGTCTCGAAACTTGCCCTTCAGGCAGTCTGGAAACACTCGACAGTCTGGTCATATTGACAGCAACTTTGTACCTGCATAATGCGCGCAGGCCTAGATGCTTTGAGGATTCTGTAGGTAATGCATTGCCAGCGAGAGTTTGTCAGCGAGCGTAGCCGAGTACGCGGTGGCTACCCGGTCGAATATCCTCGTCATTCGGCAGGAGATATCGTGACCGGGATCCTTGAGGTTCGCCGCGACTGTATGTTGTGGGGCGATACTCTTGGCTCCTTCCCCATCTAGCTAGATCAACGGCTCGATATGAATGCTTGCGAAAGCTTCCGCACCTTCACCAAACCTCAAGATTGGACTCGCAGAGCAAATCGTTCGCATTCGAGCGGCGTGGGCTGTTGCGCATAGCATTACGCTGCTGGGGTCCAATGCTGCCTTATCGCTCGTGCTTTCTCTTTGCATCGACAATATGAGCCCGTCACTACCGAGCTTGTTTTGGATACGATCTTCAAGCGGCCACTATCGCAACTGCCTTTTTGGGTAACGTTGAGAGCATAGACTCTTTGACAACGGTTGATCACAGAGACTCCTCCCATTCGCTGCAATGTACCGGTTTGCCTTACGAGACATGGATCTTTGTCAAGAATTGCCCATTACTGCAGCCATGATGCCTATCCATGATGGGTCGAGCATGGAATCCACAGCCCGCGGCGATGACAACATAGAGTACCCTGCTTTCATCTTTAGTATAAATGTGGCAGGAGCCTCCGGCGGAGACGAGTTCTGACATCTGTTCTTCGCAAGTGATTCGACTCTACAATTGCTGCGAACATGGTCCGGTTTACTAAAGCCGCCACAGGCTTGTCCCTCGCCTCTGTAGCCCTGTCTTCGCCTCTCCAGAGTCAATTGTACGCTCGTCAGAATGCGTCCACTCCCTGTGCGCAGGTGAGCGCATCTGTCGCAGCGCAAGAATCCGTTGCGACCCCAACTGTCGCTGCCGCACTCGCCTACGAATGTATCACCTCCGTACCGTTCAACCAGACTGCTGCTCTAGCTTTGGTCGATGGTGTCGTGCCGTACTTCAAGTGGCAGAGCAATACCGCATTCTTGAAGGATCCTCCCGAGGAGTATGCCGAGAAGGTCCAGCCGGCCGTTGACATATGGGGCGAACTCGCGCGGATCCGCACAAAGGTTGTAGGTGGACAGTACGAGAACGAGTTCGAGGTATGAGACGCATCCAAGATCCTGAGCTAAGATACTGATTCTGGATAGTTCGGGTTTGAACTCTACATTCTCCTGCAGAGCACACATGACGGTCATTTCGTGTATGTTCCCGACGTCGTTGGCACAGTCTTCAACTTCGCTCGTCCTGTGCCTCTTGTCTCTGTCTCTGCCGATGGACATGAACTTCCCAAAGCATACGTATATGCAGACGTACTTGCTGAGTCATTTGGAAATTCCACCTTTACCTCCTCCCCAATTAGCAAGATCAACGGCGAGGATGCTCAAGCTTTCCTAGAGAATTGGGCTCAGTACGGCTCACTCCAAGATCGTGATGCATTGTACAACAATGTATTCTACGAGCTCGCAACAGTCTCTCTTGGTCCTTCCGGATCTGGTATCGGAACATTTGCTGGCAGTGGACGTGGGCGATGGGTCTACCCTGGCGCAACGACTGAGCTCGAGTTCGAGAACGGCACCAGTGTGACTTACAACAACTACGCCAAGGTCCTCATTCCTTTTGACGGGATCACCGATGGCGAATCTCTTTACAAGACTTGGTTCACGGGCAACCAGCCGACGGCAGCGACACCCACACCCACACCCTCATCGAACGCTACCTCATCTGCTGTCTCATCTGCGACAGCTTCTGCTACAGTCAAACCGATTCCCGCTCCGGGCTACCCTCCACCGGTCGTCCGTGAGGCACACAACCTCATTGGAGGCTATTTTCTCGAGGATGACTACGCGGACGTTGCTGTCCTCTCTGTACCATCCTTCGTTGGAATCAGTGCTCAAGAGGAGTTCCAGAACACAGCTGTCAAGTTCCTTGCTGCAGCGAAGGCTGCCGGCAAGAAGAAGCTCGTCGTGGATGTTTCGGCGAACGGCGGCGGTACTATTCTTCTCGGATACGATCTCTACAAGCTGCTATTCCCCAACGACATTGACCACGCCGCATCCGACCGCTTCCGCGCCTTTGAGAGCACCGATCTGCTTGGTCAGAAGTTTTCTGAGGCAGCCGAAGGACTCCCTCGTGTACTCGTTACGGAGGAGCAAAATGAGACCTTGTATGAGTTGAACGACGCTATTGTCTCATCAGTCTTCAACTACCAAAGTGACGTGGCTGAGGATGGCACAAACTTCGTCAACTGGGCAGATAAGTACGGACCTCTTGTTCAGCAGAAAGGCGACAACTTCACCGACCTCTTCCGCTGGAACCTGTCTGATGTTCTGACACCTCTGAATTCGGGAGGCGTCTACGTGCACGGATATGGTCCCTTGAGCAATTACACACAGCAACCGTTCGCCGCCGAGGATATCGTAGTTGTTACGGATGGTTACTGCGCGTCAACTTGCACAATCTTCTCTGAGCTTATGCGCCAGCGTGCTGGTGTCAAATACATCTCCCTTGGTGGCCGCCCCCGTGAGGGCATAACTCAGGCCGTCGGTGGTGTCAAGGGAACGAACAACTTCCCATGGACCTACATCCAGGCGTTGGTTCAGTACACCTTGACCGACTTGTCTACCAGCGAAGAGGCGGCAAAGCTCAACGGCACCGAGCTTGGCGAGTACTGGAGCAATGTTGTTTTCGATCGTCTCGCCATTGGCAGCTCGATCAACGTCAACTTCCGCGATGGTATCCGCGATGGAGACGATACACAAACTCCTCTCCAGTTTGTCTACGAAGCCAGCGACTGCAGAATTCTGTATACAAAGCGGATGACAGTTGATGCCACGGCTATTTGGAAGGCTGTAGCTGATTCGGCCTGGGGTGGCAAGAGCCACTGCATTGCCGGAGACCTCGGAGGCTACCGTACTGGCTCCAAACTGTCAAGAAGGGAATTGACTGTTCAGGACAAAGTGCTTAGCAGGAGAATGCACCAATGGAGGCGGGAGCTCAGAGAGCAGGATTACCCGCTTGACGTGTTCACTAATCTGCGGGAGGCCAAGCTTGGTGGTGATGGTATAATGTGGCCGTAAAGAGGCAGCGAGTCCGTTAGCTGTAAATAGTTTCACGTTACCAACTCAAATTGTATCGAAACTTAATTTTCCAGAGAGTGATTCGACGGTTGTTGCCTTGGTCCCTGGCGATCGCAACGCTGCCAGTGAGTGCGCACCCCGCATGCCGACGCTGTCGTTTAGCTCGTTCGTGACAGCGGACATCGTCGTGCGAGCCTCCGTGTGGCTGTTGTATGCTCACTAGCTCTTATCAATGATTTCCGGAAGTCGGGTTAAGTGGCTCATCCTCCGCCGTCGCCGCCTCCGTACAAGCGCAGCCCATTTCCAAGTGTCCTGTGACGTGTTACGAACAATCTCGATACGCTAGCATCCGGGCCGCAAACGTCTCCTGTTGCTAGAGCATCGTTGTTTCCAAGCGCATCGACGCAAGTAAAGTATTCGGATTTGGGTCTGTTCATAGGGAGCAGGGGAGGAAGAGTTTCCGGTCGTCGCAGGCTTCGGGTCTTATTAGGCCCAGGTCTATGGGGCATCATAGCTGCAATGCGACTGTATACCTAGTACAGAGTCAGTGCATCGATGCAACCGATCTGACCGGCACCCCGAATATGGCAGGTGCGGTGGCGAACATCTCGAGGGTCGTTGCTCAAAAGTAAGGCTGAGACGGCCTTGCAGAACGAAGGAAATGGGCTCAACACCACGCGAAGACCCGCGCGCAACGGAAAGGTATCCTGGCCAGTTAGAGTATCACGAATACCTCCGAATAGCCGCTAGGCTCTGCACACCACGAGCCCGGGAAGCCGTAACAGCCCCAGCATCAAGATGAGAAAAAGCATCGCGATTGAATGCATCGCGATGTGAGTGCGCATCGAGATGAGAGCATTTGCTAGCGCATTAAGTACGCACACCCATGTTTGATAGCCTCTGGCATCTCATTCGACGCGACCAACGTTTCTGCATCACAAGTGCATGGCGCGTGCATCGTTCCAGCCAGGTGGCTTTTCGATGCAGGCTTGCTATTTGCGATCCAGCACGCGTGCAAGCGGAGTGCTTTAGTGGATCGCGCAATGTCAGAACTCCGCAAGGCGGGAGATCTTCGATCAGGGAACATCGTCGATGGGCAGCAAGCCGAACGTGGATCGAATCAGGGCTAAGAGAGGGAAGGGCTGACTCGTTTGTCATTTGCCGGGCGTTTGACTGAGTGAGGGGCGAAGGTTCGACTTCGCTTGCAAGAACGGAATCAGGTTCTGCATGCGTCTCAGCTGAGATCTCGACGAAAGCATGATGGTATACCGTAACTTTTGCATCAGTTGCATCATTCATCGGTAATACTGAGACACGCGATAATGGGATGACTGGAGCACCACTGGCCCACAATGCCATCGATAAGGCCTGTCTTGGCCCGAAAGCATCTTCCCGCCACACTTTACACTCCTGTGTCAGATCCAACCTCTCTCCGTCAAGTCCGTGACTGTTTCACCGGATAAGCAGGGCTATACCAAGAGTCGAGTCTTAGCCATGGCTCTCAATTTTGTTTGTTAATCCACTCTCGGGTTTCTGTGCATGCGCATTGCAGAAAATTTGACTTCACCCGCGCATCACGTAAACTGCACCTGCATCGACTTTTGATACATGTCCAAGCCGCTTGGACCCTGCCGACATCGACCGTTGACCACGCTGCCAGGTTTCCCAGTGCATGGCAGAAGATCTCCAGGGTTTGCCTGAGTCAAGTTAGGGCGCTGTCTGTTTTCGGGCTAGCCGAGCAGATCTTGCCGGTTTTCAGAAGTAAAAGTGGATATCGGCTTTTGAAAATGCATCGCGATTGATGACCCTACTCAAACACCAGATATCGCTATGGCTTTTAGAACATTTCTCCATGTGATACTGCGACTCTAGTGGCTAGCGGCTAATCATACGCGGCTAAGGTCTTCAACTGAGCGATGCATTGATGCCTGAGGACAGCATGTTTCATGCTGGAAATAAGGATTTGCTCGGCGAAAATGAGACTGCAGGCAGCGAGCTAACAACGAGGAACATGAGTCAATTTTGCAGCTGCAGTTACCAATAACTCTCGGAGTTAGCGCTGATAACTCAACCTGTCTAAGTCACTGGGGCAATGATGTGTGATTGTGAGCAAAGCTTATTGATTTTTTGAAGAAGCAAAGCATGTAGAGACGCTAACGCGACGGGTATCATATCTTCAAGCTGACGAGAAAGCCCAGCTAGTTCAACAGCAGGCGCAAAAGACCTGCTTTCTTCTACCTCAAGAGCCACCTGATAGTGACTGTCCTGTCATGCCTCCTGTGCATGTGAATTTCCACAATACCCGCAGCGCGGTGTTCTTGCTGGTCATTACGTGTTTGATTGAGTAGTAATGGAGTCTCAATCCTATCCCGCAGTCCGGCATCGTTGGACTTTAAAAATGCGGTGGTAATACGCCGGTCGTAGCAATAATGCTATGTGTACTGGTGGACATCGAAGCGATGTCCAGACCGGAGTTAAATGGTGTAGGTGATAGGCCGGGTGACCGAGGTCTTGTTGTGGTGGTACTGTCCATATGTTTGATTGATGAAGGAGGAACCAAAAGTTTTTTGTTCTTCAACCAGCGCTGTAGCCAACCATTTTGGCGCAATGGCTGCAATAGTAGAGGTTGGTGCCGAATTGGAACATGCCGGAGTGGCCGTGAGACTCACGGCGGCAGCGACAGCAGCAGAGCGGGTGAGACATGGAGATACTACTGCGCTGAGACGACAAGCTGGATTCGGAACTGCTAGGCGAAGGGCTGCCAACAGGCTGGAGTGGTTGTGTCGAAGGTCGATGAGCAGCTTGAGTTTGCGTTTGCATAAGGCGTGAGGCGTTCGGACCGGGGCTCGCCATAGGAAGGTATCGGTGGGCTAAAAGTGGATTTGTAGAGCTTGCCCATGTGTCGAGGGAGTGATCTTGGGAAGGTGATGACTGAGGTGTCTCGTCGGAATAGTGCGAGGTGGACACAGGTAAGGTAAAGTAGCAGGTGTGGGTATGTCCAAAGGAGTGCAGATCGGTCATGATGTCTGCGCGGCTGTTGGTGGTATGACGGGCTTGGAGATCAGGGCGATCGTGAACACTAAGAGCACGACCAGCACTTGATATACATACGAGCGAACCGGGCGCAGCGATCGAGCGATGCGGGCACGCGGACCATTCACGGGTGGTGGACAGGGGGTGCTCGCGGAGCTGACCTGATTGGCTTGCGGTACTCTTGGGCTCCTCGGCGCAGACGGGTTTTGAACTGAGTGCACCCGGCGCGATTCTCAGACCCAAGGCCGATCCAGACGAGTAGTCCCCACTGTTCTGGGAATTAGCAGTTGTCCGGCGGGCCAACCTTGCTGCCAGCCATGCTGTGGCTCCGATGCAGCGCTAAGAGCTTACGCAAGCTATGTGCGCGCCTCAGACACCGGCTCGTACATCTTACAGTGCAGCCTGGATGAAGCCCAGCACAGCCATCGCTCGGGCTGCGGGCCAGCCACACAGCCTGCGAATAACGCGGCCCCGCCCAAATGGGCGTGTTTGCTGGCCTGTATCACCTAGTACTAACAGGCCCTTAAACGCTTGGGCTGCCTCTGATCGGGCGTTCTTTGCGATACCCAAGCCTGCCAACGCGTCCTCACATACCTGCGTCTTCCGGTCACCGAATGCACCTTTCGCGTCTCCTCAGCAACCACAACGCCCCCCTTACACTAGGGAGCCACGATGCAGCCAACATGCCAGACGACCCCGCGACAGTTTGATGGTCTATCTGTGGGCCCGTGACCCGCGCCATTTCACTGCAGTCCTAACGGACCGAGCCGTTGGGATGGAGAGCGACCAGTCTAGAACGCGAGACACAGACCCAACGTTCACCGTGAGACCAACGCTGAACCAGAGCCGGAGAAGGAAGTGAGTTCTGGGTTGTTGAAACCTCAGCTCGAAACGACGGTGTCGAAATCCGGTATCTGCTTTTCGAAATTGCCATTGCGTCGGAAGAGAGACAATATGCTTTCAGAAATCAAGACCTCCATCTACGACAACACTGGCACAAATGCTTGCCATCTCCGAACATCAACCTCACCGTCGGCCCCATACTGTTCGGGCCTCCTTCGGTGCTGGTTCGAAACGCGCTCGAACTTAGACGAAAGACGGACAAAAGTGCGCAGAACGCAGTGGGCGACCGGCAGACCGTACGATACGTGGCGGCTCCGGACCGCCGCCTCCGGGCCTGGAACCGGTGATGTTGGCTTCGTTGGCAGCTGACCTCCACGATGGTCACCATACATTCATAGACGTCGCAGCATGCGGTGCAAGGAATGGCGGGTTACCAGGCCGACATCTTGCTTGACTGTCTAGGTACACTCTAGAAGGTACAGGGAGCTTCGGCCAGAAGCGGCCATGGCAAGGGCTGCAGACCTTTACCCCCCTCGTATGATCTATCTTGCATAGCGAGCGCACTATTGAGGAAGGCGGCTCTAAGAAAGCGGAAAAAGCATATGCCGTGAGATTGCATGATTTGCGCTATCATGGCCACCAGCGTCCAGCCTCCTTAATTCCCGTGTCCAGAGTTTCCATTTCAATATCTGCTCAACAGGCTCTCGGGTATGTTGCTCCTGGTGAAAATGCCTCTACTCCTCAGTTTTTCCTTTCGCAAGCAAATCTGTGCAGAGAGGTCGGTAAGCGTACCAAGATCCACCAAATGTTGAAGTATATCCTTTGTTGAGGGGACCCACCGACAGCCCTGGAATCGACTAACCGAGGCCTACATACATTGCAATAGTATACATGGACAACCAAAGGATACGTGCGTAAGTACATGCGGCAATGTTACCTGTCTGTGCAACGGTGGCGAAAACACGGCGGATCCGAGGACCTCGATCTTGGTTCAAAGTTATCATCAACGTACGTTGGTTGTCAGAGGTCTAGGCTGGATGTCACATCTAGACAACACGATTGACCATGATGGGTCACAGCCAAGGGCTGGCGACCATCACTTCCATTTTCCAGTGGTTCGACTGCATTTTAGCATCAGCTGCCACGTAGATTATGCAGGTCTGCCTCCTTTTCCATGAAACAGAGGTCCACGTATACAATCGCTGCGATCAGCAGAAGATGTCTGGTTTCTACTATACTACGTCTTTCCATGTTTGCAAACGGTCGTCTGTCCGTCTTCGACTCTTGCTTGGTACACTAGCAGTGGCAAAGACTACGTATCTAGACTGCTTTTGTCCTAGTTTTCTCAATGCCACAGCAGCCTTTTCGGTGACTCTCAGGTCGATATGGTATGCAATTGAGCCCAACTGCAGATGTATTCAGGCGTGCCCAAAAACACCAACCTCCTATATTACTGCAGCAGATTTAGCACCTGTATCTTCATTCAGTCAATTATCTCTGTAGTCAATCCAGCTGTGTGGCTGCGGACTCGATGGTCATGTTCCATCCAAACACGACTAGCGCCAGGTACTTTGGACTCGAATGCGATCATGTGCACGGTGCAGACGCACTCAACCGTTGGGTACTTGAACTAGACCTGAGCCTCTCCTGTCGCCGCTCTCTATCTCCTCGAGCCGCTGTGTGATTGTTGAGCAGCCCAACTTGGGACCAGGGGACCGGCGATGCGCGGATGCAGATTGGGCAGCATGTCGCGCATGTGCAACTGCTCACGTTCGGGCCTTCGTCCCGGTGAATCAGTGAGAAGACGGCCGTGAGCCTCAAATCAGCTATTGTACTGCCTGATTAAGGGCGTGCATAGGCCTGCCCGAACGATATCCGTCCTATCTTGGATTTGAGGTTTGCACGATACGTCACTTATCGTAGGTTCTCAAAGCCGACCCTAGGTCCGCCCCGCCGCCGCTTGTCTGCCACAACCCCTCCACTCCGTCCTCCAAAAATCACACCACACCATCTTTCGCGCGCCAACATGGGAAAGCCACCGAACCTATACGCCTTCAAGAACGCCGACGAGCTCGCGCCCAGCCTGCGCGCATACGTGCTCGATGCGCAGAACACCGCGATCGAGCGGCATAACGTTTTCCGCGTCGCCGTCTCGGGAGGCTCTCTACCGAAGACCCTGGGACAGGCGCTGCTGAAGGAGACAAACGGGGAGGGAAAGCCTCAGTTCGACAAGTGGGAAATCTTCTACGCCGATGAGCGCGCCGTGCCCCTCGATCACGAAGACAGCAACCACAGGCTTGTGAAGGCCGAGCTTCTGGACAAAATTCCGGCTGCGCTGGGTACACCCAAGGTCTACCCCATCGACACCAAGTACCTTGACGACGTCCAGGAGCTAGCAGACCAATACGAGAAGACACTTGTCAGCGTCTTTGCTGCACGGGACAGTGTCAAGCTGCCCCTCTTCGATCTGCTTCTGCTCGGGTGCGGGCCCGACGGCCACACTTGCAGCTTGTTCCCTGGCTCCGACCTGCTGCGGCAAGAAGACGCTTGGGTTCTCCCCATTTCCGACTCTCCGAAGCCACCGCCGAAACGCATCACAATCTCTCTTCCCGTCGCCCAAGCTGGACTCAAGATCGCTTTCGTCGCGACAGGTGGTGGCAAGAAGGACATCATGAAGCAAATATTCGACTCTGACGAAGGACACCAGCTGCCCTGCGGATTGATCAATCACAAGGGTGAAGGTCGAGTCAGCTGGTTTGTTGATTACCCCGCCATCGAGGGCGTAGCTTTCCCAGCTCGCCGTGGCAGCCTCTAAACGGCAAGATATACTAGCCGTCGTATCATTCGCTGGTTCCTTGGATCGAGATTGGAAAGTCATTCACTCTACATGCTCTGAGCCTGACATTAGGCACTTGAAGAGCTTTCGTTTGTGCTTTCGCGATGGAGACCGACCACGCTGTGGAAGTCACCTCTCGAAGTAGGCATTGGGCCACTCGCTCACAAGTTAGACATGAATAGATCACGAAATCTTCTGCCCAGCATTCCTTCCATTTCATTCGCGAACGATGTCCGTGCTACTAGTGCGTTTCCTGTGCTTACTAACCACGCCTAGCAACGGGCGCGCTATGTTTATTTCACGTGCATGTACCCGTGAAGCCGCTCAGCCAACAGCCACTACGCGTAACGATCGATGCCTGATTCAGCGACCCCTTGATCTTTATAGCCGCCATGGATCAACACAACAGCGACGCTGTTAATGACACCTCTCTGGGTTCGAATCAAACTAACGCCAAACTGAAGCAACGCAGTCTACTGCCGCAACCTGGAACTCCCAAGCCTACTGTCCGTTCAACGACCCTCTCAGAAGCACCTATGGAGCCCGATAAAAGTAGTCAGCCCAATTCAACTCTATCTGGAGCACCGGTTCCAGCTGCCTCGATACCTTTGACTCGAGGCACCTCTGTTGCAGGTTCGAGGCTTGGGCGGCCCCGACCACGCTCAATGTACCAGACAGGTTCAGTTCCCACAGAAAAAGTCACAGAGATTGAGAAAACAACAACATCACGGTCGATGCGCCCGCCAAGTCTACTGAAAAAGCCCTCTGCAACACCTTTACTTGGAATTGGAAGAACTCAATCCTTGCGCAGGCCAGCTGTGACAACGCAAATAGGTCAACCAGCATCCTCAGAAGCTCATCAATCTCGAACTCAACCTACTGGTGCAGTGTCGATCGCTCGAAGCAACACAACAAGACCGAGGACTACTGCGGAACGACCAAAATCACTGCACGTTGCTTCCGGTAATGCACCGCATGTCTCAAACGACTTCAAACAGCCTGAACCTGCAACGACTAGAAGTTCTGGACGCCTTGCTGGCTTGATCCGGTCAGCGAGCGTGAAGATAAGACCGGATGCACCGGGTAGTGGTGCGCGCTCTAGGGTGGCATTGAAACCCGAAGAATCTGTCCATACACAAACAAAACCCAAGGAGCTAGCACATCAAGAAGCCGTGAAGGCTACACGACCAGCATTCAGCACATTGCAACAGCATTTTACACCACGCAAAGCTGCCAAAGCGCCAACCGCTGCATTTTTGCACCCTGCCCCAGTCACGACCGGTAACACTTTACCGCCAGAGTTGGTCAGCATGCAGATGGATTTGCTTCAGCTCCATCTCCTACATGAGAACGCAGAAGAAGTGAGTAGGCATTGGGAAATGAGTGCCAAGCGTGCTCTGCGTTCTAAGTTCGACGAGGTCTCTAGCATGTACCAAATCATGTTGGAGCATGAGCGTTCCGGCCAAGAGCAGAAAAATATCCAAGCGCTTCTGGAATGGACTGGAAATAAGACATCTGCGAGCTTGGTCGAATATATCCAGGTCCTCTCAGGACCGCTGCACGAGCTTCCGGCTCTGGTCCAGACAGGAGGCCGATTCCAGCGTCATGTTAGTGCTTTCGAACAGTGGGTGTGCTGGATAGGTGAAGTTAGAACAGCTCGTCAGAATCGGACAGAAGCTAGTCTAGGGTCCATTGAGGGTCTTGGGGATACATGGAAAGCAGAGAACGTTGCCCTCATGCGCAAACTGGCTTCTTTCTCGCGCGACCTGAGCGGTCTGTCACAGCCTTCTGCCGGGTCAAGCATTGCATCCATTGTTGCCTGTTGCGATGCTTTGCTGAGTGGGCTGTTGGAGGAGCTTCAAATCATGCAAGCTGTTGAGGCAGATGTGGTGGAGAAGGAGAAGGAATGGGTCGAGACACGCCTGCAAGGCATTGCAGCGAATATTGGCTCCTTTCTTGTTGACGAAGCCCCAGCTTGGCGAACGTAAATTGCCGGGTGCTCGAGTGCGATGAATAAACGATGTTCTCACTTTCGTTACTTTGCACTTCACTGTCTTGTCTGATTGCAAGGGAACACATTGACTGAGTTGTCCATTCTGAGCAATGCCCCGATAGCGTTACGTGATAATCTAAGATACCCATTCAACCGTTACTGCGATGCAAACGCTAGTAGCCTCTGAGACGATCCTGTCCTCGATCACTTCCACTCAGGCCAATAGCTCAACGACAGCTATCTTATCTATTTCGTTCTCTTTCAAGCTTGATTGAGTATTCACGGTGTAAGTGTGTGTGTGTACGTCACTCCTGCCGTTGCTACACATGCAGCCAGACAGCAAACGCGCTTGCTCTCACCTAACATCCCCAGGGTCGACACAACCCAAGACATTACCACTGACACCAGGTCTCAACCAGCACACTCGTTACACTTCGTACAGCACCCGGCTTTTGACAAAACACAACAAAGCAATCAACAAGCATCATTACTTAGTCACCATGTGGAAGCCTGAAGACGAGCTGCGACCCTTCGACCTCATGGCTGTGTGTGCAGCTGACCGTGCTGCTGGCAATGGCTTCGTCCTTCTCGATGTCGGCCGCGACTCCAAGGGGCGTAAGGTCCCTTCTCTTGAGCGAGTCCAGCGGAAGGTCCAAAAGCATCTGCTCGCGGACAAGAAGAGGTTGTCCGTTGTAAAGAAGCTTTACATCAAAGGCGACTGGAACACCGCAAAGCCAACGAAGAAACAGGACGAGGCGAGTCAAGATCGCCTTGAAGATGTCTATATTTTGTGCTGATGTGAAATGTAGAGACAGAAGACACTTGCTGACGCGCAAGAGTGGAAAGATGGTGTCCGCGCTGTCCGCAAGCTGATTCGTGCCATGGGCAAGCTGAAGGAGCTGGTGTAAGTGCTCATGTGCAAGATATCTTTGAACAGGATCAAACACTGACATGACTTCCAGTTGGATCTCCGGCCTGCCATTCTCGGCATCTGTCTTCATCGACCTTCCGACGAAGCTTACAAAGTTGGTCCTGGATCTTGGAAACCATGTCCACGTCGTTGATAACAGCGTCCACTTGACGATCTTGCACATAGCGCCAGACGACATGAAACCACTGTTGAGAATGACAAGGCTGCAGGAGCTTCGACTACTACGGCTCCAAGACTCCATGCAATCCATCGCATGGAAGACTGTCTATTCGAATCAGCTTCCTGGAGGTATGCGCATTCTCGAACTGCAGATGGACTCCGAGCCTATCCTACGCAACAATAACAACAAATGGCACAAGGCTGTAGATGTGCACGGCTTGACGGTGGCATTGCCAAAATTACTCGAGACACCATATAAGTAAGCTATGAATTTCCACGGCCAATATTACAACGCTAAAACGTCTACAGAGGCCGCGATGGCAAAGGAAGCCTTCATTGGAGCTTCGGCTATGGTGAGTATCTTGACGGCGACTGCATCCGGAAGGCGAGGATTGCGTCTGGTGTGGAGGAACCGCTACCCCTTCCGCTGCGGTAAGTCTTTCAGCGTCACTGTACATGTTGCGATCGCTGACAACAAGCTCGCAGAAGCCTCAAGCTCGACGGGTTCGTCATCGACCATCTTCCGTTCGAAAACGAGCTCAGGGATCTCACTCTGCTTACTTGTGGCGAGAAGTGCATCGACGCTGGTATGCGAGCACCGAAGACACAGGCCGAACCATACCACCCTTGGTGCAAGACGGTCAACAATGCCGCCTGTGGCTTCCTCTTGCAGTGGCCAAGCTGGACCGGAATCTTTGACATTGAAGGCGATCAGCGCGACACTCACGGCAATGTCGTCGCTCAGGAAGTTGGCCTATCGACTCCATATACAGAGTATCCACCTTCTTCGTCGCTTCCAGTACCGCTTACGGAAGAGGCCTTGAACATGAAAGGCATCAGTGACGCACTGAACGACGTACCAAAGCCTGCTTACTTTAGTTTTGCGCCAACGGTGTCTTCCCTGTCGGTCCCCGATACACCTCTCGGCGGTGCATCCAACCTTTCTGAGCGTGGCTCCGAAGTCCCGACACCAGCAAGACTCTCTATTACTACGACCGACGAGGTACCTGTAGACGGCTCAATCACGTCCGGCGCAAGCTCTTTAGCCAGCTCTGAAATTATATACGACAACGGTGCGGACGATTCTATGCCAGAAGATTCACCCACTTCAACAACCTGCAACAACAGTTTCGGAAGCGACGACCGAGCTCAGGGGCATAGGGTGAGAAAGTCTTTGTCTGACAGCTACTGGGTCCTTGGTCCTTCTTGATTGCGAGGTACTCGGCTATCGACATTGGGCTGACACCAGGAGTTGGGCTGTGTGAGTGCAAATCGAAAGCCAGGTAGTCTCACACGTGAGAATCTCCCTTCAGGTTCTAGGGCCACGGTGCTGTTGCTGATTGTGGGCGTCTAAAAGGTAAGCATGTCGTCACCAACGACATCCTCGATGAGATACGACGTGCAGTCAGTAAGTCGTTCAAGCGAACTAGACGCGGGATTTGTATGTATCGGAATCCTTCGGTATGCCCACGGCATTAAGTATGGATTCAAGCTTGCCTCTCTGCGAGCGCAATACATCCCACTCTTCTTGGTGCTTGACCATCATTGTCCCTCCGAGAGTAGTGCCGTTGAGAGCAACAAAACCAATCTCGCTACCATCAGGGCGCTTGAGCATTGTGCCCTCAGACCGTCTAGGCAAGATCACCATGCCTGCTGTAGTCATTGCCATGTTGTAACTTATGGGCGAGTCACCGCCTTCGGTTGGGTGCAGAGCGAATGCGCTCGGATTTTTCGCTATGAAGTCGTTGACGGCGTCCTTCGCCAGACCATACAACTCGTCGTAGATGCCGAGGAGCTGTTGTCCGGTGGGTTCACCATCGAACCTTCGCCCAAAATGCGCAAACGGGATGCTAGTGCTTTGCAAGAGCCGAGAAGATGCGTCTATCCTTTACGTTAGCAGAGGCCTTTGCTGATCTCATCTGCCCGCTGCATGCCAAACGTACCTGTGCTGCTCTCGCCCGACAAGATCAAATCGATCAGCAGATTCCACCCGTTCGCCGCCTCGCTGTCGCGCATGTGCTCCACAGGCAGAAACTGCAGATGCCTGTGCGGCTGGCTCGCGCCGCTGTGATCGCCCGAGTTGAAGAAGGCAAACAAACGCTTCTGCTTGCTGTCCGCGCCCCATGCCTTCAAGCAAGCGTGCGTCGCCTCCAAATCATCTTGTTCCAGGATGTGTGTTTGCTGCTTGTTCGCCTTAGTTGCGAGGATGAAGTGTTCGGCGATGATGGGGAATTTGTTGAGCACGAGGAGGTGCGTTGGCGCTGTCGTGGGGATGTCGACGATGTGCAGGTCCGGCGACGGCGTCTCGAAAGGGTCAAAGTGCTTTTTTGGGGTGGGCGTCGGCGCTTCGAGTTTGGGGAGCGGTTTCTTTGCGAGAGACGGGCAGAAGCGGAGCTGGAACTGTGGATGTGTTAGCTGAAGTAGGGCTGGTGGTGGGTCGCACAGGTACTTGCTGGAATGCCAGTGGATGTGCGGATGATCGAGAGCTCTGTAGGTGAGAAAAGCAGGCTGGACGATGCCTTTGCTGATCTGAATTTGGCTTCTACCAAACTCGGCAGTGTCTCTGTGAGGCCTAGTAACATCTTCTTGGACATGTGAAGGCGCAATGGGTGAGAGGCAGATGAGACGCAGGGACAGCCTCGAACTGTGGGGGAGGGAGCATGGGCCATGCATCCTTCGAGGACGTCACTCTTTGATTCACATCTCACCACAACCACAAGAACAAGCAGGATTATCATACACCTCTCAATCAATCTCACTACATTGGAAAACCGACGCCTGATAACCATATGCACCTCAAATGAGTCCTAGAGCTACGAAATGGAGTCGCCAATGCCTTGCGGCCATGCCTATCTAATGCCCTGCAGTAGGCAAGATGTGGGTGAACAAGGGAAAGAGCAGAACAGATACCAGAACAGGAACCGCAAGACAAGATGTATGGTGTTACAGACGTGAAGGAACGTAGATTCGAGAAGGAGCCCCAGCACCAGCGCCAGAGAAGGAGTGGTGACCGGAACATCCAAAACCGACAACGCCATTAACAACATATGATTAGAAATATCCCGAATCTCCCAACACACATATCGTGCATGCGTCTGCCTGTTAAATCCAACAAGCAAAAGCCAACGGAGAGGGCACCAAGGTCTTCAGCGCAGGCTGACGGAATCCCAACATGGAGCGATCACGCCCGGCTGCGTCGACGCAATGACCGACCTGAAGCAGGGCGTGTGACTTCATACCACTTCTTCTTAGCTGTAGCTGCGCCGAATTTGTAAGAGCCACCGGTCGTTGCGATCAATTCGACGATTCTCATCCACGGAACCTTGTTTGGCTTTTGCTTGGTCTCGAGGGAAGGCTGCGTCACGTCCAGCTTGTCGAACTCCTCCTGCACGTAGCGTTTAAGCAAAGCAATCTGGATCTCGGTCAGTAAGAATATCTTCAAAGGAGCGCGTTCAACGTACATCTGTTTCGGTCCACTTTGGTGCTCGAAGACGGTCCTTCCTCGGCTTGGTCAAGGAACGGTAACGACCTCGAAGAGTAGACTCGGCTACTTTGCGACCGAGGGCCTTCCGAATATCCTTGTATGTGTACCCGTCTTGCTTCATTTGAAGCAATGTCTCGTCGTCCTTCGCGCGCTTCGCCTTCTCAACATCCGTAAGAGGCGTCATGAACCGTGTCTGAAGATGATCCTGCGCTGGGACATTGCCGGTGTTACTCCACTGGAGCTGTAATTGTCCTGGGTTGCAATCGAGCGAAGTCAGGAAAGAGTTGGGACGATGGTCAAATGGCAGTGTGCTTGATTGCTGACGCTGGGACCCTTGAGCAGCTGCAGTCTGCCGGACCATGTAGCCAGGAGGGAGCCATGGCAACAAACCTGGGCTGCTGCCCTGCGAATATACGTACGACTGTTCTGAGGCGTACATTGTTACGTCCTGGTTCTGCTTGATGGCGTTGCCCATGTGGAGTGGTCCTGCAGATGCCATTGGAATCCCATAGCTGCTTTGTATAGCGGGGCTTCCCCGCTGTTGTCGGACTACTGGTCGTGACGTGGGTGTTATGAGGCCGGCTGCTGAGGGATCACTCGTGGCGCCTGGCGACATCGTGTATCCCGCGCTGTCGCTAGGGGTAGCTGGACTGTATTCTGACCCGGAGCTGAATGTGTTCTTCGAGTCGCTAAAAGGGCTGACTGGCGAGAGCAACATGTCTGCACTGGGACAGGTCGCTATATTGCTCATGCCGCTCGAGTTCCAACACGACGGTCTCCCGAAATCCAAGGGTTTGCCCGACGTGAGTAGTCTTGCATCGTGGCTGTATAGCAAGCCACTATTCGCAAGCATAGATCGATCCGTTAGCGGCTCGTTAGGCAGTCCTGTCCAAGCCATGCAGTCAGTGGATACCGAATGCTGCTCCCACAGCGCGTTGTTTGCAAGGATCGTGTTGCTCGACATGGAACCTTGTGGTAACGGCCACTGCGACTGTGACATGCGGTTCTCCGGTCGGAATGGGCTCTGCTGCTCTACGGTCAGTGCTTTCACTTCGCATGGTGTCTAGAATGCCTACAAGAAGAGGTTGCGCCATTGGCATCGCAGGGCAGACAGCTGCAGAGCTGCTAATGTCGTATAGGAACCGCGATTGAGGCAGTGGTGGAGAAGTATAAAGCGCGCTGGGCTCAAAGTACTCTTGTACCTGAGCCATGATCGCACGTGCAGCAGATGCGCCCTATAGTATACTTGGGAGCCAAGAACCAAACAACGGATCAAGAGCCACGCTTGAATGTCACGGACGAAGTGACAGATGCGCAAGTTGGGCGTGAATGTGGGTGGGGCGGGGTGGAGGACCGGGCGCAGGTACGTCAGTCGTTAACAGCGGGAAATGGTGCTATTTGTCGATTGAATGAGATCGCTTCACAGAGGAGCGGTCAGATCACGGCTGCCTGCTAGCGGGCCTGCACGTCCAATACCACGCGACTCGACTATCGTGGACTACCGTGAGTGATTGTGGCTGCGGGCAAGATGGGGAGTTACTGCGACCAGTCTCGGTATCTATATGGTGCAGAGGTCAAGTCGCACAGGAAGCTGGGTCGATGGATGTCAGTGCGCTAATCTGGCGAGGATTGGGAAGACGCCCTACCATCAATGCCACGAGAGCGCGGAACGACTAGAACCAGGTCTGGCGGTCATGACCGCTAGGACAGGAACAAACAAACCGAATAGGACCACGGACTATTCTGTGGGACGGGCCGTTGGACAACAACTGGAAACGCAGAAGCAAGTCGCAAAGTCAGAGATCCAGGCTTGAAGAGTACAGGAACTATGGAAGGTGAACTTGGTCACCTCTGCTACCACTCAGCAAGGCAAGCCCCATTTAAGTACAAGACAGCGCGTTACTCGATAGGATGTCGAGCTCGTTTGGTTATCCCATGTCTTTTGCACAGCGGTCTGAGCGTCTTCGGAGGTACGAGGTACGCTTCCATACATATGCTCGACTCAAGCACCTCTGGTACTGCCACGGAACTGTTCTGGATTGACCACGCCCTGGGCTTCTCTATTGGGATTGTGCAACTCGGCGCAGTAAGTCTGACGTCCCAAGAGCATTGCTTCTGCCAGCATACCCTATAGCAGTGACAGCAGTCCCGAGCTATCAACTTGGTTTGCTTGCAGTATGAGATCCGCGTGCTCAGCCTCGCGAACAGCACCGCACCTGTCGACGTATCATCCACCACCTGGGCCTGAGCCGAGCTTGCTACTATTGTACTAGCTGAGCTGTCAAAGCGAACGGGTGGTCACATTAGTGCCTTGGCGCTTGCCCCAATGTCATATGCGAACGAGGAGTTGAGAAAGCGTGGCTTGCAGCTCCTGTAAGCTGTCATCCCGGAACTCTCCCCACGGGCTGGCCCGCAATCAATATGCGCTGTAGATCATTTTGGAGACCGTGCGCCGTGGCAACGAACGTCCCTCATTGCGTCCACTCTCAATTTCGCTGAAATTGTCTTTTGAAATGACGTGATCAGTTTTGTGGTCAGTTTTGCTATCAGCCATACGTGAGCTCGAGAAAAAGCCCTCCCACTGATTTCGGTCAGTACCGACTAGCTGATATGTATCAGACGGATATGTACAGTTGGTGGTGTCGACACCGACCAATGATTCGCAAACGTTCGTGGTGCTACTCCCCGGGCCCTATGCGGTAATGTGCGGCCAAAGCGAGGCCTCGTGGCACAGCATGCGAGACACAGCCGCAGCCCGGTCAGCTATCTAGTTCCTGATTGGTAGCCAGAGGCAGGAGGCGACAGCTCGCGTAGTATCTCGTGCGCTAAGAACCTGGGGAAGCTGGCACCCGTGCGGTGGCATCATGCTTCACGCAGGGTGCATACGCCTGTCGTCGCTCGTAGTACGAAACGGCATTCACACAGCAGCATGCATATGTAGCACGCACAGATTGTTCGAGTACTCTGCTAAGGACAGATTTGACAGTAACGTACGATCGTCAGCACATCCCAGCGAGATGCTACTGCAGATGACCAAAATAATGCAGACCTCAGGGTGTAAGTGATCCTTGAGCCCTAACGAGACTACCGGTATACGTAGTACGAGACTTAACGCTGCGGCTTTTCGCGAGTCTAACCGCCAATCCAACAAGCTCCAGTATCTGTGACTCTCCACCCTTTCGCCCGCTCAAATCTTCGCTTTCGGCGTGGTGTGTGGCTCCAGCTCCACATCCTTCCAAGGTAACCCAAGATACTCCCACATGTAGTGAAATCTAATGTGCTTCGTTAGCGCCCGTCCCGTACCGAACTTTGGAATCCCCTTTGACAGCTCTGACATCTCCAATGCGAACTAGGTTCGCACTGTGGCACCCGCTTTCCCCGCCCGCTGGCGCCGACATTCTACCTGGCACAGATTGAACTGCAATCAAAAAGAAACGAGACGGCGTTGTGGCGTACCTGTCACTTCCAAAGAATGGCTCTTCGGCTCCTTTTGCGTTACGCACCCAGAACCACGGGCATCCGAACGCACCCTTGTCGAGGGCCTCCTTTGTGTTGTCGTTCAGTCGCTGTTTGAACGGCGCGCTGTTGGCCGAGGACAGTATGATCTTGATTTGCTCAGGGGTGAAGCGCGACTGGAGTGTCTCGGCAAGCGTCTCAGGGACACTGACGTCTTTGCCGTTCTTCCACATTGCGTCAAATATGTCAATGAAGGTTGGAATGAAGAGGTCCGGGTGAGTCTCTTTGACGAAACCCAAGGCACGCTGCGGGAGAAGTGATAAGATTGGGAAGAAGTCCGGGGTCTTCACGTCTTCTGCGCCAAAGTATCGCTTTGCTCGCGCGCTGTCAAAACCACTGTACGCGGCCTTTGCGGGGAGCGTCCACGGTGGCTTGTTGCCTGTCCATGTTAGTCGGAGGATTTATATCAGCACACCCTAGCTGTGATCGTACTGGGCTCACGGGAGGGGAGATCATACCGCTGCCGACATTGATGCCGCCAAGGAAGACAGGGATGATGCTTTTCCTGGTCAGCTTAACTGCACGTACGACGATACCTAGTTCGATGGATTCTCAACAACAGCGTTGAGAAACTTTACACGGCATTCGCAAGGCTTTCAGGAAGCTTACTCGATGTCTACATTGTGCGATGCAAGTGCTTGTCTGTTCTTCTCCAAATAAAGCAGGGCAAAGTAGGAGTAAGGTGACACTGTGATGTTACGGGGTTAGCTTGACGCTCCCTGTATTCGCGATGATTTGACATACCACAGTCCAGGTAGCACGTAATCTTGCCAGACATATTCGCAAGTTCAATCCAATGTAAAACAGTTGTTTTTTGATTACTTATGTCGGTCTTCTGTCTTTGTAGTCCTTGGGCTGCACAGACGTTGATCGTGCGGAGCCGAGGTATGAACGTTGCTCCAACTTCGGTTCCCAATCAGTAATCATTGACGACTGCTGCACCTGTTCGCATATGCGCGCACGCTTAGCATCCATGTCCTACCAGACAAGACACATGAGACCGCGGGTTATGTCTGGTTCAGACTGATATCACTAATCTGGGTCTTTTGCTTCCCCGCTCCGGATCCAAGTATAGGTATTCCGCGTCTGCTCGACATAGAGAACTACGCCTCCAGACTCTTGCTCATTGAGCAGAGTGACCGACTCCTGTAACAAGAAGTGCGTGCGCTCAAACGGGCTGCAGAGGAATCAGTTGCCATGAAGGAAGAAGTGAAGCAGGTCGCTCTCGTCGTCGGCGCGTCGCGAGGGATAGGCCGGCAGATAGCCATTGATCTCGCAAAGGCGGGTTATGCAGGTACGACTTCCTGGTTTCTGGATGCACAGGCATTGCTGATATACCTCCAGTCGTTGTAGCAGCCAAAAGCACCTCAGATGCATCCGCCGTATCGCCATTTCCCCCAGACCCCAACTCCCCCGCTTCCACCATCAACACCGTCGCGCGCGAGATCAACGAGGCCGGCGGCACCGCAACCGCATTCCCCGTCGATACGCGCGACGCGACCTCAGTCAACAAACTCGTCGCCGACACTGTCGCTCGCTACGGCCATATCGACGTCCTCGTCTACAACAGCGGCGCAATATGGTGGTCCAGCGTCGCCAAGACGCCCTTCAAACGCTTCCAGCTCATGCAGCAAGTCAACATCGAGGGCCTGTACGCCGCGGTGCAAGCCGTGCTGCCAGAATTCGAGAAGCAGGGGTGGAAAGGGCGCATCATCATCGTCAGCCCGCCGATCTACTCGCGGTTCTTCCGCGGCAAGACAGCGTACGCCATGGGCAAGGTCGGCATGTCCGTGCTGACCAAGGGGCTAGCGATGGACTGGGAGCGCGAGGGCAAGAAAGACATGGCTGTCACGAGTATCTGGCCTGCTGTTGCGATTGAGTCGGCTGCCACGCAGAACGTTGAGGCCGATAGTCTGCATGATTTGAGGAAGCCTACGATCTTCTCGGACGCCATCCTCGAGATGCTGAGAAGCGACCCTTCCGAGGTGAACGGCGCGTTGGAGCTTGACGAGGACTTTCTGAGGAAGAAGGGGTACAAGGATGATGACTTTGAGAAGTACAATCTGGTGCCGGGTGCGAAGCCGAGGAGAATCATGCCGAATAGTTTGCCTGATCTAAGGGTGGCGGAGCAGGATGACGAAGGGAACAGAGTGGATAGCACGCAGTTGAGGGCGGCGAAACTCTAGCAGATATGAAGGTCATTCAGAACTGGGGAAGACTCCAGCTTGAAAACCAGATTAAATGAAAGGAGCGGGTGCAAGGAGGATCCGGCACTGTCCAAAGCCTGCATGCTGATTACGTTCGTTGTGTCCGGGTGTGTGATTGAGCTTCGCAGATATATACAACCTAGATCTGAAGACACTTGTAAGTTCAATCTCATTCCTCAAAGCTAGCAACGGCCCTTAAACCATTTTCACATTTTTTAAAACGGGCTGTCTAGGCTACAACTCTATTGATACAGAAGCATGGATAACAGGGGTATATAGTGAAGAATGTCTCGAATTAGGCCAAGGCTCTCGACCTATGAAAGAAAAGTTATCACCTATCTTAGCCGTAAGGTCACGCTAAGTACGACCCGTCATGTCATTCATTGGCCAGCCTGGATGCTTCTTCGAGTCACGACGCTTATTGCACTTCTTGAAAGGGTGCTGGATTCTGTCCGGAATTGGCGGGTCTCCCGGCCTGCGCGCGGCATTGAGCTTCTTGCGGAGATCAACAGTCTCGTCGACCTCACACTTATTCTTACTCCTGCACCAATACTCTGTGTCTTCTGAGAACATGAATCCAGAGGAAGTGAGGAATGTTATTCTTTCGTCTAGCCCCTCGGTATAACCACCCGTCCAGGCGAAGTTGCCGCACAAACAAGGGTAGTTTTGGCCCCTTTTGTCCAGTACTCCTGAGATGGACTCGCCGCCTGGATTGAAGCAAACGGGGACTGTGAACACACCCAACATACGATCCTCTACCTTCGCTCTTCGAATTTGCTGGTCAACGCTCAGAGGGTCAAAGTCGATCTTATCGCCCTTCATCTTGACTAGTTTGTTCTTATAAGCCCAGTAGGAGGATCGCGCAACGCCCTGGAGAGTAATTTCGAAGTACTCTTCCCGACCACTAAGTTTATAAAACCCCGTAGGACCACGGACCTGGGCTGCATCATCCCCCCAAGAGTCGTTTTCTTCAGCGCGATCGAGCGAGTACAGCCAGAAACCTAGCCCGGGGTGCTCTGGTAGGCAAACGAGATATTGGAATGGTCCACGAACATAAGTCGTTTTGTCGGCCTCACAGCCTCCAGGGTTTTCGACAACGTTGAAGTAAGCCCGGTCAAATTCCCACAGCTTATTGATAGCTGTGCCTAGGACAATCCGGTCGATATGGGCACCCAGCTCGGGCATGAAGTCGGGATCTGGCTCCAAGAAGTCACTGTCAGTCATGAGATCGACGATAGTTCGGTTCTTGTGGTCCGGAGCTCCAACCCAAAGGTCGTGCAAATCCATTTGGATACTTTTCTTGGTCATTTCAAGTACTGTGCCGAGATCCATGCGAAAGTCGTCCTTCAGATCGTCAACAAAGTCGTCTGATGGACGGAACTCGTTTACTAGTGTCGTGACACTGATGTAGGTGTTGACCTAAAGGCCGCTGATTAGTAGTCGGATCGTGAATTCGGTGAGAGCTTTTCTTACCACTAAGCCAACAGAAGCTGATACCATTTTAGGTGCGAAGCCGAACCCGCCGGAGATAGCAAGACCTAGCGACTGTACAATTGCCAAGGCTATCTTTTCCTTTTTGGCTTCATCCTTCAAGGCTTTTTCGATCCGTGGCGCGCTGCTGAATTCATCAACGACGCTGTCAGAATTGTGCATGGCGGTATTCATCGAGTCAGTGAATTGTTTCCCTGTCGCTTGCAGGAGGTGGACGGCGTTGGCCGCCTGTTCGAAAACATAAAGAGCCATTTGCCGGTCATGGCCATTGGTACCGTTGTCATCAACAAGATTTCTGCAGGTCCCGATACTGCATGCTCCAACTCCGTCACACAGAAGACTACTGCCGACAAGATTGGGTGCCCAACGATCTCTGAGGAAGCGCATCACATTGGCGTAATTCGGATCCATGATGTAATCGTCGTGTTGTTTCAAATACCATTCGCAGATAGCTTCCCGATTTGCGTCCCAAGATTCTGCCGTGGGAGTGTCAAGCCCACACATTTTCCCAGTCACCGGTACTTTGGGGCCTTGAGAAACGCTAGATGCAGAACCAGGCTTCTGCCCGGGGCGACGACCTCTTCGAGCGATATTGATATTGACAGCAGTGGAAGTTGAAATGTTACCGTGAGCGTTTGGCTTGAGACCTGGAATGCGTATGCGTCGACCATCCGGTAGAGATCTTGTCAGGAAGGCCGAGGTGAAGGAGAGCAACGAGAACAATACCAAGAGGAACACCAACGAGGTGAACCCTCTCTTTGAGTTGGCCATGTGGGATGGAAGGATGTATTTGAAGGGAAGTAAGTGTTGAAGGTTGAGATGATGTGTCCAATATGTGTTGAGGAACGTTGACTTCTCAACTGTTGGAAGGTCTTGATCGAAATACAAGTAAGAGCGCTGCACCTTCTTCCTTTATACTTCGAGCTGCAACTCACCAGGCAAGATCGAACATGGGACTGCGATCAGGAGCTACTTCGAGGGACAGTGCACTTGTGGTACAGGGTTCGACACATTTCTGGGATTGTACCCTTGAAGGGTCTTCCCCAGTTAGCAATCGCAATTTGCTTTGCAAAGAGTACGTAATCTTGGCAACGTTTACTATTTGATTGGCCTAGTCAGCCTCCCATTGACACGAAAATGAGATGGTAACATGGTCGGTGATGAAAAGATCTTGAGGGGAAAACTGAAAGAAAACCCTGCCTGAGAGACAACACCGGATAAACGACCATCGATCGTTGCGCATCCACAGCGACCTCATCCTTCTTCCACGGTATGCAAAGATTAGGGAAGGGTAACGCTAGTTGAAATCTCCTCACGTACAAGCTAATATCGAACACGGTGGCACAGCAATATTTCGTGACAGAGATTTTGGTTGTGATTACTCTGGCTCGCTACTGAACTGGACAAATACAACATGTGCATGAAAGTATGACAAAGAAAAAAATTGTGTATGTGTCGATTGGACTTCAAGATGCACTGTCTACTTCAACGCAGACCAGTGGTCAAGCAGCCTCGCCAGATTTATTCACAAGTACAACGCAGATGCTTGATCCTTGGAGATAGCAAATATCGAAGAGAAAGCTGCTATTCTACAATGCTCATCCAACATCATTCTAGCGGAATACAAACGTGATATGCACTATAGATATGGATACTTGGTGTCATGCGTTGCCGATTGTAGTGGCTGCACTGAATATTGCAGATACAAACGATGTGTGATTCTGCAGGGGCACCCAGAGAAAGAAAGGGAGGGTTCCATTACAACTTTCAGCCTTGATGTGAAATAGTATCTGAATCAGGAAGGATAGAATGATAAGCAACATTGGTGTCGTTGACTTCACTGACATCAAATCCTGGATTCAAGGGTATAGGACCCAGACCGGAAGATATATCAGTCTGGAGTTGTGATGAAGACATCAACCAGAGACGGGAGGTACTTGCGTTGAGTGTGGAGACACATGATGAGTTGGAAAGGCGACTTGCTGACTCCAAGGGTCTTGCGCCAGCGGCAGAGAGGTCACTGATCCTGGACTCGGTGGTCGACTCCCAGAATTTATCAGCACCATAAATTTCGTTTGCAGAGATGCTCTGAAGCTTCTTCCGGACCAGAGAACAGGGTGTGAATTCTGAAAGGGACTGCTGGTCCGAGAAAATACGACAGTCTACGTCGAATATATCGGTCTCAAACAAAAATGAATGTCGAACTTCGTTGGCTACATATAGTCTAGAGAGTCGATTGAGTCTGGAACCAACATACGTCCCAATGTCAGAGGTCCCAATTTTAGAGGACTTGCCTATGGTCTGGTTGATTGAGAGCTCTTGAAATCATGCCACGAGAGAGAGCACGTAGATAGATGCAACTTGAAGTGTGAGCCCATGATATCGGCAAATGGGGTGCAAAGACTGGGTCGATATCAGATTTTGATATTGAATATACCTGAGTCCAGAAAGTACATGACTTAGCGGAAATAAGTCGGCGCTGTCGCCTTCGCCACAAGCCACGCCTCGTCCAACGACTGGACAACATCTTCCGGCAGTGGACCCTTCTCGAGATCCGCCAGATTCCCCTCCAACTGACTGAAGCTGCTCACACCAATAATGACACCATCATTGCCCCCCTTGACCCTCGTCTTGAGCTCCGAGTGGTGGACCGTCCAACGCAGCGCGATCTCCAGCAGAGTCAGGTTGTGCTTCTGCGCCGCCGCCTCCACAATCTTCAACGCATCGAAAGTACCCTTCTTGAAGTACCGTTCGCGGTACATGGTTCCGACCCGGTCGGCCTCCTTACCGAAGCGGCCATCTTCCGGGACAATGTCGGCTGACTTGATCTTGCCCGAGAACAGACCGCCAGCGAGGGGGTTGTAGACGACGATATCGATCTTGTACTTGCGGCACAGCGGGATGAGCTCTGGTTCGATGGCACGAGCTGGAAGCGTTAGTCATTCTGTGTACCCCCGGCCGTGGTATAGAGCTTACTGATGGCGTTGTACATGGCCTGGTAGATGGTTGGCTTCACCCAGCCCCGCTCGTTCGCGATGTTCCACACCTCTGCAACCTCCCACGCGGCGAAGTTGCTGAGGCCAAGCTGGACGAACTTGCCCGCCTTGTGCAGCTCGTTGACCGCCTCCAGCGTCTTCTCGAAAGGCACCGATCGGTCGGGTGCATGCAGGTAGAAAATATCGACGACCTCTGAGCCCAGCTCTTTCAAGGAGGTGCTGAAGTGCTCTTTCAGGGACTCGGGCTCGTGAACTCCGGCCTGGTAAGGGTACACCTTGGTTGCAAGAGTGAAGCCTCGGTCTTTCCACTTCGCGTCGCGGGTCCAGGCCTCCTGCTTGCCTCCAACATACATGCGAGCTGTATCAATTTCATCGTAGCCTTTCGACTGGAAGTAGTCGAGGTGCTTCGTAAACTCGTCAAAGTTTGTGATGCGAGCTCCAGAGGATGCATCAGGACCTGTGGAAGCTTAGCTGTAGCTCTGGTGGGGTAAGTGGGGAATGACTACCAAAGGTCATCAATCCCAGGATGATGCGGTCATTTACGTTCTGTGCGATGAGAGGCATCGTGGACAGTGGTTTTTGGGTTCTTTGAAGCTGCCTTGAGATTTGTGTAACTCGGTGAAGAGAAGGAACACTCCGAGACATTGCGAATCAACTACGAGGATGACGACAGGCTGGACAGTGGGGTACTGGTGGGGTAGTTGCTCCGTCCGGTTATAAAGCCATTATGTCCGAGCCGTTCAGAAGCAACTGCAATGTTGGTGCATGCACAATGGGATCAATGTTTAAGTTTTTTGCTGTATTTGTATTTCTGTACAGACACATCTTTCTTGGTACATCCCCAGAGCTCTCAACGCCGTCGTCCGCGCTCGGTCTGTATGTACATATATCCTCCAATCTTGGTGGATGGCAAGAAGACCGCCCATGAGTCGCTACGTAAGGAGATATATGTTCGTGACATGAAAAAGAATGATTGGCCGACCCTCTGAATGAAAACGTCTAGAATGCAGGGCCAGTATGTGTGCGTATGAAAAGATAGCTCACCGCAATGCGGAGGAGCTTGAGTTGACGTAAAAGTCATAAGAAAGGGAGGATAAGGAGAACAGGCGCCACTCCAAAAAAAAGATAATGTCGGCGCGCTGAACAAGACATTAAGGTATCTCGAAATGTTGAAAGGCCAGACAATGCAAATGCTTTTGCTGGGCGTGAGAAAACCTTTTGTACAAAGTCGAAGTAGAACTTGATCCAGGAAGAAGTCGAAGCGGACGAGCAAAAAGGTGAAAGGACAGGGGTATATCCAGAAGGAAATCGCGGCACGGTAGAACATGCAGATGAATCAAGGAGCAACACTCCATTCATCTTCTGCAAATCTCAAGCTGTGCCATCCCTACATGGCGTTGGCTCCCGGGTATCGCCCCGGTGCCTGTAGTCCATTCTGTGGCCCCATCATCGTGGCTGGGGGTTGCATACCTCTGCCTCTTCCGCCTCTGAAACCGCCTCTCCCTCGTCCTCGGCCCATACCGACGCCCGGAATAGCGAAATCGGGATTTGCCGCGTTCGCATCGAGAATTACGTCCTCGGGTCTCATAGGCCTGCCGCCGCCACGGCCGTTGTAGGGTCCGAAGTTGCCGGCTGGAGCGCCCATTTCCGGACGCCATGCGGGGTTTACGGGGCGTTGCGAAACAGATGTGAAGTGTGAAGCTTCACTAGCAGCAGGGCTGCGCGATCCGTCAGGCAAGTCTTCGTAGCTTGATGTCCTTGGGAGGTTGGGGTCGCTGAGCTGTGCAGGCGGATTTAGTAGATTCGGGTTCGAGTTGTATGCGCCGGGCATGCCGCCGGGCATCAAGGAAGAAGGAATCGGTGGAGGCATTGGGCGTGCGGGTTCGGCGAATTTCGGGTCAACGTCCTCGTAATAATCAGAGCTGCGATCGAGGCTGTTGGTGTGGTGGTGCCTTGGAGGTGGGAATCCGCCGACTTGTGCTAGTTGAGCGGGCATTTCAACGGGAGAGTCCATGATCGGGGAGAGACCACGACTGTGGGCGCTGTTCTTGGAGTTGTCTGAAGGTTGCCGCTCCTGGTTCCAGTTAGAGCGAACGGGCTGGTATTGCTGCTGTTGCTGTTGTTGTGGAAGAAGCTCCCTATAAAGAGTCAGTTGCGTGTCAAAGTCGGTCCAGTGTACAACTTACTCTTGAGAGTATGAGCTGGTCGGGCTCATCAAGTCGGACGGCCTGCGTTGAGGCGAGCTTGCTGGGAAGCCTCCTTGCTGAAGCGCCAGCATGCCCTGTACATCTCCATCACTTTCCCTTAGACCAAAGTTCTGACCCTGATCCTGGTTTTGGTTGACTGGTGGTGTACCAGTACGTGAATCCATCTCAATAGCTTGTCCTATCGCCAGGGGAGGCTGGGGAGATACACCCCTGTTCCCTTGACCGTATGGCGACTGTTCGCGTGGCGGAGGACCTTGACCATATGGCCCTTGACTGTAATTATTGCTATTGTTGTTGTAGCCTGGTGGAGGAGCACCTCGTCCCATTGGACCGGGACCCATGCCACCGGGTCCACCACGCATAGGTCCGCCGCGTCCACCTTGCCAGCCTGGTGGAGGAGGACCGCGCATACCTCCTCGTGGACCACCGAATCCTCCTCTTCCAGGGACGCCATAGGGAGCTCCTCGCGGTGGGTATCCACCTCGACCTCTCATTGGACCTCCCCTACCGCGTCCTGGGCCGCCTGGGCCGGCGTTCATCATGTACTGATCCTGGGGCATTGGCGGGATGGGGTTTCCGTACTGGTCTACAGGCTGTCGTCCACGGCCCGAGGGGCCACGCATTGGTGCAACCATAGCGTCAGAGCCATCTCTACCGGCACTGCTGTTTGTCTTCAGGGAAGGGTTTCTTTGGTTGAGTGGTGTCATGTCCTCGGGCGAATGCTGCTTTTGAAGGTCGAACGATGCATACTCGTTTTCTTTTGCCCCGGATGACATGGTATCGTTCGACATTGGTGGCGGGGATTCGGCCTTGGGAAACTCTGAGGTCACTCTGGCGTCGCTGGGGCGGTTTCCGTAGTACGCCTGACCGTTCATGTCATCGTTCTCTGCAATGCGCCTCTTCCGCGCCTTGCGACTGACCAAGGTCCTGCGCATGGCACATGTTACAATGCCACTGGCAACAATAATGACGGTGGCTGCCAACACAATCCATCCTCCCCAAGCCACGTGTGGCACGAAGAGCAGAATGTCGACCAGGAAAGCCAGCAGCGAGACCAGAAGCGTAGGAAAGGTGAAGATGAGCAGCGCAAGCAGGTAGCGTGGCGAGTGGGCGGGCGAGTGGAAGTGCGCCGCGACGGCGAGGCCGAAGCATATCAGCGTCATGAGGGCCGCAATGGGATGCACGATGAGAATAGAGGAGAGGGCATGGCGCGATTTACCGGGTAGGGAGAAATCCGTGTCTGGTTGGTCCTGGAACAGCGTCTCTGTACGTCACGGTCAGTCGTATATATTGCACGTTTGATTCGGACAGCATACCAGTATCATAGCCAATCATGGGCCCTTTGCAGCTGCCGCCATTGGGACAGTAACCCAGCACGCCAAAGTTGATGTTGCGGTAGGTCGCGATAGGAATCGCCGGAATGATGGGCGTGGAAATGGTCGACAGCAGCAGCAGACAGAAGGCGACGAAGAACAATATGGATAAGGGCGTCGCCGGGCGAAGCATGGTGGGCTACAGATGTGCGGTTGCGCTGGAGTCCAATCCGGCGCGCACGAGACCGGCTCGGTGGTGGTGGTGAGCGAGTGGCGGGAGCGCTGCGCTCGTCGTTGGCGGCAGGCCGGGAAGTGCTACGCAGACGGGGCGGTGCTGCGCGCTGGTGTTGAGGACGGCCCGCGCGCGGTGCGGCAGCGTGAAACGAGTGACGACTGGAGTGGGACAGGGCGATGCTTGTGTTCTTTGGCTCTACCACATCGACGCTGACAGGGGCGTGGAGCGCAACAACGTGGGCGGCGACGTCTGGCAGCGCGCACACGCTTTGGATCCGCAGGATGGCGCGGTGGAGGTTGGCAATCGCGCGGGGAAAGTGGGCGCAGTGGATGCAGCGCAGTGGTCCAGCAGCAGGAATAGCGTCGTGAAGCACCTCTGCAGCTACGGCACGGACAACGGCGAGCCGACCAATTAAGACTAGATGCGCAGCGAGCGTTGAGCGACGCCGTCTGGAAAGGCTACCGAGGGGAATAGAGTTTACGACAGACAGGCGCGTGGGAGGGTTCCAACCGCGACCTCAACGTCCACTGCAGGACCGTTCGGCAATCCACCAATACATGCGACCAAGCTCGATATGGCCGCCGTTCCCACCAGATCCTCACTGTTTGCCCGCGTCTCATTTCGCGCGCGTTGCACGGCCGTCAGGAGAGGCACGGCCCCTGCCAATGGCATGCTCGCCAAATTCAAGTCTTTGCCCTGCCGTCTCTAGCCCCTTGGTACCTTTCCTGCTGCTGCGGCCAGGCTCAGAAAATCGGCTTTCAAGGCTGAAGCAAGCGCATGCTTTTTGCCTCCGACTCTCTGCCTCGTGCTACAGCACTGCCATTGGCAGCGGTCTCCGATTTTCTGAAACGTTATGCGCCCTGGTTAAGAGCCTCAAGTCCCGTCGCGTGCACCCGCCGGCGGACATCTCAATCTCTTCGTGTCAGGAACAGATAGCGTATCCGTCGGCATCCCCTGCCCATACATCCGACTCGTCAGGCATCAGGCGCGTCGCACCGAGTCTAGCAGATAAAGCGCCACAGACACACATATAGCTCGAGTCTTATCGATGAGGTAAGCAGGGCAATTGAAGTGTTCATTTGTTTCTCATTTGGTATTCGTATGATATGCAGAATGACCCCAGCCCCGTGACTTCCCACGAGCAACCAAACGCCTGGCTTTTGGTATCCCAGCCCCGCAAGGCTTCTCATACGGTCATGTCTGAGCTTCGTATGCTAACCTGCTGCTTCTTCTATCTTTTCACACTTACTGGCCGCCAATAGCGTACGCCCTGCGGCGGTCACGCTCCTCAGCGATGGAGAGCTTGACACCCTTGCCCTTGGGGAGGGAGATCCAGGGCTTCTCCTGGCCAATGACGATAACGTTGGACTCACGAGTAGTGAACTCGTTGTCAACGGCATCCTTCAGGTGGACAATGTTGAAACCACCATCGTGACGCTCACGGTGGGTGATGACACCAACACGACCCATGTTGCGACCACCGGTGACCATGACGATGACACCAGTGTCGAACTTGATGAAGTCCTCGATCTTGCCAGTGGCAAGGTCAACCTTGACAGTGTCGTTGACCTTGATGGCGGGGTCGGGGTAACGGATGCTACACAGTTTGTTAGCATGATATCACAAGACATCGCCAGATCCTGGTCGGATGCCGGGTGCGAGAGGTTTCCCTGCTCAGCACCTAGCCCAAACTTGGTCCAACGGCTGATAGAGCGGGAACTTACGTTCGCGCATCGTGCGTAACCAAGTAGGGAATGCCGCCCTTGCCAAGCTGGACACGCTTGACCTTGCCGAGCTTGTATTGTGCCTCCTCAGCGGTGATGCGGTGGACGGTGAAACGGCCCTTGGTATCGTAGATCAGGCGGAAGTTCTCGCCAGTCTTCTCGATGGAGATGACATCCATGAGGCCGGTGGGGAAGGTGGCATCGGTGCGGACCTTGCCATCGACCTTGATCAGGCGCTGCTTAACGATGGCCTTGACCTCGTTACCGTTAAGCGCGTACTTTAGGCGGTTACGGAGGAAGATGATGAGGGGCAGCGAGTCGCGGGTCTTGTGAGGACCAGCGGAGGCCTTGGGAGCGTAGGCGCCTGGTACATGTCAGAACTGTCGCGCTGAAGGCTGCGCATCCGAGCGATGCAACGGCGGGCGACGGGCATACCGGACAGTTTGTCCAAAAGCCAGTGCTTGGGCGCGCTGAGGCGCTTCTGGTGCTTCTTGGGTCCACGGGCCATTTTGACTGTTCTGTGAGGTTAGTCGTCGACGATGAGGGATCCTATCGAAGAGAAGTCCGCTGCACTGCGAGGCACTTTCAATTTCGACGGTCGCTTAGCCCTAGCGTGAAAATCGTGGATGGCCGATGGTTGTTCCGTCCCGGTCCGCCGAGGTGGGTCGCTCGTGGCTCGCGCGTCACTTGCGAGCATTGACTCGAGTGCTGGAATCGAACTTCAATTCGGTCAAATGTTCAGCTTTGATGGAAGTTGGTTGTTGCGCATTAGGGGCCAGGCACATCCACGCTCCGAATTGGGACGTAAGTCGAAGACCGTTCAGCAATTGGTATCTTGTTATCATTTCGGTCGTACTGCTCCTGCAACTCTAGTCTAAGCAAAGCCCTTCAGAACTGCAGCCTCTGCATTCAAGATCGACGAGCCAGCGGCGCCGATTACAGTGTTGTGACTGAGTGCAACGAACTTGATGTCGAAGATACCCGACTCATCCTCGCGCACACGACCGACACTGACGGCGTATCCCCGATCTGTCTCCCTGTCCAACCTAGGCTGAGGCCTGTCTGGCTGTTCCATGACCACAATAGCCTTCTCAGGCGCTGAGGGAGCACCCAGCTTTTGCACCTCGGACACATACTCGCGCATCGCCTGCTTGACTTCCTCCGCGCTCGGCGCTGGGCGGCGCTGGAAGCGCAGCGAGACGCATGCTGTGTGTCCATCGAGTACAGGCACGCGATTGCACGCCGCAGAGATCTTCATGGGCCTGTCGACAAACCCAGTGACTTCGTCGTTGACGCTACCCAGAATCTTGGATGCCTCGGACTCAAGCTTGTCCTCCTCGCCCGAAATGAAAGGCACGACGTTGTCGATAATGTCCATACTGCTCACACCCGGGTATCCTGCACCAGACACAGCCTGCATTGTGACGACGGAGACTTGGTCAATAGGACCGAATCTCTCGAGCGCTGCGAAGGGAATAACAATTCCGATGACGGCACAGTTCGAGTTGCAGACAAGGAAGCCCTTCTGCAGCTTGTGGTGTTCTCTCTGATGCTTGATCACGTCAAGATGTGCGAGGTTGACGGTGGGGACGACGAGGGGAACAAGAGGGTCGCGGCGGTAGTTCTTTGCGTTGGAGAAGACGGCGAGGTTGGCCTTCAGGAAGGACATCTCTGCATGCTGTTAGGCTCGGATAAATATATGCGCTGAAAGTACGTACCGACTTCGCCCGCGACATCACTGTCGAGCCCAGAGAAGACCAAGTCGCAATCTGCAAACTCCTCTGCTGTGCACTTCTTTACGATCAAGTCGCCAATGCGGTCCGAGAAAGGCAGCGCCTGCTTCCACTTGACGGCATCCCTGTACTTCTTGCCGGCTGAGCGCTCAGAAGCACCAACAGCGTGCAGGACGAAGTGTGGGTGAAGCTGCAACAGCAGCATGAAGCGCTGGCCGACGGAGCCCGTGGCGCCGAGCACACCTGCAGCTGTCAGTAAAGCATGATTGCAATTGAGCAATTGACATACCGCACTTCTTCTTAGGGAACTCGCTGTTCTTTGACGTAAAACTGACTGCGTCCATAATTGCTGGTAGAGATATGGTGGGATTGAGTCGACCAGAGAGTTGCTAACTTTAATGCTAGGTATGACGCGGGGGTTTGTGAATCACCGATCGCGGAGGTGCTTAGCAAATTTCACCAACACTGCTATTGGAGCATCGGCATTGCACACATGTTTGGAAAACCACAGGATGCTGCCGCAAATGTGTGCATAGCAACGTACCTATTGCACAAATGCCGTAAATTCAGACATCCTCCCATGCGATTTTGCAATACGCCGAAGGAATGCTGCACTTCATACCCCTGCTCATGCCTTTGCATCCATGATCTTCCCGGGGTTCATAAGCCAATACGGATCCAGCGCGCCCTTGATGCTTCTCATGACATTGATCGTGTCAAATCCGAGTTCCTTTTGCAGCGAGGCTTTCTTGCCCAAACCGATGCCGTGCTCGCCGGTGCAGGTACCTTCCATCTCCAGTGCGCGCTCAACCATATCGTGAACACATTTCTCGACAGCTGCGCGCTCTTTCGGGTCCTTGCTGTTGTACATAATGCTCTCGTGAAAATTGCCGTCTCCAATGTGGCCCAAGATACTGGCAAACAAACCAAGATCATCCATCTCCTTCTTTGAGATCTCTGTACTCAGTCAGTATACGACTCTATGTCTAGTGTTATTTCGTTTCATATACCTATGATGTCCGGTAATCTTGAAATTGGAACAGCAACGTCGGTTGACCAGACTTCGTCGCCTTCTCTGCGTATCGCCATCATGCTCCATAGAGACTCTTTACGCGCCGACCAAAGCTGCTTGCCTTCTTCAGCGTTTTTTGCGAATTCAAAATCGCCGCTCTTGTGCTTTCTGGATATGTCCTTTACTAGTTGGATGTTTTCTCGCACCTGCGCTGGTCAGCCTCCACGCGTTACCACACAATCATGCAACTCACTCCTGCTTTGGTGCCTGAGAATCTGGATGCAACAGTCAGTGCCCGCTACAACAATGTCTAGAGGCTTTCAATACTTACTTGAAAAACATGGTCGGAACCTCTTTCCACTTCCTGTTCGTTGAACCAGCTTTGTTGATCACACCCATCTGCACATCGTCCATTATCTCCATTGCAGCAACGGGTATACCTGCTCTGAGAACTCTGGAAGCCGCTGCGGCAGCATCACGGATCGTGGGAAACGTAACAACAGCAACGCTGGTTTCCTGTGGAATGACCGCCAGTTTCAATGTGATCTCAGTCACGATACCTAACGTGCCTTCAGATCCAACAAAGAGATTTGTGAGGTTGTAGCCGGCTGAGGACTTCCTGTATGATGTTAGATCTATCTAGTTTGGGGACGCGATTTATACTTGCCTTGGCCGCTTCCTCGTCTTGATTACTGTGCCATCAGCGAGAACAACCGTCAGGTTGATGACCCATTCCTTCATTGTGCCATATCGGACTGCATTGGTCCCACTATCTGCGAATCAGTCAAAGCATCATCTAAGTTTCCTGAAGTTGTTACCTGCAGCTTGTGCCAACCATGCCACCAATCCTGGCCTGTTTTGGAGATTAGCGAAATGCGGATTACCGATTCCGGTGGTGCCGGGCACAATCCGACACCCTCAAGACGTGACACTTACAGATGGGCCCGGGTCCACGGGAAAAAACAATCCAGAGTCTTTGATTTGGTCGTTCAGGCTCATCCAAGGGACGGAAGGTTGCACGACGACGTCCATGCTGCGGGTCTCACATCAGCCTCATAACGACTTCAATATTTTAAGACTGCGAGCTTACTCATCGGCGTGGAGTGTTAGAACCTGATCCATGAACGTGAAGTCAATGCTCATCCCACCGAAAGGTGCAGCGAAGTTGGCCTCAAGACTTGATCCACCAGAGTATGGAACTGTAGCATGTCAGTTTTGGGTGCGGACTCCGCAGGCCTGTACATACTCATAGGAATTCTGTACTTGTGGCATACTTTCGCAAGCTGCGACACCTCTTCTGTAGATTTGGGATACGCGACTGCGACCGGAAGTTGATCGATGTTGACGGAAGACCATTCCGAGTAGCCATGTCTGTGGAGATCTTCGTCATCGGTGCTGATTGCATCTTCACCGAAAGCTACTCGCAGTTCCTCAATAGCCTTAATGCTGTTAGTAAGAACGCAGTTTACAGTGACGCCTAGTTGACCTGCCTTCTCCATCACTTTCTTTGAAGCATACTGTGGGCCTATAGATTTCATCCAGGGAAGCTGTAGTTTGGAGGCATCATTGATGCCATACAGATATGTCGCTGTGCCGGTGAAAGCCGAGAATAATAATACTCTTCCTGTTGTCCAGAACGCTTTTTGCACGTGTTCGGGTCCTGGTCTAACAATTTTACGGGGTCCAGATGTCTTTGCCCGAAACCTACCACCGTTGAACAAAGGCAAGACAGACCGTCTTAGTCTCACGATTGGTTGACGAAACATGACGCCGTTAGTGAAGAGCAACGAGTGAGGTTTGGGTAAGCTATGCGGCAGCTGGTGAGACTTAAAGGTAATGTCCACTTGCAACGCCCAGAGGGTCACGCGGCAAGCTCGTAGCTACGGGAATAGAGGCATGAAGTCAGGCACTACTCTGGGACTCGGCAGCACTTCAAGGGTAGGAGAGCCTCCAAGAAGCGGGTCGTAGGCGGGGGTAGCCTCGGACTAGACGCTGTTGGCGCTACTCATCCTGCGGGCAGCATCTCGAGCAGCGGCGCACAGGCATAGCCTTAAAGGCTTCTAGGCGTGGAGGCTGACGGTAAGTTGATCATTCTTCACAAATTTTCGGCCCATGCAGCAACGTGAGATGGATGTGCTGCATGGTCATCTGCAAGGGCCTGTCATAAGCAAGGTAATTGCGGGGAAGATGACACAACCTAACAGAAGACCAGGGCGGCAACAGTTGTATGCATAGTGAACGAGAAGCCGGGTAGCGTTCCGACGTATCGACGTCGCGTGACGAGGCACCTTGAATCCTCAACGGTTGTATACGAGCTCCAACATCTTCCAGTTTGGAGATATTGCGCACCTCACAAGTGCTGGTCTTGAGCTGAGAGATGACCAGACGGGCGGAGTTGCCCGCTAGCTTGAGCCGTCGATGATCCTCAAGAGCTTGAGGCTCTGGACATTCCTGCAAATGCAACGAAGCATTACTCGGGATGCATGGAATACAGTCGTCAACGATCATTGGACGCTAGTGATACAATTACTCATAGCAGGACGGAACCCTTGTGTGCGACGCAGGAGGGGCTGAGAAGATGCGTGGGGGTCGTTGAGTGCTTCGCATCCTTCGGTTCAATCATCCCACCCTGCTACCTTGATATGATCTTAGGGCTTTCGTGATCGATGACAAGGGCGTCGAGCTTAGTTCAAATGCCGCAGTGACGACACGCGATTGCACTAGAATCAGACGTCTTCCGGAGTTGTTGCGGCCTGATCAAGCGTTGTGCTGTGAAGGTGCACGCCTCCACATAAGCAGCTGCCTGAAGTAACGAAGCGCCCGAGCAAGACCCATGGGCCAAGGACGAATGAACGAACGAAGCGACAAAACCTTTCGGGTTGCTGGAAAATTTAGACACCTCCGTAATCTTCTACTATTAGAGGTTATTTAATATAACAGACTTAGGAGGTCTTCTCTTACTGAGAGTAAAATATGCCGCAACCGTCAAAGATACCTCGTCTATCACAAATTCTGACAATATCTGCTCTGGAGGAGCAGAGAGGCACGAGAGGCCTGTAGCCCCCTTTCGTAGCAAAGGCCTCTGTGTGACCTTTCGTCACCAAATAATGGAGCTGAGTGGGTCGGCAGGGTCTGGTCTGGGGTTGCAGGTGGGGTTGAAGGGCACGTGAGAGCGCATCCGGTTGGCGTTTCTTCGGCGGTCCGGTTGCCAGAGCAGCCACGCGTTCCCAAACAAATTCAACCCACGCTCCACCACGAGCATCCGGCCCTACTCCACACCACTTGGCTCAACCGAACATGAAATAGAGATGGACGTCAGATCACATTTATCGTCAGAACTGACTAGAATAATTGAATGTCCATACCCAGCCTCTTTGTCTGTGAGTACTAGCCCCCATTGCCCTAGTGTTGTACGTCGAGCGAGACGGACAACGGCTTGGTGCATAGGTGGTGATTCTGTGGAGGCTGACGTGCAGACGACATAGAAATTGGAGGATCTTCTTACCCGTGCCGATGAAGTCACTATACGGTCCTGCATCCATGATCTGCCACCATGCGCAGTGTTACGACTTGCCACGCTCATGTGCGATGCGCTACCACTGTGGGCCCACACTTCGCACATCTTGCAACTTCTCTGTGCGTGCATTCCTACGTTGTATGGTCCAAAAAGCAGTAGCTGACGATACCCACAGGTTGTTCACCCGAATTCACTGAGAAACTCTTCTTACACAGTCCAGGACTTCTCAACGCTCTACTAACAAAAGCAAATTCTTCGCAACATGACTTTGACGATGTGAGTCTGATGCTTCATTCTGTTGGCCCGCACTAATTGGTCTAGTACCTTGATTTATGTGTGCAACTTCTGTCAAGACCCCTCCCCGAATCTATATCTTTGCCTGCAGCTGCGCAATCATTTTTCCTACGCGCCTTTGAGCGAGCGACGCAAGATCCAGACGTCAAAACGCTTCAGCCGGTATACAGAATGCTCAATGGAGCCTGCCGAAAGCTCCTCGGCTTGTTACCAGCCGATGTACGGCAGCAGTTTGACCGCGAACTGTGCCATATCCTGTCTTCGAACAGCACCGGGCAAAATTCTATGCTTCTGCTATGGTGCTTCGGGATTGTCATTCTCACGGAACATCCTGAAGAACTCGGTGATTCACAACACGTTGGGTCACACCAGCTCAAGCAGGCCGCAGTCCTCGAGAAGCAGTGGAAGACAGCATCAGGACGCAAACTATTCGGATCTTCCAACGGACTATACAAAACCATCAACTTGACTTACCTTAGTGTGATATGGGCAACCAAGGGCGACGTTGGTGTCTCAGACGCCGTGGCCATCGAAGGCATCCGAATCGCGGTGAGAACATTACATTTTGTGGACGTCGAAGCACGAGCAGGGTGGCCAAACTCTAGCGCATTGGCAAGAAACATATTCCCGAAGCTACCAGCCAAAATACTGCGTGAAGGTATTCATCCGGCCGTACAGCTTGAGGCACTCTGCTTCTATGCATTAATCGCAGGTGCAAACAACCTTCCCTCTGAGATTGTAACCCAGTACCAAAGCTGCTTGAGTCGACTCGGAGAACTTGCAAATGCAGAATGTTTGCGTGAAACCCTGATGGTATCTCTTCCCAATTTCGCTGTAGGTAGGCCACATGACCGTAACACCGACTGGACTGACTCATATAGCCTCAAATGCAAGACAGCTTTTTCCGTACGTTGCTCACAGATACGCTCGACGCTTGTGCATCAGGATCGACTTCTAGTCACTTTAAAAGCCTCGTCACTTTAGTCGACATGTTGTCTACGGTCTCACCAAGCTGCGCAGCTCTCAGCACGAAGTTATTACTGGCTCTCTCATCCTCAACGTTGCAAGACAAGATTTGGGCAATGGTACGGACTGAAATAGCGATGTCAGATGCTGGGTGTCGTACGTACGCTACAGCATTGCATCGGGAGGCATTTGCCGCCACCATATCATTGATACTGAGCCTGGCCTTCTTGGTGCGATCTGGCGAAATATCCTTTCCACACCCACTTGCTACTGCTCTGATCATGAAGCAACGTAAGCTTCCTCACATTCCGAAGCAATGCTCGCATGCGACAAGTATACCGAGCGGTCCATCAATTTCATTTTTCCAGCAAGAGTCAACGCCCTTCACAGGACAGCACTTGGAAGACTGGAGAGACCGCCTCAAGTCCGAGCTTGAAGGCCAAAACTCTTATCAACGCGACTCCATCGTCCGCTCGGTAGCACAAATTTGCCAAGATCTTGAAACACGTTGCAATACTGTTGAGGAACCTCTTCGTCGGGAGAAGTCAAGATCGCAAGAGCTTGAGCGGCATGTCGAGAAGCTCTGCGCTCAAGTATCTTCGCTCGAATCTCAGGCTACAGATGACCGTTTCCACTTGGATGGCTTAGAAGATGAGAAACTAGGTCTTGCAGATGAGAGAGATCGGATCTCTAACAAGCTCGATGAGCTCCGAGAACAATTTGATCAGGCCAATCGAGACGCCGAAGAGACTCTTCGCAGCGCTCAGGAGGAATACAACACAAAAGAACTCGAGCTGCAGTCACTGATTGTAAGCCAAGGGGAGCAGCTCCGTCTGCATGAAGATGAAGTGTCGGAGCTGAGTGGTACTGTGAGCTTGGTGAGAAGTTCTTTGGAGCATGCTGAAGAAGAACTCCGTGCTCTTAGCGGGCGATATGAAGATCTGCAGGCTCATCATGGGAATACCAGTCGCCAGTTAGATGACGAACGGGAGGTGAGATCCAGGCAGTCCGAAGAAATTGCCAAGCTACAAGAACGTGCTGTCAGTCTGGAACACCAACTACAAAGCACGGAGTCTGAGCTGGAGGCTATCGGTGTGAAACTCAGTGATCTTGAGGTCAGCCACGAAGAACTCAAGCATTCATCTAAAGATGCATTGAGGGAAATGGAGATCAAGCACACCACTGACATAGAAGCTGTTGCTTCAGAAGCAGAAGAAGAGCGCAACAAGCTGAACACCAAGCTCACAGACACCATCCACACCAGCCGACAGTTGAAAGATGTTTATGACAAAACCCGCAAGGAACTGCACGACTTGCAAAGCTCTTTTTCAACACTCGAAACAAGAACAGAAGAACTCGATGTACTCTGTGGGGAACAAGAGGAAGAGCTTGAAGAGCTGAGGACGTTACGCAGAAATGTATTGGCTTCGATGGGCCTTGCGACACAAAATCCTCTCATGCCTCGATCGGCAACCCACTTACAGAAAGAGGGCACTGTACCAGAGACGCCGCGAGAACCACGTGAGCACAAGCGACGAAAGCCAGCAATCCAGACTCAGGATCTTGCACCAAAATCCACGAAACCAGCCCAATGCTTAAATGACACAGCGATAGAAAATGATGCTGATGCATCCTTTGATACTTCAAGATACGGTTCCCAAGATGGCCCAACACCTAAACGTCAGAAGCCTCGTCCTTCGCTGAGAGCCTCTGCGACGCAGACACCGTTCAATCAGAAGCTAAGTCTTGGATCCCGCTCTGCTTCAAGGAAGCTCTCACCTGTCAAACGCTCTGCTTTGCGACAAATGTCGCCTAATCGCCGCCACACAACAGTTGGGTTCGCATTGTCTGAGACCCACAACCAGGCGGAAGAGGCTGGCTCAGCGATGAAAATGCATGGAAGTCTCTATGAGCAGACCCAAGAGGACTTTGACGTGGATGATTTTCTCGCAGGGACGCCATTTACACCGGGCGCGTTCATGTCAGGAACAGGGAGGCTCCCAGAGGAGGATGACGCAACGACAACGGAACTATGAGGGTGATGCTTAACCGTTCTTTTTGACGCTGTGATATGGTCGGCGGTAGCCCTGCAGGGACTCGCACGGTGGTGTACATGGACAGCCTCTGTATGTACCCTCAAGCTCTCATTGTCATCTCTGAATAGTTTCACGTGGCCTCCTCGTCTACAATCAAGATTCTCATTCGTTTCTCTATCCTAGATCATGTGGCCTGAAACCTACGTCAGGTCTATAGATTTGAGCCTATTCGACGTGTCTTCGCGGTTTTGTTTGCCTCATTCGCTTGTCCGGTGACACCATTACTACAAGCAACACTGCACCTTCCAAAGACCTTGACAGACAGAATCATATATTTCCGCTCTAATTCGAACATCCCTAGCTTTTCCATGAGACTCGCAACCAGACTTACTATTCCAAGTGTGTCTGCGACCTGGTCAGCATCCACACCTTCCTCACACGACCCCTCAACAAACAGCTAACAAACACCCCCACGCCGACAGAGCTACATATAAGAAGAAAAATGGAAAGCTAGGATCACCGTAGCTTTTCGAGACGCTATTTGTGCTAAAGCAGACGTGTGCGAGCTTCACCTGAGCGAGCGCCGGTCCCCCACCGCTCTTGGTGTCACTAAAACGGCAGCCGCAACAAACGCACTTCTCGCCATCACAACGTACTTACTCCTGACACCAAGCGCACCCACAACAAGCAGCATCAATCCCCCACTTCACTTTACTCACCTCATTTACGCCGGTCTCGCCAACACCACAACTTCTCCATCTTACGCACCTGACTCCAACTCCTACCTGACATCCTGTTCGCAGCCTGCGGCATGCGCCGTCAACCTGACAGCCGCCTACAAAGCGGCCACACGGGTGACGGTGACTATGGTGATACTAGCAGCTCCGACGGCATTGCACGTTCGACCGGTTCCGGTGACTCCGACAGACAAGCTGCCACTCGCCCCGTCATTAGAGCTCCATCAAGCTTTATTAGCCGAGTGAGTACTCCCGATCAACCGTATGCAAGTTCCAGGCAAGTCAGCTCGCCCTTTTCGCCAAGGACACCAGTCAGCGAACGCACAATCTACGACGCGAACGGACAGTCCATTCATGAAACGTATAAGTGGAGACCAAGCACGAACACCAGCCCAGCAAGATCGCCTCCTCCTGTGTCTCCTGCAATCCGCACCGGCAGCCCTCGTCCGCGTTCAAATGCCCAAAATGTCTCGAACAGACCTCAGACGCGCAGCATTCCAGGACACTGGGCCATGGGCCAGGAGTCTAAGGTAAAGATACTGGGAATCCCAAAGCAATGCTGGACCAAGGATGTCTATTTCTCGATGTCCAGATTTGGCACTGTCGTCAGAGTCGACATGGAGGTCTGTAGCCGGGATAACAATGCATGGGTTGTGTACCAGTAAGTCACATCATTACCTTGAACCTTCACTCAATTGACGCAAAACTCGTAGGCCTCCTTCCGATAGTCTCCCATCTCAGCTTCAAGTTGGCGGAAAGCTCGTACGGTGCGAATTTCACCAACCTGCCATATACACTGTCCCTAGCCCGGTCGATCCGGCAATTCAGTACCAGGAGCTCAACATACTCTTTGCCGACTCGATCAGCTTCGGTGTGCAGAATGGAGAGAAGAGCTTGGTGAACATGCACGAAATTCACGCCATTGGTAAAGTGCAGATAAAGCTAAAACTGAGACGAAAAGAGCTTGAAGTGCAGTTCCCATTGAGAGTCGACGGACGAAACCATAACTTTTCCTTTCTATTGCCAATCTCCCAGCTCTCACGCATGTACAAAACAGACGATGGCAAGTCAATCTCATCACTGATCATCCCCTTCGATCGTCCACCTCGATTTTTCGATCAGAAGCAGCCGAAGATGAACGATGACAGCCTATTTCCAACGAAAGAGCGTTCTTGGAATATCTGGAGTACGGTATTCCGCGAAACCGACGTGGTCGGTGACCGCACAAGAGTAGAGTTGCAGAAGACAGCATTGACGACCCACAAAGAGTTCTCCATCATTGACATAGGTATAGTTTCAATTCATCGTTGAGTGATTGAGCTAACAGTGATAGGCCGCTGGACAGCATATCGTCTGTCCTTCAAAAACACTGCACTCTCTGGTCCGAAGTTCGCAGAGTTTCGTAAAGCGCTCAGCGACTTCGGAGTCACAGTGGAGGACTGCGAGCAATTCAACATCATTTCGAAGTGCCCAAACAAACTGACTGAGATACTTGGAGATGAACACAAAGGCTCGTACTCTCACCTCATTCCTTCGCAGAAGCCTTCGTCTACACTCGACGATCTTGCTCTCGATCAGATCTACCTGACGTTCCCCGTACGATATCAGCTCGAAGCCTGCCTGTCGAACAGTCTTCTCAAGGAGAGCGGCGTGACGCGCGAATTCCTCCGGAAGCTCGAATCAATGAATCCATTTCAGGCCGCTCACATCCTGGAGAAGGTGGTCGACAAGCAGAAAGTCTACTACGACCCGATGGGAATCTTTGAGATACGTTCAAAGGTCACACGTCAGCGGCCAATACCCAAACACTGTGTAATGCAGCGATCCGTCAACATTACACCTACAATGATGCATGTCGCATCGCCCATCATGGAGATCTCCAACAGAATTACGCGACAATACATCGCTGATACTGATCGTTTCATTCGTGTCAAGTTCTCCGACGAGAAGGGCGAAGGTGTTTTGAGGAATATGCCAGGCGGTAGAGCTGATGCGCTTTTTGCTCGAGTGAATCATGCCATGAAGAATGGGATCGTTGTCGCTGGCCGTTACTACGAGTTCCTTGCTTTCGGGAACTCCCAATTTCGCGAACATGGCGCATACTTCTACGCCCCGACGTCTACTAAATCGGCGCACGACATCCGCTTGACTTTAGGAAGGTTCGAACATATCAAGACTATCGCCAAATACGGCGCTCGATTGGGTCAATGCTTTTCTACCACTCGCGCTATGCAGAATACCGTACACCTCGTCACCATTCCTGACATCGAGCGAAACGGCTATACTTTCACCGATGGCGTTGGCAAGCTGTCTCTCTTCCTGGCTAAGATGGCTGCACAGGATCTAGGCTTGCACAATGCTTTCGACAATCCGCCGTCCTTGTATCAGTTTCGTTTAGGTGGCTGCAAAGGTGTGCTTGCATTAGATCCAACTATCACCAGGAATGAGGTTCGCATTCGTCCAAGTCAAGACAAGTTTGAGGCTCCTTTTACGGGCATGGAGATCATTCGTTGCTCATCACTTGCCACGCCATTCTTCAACCGACAGATCATTATCGTTCTATCAAATCTTGGCGTGCCCGATCATGTCTTCATCCGCAAGCAGCAACAGATGGTCAAAGCATACGAGCTGGCTATGACAGACAAAACGGAAGCATTAAACTGCCTTCTAAAACACATCGACATGAATCAGACAACTCTGGCGATGGCCAGCATGGTCCTGGATGGGTTCTTGGACAGCCGGGAACCCTTCATGATATCCCTCCTTCACCTTTGGAGAGCCAAGACCATCAAGGAGCTGAAAAAGAAGGCTCGCATTGCCATCGCTGAAGGTGCTTTCGTGCTTGGCTGTGTCGACGAATCTGGTACGCTACATGGTCACTACAACGAGCCTCAGTCCCGACCTGGTGCATCCAGGAACGAGAAGCTGAAGACACTGCCACAGATCTTCATACAAATTGATGACACCAGCAAGAAGGGACACTACAAAGTGGTCGAGGGTATATGTATCCTTGCTCGTAACCCGTCGCTACACCCTGGAGATATTCGCGTCGTTCGTGCCGTCAATGTTCCGGCTTTACACCACCACAAAAACGTTGTGGTACTTCCCCAGACTGGCGATCGAGATCTCGCAAACATGTGTTCAGGGGGAGACCTTGATGGTGATGATTACATGGTACTGTGGGATCAAGAGCTTATCCCCACGACCATTAATGTTCCTCCAATGGACTATACTCCAGAGAAGCCGCTCGAGAAGATTGGACCAATCGACATTTCAGATGTCAGTGACTTCTTCGTCTCGTACATGCAGAACGATTCACTAGGCCAAATCGCTCACGCACACTTGGCACAAGCCGATCAGCAACCTGGGGGAGTGTCCAGCCATACTTGCATAGAGCTTGCGAAGCTACATTCTCAGGCAGTTGATTACCCCAAGAGCGGCATTCCAGCTGTCATGGATAGTGTTTTGAGACCCAAGAAATGGCCACACTTTATGGAGAAGCGGTACAAAGCCCCAAAACAAATTTACCATTCCGAGAACATCTTGGGGATGCTCTATGACGAAGTACAACTTGTCGATTTCAAACCCGTTTGGGAGCCTGGTTTTGATCAGCGAATCCTGGGTAACTTACAGATCGAAGAGCCTTTGCTGCAAAAGGCTACGGAGATCAAGGCAGAATACGATGATGATTTGAGGAGACTGATGGCGAAGCACGGTGTTCAAACAGAGTTTGAAGCCTTCTCAGTGTTTGTGCTGTCTCACAACGACGAGTCTCGCGATTACAAATTCGCTGAAGAGTTTGGTCGGACCGTTGAGGTGCTAAAAGCAAAGTACCGAGAGGCTTGTCTCAAGGCATCGGGAGCAACAGCCGTTACAGATTGGGAATGCTTAGGACCATTCATCGCCGCCATGTACTCAGTGACTGCGGAAGAGACGGGCAAAGCAGTGAGAGAATGCAACGAAACGAAGATTGTTGGAGGCCAGCGAGTGCCTGTGCGAGAGATGGCAGCAGAGACTATGCCCTTCATGTCATTTCCGTGGCTGTTTCATGCGCAACTCGGCAAGCTTGCAACAGGCAAATCACAGCTAAACCTTGAGGGTATCCCAGGAAACCGACCGCAGAAAAGTCGCACGAACTACATCAAGGAGACGGAGGAGCTAGGTATGGTGGAGACTGATGGAAATATCACACGCTTTGGAGAGATGCTGAACTTAGACTTCGGTAAGTTCCGGGCCAACAAGCAGCAGGAGGAAGATGAAGGCGAGGCACAGGGCGAACGGAATGGGCGCGGGATATCACATGGCGGGTCGCCGCCTGCCGCACCGCTGCCAGCATCGAGACTTTGAATCGTGCTTCAAGCTGAGTGAAGGATGTATGGCAGGCGGTGGCCCAAGGTGTGCATGGCATTACCAGGTCGACCGTGAGGACAAGATTGATCTGAATGTGTACGGAAAGCAGGGCTTATGGAGGATTCAGGTCATTGAGCTCCATCGGCGACTCGTGACGGTGGCTCGAAACATGTACGATAGGTAGAACCTTGACTAGAAAGCGAAAAAAAATCGAAAAGAATTGAAAACCCATATGCTCAGGGTTGGTGTTGATGGAATGCCTTCGTCGTGACTTATCGATACCTATCTAGCCTGTGGGCCTTCCAAGAATCAGCCTCAATAATTTCTCCCCGCATCTGCTCACCATGAACTCGTCATCTCGCATACCGCCACTTCTACAACCCTACGTCCAGCTCCCTCACGAAGATTCGCTACTCCTTCTCACGAGCACACTCGGCGCCAGCGCGAATTGGCTGCTTGTACGATTTCTCTGCGATGCGTTGAGCAGCAACACGCAAGATGGTGGGGCAGACGAGAGCCGAAACGTGGTGCTGGTGTCGTGGATGAGAGACTATGAATTCTGGAAGCAAGAAGCTAGGAAAGGTGCTGGATTGGATCTGGAGAGATTGAAGCGGGAGAAGAGATTCGCGTTCGTAGATGGACTGAGTGGGTTGGTCATGGGCGATGCGCAAGTACAGCAATCGCAGGCGCAACCGATGCCACCTCGGCCACAGCAGTCTCAGGGATCAATGAGAGAGTCCGTTTCAACACAAAGGTCAGGGCAGATGTTGCCGGCCAGAGGACCTCCAGGACGCATCGTCCCTGCCAGAGGCCCACCAGCACCCACCGCGCAGCCCGCCCGTCCAGCACCCAGCACAACCGCGCCCGCACCAGCGACACCGCAAACCTCCACCGCCAGCCAAAACGCAGGGCATTTCACCCTCACCTCCCTCGACCTAGCGCACCTCAAAACCACTCTCACGAGCGCTATAACCTCGCTCACGAGCCCGCCGCACCGCAAAACCCTCCTCATCCTCGACACCCCCGACCTCCCTCTCGCCCTTACCTCCACATCCCCCAGCGCCTTCACAGCCCTGATCCTACAACTACACGCCACCCCGTCTGTGTCCCATGTCCTGACGCACTTGCACGCCGACACGCCGCTGGTGAGCGCATCCGCGCCTGCGCAGCCGCTCGAGATCAGCCAGTACAACTTCGTTGCCAAGGTGGCGCACATGAGCGCCCGCGTGCTGGGGACGCGCGTCCTGGATACGGGGGTTGCGCGCGATGTGTCGGGTGTTGTGCGCGTTACGGAGCAGGTGCTTGGGTGGGATAATTTGGGGCTGGAGGAGGAGAAGAGGGATGGAGGGGATGGAGGGAAGGGGCGGGAGTTTTTGTATCGTGTTAAGGGGGATGGGAGTGTGAAGGTGTTTGAGAGGGGGGCTGGTGGGGAGGGCTGAGGTTAGTTGTGTATTCTTGTGCTTGGTTGGAGATACAAAAGCAAGTTACAAGCAAGACATTGATTTAGCGCGCATATGACTTTGGTTGTACCGTATGAATTGTGCGAAGTGAGTATGTATTTTTGTAATGTTTGATGTCTTTCCTTCCAGCTACGAAAGCGAACTGGTGCTATATGGGGTTATCTCGAAAACATGCCAATGCCGTCCAATGCGCGCCGGAGGATGCCGCCGTCACCATAGATGCCTAGGAAATTTGAATTAGTCTCTTTTTCCTTCTGTATTTCATGTCCTGCCTGACATTGCGCGCTCCACGAACTGCGCAAAGAAGCTCCTCCACTCTTTCTCCTTCTTGGAGCCCTCGAAGGCGCCGGCAAGTGTGCGTAGATACTGATCTACAACATCCCCGCCGACACCCATGCCGCTCAGATCACTGCGTAGACGTTCCACGTATGGTTCTCCAACCTTTTTAATGATCTCAGTCTGCAGATTGGCGGTCTCGTGGAGGACTTGCTTGGCTTGTGCATCTTTGGAGTTAAAGCCGGGAGCAGCAGGGATTGACCACACAAGAGGCGAGAAGCGCTCAAGTACATAGTTGTCGAACCCGGGTAGCGGCTCGGTGCCAGGAGTTGTCGGCGTTGAGTTTGCGCCAGGGCCGACCTTGTCTGGACCGCTCCATACATCGATCATGCGGATGACGACGCAGATGGCGAGGCGTGCTGTCTGATAGTCCCGTGTATCGCGAGCAAAAGTCTCGATCGATGTGATCACGGGCTCGAATGTTGCTTGGTTGGCGCTACTGACAAGGACAGACCCAAGATTCTGGTTGAGAACAACGGTAATGAAGTTGAGATACTCGCGACGGAGCTCAGCCAGCTGGATCTCGTCATCTGTCCCAGATGGTGTCACTGCAAGCGCTGTGAATATGCGCTGCAAAACTGGAGTCATGACTGTGTCCAAGATGCTTGCAATCTCCGACTTGAACGTGAAGATGACCTGTGCAAGGACTTTGAGGAAAGTACTGATCTCATCCATGGAAGAGCTGAGCGAGAGCAGCCCTTCGATCCAAGAAGGTAACTGCTGTAATAGTCGAGAACCGAGGACAGAGATCAATCTTGAAAATGCGAAGCGCGCGGCGTGACGAATCGATCCTGAAGTGTTGAGGGACTGAAGGGCGACGAGCATAGCCTCAGAAGCCTTGGTAAACTCGTCAGCGACTTCGGTAAGAGGAGCGGTAGTATTGTTAGCCGAAGGCACCCAGTCGGAGTAACCACGCGCTAGGGTACCGAGTGCCATAATGATATGGTGGATCTGGAGGATCGCTCGTTCATCTCCATTGCGAGCCTGAGGAAGCGTCTGTTCCATATCGGCAAAGAGAGGGCTCATAATCGTTCGTGCATACAGCTGCTTGTTCTCAACAGAGACCGTGTTTGCAGAAGCTATGCATCCGATAGCCTCAAAGAGAAACAATTGGGAATTGAATAAGGCGTCCGCAGACTGGTCGTCTTCGTCTGAGGACATGTCGTCTTCTGAAGTGTCTGGGACTTCCGCCTTGATCGCAAGTAGATCGCCAACAGCTTGGATGATGTCGTAAGAAACATTACCAAGCTGGGCTCGGAGGTGCTTCACTAGTCTCTGAAATAGGTACCACGACCGCGAGCGAACCTTCACATGGTTGCTGTGAGTTAAGGTGACGAAGTTTTCGAGAACCTTAGGAATAAGCTGCGGGTTCTGCTCGAAGAATTGGTAGTATCGGACGCATATCTCCATATACTGGAGCTGTACAGCAGGGTGTGAGTAGTTTGCAAGACCTGATAAATGTCAGTCGCATAGTCAAGCGGTAGAAAGAATTCACAAAGACTTACCTGAATCGATCATGCTGTGCATCATACCCACAAGCTGCTGAGCAGCGACAGATGAAGGCTCGCGCTTGGCGTACAGTCCTTGGTTCCTGACCGCGAGTTCTCCGAAAAGGTACATCTCGTAAAGAGCCAGCTCGAGGTCGCGCCAATTCAGACTTCCGTCACCTTGCGAGAGGCGGCCGAAGGTGCCGTTAACCACACGACTGAGGGTCTCGATGTAGTATGGCTCATCAATAGCGGTGACTGTCTGTTGTAATACGTGAAGCCGACGTCGCAGATCCTGAAATTCGGCTTCATCTGTTTGTTCATCCTCTTCACCCCAAGACGCCGTCTCGTCGTATTTCATTTTCGCAATAATGGCGTCCAAGACGGGTGGCAGTACGGCTGAATACTGAGCCGGAACTGCTCCTGTCTTTTTCTGAAGCTTGCGCAAGAACGTAAGGAGGTCGGTCAAGGCGGGTATGACAGTCGAGCAGACTTCATCGTATTGATCGGCGAAGAAGCGCAACAGGTATGGGGTGAAGATTCGAACCAGGCTATCGGCGCGCTGGCGGGTCTCGTCGCTGACGGATTCGCTTTCCAGGATCTTGACAACGTCGAAGACGATGTTGTTGACAAGCTTCGCTACGGTCTCTGCGAGATCGTTGTCGTAGTTCGGACTGTTGTACTCTGCCAACGCTGGGCTTCCGAGGAGCTGGCCCACGATCTCTGAAAGGTTCAAGAACAGTATAAGCTCAATTTTGTCTGCTGGGCTCATCTTCTTGCCAACGATCTCGGAGAACGTATCGATAGCTGCGTCGCGAACCCTCCCAGCTGGGCTGTCTGGGTCGTTGATGCCTTGCTGTCCAGCCATTTCCAGGAACGTGCCAATCATGGACTGGTTGACAATTAGATTGATATCTGTCCAGCTGACCCAGCGTCCAATAGTACGCAGACACATCTCAACGAGGCCGAGGTCGATTTCCCTCCACTTTCCCAGGATTTCCTGCCACGATACCGCAATTTTCTGAGCATCTCGTTGTCGGATCATATCCTTCAGATCAGTGTTGCGCTTCTTGTCCTCTTCTGGCCTCGACACAAGCTGATCGGCGATCTCGTCGTGTACTTGACCAAGTACGCGCAAGTACAAGAAAGTCGTGGCGGTGTTTGTGCTGCCGATAGCTGCCTGATCGCCGGCTAGCGCACGGAAATCGTCGAAGAAAGACTGCCATGAGGAAGGGTATAATGCGACAAAGAGATAAGTCATAGTCTGCATGAGCTTATTCTGAATGTGGGTCGAGTCGGTCGAGCTGCTGCCAGGCGCATACGACTGGCGAATGTGACTCATGAGCGTGTCCTTGATGTATGCCAGGCTCTGCTCGTCGAGCCGGTGCTCCTGGACGGCATTGTTGACGAGGTCAAGGGAGGTATGACGAATGATATCGGAGGCGCGAGGGTCGCGGGTGAATAGAGCCAAAGAGGCCTGCCATGCTGTGCCCTCTGCCCTCAGCTGATTGAGGTATTCAATAGCCTGGCCGCGCAGCTGCTGGTTGGAGGTCGGGTCCGAGGCGATTTGGATGGCATTTTCGACCTGCAGTGGCGATGGAAGTCAGTCGAGATATCTAGAGGCAGGCACGCGACAACATACCTGGGCCTCCATTTCCTCCGCCGTCTCGATGCGGAACAGTCTGTGTGTAGTCTAGGCGATCGGGGAGGGCTCAACCATACAAGGATGTGTACAATATGGTTGAGAGTGGTCTTGGAGTGATGTGATGTGCTACCGAGTGCTTGGGCGGGGCGAGGACTTCATTGTGGGAATGTTGCGGGCGGTGAAAGTAGACTTCAGCGGGGCACCATCAAGTGACGTGCAGGCGATTTGCAAGGATGCTAGTGAACGAGCCGAAAATGAAAACCGGGGCTGGCAAAGCACAGGGCTACAGGACTGGCGCAAGCAGAGCAGGTGATGTTGGTCCTTTGTTGACGTGCAGTCAGATTGTTGTGCTGCTTGCCAAATGTGCCGATGCTGAGGTGGGCTGTCACTGCTGCCCGAGTCTGTGGCACAGACCACCAACCACCAGAAAGTCTTCCGGATGTCACTCTAATATTGCGCGCCCATTCATACATAGTGACGAAGAAGATTTTCAGCAATTTCATTAGTGCTGAATATATACAGTATATTTAAGCATGCATTTCCTTCTTTTTATCCGAGTGTGCGTCCTACAACTTGTGTCTACCGCTCGAATCGCTTCTACGGCGATCAGCATATGAAACTCGGTCATATAGTTCGATTCACATACTACGCGTTCAGGTGCTTAGCCGCCCAATCGACATGGTCATCCGCAAAAGAGGCCATGAAGAAGTAGCTGTGGTCGTAGTCGGGCTGGAGGCGGAGCTGGATGCCCTTGTCGTTACCCGCCTGCTTGGCTGCCTCGATAAAGTTCTCTGGTAGCAGCTGCTTCTGCTTGTAGAAGTTGTCGCCGGTGCCCTATGATTAATTAGCTTTACTTAAAGCAACATTGTGGGAGTACGCACAACATCAATGAGGATCTCAAGTGGCCCCTTCCATTGCTTAACAAGCTCTGTAGCATCGTGCTTTTTCCACTCTTCCTGGTCGTCGCCAATGTACCCCTTGAAGGCCTTCTGCCCCCAAGGTGCGTTGATGGGGTTGGCGATGGGTGCGAATGCGGAGACAGACTTGTACATTCCAGGGTTCTTGAGGAACAAAGTCAAGGCACCGTGTCCGCCCATACTGTGACCAGTGATGCTGACCTTGCTCGAATCGAGCTCCTTGAATTGTGAGAAGAGAGCCTCAGGAAGCTCCTTTGTGATGTATGAGTACATGTTGTAGCCCTTGGTCCATGGCTCCTTGGTTGCGTCGATGTAGAATCCGGCACCAGACCCGAAGTCGTAGGACTCGTCCTCGCCTTCGATGTTCAGACCCCCTGATTGAGACGTTAGTCAGGTGCACACCAATCAATGACAGATAGCGCACTTGGTGATGTATCTGGGTATACGATGGCGATGCCGTGCTTGCTGGCACCGTGCTGGAAGAAGCCCTTCTCCGAGCAGTTGGCCGCTGTGCAAGTGAGACCAGACAAATAGAACAACACTGGGACCTTTGCGCCGGACTTCAGTGCCTGAGGCGGCAGGTAGACATTCAGAGCCATGTCTGTGTTGGTGCTCGACGACTTGTGCTTGAGCTGGAGCAGCTTGCCCCCGAAGGAGGCAATGGTGCCTGTGGTTTCGAAAGACATGATGGTTCGTCGGGTATGGTAGGAGAGGAAGCTGTGGTGGTGGAAGCGTGGTGGTGCTGTATACTGCGTCAATGGACGGCGCAACGGGAGTTTTGAAGCTGCCCTCATTAGTGACGTTGGCGGGGTAGCTTTAGGGCGGAATTGCCAAATTAAGATGTCGGATCCGCGCCGGTGCACGTAGACATGCGGACAAGACTTGGGACTTGCGTGAAACTCGGTTCTGATTCGGGGAGGTATAGAAGCGCAGCTCTCAACGCCGAAGATACCCCGTCATACTTTCAGTTTTCCTACCCAAAACTCCAAACCCAATGCAGCCAAGACGAACACCCAAGTACCTTATATCAGCAGCTCCTCGCAGGTCCAGTCCTCGTAGAAGCCGTCGGGCAGGTATCTCCGTACGACAAGGGGGATCTTCTTCTCGCGCAGCTCCTTGGCCGCAATTTGAAGGGGATCTGTCATGCCCTCGACATCGATCAGGACAGGAGCGTTTCCACTGCATGCATGTCAGCCATAATCACCCTCTATATCCTATACCAGCACATGTCATACCTAATCTGCAATGCCCTTGTGCCGAGTACACGCGCCTTCTCATACTTTGTCATGTAGGGCGTTGTTGTACGGTTCTCGTTGGCGACCTTCTTCGCCTTCTCAGCATCGACTGAGTTCTTGGCCTTGTCCTTCGCCGCAGCTGCAGCGTTTGCATCTCCAGACACCACGATATTGTCGTCGACGTCGGGATCCTCGCCGCCCTCAGCGTCGTCAATGTCGTCCATAATTTCTGGTTCTGCCTCCTCGTCGAAGTCGATAACGCCGCCACTGCCTCAAGTCAGCCTCTGTCTTCTGCGCCCTGCTGCGATAATGCGCCATAGCTGCGCGTGTGAAGAAGCCTGGACATACTCGTAGCCATCGTCGCCAAAGCCACCGTCGTCGCCGCCGTAATCAGACATGGTCGCGAGCGGAGTTTATGTGTGGGCGTGTGGTTTGGGTAGCGTGTGAGGTACGCGGCGTGACGTTGCGAGCTGGTGCTGGGTCGTAGGGTGTCTAAGAGTAGCCGCAACAAAAAGGCTCCTTCAATCGCGCGCCAATCAACTGCACACGCCAAGAGTTCGAAAACAGGCTCCACAATAATTTGCCAGCGCCATCTGCGGACTTCGCTTCCGATGCATTCGCAGACATCGCAGACATCGCAATGGCTGTGAAACGCAAGACAGATGGCAGCGGTGCCCCCGTGTCACAGAAAAAGTCCCGCACCGGTAATTACATATCCTCCATAGCCATGACGTCGCGTCCTTGCTGACAACACCCAGCCTCTCAGCCGGCTTCCCCAGACTTGGACTGGGCTTCAGACGATTCGGCGGATCTGAAGGTGAACTTCACCGATAGCGGTGCCCGTCGAGCACACAGCGAGGCTCGCCGAACATGGAACTTCGTCTGCGACGTCGAAGGCTGTGGCCAGCGCTTCAACCGACCATGCCGTCTCGAATCCCATATGCGTAGCCACAAGAAGGAGCGACCCTTCGCCTGCACCGAGCCTGGCTGCGACAAGACTTTCCCTCGGAAGGATCACTTACAACGACATCTGAGAAACGGTCACAGTGGTCCCGGCGAGCAGGCAGCACACGCGTGTGAGTGGGAGGGCTGCGGAAAGGCATTCACATCCGCTGGCCGACTCCAGCGCCACAAGGATGTCCACGATTCGAAGCTATACTGCACAGGTTACCCACCTTGCCGCGAAGCGTTCAGAAAGCAGACAGCACTTGAGGCGCATATCAAGGGTCAGCATTTGGACGTCAAGCCGTATCCTTGCACTTTCATCGATCCCGAGACAAATGAGCGGTGTACAAAAGGATATCAGACTGGGAATGCGCTGAAAAAGCACATATCCAACTCGCATGTAGAGAAAAAGGAGGAAGCAGTGTACTGCATGCTGTGCATTACTCCTGGCACAGAGGCAGAAACACTCAAAACCGACTCTGGCATTGTCATGATACCGAAGAACCCGCTTGCGTTCACCACATCTGAAGACCTGCGTCTGCACTCTCTCGAATGTCACCCCCCGGTGTGCCCTGAGTGCGGTCAAAGGTTCAAGAACGAAGCGAACCTCAAGTCCCACACCGAAACTGTCCATAGCGACACTGCCGCGCGCTACCCCTGCCCGGAAACACACTGTGATGCTATCTTCACACGCAAACACAACCTCACCGTACACGTTCAAAGTGTACATGAGGACCAGTTTAGATACCAATGCGTTCCCACCGCAGTTTCCAACTCGAAACACACCGATCTCGCAGGCTGGAACGGCGAGAACGCATGCGGTCACTCATTCAAGGCGAAGTCCTCCCTCGATAACCACATTCGCACGCATCATCTCGGCCAGGGCAACCGTAAAGAGCGCCGACTCGCAGCGAAGAGCAGGAAGAAGGAGGATCCCTCCATGCTTACACTGCTGACCGGCGTGGGATACGACAACGAGCGTGATATCTCTTGCATCAACATGGACTGCGAGTTCCGCTTCCACCGCGATGTTGACCTGCGACGCCATCTGAGAGCAACGCACGACATGACCGAAGACGAGGCGAGCGCAGCAATTCTAGAGCGCGACGCCGCAGCCGGTGGACAGTTCTGGATCGGTGGACTCAATCCTGGCGAGGAGCTGGGTCTGTTCGAGAGCGCGACGCCCAGCATGCCGCACACGCCTATGCCGTATTTTGCTGAGGGCGCAGCATTGGGCGCTGACGGGAAGATGATGGATGGGTTGTTTGACCAGCGCTTTGATCAGCTGAGTCTGTTCAACGAGGAGGCGGATATGGATGCCATTATGGGTATGGGCGATTTGGCACCCGCTGTTGATGCGGGTGAAGGGCTGCAGTGGGACATGCTTGCACCCGTGGAACACTACAACAGCACAGGCTAGAGGCACACGACGAGATATTGCATTGTGATAGTATTCCCAGCGAGCGACACAGATACCCAAACATGCGCAACATCAGCGACGTTACTTTACACACTTGACTCATCCACACGAAAGTTATATCTTGAACAAATCAATTGCACTATATATGAGATCATTCTATGTAGTATGTAGTATGCGCGCGATATCGCATCGACCTGGTATCTTCTTCGTATGGACATAGGAAATCAATAAACCCCACCAGCAACCCACAAAACGCCGTTCATGCAGATCCAGCCTGTCTAGCCAGTACCGTAACCACGCGCGGCCCAGCGCACTCCCATCAGCCACCCTGCTACCTTGGTGTCAGCGCCTCGGCGCGCTCCCGCGAATCCACCTTGGCCATCGAGCGCCCCCTGCCCGCCCGCTCGGACTCCTCATATTCCTCAAGATCCACATCCTCAACGAGCACCTTCGGCCCAGCGTCCACAGTCTCATTCTCCCTCGCGCGCAGCAGCGCGCCCAGATCCCGCCCAGGCACCATCATCAGCTCTTCGCTGCAGCCGCGGCAGATGCGCAGCTGGCACCAGGTGCAGCTAAACTTGCGGTCTGTCTCGTTGCTGTGGCACACCATGCAGCCCATGGGCTGGAAGACGTTGTTGGACCAGACGTTTGTGCGGTGGGAGGTGTAGCAGTGGAGTTGCGAGGGAGTGATGCGGGGGATGAGGTTGACTTTGAGCGGGATGGGGCGCTTAGTGAGAGGGGTGAAGGGTGGTGCTTCGATCTCGGTCTGTGTGTCGGCTTCTTCGGCAAGCGTGGTGCTGGAAAGCGAGGGGTGGGTTGTGATGAAGGTCGATTGGGGCGCTGGGGCGGTCGAGGGACGGACAGAGGGACTGGGCTCTGGAGGGTCGAGGGACGTTGTGCGCATAGGAAACGCGGGCTGAGCCGAGAGTGTTGATGCTGGAGCAGCTGGGGAGGGCAGCGAGGGCACTTCTTCGGTCTGTTGCTCGGCCATCTCCTCGGTTGACCCAGCATCTTGCTCTTCGATCTGCTTTTGCATAGGCGGGACCTGCTGCTGTTCACCGGGCCCTTCGTAGCTGAATGGTCTGTTGCCCTCGGATGGTGGCGGAAGCGGCTTCATGGGGGAAATCTCGTTGTCTAGTCGGATCTCCGGCTTTAACGTCGGCGACGGTGTCATCTCAGGCGTGGTGACCTCCTTCTTCATCATCGTTGGGACAGGAGGGGCGGGCCTTTGAGCCTGTAATAACTCGTCAGTCACAGTGTCCGATTCGTGGGAATAGCTGAGTTCTGACCTCGTAATATCAAGGCTACCGTAGGAACACTGGCGATGGGAAGGGGAGGTCAATAAGTACCTTCAAGATGTTGAAGCCTGTGCTGCTTTTGCCACGTGCGTGAAGAGGCGACATCGGCTGCTTGGTACGAGGATTTGATGGAAGTCCGATGCCCATGAGAGCTTTGCGAGGCGGCGACGGGACAGCCTTCTCGTCCGGTGGTGTGGGCGGCAGCTGGCTGTTGGTAGGAATTTCGATCTGAATTGGAATACTGCTCTGTACGGCGTCTACGACACCACCAGCACTCGTCTCTCGTGGCGCAGAAGTGGGTGCAGATGTGGGCTTTCCACCACGAGGGCCGTTTTTCAGCTCGAGCAAACTGACAAACTTTCTGACACCTGATTCAGGAACAGCCTTCCGCTTGACTGATGGTGCTGCAGCGATAGCCTCCTCGTTCGAAGACTTGCCATCTTTTTGAGAGTGGAAAGAGTCATTCCGCTCAAGCTCACTCTTGGACGGTTTGTGACCCATGGTCGCGGGCTGTAGCTCCTTTCGTCTGATGGATCGTTCCGGTGGTGTAGGCGGTAGCTCCTTGCTGTCAGGAATAACTGAGGACGGAAGCGGCTGCACTTGTGGGAAGACAATAGGTGTAGGTGGGATATGAGCGGTGGCTCCGTTGCTCACGTATAGGTTAAGAGAAGGTGGTGTTCCGCTGCGGGAAAGGCTGCGTGATGTGATACGCGTTCTGGGAGTCTGATCTAGCGAGCCATTGCGCGAACCTTTCGAAGAGATAGACGACGTGTCGTCTTCTGTTAAATGTTAGCAAATATGACCTACGTGAGTGGTTACGTCGTGCAATGCTGCGCTGCTTCCCAGTGTCACCCGAACAGAAAGCAAAAGAAAACATGGCTCGATGATCATCACAATCATGAGTGTCTGCTAAACCATAGACTCACGGTGAATGCTGACGCGTCAAGTGATGCCAAGCCAGCGACCGGAGTAGTGTCATGCATCGGCACCCCTCAGGTAATCATTGGAACCAAATTACAGGGAACACTGCTTACCTCTCAATTGGAATTTTGTGTTCATTCGCTCAATAGCTTCCGCTTTTGGGTCTCTCAGGCTGTCCGTACGTGGAGGAGGTGGTGGCAGTTCTTTGAATGCGGGTGCGAGGCTCGGCTTTGGTGACGCTTCCTCCACGTCGTAGGAGTCTTCGTAGATGTAGTCGTCCAAGAGCTCGCTGACCACATCTTGTCGCGAGGACGGAGCAGCAAGTGTGGCACCATGTTGGGCCATGACTTCAGTCATGATATCGTAGTGAGTATCGTGCGTCTAAGTGATGAGGAGGTCGATGCAATGATATCGAATTGCGGCTATGTATGGAACGTGGTGGCCGCTGACCGCAAAGAGCAAGTGATAAAAGAGTGTAATGAATGAGCGAATGTAAAAGAAAGTGGTTCCCGAACCAATTAATATCAGAGAAAAGTGAGTAATGACTGAATTAGAGGAGAGCAGGAGAGAACGCGCAAGATGTTGGCGGCGAAGATGGCCGTCTCAGGTAAGGAAAGAACATGGATCATAAGGGACAGGCGAGCGGCGGGCCCATCAAACATTCATGCGTTTGTTGCCCTGTCAGGCTTCTTCCTGACCTGTCGCAAGATCGAACTCCGTTGAGGGCGGGTTTACCCTGCAAGGATTGAATGCATTGGAGATTTGAGGATCACCCCGAAGCCCCTCCGGCACGGGATCGGTTACCGCAGTCACTTGAGCGGGAAGTGCGAATGAACATCAAAGTTGGCTACTCAACGTGCCCGAGGCATGTTATACTCGTCATGTTGCAGATTCGAAAAGGCCCAAAGAGTTGCACCTCTGCTGCATTTAGGGGTCGACTGAAGGAAGCTGAGGCTTACAACGCCGCAGGGTCTCGGTTGCACTGAACCCCGCGGCACGTGACGATGTCTACCGTGTTTCAGGATGCGCATCCCAGTCTTTTAGCCCTATGAAGAGATGTCAGACCGTGCTAGACCCACAGTGAACGCGTTGACGTGTGACGTTTATACTATGACAGTACACTGGCTCTCTTCTCGGTCTTGACCATGATGTGGCCCAGCTTAGCCCTGCTACTTTACACTGATCGCCTGAAACGTCGCCCAGGGAGTGGGGCGAAATGACGATGTACACGGGTTGCTCGATATCGGCTGTGGAAGTGCAACGTTGTACACGATTGCGGCAGATAAATTGTGTGAAATTTGGGATATAATTCCCAGGGTCATGGTGCAATGGCCCTGGCCATCTCAGAATTGGTGATCCAATCGGAAGATGCAAATATCTATTGCGGTTTCCAAATTAATTCTTGTTTGGGTTCTGCGTCCAATCTCATTCTATGTGCGTGCGAACGTTTCCGCACATTCCTCCTCATGCTCACCAAGTACCCAAACGCCGGTACCTTTCCAGGACAGGGGCTGAGGGTTCTCAACCGCTTCCACAACAATCGATCCGTTCCAATGGGTATTCGTTGCCAGTCATGCGCCGGTCAAAAAACAAAACCAAAACCAAAAATACCCAATGCGCCGTCGCTAATGAGTGAAGGCCGTAGCCTCCGATAAGGGCTGTGATATAATAGAGACAAGAAACAGAGGCAGGCATGCCTCCTTCACTGAAAAATGCAAAGAACAAACATTAAAATTAAGGCGAGTGTTGGTGTGAGAGACGCACTCGAAGATGGAGCGGCAGCTCCCTTCAGTGGGGCAGCAGTGATGTTGACGAATCTCGACCCACAGGAAATGGAGAGCTGTTGAGCAGCTGAGGTGTAGGTTTTGCTGAGCGGTTGCGTGGCGTTGTTGGCGAAGTTTGCGAAGATCGCCATGGAATCTTGCAGACACGAGTTGCAGGTGGGCCGGGATCCTCCTGGAAGTTCCTGGCCGATAGGTAGATAGAATGCGTAACTATCGGTAGGCGAGGATGAGTTGCTCACTGCGTTGGCGAAACCTTCGACAGTTAGTCAGACATACGTTCCGCGAAGTTCCGGACAACTCACAGTAATTCCCGTCATCGTCACGCAAACAGCTCGCTTGGTACGACGGTTTATATGCCACGAGCCCATTGTAGGCTTGAAGCACGATAGGATTGTCGTTGTTGTAGTCGGTTTGACATGCTGTTTCGGCCAGTAGCTCTCTCGCAAAGCCATTTAGTATTGATGTACACTGAGTCTCATTGACAGCGCATGTTGCCTCAAGAGTCTGAGTGATGCGGAAGAAGGACTTGGAAGCATCAAAGAAGCTACTTGATGTCTGTGCTGGATCAGTACGGGGACTCTTGCGGAATTGCCGCGAATGTACGCACCTGCAGCAGCAATGAGAATGGGTGACATTTGTTAAGAGCTTCGCTTGTAACCAGCTTGCTCATGTAAGTCGCACAAGAGTTCGTAAAATTATTCGAGAGGCCCGTGTCAAAAGGCTTGGGCACTTGGAAGTCCGGGGCAGAGCTGCTCGAAGCCGTTGCGAGGGACCGTTTCGATGGGGGTGCGGATAGCGTCGTCGTGGCATCCTCGTTGGTAAGTGTTGGAGGCATCAACAGCGGAATTATCGGAGGCGGCCGGGTATCAAGATACAATGACGATCCTTTCCACAGGTCGTCAACGACAGCAAGTCGATCACCATGTGGTTCTGTAGCGGAGACGGCGCCGAGCAGGGAACTCCAGGACAGTAATACGACGAGCACTGAGAGCAACACGGACGGCGATGACCTGCTTGTATATAAGGAGAACGTGCCGCGGCGCAATCTATTCTCGTGCTTCCTCTTCCGTACTGGATGGTGCGACAATGGGGCACGGTGCATGATTGGTGACTCGCGTTTCGCGAATGGCGGGAACTCCATAACTTATGTTTTTTCAACCGTCAGGCACGGCTGTTATGTTTTACGGCGCTGCCTCAGGTTCACAGGGCATGTCCGCCTGGTGCGAGATTCGAGCAGCAGTCGTGGCGTTCAGGGTGGCTTCGCTGTGTTGATTGTCACTGTGGACGCCTGGAATCCTCCGGGCAATGGTTTGCGGCCCAGGAACGTGGGCGATGACAGCCAGGTGGATTAAGGAAGCAGCCGCGAATCTGGCAATGTCGATCGTCGCCCGAAAGAATAAATAAGGACTGTTCTCCCGGTGTTCTTCGTTTGATTATCAAGGTCGAAAATTTGTACCACAATGGGAGCAGCCGTCCTTATGTTGAATATTGCCATGGAGCTTGCAGGCAGCCTCCAAGCCACCAATGCTAGCCAGCAGACATGTTAATAAAGCCACGCGCCGCCTCCTTGCGATCAGATTCCCACTGCTCGGCTCACGACTGGCATTGCAATTCGGCTGTTCGCCCTAAGGTGTCGAGCGAGCCGCCGCTGATAGGCGGCCTAGTGATTCGTTTAAGCAAAGTCAATATGCCCTTGCCTGATCTAGTCGCCAAGCGGCTCTGGTAGCCCCTGGCCGCGCTCCATGAGGCCAGAACCCTCGTAAGCCTGTCAAAACCTGCAGCCCTGCACGGCGGCGCTGCTCGATCTGTTGTCGTGCAGAGGGTCTTCGATAGTCTAGCGGCCCGTTGAAAGGTACGCAATGCATCTTCATGGCCAGTTTGAGTTCGGGCAGAGACCGGCACAGAGGTCGCCAACCCAAGCACTTGCTACACAAGCATGATGAGCATGAGCATTCTGCTGCTGTTGAGCGACGGGAGTAACTCGGGAAGAGAGGCGGTGCTGAGACGGTTGGGTTAAGTGACACTCGACACGGCTTCACAGGAATGCTGCTGGCCGTGCAGTCGTTCCCTCCGTTTTGCCAAGCTAAATTTCGATAAACACCAGCGCCATCCTTCACCCCTCGATTGCATCGCCAGCTGACAACGTCAGCACGACCGGTGTCAGGCTGTAGTCTTTCCGGTTCACTTCTCGACGATTCGATGCGTATGCAAACGCCAGCGGTCTGTCACTCTGCTCGACCACGTTTTGGTGGGGTTCTGGACTGTGGTCCTTTCCTCAGCTCTCGCGTCTCTTCTTAACAGCTCACCTATAGTTTATAGTGCGCAGCACCTCATCTCCCAACACCTGCCAATTGCGCTCGTCATACACACTTTCTGCGTTCGTCGAATATTCTTATCAACAAACAGCGGCCTTGCATGCAAGACAGTGCCCTTGTGCATAAACAAAGGCTAGGGGCACGTTTGCCTGCTACCAAGAGTTGCAACATGCTACATACAGCCTTTGCGAGACGTCAATGCCCCAGCTTTTCGCTTCAGCTTGCCAGAATTCGGCTCAAGCTTACCACAATTTGCGCACCTCGACTGCGGGGAATCACGTCTGAAGGTACACCTTCCTCAGCTGACAGTCGCTGACCGAGATGCCGCCCGCAACACCTTTGGGTATCGCGAGACCTAATCAAAACCGGACGAATCACCATTCGCAATACGGCCGTATATGTTGGGCGGTATCCTTTGCATAGACGAGAGCCCATCAGGTCTTACACCCATGTTCTTCTGGAGTTGCCTTCGTCAACCAGCACAAGCCTCTTCTTGCTCTCAACTAAGGCAGATGTCTCTCTTAGTCTGGGGTTCTTGAGACCAGAACATCAGACCGTTGCATCCTGAACCTGCAATCAAACCTAACGGTTGCATTAGGTAGATCGGAAAGTTCTCCGAGATGCCACTGCAGCTAATGGGATGCTGGCGGAACAACGACCATCGGGTTGAGTTCGACGTACCTGAAGATACACCGAGACTTAGCAAATTTCGATTGACCTTTGGATCTGTAGCGCTGAGTTCCTGTCAGGGGAGACTTTCAGTACAACCTTGAGCAAGATCTTATCGTTTATTCTAAAGCTGCATCTCGCTGAAGTCGGGCCGTTACTCACTGATACATCGGCAGAAACGACGTTCTTCACGGCATGATGCACTTGTCTGCTGCTTACTTTCGAAGAATGTTGTGTATATCTGCGTATAAGTTGAGCCTGATGTCAAAAACGAGCCGGACATCCTGCAGTGTACTCAACGTCCCGCCAAATTGGGGCATCGCCATCGGCTGACGTCTATCGTCATGATATGGTTTCGATCCGGCTACTACACGGTGTTGCACAGATGTAGGTACAAATATTTCGATTCAAACGTCCCGTCGAGGATTTTCCTCTAGATGAGTGAATGATTGCGCCCTTTGTGCGCATCATACAGCCTTTCTTCCTTCGTTACATCAGATTTCGACAAGAGCTGCTAAAAACCCTGCGATGGCATCAGTGCCCGTTACTCAGACTTCCCTATAGTTTCCAAACATGTACTGAGGTCAGAGCTCTGACTCCTATCATCTTCTAAAGAGGTGATGATGACGTTGACGAGCACACGCCAACCAAAAAGTAAGTTAGTAAGCGATCAGACATAATCGGATACACAAAAAGACTACCTTCCGGTCATGACGGTGTGTTGTTTGTTAGTTTGCTGCTCGCGTGCCTTTGACTTGAATCGAAAATCTAGCAAAGGAACACAAATAGACTGCAGTAGGACTTGAAATGCACGACTCAACACGATGATTAATTATATGTGGCCATCCCACCACCCATCGTTCACGACCTATTGTCGGACCTCCTCCAGCGGCGTCTAAAGCGCGAGACGCCAGCATTCGACTCGCCGGATACATTGCTAATTATCCCACTGCGCAGCGACGCGAGCTCCACCAATGAGTCGTGCGAAGACAATGATGCCGTAGGAGACATAGAAACGGAGCGTAAGTAGTGATTGAAAGATGGCGGTATACTGGTCTCTTGACCAGGCAGTTCGACACGTCGATCAAGATGGAGATTCTCTAGCTCAACAGGATTGGTCTGCGGGGATGTGTGATTGCTGGGTCTAGCGGACGTCTGTGTCGCAGATGATGAAGGGGGCGCATATAACTCTGAATTGGTGCCAGGTCTGGAATCTGCTTGTACACTCGTGATCTGTATTCCATGTTGGGCTGATAAGGGCTCTCGCAAGAAGTGGAGCACTTCCATGCACTGCACAGAACTCAAATGTGGCAGTGCGGTCCTGATCAGCTGGATGATGGCATCTGTCACAAGATCTTCGTTTCCGCGGATAGAGGTGAGCTGCACAAGATAGTTTGGACTTGATTGACGGTTCACTGAGCCGAAGGTTCTTATAGAGTGTTCAGCCATCGTCTCATTGAACTGTTGGCCTTCTTCCGGGATAGACTGTTCCTGTGCACGTCTCCGATATTGTAGACCAAGCTCCCTTTGCATTTGTTCGCGAACTTGCTTCTCCCACCGAGCACGCAACTTGCGCATCTGCAACATCAGTATGAATGATATACACGCAATGGCTACGTTCGCAAAGAGGATGAGAACCATCAGAAAGTTCTTTGCAGTCGGTTGGGGTTTCATAATTGCGAGCTTCGGTAGTCAAGCCCAGCAAAGGGTTTCGAGGACTGGTTCAATAAAGTGTTCGTCAAGGTATGTGAAGCCGGGCATGTCACACTTCTCCAACTGTCAGCGGGTCCGTTTCCGATCAATGTCACAACCAAAAAAGTAAACATCTGTTCGTTGAAGGCAGCAGCCCCAAGTCTGATGCTGATTTATTGAATTACACTATCCATAAGCCTATAATAGGACTTTTCATAATGATCGCTAAGTTCAAAGTATGTACAAGAAGCGTTTGAATTAGGACTGTCCGGGGTAGTTCGGTCAAACGATGACGAAGGTGAGGAAGTCGACGGCCTGGGCGCAGACGAAGTCGTCAGGGCCGTTACCACCAGCGTGGCAGTAGGTGGGAGCATCACCAATCAGGTATTTGCCTGAGAAGGGGGCAGTCTGGTGGTAGATAGCGAGGCCGAACTCGGACTCCTCGCCCTTGGTCAGGCCGAAGCGGTAGTCACTGTCGCCGCAGGTGACGACCTCAGAAGGCAGCTCAGCAACGGCACCGATTTCGCAAACGAGGTCGGTGGCATTGTCGCCGGTGAGCTTGAAAGAGGCGTTCTGGATGCCGTTGTTCTTGCGGATGTAGAGCTCGCTGATGTCAACGTTCTCGTATGTGGATGGGTCGATGGGACCGCCTCCACAGTGTGCCGGGTTGGGGCAGTCAGATGTCTGAGGAGCGGGCGCCGCGAGGGCAGCGCCGAAGAGAGCAAGTGCGGTGAAGAACTGCATTTTGATTTTGTGTGGATTGATGGTTTGAAGAGGGTTCTGGAGTGTTGAAGAGAGGATGTGATAGTGAGAACTTGTTGGATGATGGGATCAAAGTAGAGCAGAGAACCTATACTTATATCTTCTCTATCGCCTCCTGATCGACGTCACAGTCAACAATTCGCGTAGAATTCCACTTCATCGCCTCCTTCCCCATCTTTCTTGGCCCGAGCAGGGATGCAGCCGCATGTTTCGTGTGGAACTTCGTATTTCAACAGCTCTAGTCTCATTCGGTCATGGTCGTCCTACCCTGCAGAACAATTCAGCGGCAGAATGTAACCGCACGTAAAACAAAAAGCTTGTGGCAATTGTTCTCGAGAAATAAAATGCCCTTCGCACCTCGAAATAACAAACACCCGACACAAAACTACCGACATTTGAAAAAACAGGCCATTGAGAGCCACGTCGGACTGCAGGACGATGCAGAGATTTGTTCATTTGCTGTTGTTCATGCCTGTATGTTGCTAAATCGGGCGACAGCAAGGCTGCACTTCCTTTAGCAGGCAGGGATCGTCCCGCAGCCACTTCCGCTCGCCGTCAAATGACGCCGAGGGTCACATCACATAAATTGGCGTTAACTTGTTCAACGCTTGATCGTGAAGATCAGTGTGCGTGAATTACCTGTGAGCGGAGGCAGTGTGGAGCAGTACTAGATAAGGCCATGTTGCGAACTGCATGATGAGCTCGAAGATCTAAAAGTCTAAACCGACGACGACGTCTCCAGGGTTGGTTACTCAGCGAGGCGTGCGCTTTGCGTCCGAATTACCCTGTAGCTGTAAGTGACAGCCTCGTTCTGAAAGAAAGTGATAGCGGCGACTTCATATCGATGATGTCACAGCTCCGCTGCGCAACGACCATCCATGGATGGTACGGCAAGTGACCTCGTATTCACGAGGCTTGGGCTTCGGCCTTTCCACCCGATCCGAAGGATGTGCACTGACTGTGGTCGTCGACATGGCAGTGTCCAACGCATGAATTGGAGTTCTGTAAAGATCAAAGCTTCCTATTTAGGTACTCAACTGACCAGCAAGCATCACGTGCCCGATGTTTAGCAACCTTCCTATTTAGTACATGGCCTCGGTACGTCGGGCGGACACAGGTCACGAATGCGTCGTGCATCGTTGCTGAACAGAGCTTGAGGGCGAGCACTCTGCCCTCTTGGATGGGACGAACCTTGAACAAACACCGGGGACTCATTCAATCATTGTTGGGACCTGTAAATGCCCGTCAATGATTAGGTACGACAACAGTGCAGGCTTCGTTTGAGGATTCAGCCACATGGGAGACTGCACATTCAATGTCCCCCAATTGCAAAGCAGTATCTCCAAGGTCGCAAAGGTCTGGATTATTCAATACATCATCAGATCGAAAGAAGAAAAGAGAACGCGCTTCTTCCGCCGCCCTACCCACGATGGGAACGATGCTCCGCTGTAGCCAAATTGTCGGATTCACGGGTGTAACACACTTCGTTTCTTGCGGACCCCAGACCTATCCACCAAACCTTCAATTGCCAATACAAACTAGATCCCACATATCTGCGCATTCTACTTCACGGGCCCTCCTTAGGTCATGCAACGGCCCCAGAGTCGGCATGAACAACTTGAGCATGTCATGCGATCACCACGTCAGATGAACATAGACAGTCGCTCTGCGAGTAAACTATGTTTTCTAGGCCGTATACTTCCTTCGAGGTCTAGTGGCGATGGTTTCAATGTAAACGACCAACCCGGCGAATCAAAGGAAAACTCACTCAACGTGACAATCCTCAGACTGCCCACATAAACCCCATCGAGAAGCAAACTACTAACACCTCGTCCGATAAATATCCACAAAATCTTCGTCTTGCACAGACCGCATGCAGAGTGCCCCAACAAGCACAGACAGAGACCGACAAGTTCCGACGGGCCGTGTGGAGATATCAGCCCACTTGGAACCAGGGAAGGCGTGAGCAATGCACAAGAAGCGATCCTAGGCTTCGCAGAGCGCGTAGAGATGGGCCTGTTGCTGGCGTGTGTCGATGGGTATGTCGGACATCATTGTGTTGAGCACGAGCCCTGGATGGCGGTGAAGAAGAGTGGGTTGGGAGGGTTCGCGGAGTGGTGTCTTGGTGGACAGTTATTGAAGCCGTGTCACTGCTCCCTCGTTGTAGTGGACGAGTCGATGCTAGTGGTTGCTATTTCGATTGAGAACAACGGAGTCTGCGAGCCAGAGGCTACTGGGGAAGATGCAGGGTTAGTGGCGGTTGCAGATACTGTGAGACGTCAACCAGAAGGGCCAAGAGCAGAACACACGTCCGCAATAGTACGCTATAGCTCTGAGCTGTCGAATGGGATATGGTTTTGAAAGTATCGGTTGTTCGGGTATCATCATGCTCGTCGGCATCTCTCTATGCTAATCCACGTGCTGGTTTGCACTTTCTCCGACGCTCTAATCCCAGTACTTCAGCACACCGTTCAAGTCACCAGTGACGACCTTGGAGGTCTCGCGAGGATGCCATTGCACCGCCAGAACAGGCGCGTCACTGGCCTGGATCTTATGCCACATCTTGCACGTCTTCCAGTCCCAGAAGCATACATAACCGCCGCTGTCTCCTGAACTGACAAATTGACCGTCAGGACTGATTGCCACGTCCGGAGCATAACCAGCCACGTTGTGACCGCGGTAGCTCTTCTTGCGGTTCTGGCGGAATTTGTCGGTTGTGGAGTAGACGGTGATTTGGTTGTCTGACGATTGGAACGCAGCATATTTGCCAGAGGGGTGAGGCGCCGCGCGGACCATGGAGAACATATAGGGCTCTGCGATGAACTTGATAGGCACCGGAATGCCGTACTCCCATGCTCGGAGCGACTTGTCGTCTGATGTCGTAACAAAGCGGCGGTTCTCGTCGCAGAAGGTGATCGTGTTGACAGGGCCAAGGTGGTGGTCGTACTCCTGCACCATCTCGCCGCTTCTTGTGTCGTACTGCATGATCTTCTTGTCGCTCATACCGGCAAGGAACTCGTGCGGGGTGCTGGGGTTGATGCGCACGACGTGAGGCGTCTTCCCGGTAGTGAATTTGTTCAAACACTTTCCAGTCTCCGTGTCCCACAGCTTCATAAAGCGATCATAACTTGCAGAGATGAACTGCGATCCATCAGGGTTGAAGTCAATATCATTGACAGACTTCGTGTGGCCGGAGTAGGTTCGTAGGAGCTCTCGCTTATGGTACGTGTCCCAGAGGGCAATCTTAGAGTCTGCCGAAGCAGACAGAAGAAGATGGCCACTGTCTGGGAAGAACCGTACTTGTGTTATAGATTTGGTATGGTACTTGTATGTGTGCACAAGCTTCTTCGGTATGAAGTTCTTGGGTTCGTACTCTCCGGTAAGCTTGATAACCAGGTCATTCGGAATGTGCATATAAGATCGGCCCTGATAGTCGTATTGCTGACTGCCCTTGAACTCTGTCGTTTCACCCTCGGCCTCGGTGTCGTGATAGTCGGTGCCAGCCAGCTTCTTCGGCGCCGCCGTTGGATTTTCTTCGATATCGTCCTCCTCGTATATGATTTCCACCTCTTCATCGCTGCCGAACTCATCATCAGAGGCCGCATCAGGCCTTTCTTCCTCGTACCGCGCCCACGGGCCCTTATATGCGCCTGCGCCAACTACCACACTCGTGTCGCCCTTGCCTTCCCGCTTTCTCTTCTTGGAGTTCTGCCCCCCTTCTGTTGCTCGGTGCCCTTGGCGAAATGTGTGGTCGCTGATGAACGTTTCGGCAGCAAATCCAGTAGGCACGCGCCCAGCGCCTTTTCCTGGTGCAGCCATGATCGGTGTCCAGGGACGAAGGGGGAGAATGTAGTAGATGGATGTAGCGAGAGGATCCGGATGCCGGTGCGCTCACGGATAGTTCACGGTGTTGCCTGGTAGAGAGGACTGGTGGGCGACGAATAGCTTGAGCTTTGGGAAAATTATGGATGACTAAGCCGCCAGAAAGACTGACGCCGACAAGGTCAGACACCGGTCGCGCAAGCAAAATACGTATAATCCTTCGCGTTCTGCTATTTTGCCGTCTACTGCTTTGCAAAAATCACAGTGTAAGTCGGGCACGGAGTGTGGCTGGTGAAGTCGGCGATCTCGCGTCATCCCACTTCGTCCTGGCCTCAGCCCAAATGATGTGTCGGCCTGCGACATTCACTTGTCGCCCACCCACTCACGTCCCCGAACATGAGCGCCTGCGCCCTGCCTTCGACTGACTCACTCGCTGCGCTGCGACAAACCCGCGCGCACACGATGCACGCGCCGTAAATCTTTGTGCCAACACAAATGCTGGTTCAGCCGCCCTCGAAACCCGTGCTTTCCTCCCGCAGCCCTGCCAACCAAGGTTCCCAATAACCCTGCAAACCTCAACCCCGACGGGACATAAATTCCGCACCACGTCCGCGCCACAAACATTCACTCGGGCACCGTCCACCCTCACCACCATGCGCGGCAGCCCGTATCCGCCCCGGGCCAGCGCCACGGCCAGCGCCAACCCCGCCGCCGTGCGCGCACTCGAACCGCCCAAGCGCAAGGTATTCAATTGTATAGTCGATGAAACCGCCTTGATCGCCGGCGTAAAGAAGAGCACTCGTGACGGGATCCGCAAGTGGATCTCGCAGGGCGCCATTTGCCTCTTTGTCCCGCTGCACAGTATGATCAAAGGGCGCTTCTGCTGTGACTCTCACTGATATGTTTGTAGCCCTCACTGCACTCCACCGCCTCAAGACTGGCAACGAACGTATCAACGCCGACGCCCGTGAAGCCGTCAAGTGGTTGGATGAGATTACCTCCCTGTCTTCCGGCGACGCGGCCGACCGCGTCCTCCTCGAAGGTGCCGATGAATCATACCGCACTTGGGAAGAGGTGCAGAGGTTCATGTTGCCCGAAACACTGCTCTCGATGGACGACAGTGAGTCCGAGGACGACGACTACCACGAAGATTTGGAGAGCTCCTTCAACGCACTCGACGTGTCCGACGAGACCTCCATGAGCTCCACGCAGAGTCTTGAGGACATGGCACCTCGAACGCCAGAGTCGCCGCGATCAGCCCTGGGAAAGAACAAGATTCATGATCATGAAGAGCCTTCATTCAAGGAGAACTCAAATGCTCTCCCCTCAGATTCCCCCAACCGCACCGCGCGCAACAGTGCCGAGCTAGCTCAAGGAGCGAGGTCGTCCAAGCGCGTTGTGCCCGAGTATTTGAAGCCGTTGTTCAGCCACATTCTCTGGCGCATCAACAAAGAGTCGAACCCGGATGCGGCCCTCGCTTCCTACATTCTTCTTACGAATGACTCCACGAAGCAGCTGATTGCTTCCAAGTTCAGTGTCCGTGCTAAACGTCTGGAGCAGCTCCGCGATACTGTTGCCCGCGAAGACCGAGAGTACAAGAACCATATGACTCTCCACAAGCTTGAGTCCGAGACCAATCTCTCAAAGAAGAGCACGCCAACGACTCCCAAGGCAACCGAGCGGCCAAAATCCAGCCATTCTAATCAGGACAAGCCGGAGGAGGGTTCAGACGACGAGGACGTGGTTCTGTTCCAACGTGCGCCCCGTGGCCCAGCGGTGACTTCGAACAATCAGCGTGTGTGGGACCCCAACGACTTCGGCCGTACCAAACAGCAGCAATCGCCACGAGGAGGTCGAGGAGGACATGCTGCACCAAGAGGTCGTGGCATGCCATCTTCGCGAGGCCGCGGTGCCTTCGTGCCTCGCGGAGCCTACGTCCCACCAGGTCCCCCTGTCCGCGCGCCACCTGCCCCACGCCACGATCCCAACGCTCCAATCGACCCAAATTCCTTCGCTCGCCCTGTCCCTCGAGTAAGCCCAGCGCGTGGTGGAAGCGGACGTAAACTTTGGGAGCCCAACTAGTCGTCTCTGCAAGGCGTCGAGAATGACGGCCAAATCCACACAATTCTCAATACTCCAACGGTCACACCCGAGCGATTGCACACATTCGACCTTATAAGAGGCCTGAAATGGGCAGTGGTCTTCACAGCTTTGCGCACGTCAATCCTTCAGGATGGTGCTACGTGGGATGTTTACCGAAGCTTCGAGAGGAAACCGCAAGCGTCAGCCATTCGCTGATCTCTGCAATCAGTCGTTTGTCTACGAAGTACTTTGAAGACACAGCGTATATCTGCAGACTCTCACCTGCTCGCTACGTCGAGACTCAGCGTCTGCTACACTGCTCAAGAGTGTAGTTGTCTTCGCGGTAAGAGTCTTCCTGCACTTGATCATTTCTTTGCCTTGTCTTTTTTCACCATCAATCACTCAAATTGCAGGACCCACAAAGTATAATAGCTATAGCTAAAATTCCAAATTAACATTCCTTGTAGACCGAAGCTTTTATGTGACGTACAGATCGCATTCGCCTGTACTGGCAAAAACACTCACTTAACCAACTGCTATGCCTATCATTCCGGACGCCTTTCAGCAATAACCACTCAAGTCTGTAGCTTGACTTACTGAGCATTAACATGATCAACTAATCAAATATAGATGTAGCAGAACGGCCCGGCTGCAGTACTCATTATATCTTTCATCGACAGAACACCATCCCGAGCATACCCAATGTCAAGCGGCGTATCCAGCGTTGTGTTTGCGCTTGGCGGCTCATTCAGAAACGTCCCTGTACCAGAGATGCCCTGCTCGCCAATTGCCGTCTCAGCATTCAAGTTCTGCCAGATCCACCACACTCGATCGACCTGCGCGTGGTGCAGGTAGAACACCGGGTCTCCAGGGGAAATATAAAAGTCACTGCCCGGGTCGCCGCACAGGGAATAGTGGCCGCCGCCGTGGATGCCGACGCTGCCTGTGCCCGGCACGCCCTGCATTGTCAGTTGGAAGCCTCCGATGTTGTCGTGCGCCAGGATGTTGGAAGCGATTGCTGAGACGTTGGAGTATTGCTGGTTTATGGCTTCAGTGAGGTCGCGCTTGCGACAGCATGGGTTGTACGCGTAGCCATCGCCATTGGAGATGATACTGCCGTCGACCGGGGGCAGGAGCACGGGGCCAAGATTGACGCTCACTGTTGCGGTCAGTCTTCACGCCAGGTCAACGATGGCGTTTAGCGTACTGTTCTGAAAAGGCCCTGATGTAACGCAGCCACCTCCGCGCCCAGCAGGCAACACCAGAGGCGGCATATCTGTGCCTGGCGCAGCCGGGATAGATATCTGGCCGAGTTCGTTCCCTGAACTATAGGCTTCATTCCCGGACATGGATGTGTCACTGCCGTCAAGTGCTGATCTAATTTTCAAGGTTCTTTGCGATATTGCGATTTATACAAATAAAACCACCCACGCGAATATGATCAAGGATGCTTCTCGTAAGGTAAGCAGTGCATACTGCATGGCAATGTTGACCTGTATGTACAACGCGATCTAGGCTAAATCCAAGGCGGATGCACACTGCCAGCCTTACATGGCCTGTATAAGACCTTAGGCTCGATCTCGACAGAGAGGACGCCTGACTACCGACTATACACTCATGCCGCTTACGGAGGATCCTTGATACAACCCGGAGAAAGACTAGTCACATCATCTGCTCGACTTTACAGATACATCATTGGTGGCGTGGATTCCCTCCGGAGGAGTCGCAGCGAGGCAGTGATTCCGAGATCCGGCTCGTGGCTTTGGACGTGTTCGAGGACACGGCTTCCTACAGAGACATCACGAGCTGCTTTGTGTAGCACTTCGGCGTTGTAAAGACTTGAGGCTGGACGCTTCAACAATGGTCATTGACAAAGATGAGAAGTGACAGAGGCAACGGGTGGGGAACGCTCCGGGCCACAGTGGCAAGCGCGCTACTGCTGCCGAACGATCATTCTACACTGACATCGCCAGACCTTACATTCCCATAAACGAAAGTTTAGGCTCTCCGTTGAACGACACCGGAACTTGTCGATCTTCCAGACTCGCTGTTGTACGATTGGCGATTCACTGCGTCCAGATCCCAATGTGCATTCTCCATCAATGCGTGGTAAACGCGGTGCTCGTTGTAGTCCCAGGTGTTTCTAGCCGAGATTGGCTCAATCGGATAATCTGCTTGATTTGGAAATTGAGATGTGACTATTGTCTAAGTATCGTTGACCTTGACTGGTCCGATGTCATACGCAAGAATCCCAGGAATTGCAATGTGGATAACGACAAATCAATTTTGTTTAACAGTGCTCACCCATCGACCTTGTACGGAGGTATCGCCAGTCTTAGGATCAATGAGAAGTCCCTTAGATCAGTTGGTATACTTACCGGGGTGCCCCATGCTCACAATTGAATGAGGCACGCTTCCATTGAACAATCGTCGAGTTTCATAGCGCCATCCAGTGCTTTGACGCTACTATCATTCTGGTTCGAGATGAGCAGTAGAACGACATCAGTTCAAGAAGGTGCCACGGAGGTATTAGGGTACGAGTTGTTCACATGGAGGATGGAAGACATCTCTTTGGCCAAACCCCCGAAAGATCTGTGTAACGAAGTTACACATGTTCCGATTCGCCTCACTTTAGACCGTTAACAATATGCCGCTGGACGTCCTTGTGATCGGCAAGATACCTGCTAAACCTACACATCTTTCCACATATGGTGAGTCCGAGATGTGAGACTTTTCAGCTCTAAAAATCTGTTCGTCAAACCTATCTCGGCTCTTTCGTGGAAAATTGATCGGTTATGAAGATGGGTTGGATTCTACAAAGGTCTCGCGAAGTCTGGTTGGATGTGCCTGGGTGCAGTAGTCTTATTCGAAGTTCTTCATCGTCACCGTTTGGGAGGGATTTCTGCAATGCCAAAGCAGACTTCCGAGCCCTATGACCAACGAAATGTTGTGCACGAGAGGTAGTCGATGACGAATGTTGTTGGGCACGAGGCTGTCCTCTAATGCCGACGCACGGGCCAATCAACGGCAGTGCTCCACAAAAAAGTTCGGCTCCTAGAAAAGTGCCTCACAGCTCGAAAGCTCACGATAACCACAAGTTACGGTACCAGCCATGCTTACCGAACAATTTGTGGCCGCCATAGCCGGCAGCACGAAACCCAACACCGGAGTCACAAAAGACCAGGGGATCTTCATTCACGAGTATCAGCCTTTGGCGGCACAGCGACATGTTTTCAAGAAGAGCGCGACTGCCCAGAACGGCATTGCTCTGAGCAGCACTCACATCTTCGCCGCGCAAACCGAAAAAGCGATCGTTCATGTGTACAGCCGGGAAAAGGGCAACCAAGAAGCTGTTGTGGCGTTTCCCGAGAGGATTCACAGCATTGCGCTCGCGGCGCATGATACAGTACTGCTGCTGGGCGCAGAAAGTGGAAGAGTGCTGGCTTGGGAGGTCAGTTATGCCTCACGATGCGTATATAGGCTCGTAGTGCTAATATATGGCATAGATATGTTCCGGTCGTTTCGTCTCTACATCCACATCGCACCTGCAGCCTGTGACATCTCTCGTTGTCGATCCTTCCTCGAATTTCTTCCTTTCTGGCTCTTCAGACGCCATGATTCACGTATGGGCGCTGCCTTCGATCCTATCCTTCTCACCAGATACCTCGCGTTCGCCTGTACATACTCTGTCAACGCACCGGGGACCCATATCATCTATAGCATGCGGGCACAGCTCCAGCACCGCCAACATTGCAGTATCAATATCAGGCGACAAGACGGCTATTGTGTGGGACTACCAGAACGGACAGGCGCTTCGTACATACCTTCTACCAGAAACACCCACAGCAGTAGCCCTGGATCCAGCCGATCGAGCTTGTTTTATTGCATACGCCGATGGCAGTCTACAGACAGTAGACTTCTACGATGACATCCAGAAAACGGCATCAGTCGATATCTTAAGAGACACTTCAGCCTCACATCGACCGGTGCAACCTCCACCAAAGACCAGGTTCGGTGCGGATTCGCAGAAGCTCGGTGGGACACTCAGTCTCAGTCTGAGCTGGGATGGCACAACTCTTCTTTCTGGTCACAGCAGCGGTAAAATTGCTGCGTGGGACATTGCGAAGAGCAACTATCTTTCTACCTTGCTCAACTTGCCTGGGCCCGTGGCAAACCTGCAGTTCTTGCGTCCCACCGGGTTCTCGCATACTATCGAATCTCGCTTCAAAGTTCAGACAATCGTTAAGCCGAAACAAGATGCAGGCCTGACAGGTAGCAGCAGTGGCTTGGTCCCTTCGAATTACAACCTGAGCATGCAATTTACCGGTAGAGTGAACACTCCGGCTGTAACAGCTACAGAAAGACGATCCGCCAAGACGAGTTCATCTATGGAGGCCCTTACCCATCCTAGCTTCCCCGCTAGCATGCTGGAAGAGAGTCTTGCAGAGTTGGAGTCATGGGTTCCTGCGTCTAAGAGTGCTAGTGCTCCAGCAGCTAAGGTCGCGGCCTCAAGTCAGGATGGCGAGGAGGAGGCAGAGCGACCGACCGCCGTTGACGCGTCGGAAGATGAAGTCAAAGAGCTGAAGAAACAGCTTGCCAGCCTGCAGCGCATTCAGAAGGTCACATTTGCTCAGCTGGCGGAATTGCGTGAAGGGAAAGAAAACATCGTAAAGAAGGACACGGGTCGCGCCAGTCGTTCAAAATCGAAAAAGAAATCTGGATCCACCAGCGCTGACGTGGAGATGGACGACGGCGACGACAATGTCGAGTCATAAACCCCACGGCAGACGGAGTTAGTCGCATGAACTACTCATCGACTGCGCATCGATACGATGGAATAAGAAAAGTGAGGCAGATGGTGAGCGCTTCGGTTCCCTCGGCCGATCGCCTTTGAGCGCCTGAGCTGCAAGATTTGTACCACGCCTATTTGTGGAACCACATATGGTCAGGGCCCTTGCGTGACTGAAGGACGATATCGGTGCTCCAGACCATGTTGTAATTGCATGTATCTCTCACCGGTCATCCCACACCTCTCCGCGGAGCCTCGTCAGAATGAATCCACGGCGCCTGAGCTGCACGCTAGCACAGACAGCCTCCTCAAAACACCATCGAAGCTGGCACGATATCAAACAGCCCACAAAGTGGGGTAATGGCGCTGTACGACTGTGTACAAGACACGCCACGTCCAACGTCACGTTCGGGTTCGCAACTGCTGCACTGCGGGACAAACAAGGTATCAGATGCTGCGGCCTTCTCAACGGCAAGTCCGTCCAACGACGTGCTCGACGATGCAGCGCTGCCGTGCGACGGCCCGCGGTAGAGCAAAAGCCCTCGTGCAATCGCTCTGAGTGGTTGGCGGGAGGAAGTGAGGAGGTTCGATGCTGTACGACGCTGCGGCGGCGATCGCTTCCACATCCAGCGAGTGCAACACAGCGGTGTGAGAACTGGTGCAGGACGCACTCTAGCTGCGTCGAAGGCCGACAGACCAGACAGTCAGATAGCATACTCGTCGCCATCAACTTGCATGAGCGCGCAGCGTCCAGGACAGGGCGTTCAAATCCAAACCCCACCACTTGCCGATCATGAATCCTCTTCTCCATTGCCCCTCTCTCTCTCACAGCGCCTGACCAGAAACTCGGTGCACGTCTAACGTCTCATCCGAGTCGGCCTCTCCACACTCATCGCGCACGTCAACCGATCGTACCTGCGTTGCTGCTCCGTTGGTACCTCGCCAGATTTGCTTTTTCCCACCGGCGCGCCCGCTAGCACGCGGAGCTGATCATGCGGCTGCCGCTTCGATCCTGCAGCAGGAGTGGCAGAGGTGGCAGCAACAGTGGCAGCGGCGGGAACGGCGGGAGCTAAAGTCGTCATGACGGCGGGAAAACGCTCGGGGACGGGAGAGGGGCATCTTATCAAGAGTTCTATAGGTTTACGGGTGGTTTTGTGGGAACGCGAGGGATGCTGGGAAACGCCGCGGTAAGCGTTTGCGTCAAAGCGGGCGGGCGAATTATGAGATTGTGAGGACCAGGTATGGAGCCTTGCGATGCAATTGTAGATGTGGAGCATACAGGGTTCAGCGAAATAAAGTCTTCAGCATCTGACGAACTCACGACTCGCGGAACATAAGGTTGAGAGCACGACAGGGGATGGATAAATCACATGGGATCACGTAGAGAACTGGGAATCGTGAGATACCTCATTTTGTTTGTTTTTATACAGTTCCTTCTTCTACCTAATGTTTGCTTGTGCTCGTGATATCGACGCCCAGTCTGTGTGCCGGGAGTGCCGCATTTGCTCACGAGCATGTGTGCCCTGTGGTGCTCCGATCGCTCGGCACGAAGCGCCTGATCATGGCACGGTGTCAATCTGTTGGTGGACTTCGCGCTAAATGAGCCCAGATTGTCTCCGCACCAGGGAGGGAGTTTCGAGGAGCAGGGTTCGATTGGAGAGAACTGTGGATACCGAATAGTGTTTGTGTGCTCTTGCGTGTGTGCTGCAAGGGCAGAGTAGATATGTCCAATTGGGATGACGAGAACAGGCGGGTGATAAACTCCAAGGAACGCAAATCATAACGATGATCAACGCTAACGTCGGTACCCTGAGGTTGATAGTCTTCGGTATTCGTCACGGTCGTAGGTCCTCACAGCTTGCGATGTAACCTGGAGACGAGAACAGTATTAGAGGATTCCGCCCAAAAGTTTGATTTGTAGATAATGCCAGGAAGAGATGATGTATGCCGCCGTATGGTCAAAAGTTCTGGTACCCAATAGTACCACCGCTTTTGCATATGCAAGAGTAGAGTAAGCAGAGTAATGTTCCGAGAAGTGATTAACAATGGTATCGTTGATCGTGCGTCGTCGTGAGTGTTGAAGCAATGCGGATGATAATGCAGGTCGCAAACGAAAGCAATCGCAAGCTCGATGAACGCCGACGCTAGTAGTCGCTAAGATATCGGAATGAACCTCCAGGAGAGCAGAAGTGTGTACAAAGTGTTGCAAGGGAAAGATCACTAGGACGGATGCTTGTGACGGCCTTTGTTGCCTGTCGCATACTCTCCATCCGGACACCATTCCTCGGGTTGGAAGTCAGGATTCAAAAAGTGCGCCGTATTGAAATGTGAGCTGTTGACTGTTAGGCCAGCAATACCACGCATGCTTGGATATACGTACTTGCGGAATATGGAAGTCTGGAATGGCTGCGCTTGATTTGAGAATCCAAATCCTGGCTCCAGCTGATACATCGACGGCCGGAAGGGCCCGCCACTTTCAACAGCCAAAGGCACAGTCCTCTCCACGCTGACAGGTGGTGGAGGCGGTGGTGCGGGATGCATCGGAAGCGTGATCGGAGGCTGGTCAAGCTGTATGCTGTGATGGCGTGGCGCGCTGTACTGAGGCGCTTGAGTACTGTGGATGGATGTGACGAAGTCTAGCGAGCTCGTGATTGGAGGCGCAGACATTGATGCGCTTGGGAAAGGCGAGATAGGCGTAGCCTGAGACTGCGATGCAGGGCTCGGATTGCAGTCGTATGAGAGTGATGCCCATCCTCCCAGGCCTTGACGGCCCATGCCAGGGATCATACTCATAACGTCGCCAAAATTGGAGGCTTGGGGCAGATAGTCATCTGCGTAGTTGGTGAAGTTGACCTGAAGTGGTGCTTGAGGGGCGACAGCCTGGTGATGAATAGGCGAGGGGACATCTTCGGCTTTGTAGAGGATGTCGTAGTGGCCACTTAGCGCAAGAGGTCAGCGAATGAATCTTCCTATGATGGAAGGCACACTTACGGCCTGTAAAGCAACCTCAGCATGGGGGAGCCTGGCAGCGTAGGCTCTGCGTAGTAGCTGCGGTTGATCTCCTCGCCTGGGGAGCGGTCAAGGTACCAGACCTCAAGGCCGAAGCCAGCGGGCTTGACAAGTGCATCGGCGAGAGCAGCGATACCGATGTTGTCAGCCTCACACTGTGCTGGCTCGATGTTGTTGGCGCAGTATGCCTTGACATCGCCCATCGGGACAAAGTGTCTGTAGTCCTCTGCATGGTTCTGGACCCAGGCGCTGGCAAGGAGCTGCCTATGTTAGCGACATTACGCGGTGGAGGGCGATGCAGACTTGCCTTGAAGTAAGTGATGATGGCCAGGGAGACATTCATGTCGTTGAAAGCTTGGAGCAAGATGTCGGCGGCAGCGCCATCCATGGCGTCGACCGAGTGGCCGAGCTTGCGCAGCAGCTCAAAGGCCTCATCAGCAAAGTCAATCCAGATGTCGCGTGAGTAGCCAATGTTGTCGAGCAGGTTGCCCATGGAGATGAGGCGGCCTTCTTCATCTGTGAACCTTTGGCCGTCGCCGACGCGCACCAGGGCTTCAAAGTACGTAAAGGCAATAGCTGGGCATGTTAGCCGAAAGCAGCGACCAAGAAGACACGCGAAACTCACCTCGCCATCCGCAGTGGCCGTCGCCGCGGCAGGTGCGGAAGTAGGCGTACTTGCCGGGCAGGGCGGCCGTCTTGATTCTATAGACTTCATCGGCGTTGGCATACTGGGTGGTGATGGCAGCGCTGCTCTGGCGCTCGCCGACGAGCGGACCCTGGCAGCGGTCAGTTTGCCGGATTCAGCCAGCAGCGCAGCTGCAGACGCGGACTTACGGTGGCCTCGGGCTCATATTCGCTGGCCAGCTTCTGCATGTAGGCATGCTCCTCTTCTGTGGTCATGAATGCGGGGTCCGCCATGCTGAAGGTGGCGGGGCGGCCGTGCTGGTGTTGGTGTTGGTGCTGGTGCTGGCCAGTGTGTTGGTGGTTAAAGGCGGGAGGGAGGACCGGGGCGCGGATTGGTAGCGGCCGACCAAACGGCAAGCCTGGGTGGGTCGCGCTGCCGTAGGCGCTCTGTGCGTGAACCCCGTAGTGGCCGCCATGATGGGCGTGGTGACCATGACCATGACCATGACCAACACCGTGCGGGTGGAAGCCCCCCGTCATCACCGACGGGCGACTCATGGTGAGTATGAGGCGGCGACGAGGATGAGTGTGTGTGTGTGTGCTGGCGATGTTATCTGCTCCCCCTCTGTGGTGCGAGATTGCGACGGGTGGCGGCGTGACTGGCGGCGAGGGCGGGCAATTGGATGCAGGAGGGCACGACAGACTCGGCGGCACGCAAAGGCGAGTTGGGTTCAGCGTTCAGCGCTCAGCAGCAGTCGTCCACGAGCTCCTTGGAGCAGCGGGCGGCAGCGTCTTTTAGTAGGTGCAGTGATCCGCGGCGGCGGGCTGGATGCTGGTCGTTGCTGTGATACCTACCGGCGTCCAGGGGCACGCAGCTATTTGGGAGAGACAGGAGCGCTCTTGGCCGCGTGCTGGCGGAATTCGCTCGGCCAGGTACAAGAGCCCTCTGCAACACACGGGCTCCTGGCCGACTGAAACGGCGGCTCTCTGTTGCACCAGGAGCCTGGCAGACGGGCAGCAGCACAATATCGATCTCGTCAGTGCGAGGGACGCCTCATGCACATCGAGCGATGGGGCTGCCTCAAGTGAAACCGGAGGGAGGAGAGGGCGAGCGTGACGGCGTACAAGAGGGAGGGAATTCCTACCCTCAAGGGCGGCACCACCAGCGCCTGGCAACCTCGAGCAAAAGAAAAGCAGACATGGCTGCCTTCGACGAGGCACTGCCGACAGCACGCAGAGGATTCACACAGCCGGCAATTGGACATTGCACATTGCACATAACCCTCCAGCGGGGCCGTGATACCGCCTCAAGCTTCGTCTCGTTTAGTAGTTCTCACGGAGCGACACGGGCTTGCCAAATGACTCTCCATCTCTATACTTGGTCGCCATCCACAGCCGATCCACAGTCTCACCGAACGGGCCTCCTCACGAGATTGAAGAGTAGCATTCTGCCAGCGCCGCTCGCCGGATCAATTGCGGAGCGTGAGGCTGGTAGTGCATGCAGTAGAGGGGAAGAGATCACGCTGTGTTACGTCGTGGAATGCAGTCGTAGAGCATCATGGAGAGCCCGCACCCCTGTTGCTCGAGGAAAAAGTGAATTCTCACATCGTCTCACACACGCCCAGACCGATGACCGCGCGTTTGGCTGCCCCTGTCGCCGTCGACTCCTGCATAGCATCATTCGCTCGCAGCAATGTGGCGCCGATGCTGCAGGAAAAAGAACTGTCCGACTCGCGAAAGCCTGTCGTTGCCGTGGCCCCCACGCGCAAGCGAGCCAGGGCAGAACGCAAACCGACGCAGCTTTGGCCGCCTTCTGACCATCGAGCCCGCGGTTCGTCGCCTGCTGCTCGCTTGACGCTTGTAAGCCGGCTTGCCGCCGACAGGGAAGCCGCAGCAGGGTTGGTTCGGTGCTTGTTCAGCAGCTGGCGACGGTCAAAGTCACTGCGTCACGGGTGCTCACTGCCATTCGCGCATCACGAAACAGAGTGGGGCGCTGGCTGCGGGCGGCTGCTATGACCGCACACTCGGTTCCTTGGCTGGTTACTTGAGAAAACGAGGCCAACGTTACATACAGAAGCTGGCTGCTGACCGAACGGGGTGGAGGCGCGCAGGAGCACCCGAACATGTCCGCCTTCACTGAGAGGCCAGCTTGTGAATCGCTGCTCAGGTGCTGGGTACCTTCGCCTGGTGCTACCAGCTGGTCCAACCCTGACCTGTGCTTATGGGGAACCAAGCCGCATGTCTCAGTTGTTCAGGTAGTGAAGCCCTCAGTGACGGTAATGTGTAACTGACCACATCCCGTGGTCTTCCCGAATACCCAGACACAGGTCGTCTTGTGAACCGCTCACAGACTGGTGCCTGCAGCTCATCCTTTGCTCGAGACTCCCAAGCGTCCCGCAGGGCCCTTGCCTTTCGGCCGCCCTGATTTAGATCCCAAGCCATTCATATTCCAGGACCCACGCTGGCCACCGACCTCACCTTGGGTAGGGGCAAACTGTGAGCCGCTCTCGTCCGACTTGAAGCCTTCGCCATCGTTGAGAACCGCCTGCCACAATGAGCCAATGGCGTCGCTCCACTCCTTCATCGCCTGTACCCGGCCCATGTCGGTACCACTCTCGACCTCCACCGTTCCGTTCTGCTGGTTGATCTTCCCGTGCAACCGCTTGTCAACGATCAAGAACCCCACAATTTCCTGGACTTCGGGAAGGGATATCTTGAGTTGTTTTGAGATGAACGCCAAAGTGAAGCGTGTGTAGGGCGCAACAAGCTTAATGACGGCTTTCGTGCGTACATTGCGCGTGACCTCATCAATGTTCTCGGCGATGAATGGGTCTTGTAGCAGGTCCTGGTTGTTCTGCAAGATCCTCTCGTACTCATGAATGTCCTCGCGCTGGTACGCATTGACAAGGTCAGTCATGGTCGAGATGCGGGGATCATTTTGGTAAGGTTTAGTCTCTTGCGAGTCAAACGGGTTGATGTCGGAACCCGACAGCATGGTTGCAAGCACCAGATACTTCAGGACCTGGATCCGCTGCAGCGAACCAGCCTCGTCATAGTTTTTGAAACTCTCGAAGAAGTCACTCTGCGCCCCTTTCCAGTTTTCTATGCGGCATTAGCGCCGAGCCCGTGTCTCGGAAAAATGGTACTTGCCTTCGCTCATGTGCATCTTGCCACCACATTCTCGGATGATACCCATGATCTTGGGATGTGGAACGGCAGATTTGACTTTAAGCGCTCGCTGGTACAGTGCCTGCAGATGGTGAGCTGACCATGCGCCTCTGATCGATTAAGGCGGCGATACGAACCTTCAAGCGCTTGTTGTTCCTAGTCTCCGCATACATAAGGATCTCCAGCGAATAGACTTCCAGTGAGTATGTGCCTTTGCTTGGGTCGTCTGTACCGTCCTCCTTTTGACATGTCCTGTGCAACTCGCGGAGCTTCTCCGTCAACTGACGATAATCCTTTCTGTCCAACCACAGCCTTGCGAGCTTGATATTCGTCTTGAGCCATAGTCGTTCGTTGTTGGTGCTTTGGAAGATGTCCAGGGTCAAGGCATAGAACTTCTCCATGCAACGGTACGCTTCGGCGTCCTCAGCGGCCTTTTCGATAAAATCGAGCATGTTGTTGATCGACTTTTCGGAATAGTTGCGTGTGACAGCCGACTTGACGTATGTAAGGAGCTCTTTGTAGTGTTCTACAGCCTATACTGACGTTAGGTGAGCCCAAAATCGCAACTGCACACGCCGTACCTGGTCATATCGCGCCAGCTTGAACTCGAGCTTAATGGCCTGCTTCAGGCCTTTGAATCCCCTACATCCACATCAGCGCCGGTCGCAAAGGCGGGTTGTTCTATGACCGCCTTACCAATCTGATTTCTCCTCCTCCAGCGCGGGCATCCCCAGGAATTCGTCTATCGCCGACTCCGGGTCGTCGACCTTGAGCTGCTTTGCATTGTAGTACTTGTTCTCAATGTCGACATCGCCACTCTCCTCATCATCGTCGTCCTCGTACTCGAAGTCGTACCTGCGTCGCCATCAGCCTGGGTAGCGAGGTGGAGGTTCATGTGGTTTACTCCTCCTCCCCAGAGTCCTGCATGAAATCATCATCGTCAGACATGGTGTAGCGCGACAGTTATTAAGGTTGGCGAAGTCGTTGGGCGTCGGAGGGCGTGATTTCGCGTGTGTGAAGCTGTACCTATAATGCCAGCACGGTACTAGTTGATTTACGATCGATTCTGTGGTTGCTGTGGAGGTAGAGGTGGGTTTACTTGTCTAGCACGCGGTGTTGCCTGCGGTAGACTGTGGACAGTCCCCGCGGTGGTGGGGCGCGCTAGCTCGGAGCTTCGCGCCGCATCGAAGCCATACCCTTGCCTGCATTCAAGTGCATGTCAACAACGTTTTCACAGTGGCTCTCACAGGCAATGGTATCATGAAATGGACTGCATGCTGCGCGGCTTGCTGTTCCGTACCCGCCACCGCTGCACTGCAATCCTCAGGCTGCAATGCTGACAGGACGTGGCATTGCGACGAGTGCAGTCCAAACGCAGCCCTGTCTGCGCCCGACTTATCTGACGCTGCATGTGAATAGCGAGCCACCCAACTGTTACATACAGTAACGTGCCTTGTGGAGTCCCCAGCCTTCTCGGTTGTTCGCCGGCACAGCATCACAAAGTGTATTGACGCTCCTGCCAGCATTGGTTAGCAGCACCTGCCGCTGGCTGCTGGCTGCGATGATCCAGGCACCGTTCACTGCTGGCTGATTGTCCTCATTAAACATCGTCTCCCTTCAGCTCCTCTCCTCCGTGCCCCATTTGTGCATGCAACATCGCTAATTCTTCGAACCATTGTTTGTACAGACCGTCGTAAGTCTTCACCCAAGCATTTGTCCATTTGGCGCCGTGCTAGCAAATGCACTGCGCCTCGCTCCGGCCGAGACGTGGTGGAGAGCGGCCAGGCTGGCGGAGGCGTCGCTGACTCGGCCCTCAATTAGGTTTAACGCTGGTTCTCGATCGCCGGTTCCCCATCGCTACCAAAGACATTGCGTTGGAACGCCTCCGACCTCACTCTGCACTCCTCATCACCCCGCTGGCTTCTGCTTGGTGTACGACATTCCAGCCTCCGCACCTCTTACGATCAACGTTGACGCTCGTGTCACCACTGCGCGCGCGCACGCCTCCCAGAACCGACAACGAACCGAATTGCACCCCGAGCCTCCCTCCTAGTCTTGACCATGCCTATGTGCGGTGGAACAAAATCGGTGCAGCGCAAGCTGGTACTTCTGTACGTTTCTGCCCTGTGCACGGGGGGAAGCTGGGCTGGGCGGGCAGTCGGACCCATTGAAGCGGGCTAACGGACATTTAACAGCGGCGACGGCGCATGCGGCAAGACCTCGTTACTGAACGTCTTTACAAGAGGGTATGTTATTCTGAAAAGCAGCTTGGTCATGGCAAATGGTCGCTAACCGGCATCGTAGATATTTCCCAACAGTATAGTGAGTGATGCGCCCCTGATATGCGCGCCAGACTAACCGCGGTCGACCTCAGCGAGCCTACAGTATTTGGTAAGCCTGACTAAGATATGTCAATGCACAACTTCACTAACACGTGTCTAGAAAACTACGTCCATGGTTCGTTCTCCTGTGTGTGGGCTTTGCAGGATTGCTCGACTGACCAACTTGACAGATATCTACATCGACAACACCCATGTCGAATTGAGTTTGTGGGACACCGCCGGGCAAGAGGAATTCGATAGGCTACGGTCTCTCAGCTACGATGACACCCATGCTATCATGCTGTGTTTTTCCGTAGACTCGCCAGACTCTCTCGAGAACGTCGAAACCAAGTGGGTCGGCGAAATCGCCGAGAACTGCCCCAATGTTAAGCTCGTTCTGGTCGCATTGAAGTGCGATCTGAGGAAGCGCGAAGACGATGACGCCGAGGATGCGGAGCCAGAGAAGCCATGCATTGACTACGAGGAGGGTCTCCGTGTGGCTGAGAAGATCAAGGCCCTGCGATATCTCGGTATGAAGAGACGCTCTGGTGAATGAATGCACGACTAATCATGTGACAGAATGTTCCGCCATGAAGAACCGCGGCGTCAACGAAGCTTTCACAGAAGCCGCCCGTGTTGCACTGCAGGTTAAGACAAGCAAGGACAAGAGCGGCGGCTGCACGATATTGTGATTTAACACAACTCAGTTCCCTTCCGACCTGCGACACTACTAGGACCCCATACACCGACCGACCCATTTATATTTTCCTGCACAAGCCGACACGACCTCCGTCTCGATATGTCACTCCAAGTCGCACCGTTCATACCCTTCTTTATTGTTTCATTTGTCACTCACGTTTGGATCTAGCATATGCGGGCAGATCTCATATAACTCTCGCCTGAGCGTCGAGAAGACGGAAAAGCGCACGGGATACGGACTTCCAAGACGGTCTCCTTGGATTCTCCTTTTCTCAGGGTACTTGCCTTTTGCTGTTTTTTTGCGTAGATGTTTCACCCTTTATACCGCTTTATTGTACATGCTTACCTTTGTCTGTCTTATTTTTTAATCTACTTGTTGTGTATGGCAGGAGGGGGATGTGTGTAGTTACGGCTTTGAATAGAATACCTATCTCATCCTGACTACTTGTGTCGAACATGGAATGAAGTCGCTGCAGACTATGAACGAGACATTGGTTGTGTATGTTAGTGGACAGTATGCTAGCCTGCAAGACGTTGCAATTGCCTCTTGTATAACAAATCACGTATCGTCATGATACATATCACACTGCAAGTTCGGACATCACAAAAACACGCCAGCTTTGATGTTCATGGGTATTTGGTATGGAGTGGGACTGGAGGATGATATTTCATTGGCGTGAGGGGTAACTCATAGCCATGTTGGCACACCATGTCTGCACCGTAATTCGCCGCTTCCATGCTGGTGAAGGTGCAGAAGAAAAAAGTTTGAGATCCGAGAAACCACGCCGTTGCCCATCCGTTCCCATTTTGCCTGTGCTGACACCTGACTAGCCACTGTCTCCGCTTAGATCGTTGTCTCGTAGGCCACCGGTGTGATGTTCTCCGGCTTGTTGTCCTTCAGGCTGATGGTCCTGGCCTCGCGGGGCTGCGCGGGCAGGCGCTTCATCTGCTGCTTCTCGCCGGTCTCCTTGGCCTTCTGCTGCTTGGCGAAGTTGAGCTTGACGCGCTTGAGGAAGTCCTCGCGCGAGCGGGAGTGGCGGACGTGTTCGACGCGGACGTTGATGCGCTTCTCCATGTATCGGTTGCCGACCTGCTTGTGGAGGATGACGCCGACGGACGACTTGGTGACGTTGTAGACAATGCCAGTCTTGCCGTGGTAGACCTTGTAGGGCATACCCTTCTGGACAGCACCTGCGTTGCATAAGTTTCGAGCCGCGACTAGGGCAGTTCCGGGGGCGTACCGTTGGCAACAACATCGACGATGTCACCGACCTTGTACTGCTTGAGGTAGGTCGAGAGAGGGATCATTCCCTTCTTCTTGAAATCCCTGGAGAAGCTGCGGACTGTCAGCGGCCGCCATCTGCACTGTGCTGCTCAACGTACGCATAGCGCGTACCCGCGCGGAGACCGGCTGCGTGACCCATTGTGACTGTGTGTTTTGGCGGTTAGTCTTGGTGTTGGAGGTTCTCGAGATGTCGGGAGGAATTTCGAGACTCGTGGGTTGCGCGTTCGCTTAGCGGTCCACCCGCGCCGCGCCTGCCATTGGCCCAGACGAGGACGTGCGTCCGTGCACGCACAGTGCTCTTCTAATTCTCAGAACACCAGCGAACTTTCTCCTCCGATCAACGACAACAACAATGGCGCCCCGTTCCTACTCGAAGACGTACAGCGTCCCCCGTCGTCCTTTCGAGTCCGCTCGTCTGTACGTATTCACATCCCACGGCCACTGAGCGCGAGCTTGCTCCGCTTACGTCTGGGACTCGTCGTTAATGGAGGAACAGGGACACTGAGCTCAAGCTCGTCGGCGAGTTTGGACTTCGCAACAAGCGCGAAGTGTGGCGCGTCCAGCTCACTCTCTCCAAGATCCGTCGTGCTGCCCGGTAAGTCTTCGCGGTGGTTGTGCTGGTGCGCACGAAATGCTGACACCCGCAGTTCGCTCCTCACTCTCGATGAGAAGGACCCCAAGCGCCTCTTCGAGGGTAACGCCCTCATCCGCCGTCTCGTCCGTGTCGGTGTCCTCGACGAGTCGCGCATGAAGCTCGATTACGTCCTGGCCCTGAAGATCGAGGACTTCTTGGAGCGCCGTCTCCAGACCTGCGTGTACAAGCTCGGCCTCGCCAAGTCCATCCACCACGCCCGTGTCCTGATCCGCCAGCGCCACATCCGGTATGCAGCCCTGCGTTGTTGTGAAGACGCACGCTAACAGTCACAGCGTCGGCAAGCAGATCGTCAACGTCCCCTCGTTCATGGTCCGCCTCGACTCCCAGAAGCACATTGACTTCGCGCTCACCTCGCCCTTCGGCGGCGGCCGCCCCGGTCGCGTGAGGAGGAAGAAGGCCGCCGCTGCCAACAAGGGTGGTGACGACGCCGCCGAGGAGGACGAGGAGTAAATCCCCTCAGGCATGATTATGGGTGACCGGCGTTGGGCATGACGGGATGACATTTCGGGCACGTGTGCTGTCTACGACTTTAGTATATCCCGCACGGTTTCGGCTGGCGGAAGGCCTGCAAGCAGCATGTAGCCTATCTGCCCAAAAATTTCAAGCTGCCATCATCCGTTCTTCGTACTGGTGACCGTGGATGAATTGTTGCTGTGAGGGGACGCCGTCAATTGATCGGCACGAGCCCTGTTAGTGTATTCACGCTGTGGTATGTTTTAAGTACCCACAGATTGCAGATCTATAAGCATCACCAGTCTGCAGTTCGACTTAGTCACTCTCATCTACTTCCTTCAAGCACTAGCCCACTCTACCACCGGCACCTCCTGCACCACAACACTGCGTGACTGGTGAGACTCTCCACCCATGCCACTATTCAATTGCTCAACACAGGAACCCTTTCGGTTTGATGTTCACATTGCTGGGATGTGTGAGTACCCATGGCATGTAGTCTACACCATAACTCTACTGTCCTATCACCACACAGCACTGCGTGACTAGGTACGACTCGGCGCCCATGCTGCCATGAATTGCTCCGCACACTCACCCTGTTCAATTGACGTCCACGTCGATCAACAGGTATATGCAGCTCCAAGCACTGCTTCCACAACCCGCCTCCACTCATCCACCCATCCATCTCCCTCCAACAACCACAACCCCCCATCCCACCACCCTACCCACTCTCCTCCAAAAACTCCACAGGAACCTCCTCCACGCGCTTCACCACCCTCGCCGGCTGCCCCATGACGACGCAAAAATCCTCCACATCCCGCGTAACCACACTGCCCGCGCCCACCGTACACCCCCTCCCGATCGTCACGCCCGGCAATATCACCGCACCGCCGCCAACCCAGCAATCATCCCCGACCACCACGGGCCGCCCGTACTCGACATCCGCGCGCCGACTCGCAACACCCGTTTCGTGCGTCGCCGCGAAGATGCTCACGTTGGGGCCGAACATGCAGCGGGCCCCGATAGTAACTAAACTGCAGTCGAGGATGGTCAGGTTGAAATTTGCGTAGAAGCGCGCGCCGAGGGTGATGTTGCAGCCGTAGTCGATGTTGAAGGGCGGCTCGATGAAGACGTGCTCGCCGAGGCGGCCGATGATGCCCTGCAGCATTTCCTGGCGCGTGGCGGCGAGCACGTCGAAGCCCGTGCTGGGGTCCTGGGTGGCTGGCGGGAAGTACGTGTTGTACGCGTGGGCGAAGGCGCGGGCGCGGTAGCGCGCGGCGGTCAGGTCTGGGGCGGAGGCGGCGTAGCTGGGGGGATTAGTATGTATGGGTAGAGGGGGTTAGGGGGGCCAGTACAGCATGCCTGAGATCATTTTCTCATATTCCTCGCACCAGGGCACGTGGGCCAGGGCTCTGGCTTTCTCGAGCTCGGCGGGGTTTTTCTGGGTAGCTGCCATTGCGACGTGCGGATTGAGAGGTTTGGTAAAAGGAGAATGACGGGCTTGACGGGGCTTTTTCAAGGGGTTTGAATTTGCTGCTACTCAACGGCTGTATGGATCTCTGTTGCGCTGTCGTGCCTAAGTATGCACTTCGCAGGCACCGCTACCGACCATCTCGGGCGCCCAAAGTGGGGCGCTGCTGGAAGAGGAAGTATCTCGCATTTTAGTGTTGGTACTAGCGTACATTTACGGGATCCGCAATCCGGCACAACGAGCACTGCGTGTTTTTGGTGGAGAACACGCGCCGATGGAGTATCGGCACGACTTCTGACCAATGAGAAGATAGAGTGAGTTGCAGTGCTATGTCTTCGTAGCCAGAGACTGTGGCGAGGAGATTGTGGCTGTCGGTTGATCACCGGCATGCAGAGCAGTAGGCATGACTGCTGGCTTTTCATCGGTGCTTGCGGGCATGTACAGACTCTTGTCTTGTAGGATTTGCTATGCGGAGGTTTGTGACGGGATGTACACGTCTGGTCTGATAGATGGCAGTCTAGACACATCCTGCAAGGCACCAACGCGAATTCGACGAACTACAGCACATGCCTTGTCGTTCCACAGCAAGGAATCTGCACAGCAAGAAAATCTGCACGTCGAGCAAGCGCCACACTTCCAGACACGCAGAACCAACTCAAATGCATTCACTCTATCCCCCCCTCCCCCCGCACAAGCACCTCCCCCTGAACACCCCCCTAAACAGTAACACTAAACTCCACCACATTCCCCGCCTCCCTGGGAAAAAACTCCACCGTAAACTTAACCGTCTGCGCCGCAGCCCTAATCGCATCCACCGCACTCGCCCGCAATATCACGTTATTCGCATCCCAGTCAAACACCCCGTACGTCATCCTGCCCTGCTGCAGCGGCCCGAGCACCGTCGTCCAGGAATCGAACAGGAAGGTGCCGTCGGCGCGCACCGCTTTTATCGTCGCGGGGCGGTTCTGGCCTTGCCAGGTTATCGGGATCAGGAGGTCGGAGGAGGATGCGGGGAGGGGGAAGGTGGTGCGTGTGAGTACGGGCGTGGCGTATTGCAGGATATCCACGGTCAGGGCGGCGCCGCGGTTGAATTCGAGGGTGAGGTTTGCGAGCGAGCCTGTAGGGCTGGTGGGGGTGAGGATCGTAGATAAGAAGGTGGATTTAAATGTGATGTTTGCGCCCGCGACGGTGTAGTGCTGGCCCTTGGTCAGGATCTTGTTGGTGGCCGCGACGGAGATTTTCTGCAGCGTGTTGCCGTTGAACAAAAACGGCAGGGTTTTGTCGCCCAGCGTCGTGTTCTTCTTGTGGTAGATGTACGCGGAGCTGAACTGCGACGTCGCAGCGCCGTCAGTCGTGCTATCGGGTAGTGCATTAACAACGCCCTTTTGCGCGTTGAGGTAGATGGCCAGGGCGACGGGGTCGCGCCACTGCTTGGTCGCGCGGTTGAGGAAGTCGGCGCCGTTGTCCCACAGCACCGTCGAGGTGTTGTACTTCGCCGCCGTGCGCACGAAGAAGTCGAAGTAGCGCCAGCGGGCTGCGGTTTCGGTGGCCACAGGCGACGCCGCCCATTCGCCGATGATGAGGGGAACGCCGGGGAACTTGTTGCGCACGCGCGCGATGTCGGTCTCGAGCGTGGCCTTGTCGGCGTCGGAGCCCCAGGTCGACTTGCCCCAGGCGTTGAAGATGTAGTCGTAGGGCGAGTAGTAGTGGTACTGGATGCCCCAGGGGTTCTTGTACTTTGTGGTGTCGGGCGGCTGGAAGTAGAGCGCCGTCTGCTCGCCGTCCTGGCGGCTGCCGACGAGGTTGACGACGCGCTTCGGGTTGAAGCCGCCGGACTGGTTGATGGCCTCGAGGAAGATGGTGTTCAGCCGGTTGGCCTGCTGGCCGTGCGCCTCGGTCGTGCCGGGGATCTCATTAATCGACTCGAACGCCTGCACGTGTCAGCCCTGTAGTCCAGGCCAGAAGATCAGTAAACTTACAACTTTCTCCCCCTTACACGCCAGCTTCTGCCCAATCTGCACCCACGTCTTGTAGAACCTCTCCTCAATCGCCGTGACGTTGGCGTTCGCCTGCGTGTAGTCCGCCCACGTCCAGCTATCGTGGTGCACATTCGTAATCACATACAAGTCCCGCGACGTAATCTGATCCAGCACATCCGACACGCGCTGCAGCCACACGGGATCCAGCGTCCAGTCCGGCGACTGCGTCTTGTAGTGATACGCCCAGGTGACAGGCAGCCTGACGCCCTTGAAGCCGGACTTCTTGATATCGTCAAACGTCGACGCCACCACCGGCGGGTTGTTCCACGACCCCTCCTGCGACGCATCAGCCGCGCATGGGTGGTTGTATGAGTGTACGTACCGTCTCAACCGCGTCCAGCGTGTTGCCCAGATTCCACCCGGGGTTCATGCCCGCGAAGTGCGTGTTCGCCGAGATGGCGGAGAACTTTGCGCTCGAGGGGCACGTCACGGGCGTCACGTTGCCCGACGGCAGTGCTGGGCGCGTCAGCAACTACACTCTCCCACCAGACCATCCCATGGGTACGTACCTTGCCCGGCGACAAACCCGCCCTGGAGCAAAGCCCCCGCAAGCACCAAGCCAGAAGAATAGCGCGTCATGATCAGGACTCTGTGGTGTGTACAGCCCAAGCCCAACGGCTATAGCAGCACACTATATAGTATACCTCGTCTTGCCACGCGCACGCAACTCCCCTCCCCTCTGTCGCGGGCGGGCGTCATCTCGGCGAAATATCGACGCAGCACAAAGCGTATTCAACACGCCCCTTGATAGCACCGAATAGATGAAGTGCCCTGCCGTTCGCACTTGGCGATAGAGTGCAAGGCTGCGTGCGGGGTCGCCAGTTACGGCCGTGTGTGTCTCCCGTGCACTGTGGCATGAGGTGTGGAGAAGCGGCGAGCGGTGGGGGCGTTGTGGGTGGCCGTCTGATCGTCCCGCGACCCCGGTCGCACTTCATATGCAGGTCCCGAGGCTGCCGGCGGGCCTTTAGCCATATTAGCCAGTGCGGTTTTTCCACCAAGTGTGATTTTACTGCCGTGATGCTTGCAGTCCGGAGTACTGGGATGCGCGCTTTCGAGTGTATTTCGGCGATGCTGTACCATGTACTTGTTAGATTGGTGAATGGCGACACATACTCCGCGCCTCCGTGTCTGTCAGGGTTAGCCCTTGTTCAAGCGCTCTATGTGTGCTCAAGAACTATCCGAGCGGAAATGAGAAACATCAAGAAATGCTAAGGCTGGAAGTGATTACAAGTATGTACTACTGCCAACAACACCGCCGCCGTGACAAAGCTTTACGTTATACATGGTCCAGAACAACAAGAATTCTGGACGGCAACAATATAAATGGAGAGAGAGTCGTTTTCTAACAATGTTCGCATTCGCCAGACGCCTTATACCAAAATAAAGGTGACAGCCAAGGAAGTCATCCGCCAGGCCAGTCATCGGTCTTCGTGGCTTGTGACATCGAGTCCGTTTTTTTGGTGTTGGTTTCCGAGCCGGCTCGAAGCTTGAGTCGGGCGTGGGCTCTGCGTTTTTTAAACCCAAGACGCTCACCTATCCGAGATTGCCATGGGTTTGGACGCTGTTGAGGTGTTGCCCGAAGATAATATATGGGCCATGTTGCTTTTGCGCTTACATGACTTCTAGACCTGACAGTCTGCGGGGCGACGTGGGTGAATCCTACTCTGGCCGTGGCCGTTTCGCGCCGTGAGGATTGAAGTGCTCGTTGCCGCCCTGCTGCTGATTGGGGAAGAAACCGGGGTTGAACTGGGGTTGGCCGCCGAAGCCTGCGCCTCCTGTGATGGTCAGTATTTGCGCAAACGTGATTGAAAAAACGCGATGCTTGACGTACCCATGCCGTTCATCATCGGCATGTTCATACCGCCGCCCATCATCCCTCCTCCCATCATCATGTTCCCGCCCATGGGCATCTGCATGCCGCCGCCCATGTTGTTCATCCCCATTCCGCCACGGCCGCCGCGGTTGTTCATGCCTCCCCGCATGCCACCGCCCATCATGTTGCCGCCGCGGTTGAAGCCGCCTCCAAAATTGCCGCCGCCCATCATGGGGTTGCCGCCAAAGTTCTGCATGCCGCCTTGGCCGGCGTAACCGCCCATCTGCCCGCCCATGTTGCCGGTGGGGTTCTGGTAGCCCATGCCGCCGCGGTTGTTGAAGTTGCCCCTGTTGTTAAAGTTGCCTCTGTTGTTGAAGCGATTGAAGTTGCCGCCGCCGCGGTTGAAACCTCCCGGCTGCTGGTCGTTGCGGTTCTTATCACGCGCAGGGACGTCCTTGGGCAGTGTCTTGAAGGGGTTGTGGTGTGGAGGGTTGAATATCGCGGCGGGCTTCTTCGTATGCGCCTGGTCTTTGAACAGCTGCTCGATCTGGTGCTTCAAGGCAGTGGCAGCCTGCGGTGACTGTAACATGATGTAAACTTGGCTGTGATACAGTTAGTCCAGATTTCGAAGCTGCGCTTGATACTGCTTACCCTTTACTCTTACCATTAACTTTGTGTTCGTTGAATGTAATCTCATTCAGCTCGTCCTCGCAGCCGCTCTGGTTGGCCCATCCGCGGATGTCTTCCTCGCTGATCCACCAGTTCAGGTCGTTGATCATCAGGGCTGCGGTGGCGCCTGGGTCGGTTGGGCGGTCGTCGTCCTCGCCCTGCTTTCGCTTCGTGCCCTGCTGCTGCGGTGCCTGCCTATGGACATCGTGGCCGGAGCCGCCGGTGCTCGCAATCTGCTGGACTGTGCCGTCCTGCGCGGCGGTGCTCGCACTTTGCTGGACTGTGCCGTCCTGCGCGGCGGCTGCTGGGGCAGGCGCGTTCTCCTGTGTGGGGGCATTGTAGTCGGCGGTGTTTGCGGGCGGGTTGGCGTCGGGAAGGGCGGTGTCTTGGGCGGTGTCTTGGGCGGTGTCTTGGGCCGGGTCCTGGTACGAGTCGTCGCCGTAGATGTCGATGTCGAAGCTATCGTCGTCGGCCATGTTTGCTGCGTGAGTCAAGTAAGATGTTCAGTGAGTGCAGAGTAGATTCCAGGAGTTCTTTTGATTCGCTTGTAGGTACTGGAAGTGCCAATCAAGGGCTTAGTACATGCAGTCTGTGGGCGGCGGTCGAATCAGCGAGCTATAGGGCGCAGACAGGATGGATTCGAGGCCGAGTAAAAGCATGCAAGACGACGGCGCGTGAGCGAGGAATACGTACAGTGCCGGTGCAGCAAAGAGAGCCGAAAGATGCCCAAAGCAAGAGGAGTGGAAAGATACAAGAATGGTGAGAGGTGAAAGACGGGGCGTGCAGCCTGACTACGCTTGCTCCTGCTGTCTCGCGTGCCAATGCGCCGTGTTTGCTGCTACAGGTCCTCCAGCGAATCGCGCCGACGCGCTCCCAGCGATGAACGACGAACGATGAACGGTGAACGATGAACAGAAGGAGAGGGCTGCGACGCGCAACGCGCTGCTGGGGGTGTTGGTAGATGCGGTGGCGCGCGGGCGCGGGCGGCGCGGTGGTGCGCGACACGGGTGCAGACACAGACGGGCGGGCTGCGGTTAGTGCAAGCAGACAAACCTGGCGGGCACAGTGCGGGATGTGTGGGATCGTGTTGGATCGGGGGGGTCGGCGCAGTGAGGTCGCAGTCGGCGGTGGAGTCTCAGCTTCCAGCCAGGGCTGCGGCGCATCTGGGCTTGCCGCGCGCCGGCCGTGCGCACTCCGCAAGACACCACCTGGCCTCGGTCGCCTCCGTGCTCGACACCCAGCGCGACTTTCCACGGCCACCTTCTCGACACTCTTCTCGACACCTTCCCACCCGCCCAATTCCACCACCGCCGCCATGGAGAACGTCAAGGAGTTTGCCGAGTACGCGCCCGCCCTGCCCTGCGCTGCCCGCGCTGCACCCACCGCCCGCTAACAGCCCGCAGCATGCCCGCCGAGTTCCTCAAGGAGGGCACGCTGTTCATCAACCGCTGCACGAGTACGCGCGCCGCCCGCCCGCGCCCGCCTGCCCGCTAACCCGCCCCAGAGCCCGACAAGAAGGAGTTCATCCGCATCTCGCAGGCCGTCGGCATCGGCTTCCTGATCATGGGTGCGTGCCGTCTCCCCTCCCATCGCACCTGAACAGCGCACCTACTAACGCCCCCAGGCGTCATCGGCTACATCGTCAAGCTGGTGCACATCCCCGTCAACAACATCCTGGTCGGCGGCTCGTAGACGCCTGCACGCCTCACACACGCATTCGCAGCCCGCTTGGGGCTTTCCACCACCGCCGCCGGACCCGAGGGGCGGCCGGCAGTACTTTGGCGCAGCGGTGCCGGCAGATAGAGCATGTGCCCGCCGCGGGCGAGGAATCTGTACAACACGGACACTGGGTCGGCAGGAGTTTGATATACCAATTCGATACCCGCACTTGTGATGCGTGGCCAGCCTTTTGCGTTGAGACTGCACGTGTGATTGTTGATAGTGCTGGTTGACATGATTCGATATATCTAGGCTCCCGGCTATAACATCCCTCGTAGTAGACACGCATGCCAATCGACTAGGACACACCCTTCTTATACACGCATGCCAATCGACCCAGGACTCCGTCTAGATTCGATATATACCCAGCTACCAACACCCCTCTTATACACATGCCAATCAACTAGGACCAGAACAATAGCGTCTAATTCGATATGTACCCAGCTATAAACACCCCTCCCAGACCGTGCCCCTATATACCCATCTCCCCATCTGCGTCTGCGTCTACGCGCGCGAGCGATCATGTCAATCGTCGTCCTCCCACTCGTCGAACCACGCGGGCTGCCGCCGCGACCGCCCCGCCTCGGCGCTCCGGTACAGCCGCTCGTCATGCTGCAGCTGCGCGTTGACCCGGCGCCCGACCCGCGGCTCCGCCTCGTCCGCCTGCACCCCGTCGTTCCAGCTGTGCACCGTGCACGTGCCCTGCGACGTGCCCCAGCCGTTCCACGACGTAGCTGGCGCGCGTTAGCACAAGACGCGGACTCTGACTTGACCTCGGACTCACCGGCGATCAGCGGCGCGTTGGGGTGCCAGCTCGCGTCGCGCACGCACGTCATCCAGTTCCCGCCGTTGCGGCCCCAGTAGTCGTACGTCTCGGCCAGCAGCTCCGGGTCGCGCGGCCGGCTGTTCTTGGTCGCCGCCAGCACATTCACCTTGCCCGCCAGCGTCGCGTCCAGGTTCCAGATGTACACGCTGCCGTCGTAGCTGCCGCTGTACACATACCTGCTATCCGAGCTGCCGGGCGGGCTGAAGTGGCAGCGGATCAGCGTCTTGAGGACCTTGTGGCCGCGGAACGTGACGAGCGAGCAGTCGTGCGGGTGCGGGCGGAAGTCGGCCGGGTCGTACGCGTTGGAGCGGTACTCGAAGCGCGTCGTGTACGCGTTGGGGTCGATGCGGTCGGCCTTGTCCTTGCTCATCATCTTGCGCAGGTCCCACAGCTTGGCCGTCTGGTCCTTGCCGTTGCTGAGCACGTAGCGCCCGTCGCCCTTGCTGTCGACGTACGTCAGGCCCTCGGTGTGCCCGAGGAACACGCCCGCCTCGCGCCCGTCCGCCATCGACCGCCGGTCCCACACCTTGAGCGTCGTGTCGTCCGAGCCCGAGTAGAGGATGTGCGGCGACTGCGAGTCGCCGAAGCAGACGGCATTCACGTCGTCTTCGTGCCCGGGGATGCGCAGCACCGACTGGCGCCGCTCGATGTCATACACGTAGACGCTGTTGTCGCCTGTGCCGGCCACAATCTCACGCCCGTCGCCGGAGAAGCGGATCGACCAGATGCCAAAGTACGTGTGGAAGCCGCGCGGGGCGCCGTTGTTTCCGAGATGCGAAAAGTCGAGCAGGTTTGGCTCCGACTCGTCGGCGGGATCGGTGCCGGCCAGACACACTACACTGCGAATAGAGCTGTACGCAAGGAACCGGTTGTCCGGGCTAAGTGAGGCATCTGTGATTGTCCACTGCCCGTACGGGTAGATGACGGACTGTGTTACGTCAGCGTTGAGTGTGGTGAGTGAAGTTCGCCACCCACCTTGTAGTACTTCCAGTCGTACGGGTTCGACGTGTCGTACATCCTGACGCGGAAGTCCTGCGCGCACGAGAAGAAGAAGTTACCATCGTCCGAGAACTGGCCAGAGTAGCACCGCGCGTTGTAGTGGATGATGGTGTCGGCCACAGACTCGGGGATGAGGTCCTGCTTCATCAAGTGGGTGGCGTTCTTCTGGCGTCCGTCACCGCCCAGGCCCAGCTCCCTCCGCATGATGTTGTAGGCCAGCCTCTTCTTCCTCTTCAGCGTGTCCTCCGTCCGAGCACTCGATCCAAACAGCCCGCCGTTCATCACCTCCTGGCCGCGTTCGCTCGGCACCTTCTCGTACAGAGCCTCGCCCCGCGCACGGCGTGCACGTCGGCTGCTCCGGGGCCCAACCGCATCATACCCCGTGCCCGGATCACTGTCCTCCTCGTCGTCATCGTCTATCCTCACGCGTCGCGCCGCCGCCCGCGTCGTGAAGTCCGACGCAAAGATCCGGCCCAGGCCCGCGTGGCCGAGCAGCTGCATGATCTGGTCGCGGGTGATGTACACCGGGCGACGAGCCCCCTCCTCCTCCTCTTCCTCTTCGCCCTCGCCGTCCTCATCTTCCTCGTCGTCATCGTCGTCGTCCTCATCATTGGTCGATTCAAACACCAACTCCACCCCGCTCAGACTACTGAGGTGTTCGGCAGCATCTACACACCGTCAGCGGCCACACTCCCCCGCATTCCAATCCCCTCACCATGGAAACTGATATCCACGTCGTCATCACCCTCGTCCTCGCCGTCCTCCGCCGGGATAAACTCCATGTCGTCATCATCGTCCTCCTCGGTCTCGGTCTCGCGCCAGAACGGGTCGTTAGGGTCGTACGCGACAGGCGTGGGCTCGTCGGCGTCGGTCGGCGGGCTGGTGGGCGCGCGTGCAGAAGTCATTTCAGGGTGCCGTCCGAGGCAGGGCGAGAGAGGCGGGGAGATGGGTGCAAGACGCCATCGATGGCGCGGGAGCTCTGGGAGCTTAATCGATAGGCGGGTCGGTAGCGGCCGGCGTTGCGGAGTCGGGGCGTATCTCCGGCGCTATTTCCGCGGCTGTTTTGACGTCGGTGGTTTTGTTGGTAGCACAACGCTGGGAGCTGGGTGAAGCGATTGTAGCGGGTTGGTGAGACTATGTATATCAACGCAGTGTGTGTTTGCTAAGGTGTATGCTTGATTGAATATTGACGCAGAACATCCCCATGCGCTTCAGCCAGTCGAGCAGCGATCTGGCCTGATTCAACTTTACAATGTCTCCATCGAGCATGCTACACTCCGGAATCAGACCAAAGGAAGTTGAATGACCGTCGCGATAGCCCCCAGATCGGCTCGCCCAAGATATCGAACCCAATGGCACAATGCCGCCACCCAGACATCCAACTCTTCGACGGTCTCCGCTGCTGCCTCTCATGCGGCGAGGCCGTCTTCGAGACCGCTGACGCCGCAATCGACCATCCCGCCTCGCCAAACTACCACTACACCCCCCTTAAACACACCCTCGGCTCCGAAATCCGCCTGCTGATCCTCTACGCCGGCCCGCCCTCCAGCGACCTCCTGTGCGACCTCACCGTCGCCAACCTCGCCGACCGCCCCGCCTACGAAGCCGTGTCGTACACATGGGCCGACGGCGACGGCGACCGCTGCATGGCCTCCTCCATCTCGTGCCGCGGCAAGTGCATCCCCATCACGCGCAACTGCGACGCCGCGCTCAGGCGCCTGCGGCTGCCCAGCCGCAGCCGCCGCCTGTGGGTCGATGCCATCTGCATCAACCAGCAGGACACGGCGGAGAAGAACTACCAGGTGCGGCTGATGGCGAGCATCTACACCAAGGCGTCGCAGGTGCTGGCGTATCTGGGCGTGGGCGAGCGCCAGGTCAGCAGCGGGCTGGCGCGCGTCGTGCGGTATCTGCAGGACGAGCAGGCGGTGGCGGACGAGGCGGGGGTGAAGGCCGGGCTGGCGCAGCTGTTTGGGCTCGCCTACTTTGACCGCGTGTGGGTGCTGCAGGAGGTCGGGCTCAGCCAGCTGGTGACGCTGATCATCGGGGCCGCCGAGATACGGTGGACCGGGGCGGCGATCGCGAAGACGCTGAATCTGAGCGCGGCGTTTGGGATCCAGGCGCCGAGTATTCTGAGCTGGAATCCAGCGAGTCGCCCGGAGGAGGAGGGCGACGTGCTCGCGGTGTTGAGTAAGAGCCGGAACTGCTCTGCTACGGACCCGCGCGATAAGGTGTATGCACTGCTGGGGCTGATGCATCCGGATTTCTCAGCGCAGTTTGGCATTGACTACTCGCTCTCGTACCCGGAGGTCTTCATCAAAGTGGCCGTGTACTGCATAGAAATGGGGCGGTTTGATATCCTGCAGCACGCGCACTTCGACCCCGATTCCGACCTATCGTCCACGCCGTCGTGGGTGCCGCAGTGGGACTCCAAAGAAGTCTTTAACCCTCCGCCAGTGCAGTTCTCACATGCGGACAAAGAGCTGTTTGCGTTATTGTGGCATACACCCGACGACCAACCGACTTCGTGGCTCCGTGATCCGTTGCCCAGACGACTTCTGGTCGAGCGAATACTCGCCGACGCTGAGACAGATTCGAACACTCACACCGACAACATCAGTCTCTCCACAGCGGCCTGGCGCCAGCGAATTCAGCACACCGAGCTCCCTCCAACGCGCGAGCCACTCTCACCCGCAGACACCGAGTATCTCACGCACCTAATCTCAGCCCAACAGAACCAGAACCTCACGCACAAGATCCTCTCGCGCAGCACCTCGCCCCCAGCTGCGTCACCAAACCTCCCCTATCTGCAGCTCCGCGCCCACCGCCTCGGCACCATCACCCGCGCGCTGGGCGAGATCTCCGACGCCCGCCGCTTCTACGTCCCACACAGAGATTGGCCCGCGCTGGGCTCGCGGCTGTGCGCGCGCTGCCACGACGCAGCGCTCGGGAGCTTCGGCGACGGTGGGCTGAAGGCGGAGCGCACAGCGCTGAACTACGCGATTGAGATCTACGGCGCGGGCAAGGTGGCGTTTACGACGAGCCACTCGGTCGGGTTTGCCAGGGCGCCGGTGCAGGCCGGGGATGAGGTGTGGGTGCTGTATGGCGCCGATGTGCCGTTTATTCTGAGGGAGGTGGACGGGCACTACGGGCTGATGGGGGATTGCTACTTGCATAGGGCGGGTCAGCCGTTTCCGTGTAAGAATTGCGGGGCGGATAGGGCGCCGTGGCCGATGCAGACTGAGGTCATTGATCTTTGGTGATGCTGCAGGAAGCGAAGATCTATTCACGCCTCTTCCCAGTCCATGCCCGAGTCGCTCACTTGGTCAATCTCCGGCGACGAGAAGAGGATAGCTGTCAGATCAATGGGCGTGCCTGCCGCCAGAGCATCAGCCCATCGCTTCACACTCTTATTCCGCCACCCGTTCCCGCACTCCTCCACCGCCCGCTCAAAGTCATCCTTCAGCTTGTTCTGCTTCGCCAACGCAGTCCAGCCCGGCTGCCGCTCCTCCATCTCCTGGACAAACACCTCGCGCAGCTGAGTAATCTCCCACTCCAGCAGATGCTCCCAGTACAAATCCGTCACGCCCTCGTTATCAAGCCCGTCATCATCCCTCTCATCCTCCTCCTCAGAATCCTCCGCATACTCCCCCCGCACCGGCTTCTCCTCCCGTACCCGCTCCTCAAACAACACCGGCAGCCGCCCCGCCCGCCACACCGGCACAACAGGCACACCCTCCCAGTCCACGACCCCCGTCAACCGCCCCTCCCCATCCACCCAAACCCCATGCATCGACAGATGCCCACACGACAACGCCGTCGTCTCCCCCGCCCCCGACCCCGCCAAGAACACCGTCCCCAGCAGCCCCTCCAGCTGCACCGCCAACGCACACGCAAACACCGCATCGTCAATCTCGTCCTCGTCGCACGACGCCTCCACAACCCGCCGCTGCTCCTGCATCACGCCCTCCAGCCGCGCCTTCAGCCACGCATGGCTCGACGCAAACGGCCCGCGCACGCTGCTGCCCCCGACCCGGTCCCCCTGGTACTGCGTCGCGGCCACCAACTCCCCAACCACCACCTCGCCCTCGCCCGCGCCCGCGTACAGCCCGCCGATGCGCTGGAACGTGTGCGCAGACAAATCCGCCTGCAGCCCCGCGAGCCGCTTCACGAGCGCCGTCTTCGCATCCCACGACATGCGGCGCCACGCGCGGTACAGCGGCGCGCCGCCCACGTGCGACGTGAGCGTCCACTCGTACCCGATCGCATTCGCAGCCTCGGCCTCGAACGCCAGCACGCGGGGCACCGGGACCTCCGCGTTTTGACTTACAAAGCCCAGCGTGGCAGCTGCACTGGCGGTTCGCAGCCCCGGGTCTGCGGGCAGCGAGACGCGCAGCACGTACGCCGCGTCTGGGGCGGTGAGGGCGTAGAGTCTGCTGAAGGGCGCGGGGGGGAGGGGGACCGCGGACAGGGGGGCCGAGGCGGGGAGGTCGAGATGCGGGCGTGCGGTTTTGATGAGCGTTGGGAGGTCGGGGTCGTGTGGCCAGGTTGGCTCGAGGCCGAAGGTGCCTTGGGTCCATTCGAGGGTGGTGGGGTGGGACATGGTGGGTGTGGATGTGGACGTGAATGGGGAGTCTGTACACTGGGTTCTCAAACTCTGGTCATTGCGGGTTTCTGAGTGGCAGGTTTGGGTGGCGCGGTCATGTGCTTTATTTATACTTGCTGATGGGTGGAGGATTGGGATGGGGGATGGGATTAGAGCTAAAATTTTAGCGTGGGATGGACACGCCACGTCGAGTGTGTGGATCCAGAGCGCTTACAGGGTATATCTGGACGAGTGCTCATGTTGTGTAGTGAGAACTCGAAAAGATGAGTAGTGTTTCCTTCCGCGTTTGACATGTGGAAGAATAAGTGTCAACACCAGTCTCAACACCATCGGTCAATGATTCAGATATGACGCAAGCCTTCAGTTGCAAATTAGGACAATTACCTATCTCAATACTATTGTTACTCGTAAATCATCAAGCACAAACTTCACCTAACCAAGCCTGCGTTGCTCCAATGATTCAAACTATCCGCAGAAACACCGACCGCTCCGTCAGGGGTATACATCGCCTACTGTCACAAGTACAGAGGCGCACTATTAGAAGACGAAGAGCGGTACGCTACTAAGCAGACGGTCAGCAGGCGCTTATGCCACAATCCTCTCATCCTCACGACCGCGGTGTTCGCTGGCAACAGTAGAGCCGGCCTCGTCGACCTCGTCATCATCGTAGCCGTTGCCGCGGTGCTCGGAAGCAGGGATCCACAGGCCAGACTCGCGGCTGTCGAGGGGCTGGTCCTGGCCGGACAGGTCTACAGGCTCGCCGGCATGCTGGCTGCGGTTGCGGCGGCGCTGGGAGAGAGTGCGGGATCGCTGGGAAAGCTTGGACGAGACGGACGCGTTCTGCTCGACCCAGTTGGTAAGCGAGTCTTCGCAGTCCTGAATGATACTGTGAAAGGTCAGTCTGATGTGCATTGTAGTAGTTACTCATCTTACGCCTTCGACGTCTCGTAACCGTCATACGCCTGGCGGGTTTCGCCCGGGGTCACGGGAGTGTCGTCAATGAGCTCGAGAAGGTGCTTTCCGTAGCCGGCGATGATGGCAAGCTTCTCGCAGTGCTCGCGCATGGCATCGAACTGGTAGGTGAAAGCAGCCTTGAGCTTCTCGCGGGTGATGTTGGACAGCTGAGCCTCCGCGACGAGGGATTCGGCCTCAGCGCGAACAAGCTCCTGCTCGAGAACAACAATCTTGGGAGAGTTGGGCTCCTTGTACTTCAGCTGAGCAATCTGGTCGGTAATCTTCTGCTTGCCTGAACGATGTGAGCAGTGTTGGTATCAAGAGGTAATTAGTCTTACGGTCGCGGCTGGGCTGGACGGAAGCCTCAATGTTGCGGATGCTCTTGATGGTAACACGGTACTGATCGTAGCGATCGACATACTGGTCCTCGAGCTCACCAATCTCGTAGATCAAAACACCAAGTTTGTCGGTAACATCGGAAACGTCATCGTCGCATGCCTCTCCCCAGATGGAGAGTTGTTGCTATGATCAGTTAGTGTCGGCTCGGAGGTTCGTCCGGGACAGCCAAGCTTACAGCGACCTCCATGCGCTCCCTGGATACGAGCTCCATGCTGCGCATGACGTTCTTCTCCATCTTCACCAGCTGCGAGAGCTTCTTCGCAAGGTCGGGTCCAAATGCGCCAGCAGACTTGTGGCGGAAGGTATGGCCTGCATGTCTGGTCAGTGTCCAGGTCGGCGGCCTCATGTTCACATCAACACACCAATGTTAGCCTTGCCAAAGAAACGTCCGCTCTTCGTCGACGACGAAGGGGGAGGGGGGTTCTGGATTTGCGACGCCTGTGCCAAAGTCAATATTGCGGTCTACACGCATGTTGTGAGAGGATGCCTACCGTGGGCGCGCGAGACTGGCGCATACTGTATGTGCGATGCATGTTGGGCGGATGTGACGGCTTATGTCAAGGGAGTTGGACTTTGCGACTTGAGGTCTGTGAGACTTGTAGCTTTGCAGGACGATGTGAGTGGTAGGATTTCTCGTGATAGGGAGAGGGCGACGATCTGAGGGCGCCGCTGTTTTTGAGTGTTCGCGGTGCCTAGCGCCGAGGTCGATGACGTACCGTAGGGATCCTGGCAGATCGCCGCCCGCAGTCGGTTCTAGCCGGTACATCATTCTGTCGCACAGGCAACCTGGTCTACGATCATCGCTGGACGCAGCGTAGTTCGCCCAATGGACTATTTGCATTTGTTCACAGGACGATGCCCCTGTCGAGGCTTGACCCCGGTGTCTTCGCGCGGCTCCAATCGAACTAGCTGTCAACCGCGATCGTTGTTTGGTCCCTGTGACGTCGTTGTGAGTAGTGTGCCACCGAATTGCGTGTCTCACATCACAGTGGTTACGAGTCGTAGATCCCGTCCAATCAATTTCACTTCGTCAATGTGGCTGTGCCAATGTCTGGCAGTCGCGCGATTGATGGTCATACAGTTTATGGTACATGATGGGTATCTAAAGGTTGCGCCATGCAAACGAACTGTAACTCAGAACTGCGAGAGTGACCCACTGGGTAATTGGCCCAAGACATTGAATATGTTGCCTGCTTCTCCGAGCCCAAGGGTTGGGCGCAGCGCCCAGAAGATGAGATCACCTTCCCGAGGGGACCGGCGATGCTGAAAAGCAAGAGAGGCAAACCCTACTACGACTGCAGCTGTAAAGCCGAGCAAGGCATTGCCGAACATGGGGGATGGGAGTTCGGAATTGATGCGACTAGAAGATGGAATCGTTTCTGAAGGCGGGACGGTCTCTCGTTGCAGGAGTGACGATACTACTGGGATGTTCCCGACGACTTCGCAGAGGCCAGTCAATGTGCCACGTGCAAAGCTCTGTGACTTGCTTGTCCACGGCAAGAGCCTGCTTTGTGGTTCTTCTACTGCTGGGGATGCCGACCCAATGGTGATTGCCCACACCTGAGCCGGACTTATATTTTCTTCTGTGAGGATGTTCTTGCGGAATTCTTGGACATAGGTCGCGAGTCCGGGAAATTTCGTAGATATGATCTCCTTGAGCCACGCTTGCGGTACAGCGGGGATCAGCATCAACGACAAGTAGCCAAAAGCCAGGCAATCAAGACTAGAAGGCTGCGACGTTCCTAGCAGATAGTTATGGTTCCCCAGAAGATCTGACAAAGGTTCTAGCAGCTCATTCGATGCCGCATCAAGCCTGAATCGTGCAGCGTACTGCTGAGTACCGAGAAACCCTCCAAGACCTTTGGCCCGTCCCATGCTCATTGCAGTCGGCTTGCTGTCGGTAGGCAGCCCAGCTGCTCGCTTCGCAGCCTCAAATTCTGCTGATGCGGTGCCCCGACCGGGGGCCATGCCTTGCTCTGCTCTTGTATCCACGTCCAGACTATCCAGTCCCATGTGCGCTGTTCGTGTCCTCGCAAGATCTCGTCGCTTGGGCGGGACGGTATAGTTGGCGTACCATGGTAAGATGGCAGTGTACGCGGAAGATGTCGTCGTGTTGTAGTTCTCTGCTGAGACGAAGAGTGACAGGTCGATAAGAGGTGTAGCCGTCGACCGAAGTAACGTCGAGTATGCAGTACGATCGTTCTGTTGTTGACTGCTCAAGTTCGCGTCAAGGTCCTCACTGACTGTGGGATGGTTGCGCAGATAGGAAATGATATCCTCGAATCCAGTCGCCGTCGCGATACCACCATCGAAAAGTATCGGAAGGCTCTCTACCACAGTAAGTCACAGCTTGTCCTTGACCTATTCCTGTTACATACCTGTCAGACCAACCGACTTGTCGTAGCTTGCGACGAGGCTCCATTGTCCTTCGGGTATGACCCGCTGACAGAAGGCGACGGTCGCGATACATTCGGGATCAATTGAGGGCAGGCCGAAAGCCGGTCCCCACACATGAAGCTCCAGTGCCATGTATATTGCGCAATGCGAGCTTTTTTTGTTTCGTGGATATTCCGTCAAAGCAATTCGTCGGAACGTTTGCAACCAATTAATCAATCACAGCCTTGGCATGACGCAAGCACGTGAACACGCATCAACCCGCGCACGCTTTCGGTAGAGCCTCTTCCGTCCGCGTACATCTATTCCACACGCAGACAGCTGTCGAAACAACAAACACGGCAGCACACAAGCCGTTGAAACATGGCTCCGCTCAGGCGATATTTGCGCATAACGAAGCATTCCGTCCTAGAAGTGCGAATTTACTTGGACCGCCCTGCAGATGCTGAGGCATGGCTGCTGAAACGCGATGACCCAGCTCTTCCACGCGTCATTCAAGCAATTCGGCCCCTTGTCCTTCCCAAACTTCGAGAAGAAAATGAGCGAGGGAAGGGTCGCTCTGGGGCCAAAGTAAAGAAGAAGGGAGTCAAGGATGTTGTAGTCGAAGGTAGTGAATGCCTGCCAATACAATGGTCTCGATGCATGTCAGATATGACAGTCAATGTAGAGCATTCCCTGTCGTTCACAAAGCTAACCTCAGACCAGATGATTTTGAAGTGTCCATTTTCCTGACCGAGCTGTCATCTCGCCATTCTGTCATGACCAAGCAAAAGATTTTCAAGGACAAGCCTCGCATACAAAGCAATTCAGGAAAGCTCACAAGCTGGCTTGCCGCTGGAACAAGCGATCAGCCGGCGCTCATCAACGAGATTGCTGCAGATCCAATCATCATCGACGAAGAAGATGGCGATGCTGTCAACCTTGCTGACATTCCCGAAGCTCCCAAGCGGTCGACACGTTCAAAGCGAAGTCGCAACGAACTTCAAGAGGATGCAGAAGACCATGTCGGCGATAGTGATGATGGTGACTTGTTCGTTCCAGAGGCTACCAACAAGCGAAAGAAGGCAAATACTGCGCCACCAGACGTTGAGGTCATCGAGGATGAAGATGACTTGCAAGAAGACAAGAAGAGAATGGGCCTGAACACTTCGTACGAAGGCTTTAGCATCTACGGTCGCATACTCTGTCTCGTTGTCAAGCGGCAGGGAGTAAGACCTGCTGCAGGAGGAGCTACTGTAGTATCGAGCCAGCAGATGCTAGAGAACTGGGTATCGACTCAGGCTGCTGGACAGGCGGGCGATGATGATGAAGACAACGGCTGAAATTTCGCATCAAGAGGTTAGAAAACGACATGAGAAATACACTCGGCCTGCGAGTGCAAAGCTTAGCAGCAAGAATTGACTCCGGTCACATACGCAGACGTCTGTTAGGTTGGCCTTTTCAACCTGAGCCTGGCTATGTCCTAGCATTCGGGCGTCCCACAGAGTGGCTTTTGTGGCAGCGCAGTATTGTTGGGGTGGGCTGATCACGGCCTCTCGTGTCAAGGACTATATGCACGACCGTGCATGACCGTCTTCGCGGTCGGCGATGCGAAGAGATGACCATCGGCGACTCTAGAATGAGATCACCAAAGCTATTGGCGGCTGATGTGACTGCAAGTCATCAATGAAGATGCGCTCCAAGCTGTAACCATCACGATAACGGATCGCCAAACCGACGAGATGGGAGGACGGGTGTAGCCGCAATCTACTTTGCTTTTTTGGGTGTTCGATGAAGACGTATGTATTAACGTACCATTCAAGCACTAGTCGAGTTGTGCGCGAACGCCCTTTCCCTCTTGTCGTTGATGAGCTAAAGCAACGATCGCGATGCTCGGGATCGCCGGGCTCAGCACTATCGTGGCGCACATTTTCTTTGGCGTGCAAGCCACAGCTACTACCAGCAGAAGGACCGCGTGGTAGCACCGATAGGCGTTCGCGTACCTGCAGCAGCGTCAAACTTGCTCAGCCATGATGAACATTTACGCTGGATTTAGAGACATTGATGACGCCTTAGTGCTCAACATGCCCACAGATTGACACGTGTTGTGTCTGCCAGGTGACGTGTTGTACAAAGGACAACATGCCCGCGGCCAAACTCGTAGATCAGGGTTCGTCCCCAGCTCTGCCGACCTCGTGCTTGCTTTTCAAAATCGCCGACCAAGTGCGGAAATTCGGCCTTCTGGTCTGAGCTGTGCAAGCTACTACCAAGACTCCAGCTGGCGGGCGCCACAAAAGCAGCCAGTCATGCTGCGTAATATGGGCAGTCGTCTGGCTACCTGTCATAAACGGCAGTTGGACACTCGGTCTTTCTTCGCTTCTCTCCGCATGGTCCAGTCTGCTGGGACGTAGTCAGCTTCACGCCCTTCAGAATCACGCTGTCGGGTCACAGATCGGGTATGAATCGCTACCAATTTGATCTGTAACAACACCCAACGTCTTCTCCACAGCTCTGAAACAGCACATCTGTGGCAAATTCGAGACCTATTGCGGTGGCGATGGTGTGGCAGATAATTTGCTCCATCAGCGTTGACCAGACAGGCCGTGCCCCTGCAGATCTGTTCTATTCGCATTCTCAAACGGGCAGAACTGACGAAGGGTCTCACATTCCTCCGGCGAAGGAAGAATTTTTGTTCTACCGAGACGTCCGATACATGGATGAAGCAAGCAGCAAACTGCATCAGTCATTTGGCGAGCAGCAGGGGTAGGGGGAGACAAATTGCTAATGAAAAGCAATCGAACGTAAACGAACGCTCATCCGAGTAGCTTCAGTCCTGATCCCTGCTCCACGTGGAATCCAGCCTCAGCTGCACCAAAGGCAAGCTGCGGTGCTTTCTCCGATCCTCCGGCCGACGTTGTTACGCCGTCGCACTGCCTCGTCGGCTGCATATCCGCAACTCTCTCCTTTCGGAGCCTCCGGGAGGCTTTGGAGGAGAGCCACGCGTTAAAGTTTGCTTGCGAGCCATTCTTGGGCAGCGGAGGGTTGCCAAAGACAGAGCAGAGACGCCGATTCTACTTTTGCGTGACACGCCAGGATTAGGCATACGAGTCGGGCAGACAAGGCACGCATCATGACCAAATCGAGCGTGACAGGACCCTTTGACTGCTCCCTTGCGTATCCGCAGCCTACTCGCCTGGGGCCGACAGGTTGCTGGACGAATGACACGCGAAACTCACCGCCGACAGACGCGACCAGAGTCGAGAGTGGAGCAAGAAAATTCCAGGGGGGGACACTGGAAATTAGATGGAAGGCTGGCAGAAGCACGGGAGAAGGGCGCTGTGGGCGCCGTATGCGCTAGATCTTCCAGCTGCGATGGGAACTGTGGGTGCTGGGCATGAGCAACGTTGCAAAATGACAAAATTCGTCAAGTCTGTGGGTGGCCCGTGGCTGTCGCCGTGTCAGAAATTTAACCCTGACACAGGACGGAAGCTAGCCTTGCCTGTTCCTGAATGCCTCGCAAGCAAAACCCTCTTTCACACAAAGTGTGTAGCGGCGTTTCGGCGCTGGTCGTGGCAACCATGTCCTTGAATAGGAGGACTGCGTTTCAATCACTACAACCGTTCACACTAGCGAACCAAGTAAGCACAGAGAATAAGCTGCAACAGCGCGTCAGTGATGTCAGAGTTAGGCGCGCAGATTGTGCCGAAGAGTCATCGTCTGACCGTGCAGGAAGTGATGTGCTTCACCCCAGCACGGCGACAATATTGCGACAGGATTGGATCACCACGATCTTCAGCACTGTCACGAGGGCGCTGAAACGACAACCAGCGCAGCACGTCTTCGTGTTTCTTCCCACCCCTGCTCATTAACGACCAGGATGGGCGATGTTTCGGCGTGCTTTAGCTCATGCACAAGCCAGGAGCCACCCCTTTCCTGGACAGCCCAACGCCATGCTTCACCGCTTGGGCCGTGCCATGCGCTGCCTAGAATAATTACACACATCATCAAAAGTACGTAGCTGACCGACATTTTGGGCCTGCAGCAATCTAAGCACGCACATAAATACCATTGACCCCCACTACTCGTATCCTTCGTTTCATACAACAGCCAGCCGGACACCACTCGAATACATAACTACATCAGCCCTGCACTACCTCTACGCAGCTACCAGTCACTGTCCCGCCTGCTCAACTACTACCTCGTCCACGCTCAGTCCATACTACCAACTACCAAGCCAACCACCACCGACTACTACCAACCACCAAGGTTTAGCATCAACTCCATACAATGGCCGCTACCACCTACGACGAGTCCAACATGGCAAACAACAACCTCCCTCCTTGCCCAGGACCACCACCAACACGCCCTCTGCCCCCGGTTCCTTCCAAATAAACCACCGGTCTCTCGGCACGGCTGTTCTTTCAACTCGCAATTGGCTACGAGGCTCGATATCCTCTCATGCCCTCCAACTATGATCCAACGTCATCTCACCACATGGCCCACTCGACTTGAAACGCACACTGCCATCCACAGGCGTGCCACCCTCATGCAACGCAGCTGCAGGATCGACACTATCTGATGTTCGACACACGTCGTGCATCACACCCCGGTCAACCACCAACACGCCACACTCCTCAGCGTGTTCACCGAGTGTCAACCTCGCTGCCTTGCAGAAGAGCCTTGTGTCCTGCATGCCATCTTGCGGCACAAGGCTCCTACGATTTCACTTATCGTCTGCATCACTTAGCGCATCATCTCCATGACTCCACGTCTCAACGTCAGGTCATGACCTCTTATGCTTTCCACACACGCTGGCTCGGGTGAATTGGACTTAGCGCCCTTGTTCTTTTTCTCTTTAGACGCGTGCCCTCGCTTAAAAGCTCAGCACAGCACTTGTAATACCGAGCATCTCGCTTCCTTTTTCACACACTGCATCACTTGGCGCTTTTGGGAGCCACACGATTGTGCGCTATTGCATTGTTATAGACGGACCGACTGGGAGTTAATGTTTTTGGCGGCTTCATTGCCAGGAGGACGGATACCTATACCCACTTGTTCTTACAGCATAATACACTCGATCAAAGATCACATCACATCACGCTCAGTCCTCCTTGCTCCAATTGTGCTCAATGCGAAATCTGCTCACGATCGACGCCACTGCCACTTCAATGACCGCGATTGCGCTTGATGTGATTAGTTCGGACAAGCGCCTTGGATGATTGCTGTGCCTGCATCTTTACCCGGTCCTCAGCCGAGGCCACGTTTACTGCCGCGTCGCTACACCCTCTCTGCTGCAGACCCCAGACGTGGTGGCTGTCACGGTGGTGTGCTCAGCCCTAATGACATTGGCCTGGCGTGATACCATAACTGAGAGTGCGCCCTCTGAGCCGTTCGCAAGGCTGTTGTGACGTGATGCTTACAGCTCTTACAGGAACCAACACGATAGCGTATCAGGAATCAGGATCCCTACAGCCTAGCTCCACCTTTCAATCTCGCGTATGGATGCGGTTTTGCAGAGGTGTGGCCGAAAAATCCGCGTGACTGCCCGTTCCAGAGACAAGAGCGCGATGGATGGTTCTTGCCCCACTCGCCGGGCCGCTCTGCAGCAACGACCATGGCCTCATTCCCGGGCATGCTCCAAAAAATATTCCGCGCATGGATTTCAGCTTAGTTGCTACTGGAATGGCTTCAATAGTCTACAGCCTTATTGGCAGTACACTGACGCCCTTCAGCGTGGGATATTGGGAGGTATTTCCTGGTGCACAGCGCGGTCCTGGTACTCCACAATAGTACATTGCGCCAACAAACTTGACATTGACCGCTCCAAGCCATCCACTGTTCCACGCCGTCAGAACTGCAGTGCGGGGTGGTACAGCGTGTACCGCTGAGTGGCTGAAGGGCCATGCTAGCAAGCGGTCTATCGAAAGCATGTCTCGAGTAATTATAGTCGATATACCTCATGGCGCGTTTGGCGCTTGCTGGCCATGCTTACGACCGACCCCTCACTCCTCCGCAGTCCCGGAATGGATCACGATTGCAGAACTGCCGACGATGAGAGTCTATGTGACAAAGTTCAGTATTGGAAGTAAACGCCGAACGGTCGTCGCACTCTTCTCTTGGCAGCATCACGACCAGAAGGTTTGCAATGCGAACGCTGCCTGATTAGCGGAGAAACGAGTGCCATTCACCGGTGCTTGCCGAAATACAGAACTGATGCATTGGCGATGCAGGTGCGCGCTTTTCACTCGTGACACAGCATTCAACGGCTGGCGATTACACGAGGCTGCACAATTTATAGACAATCATCTCGGCACATGCAAGGGTATATTTGCAGGATTGGCTTACTCAGTGCTCTTGGATCCCTGTCGCCTCGCTATAGAAGGAGCGCGGCGCAGTACCTGGTGTCAGACGTCTAATAATCCTTCAGGCAGACAGGATTGCAACATGGCGTGGTGCGCTGCTCGCGCGATTGTAGCTTAAACTGCATACGAATCTGCAGCTATCCACCAGGTACAGCATTGATCACATGCGCATGCACCCGTCCTGCAGCGTCCTGCAGCGTCCTGCAAGGCTGCCAGCTTGCCCCTGTCAGCAGATCCGCATGGTATATTGCCCTTTGCAAATCAAGTTCGCAGGCCGGTTACACCGGGAGGGGGCAAGCTTTGCTCTTTTGAACGTCATTGCTTCAATCGTTGATCGTTGACCAAGTTTTCCCCAACAGTCGATCAGACATTTCGTTGCATCTTGTGCCTCGCTGTGGAACGAGTCATCCCCAATATGTTACTGACACAGAAAACGTTGCGACATGCCGATCGCCTCTGCCGCCAATGTACCAGGTTCTCGGATCCCGCTTACTTGCTTACTTGACAACAGATTGCCGGGATGCGAAACAGGTGCCGCATGCTGACTGATTGGCGCAACACAGTCACCATAGGTTGAAGCATCCAGAACAGTCTTGTCAAGCATTGCAATTGCGTTGCCAGTTGCATCATGCAGTTGAGTCCAAACCTGGCTGGTTTGCTGACTACCTCAGGACGTCTCCTGTCGATCACCATACGCCTTGTATCACAACGTCAATGTGGCGCACCACCAATTCTTTTGTCACCTGGTCGCTACCAGAGATCTCTGTGTAGGAAGCTCGCGGAATGCCGCTCGCAATTTGAGCATATTGCGACGACCACCTTACCTTCCTTGCGCATCATCATTTGCTCTTCCCCACAAATCCGTTTCATCTGACATCTGTCTGTGTGATCACCCACTCGAGACTCGTTAACGTGACAGCCTCGCTTCCAAAAAGCGGCTGCCGTACACATACAGGGATGGGAGCAAGCGGTCCAAGAAGATGAAAGGATTATTGAGTACCAACGCAGACCGGTACTGCCGATATCATGAGATACTGCCAGGAGTCGCAAATCCCAGGCCTTAGAGATGCAGGGCGATAATGCCGGCGATTGCGTGTTATCGCCACCAGATATCGTATCTTGGCACGCATCGGGAGAGCCGGCAGTTGGGCGTATGCAGCTCGTTCGCACCCTGTGTTGACCTATTGTTTCGAGCACCTGTCGTCAGCTGTGCTGCCACCGGCTGAGCCGCTTTCGCACTCGGTTTCATATGGCAAGTCTGATCACACGTCCCTTTATCCGGATAAGAGCATGACGGCCCGGTTCAAGGCTTTGCTGGCGACCAAAGCATTCAATGCCCGAAGTATATTGTATATTTGGCTATGCAGTCCATCAATTATGACATACAAACCCCAGTAACGACCGAATGTTAGCTTGCGGCTATCCTATAGGAATCTGGCCAATCCAAAGCAGCTGCAACGTTCTCCTATAAGTTCTGACTTGCTGTATGCATGCCGCGTCGGTATTATGTATCAGCCCGGCGCCGACCCATCCTCTACACAGAGGATGAATATGCCGCAACTTAAAGACTCATCCTCTTCAAGGGGAAATGATCTACGAGCGCCGGACGAATGTCTTGTCTGTAGGCGAAGCACTCCGTAGGCAACAGCTTGATCATGCAACAACAACATAACTGGCCGAAACTAATGCGGTGTATACGACTTAGGCCGTCGAGGATTATTAAACGTTTAGGCGACGAATGCATTAGATCAGCATTGACTAACATATGCACGTTACTGGAATCTAGGCCCTTCAGACGCTGTAAAACTTCAGCAGTGACGCCAGATCACTGCTCTGTCCTGTCTGCAGTAGCAACCCTAGAGCACCGTTACCCAAATACGTTGGGCACTTGATGGCCTGTGCCTCGTCCAAAGCTTCCTGCAACCCCGCAATAAAGCCACCGAGAACCTTGCCGTTCCCATCGGCCTGGCCTTCGAGAATGGGAAGCATCTTGGACCCAAGGTTCTCAAACTGCTTGCTGCCTCCTGCAGCATCCTTGGCCAGCTCGTAGATCTGCGGCAGGGGAATGCTGACGTGGTGTGCGAGAGACAGCGCTTCTGCAGCTGCAACGAGGTGGATACCCCTCAGTAGGTTTTTTACGAGGGTAAGCTTCTTTTCCTTGTCTTCTGCAGACAGGGAGCTTTGGATGTTCGAGACCGGCTCGGAAGTCCAGAGGCGCACGATGCCAGCATCATCGTTGGCGCCCCAGCCGCGGTCAAGTGCTGCGAAGTACACCTGCTCCGCAATGGAGCAGAGAGGAGTGGGAAAGTTGAGTTGACGTGCTCTGAGGGTGATGATACTCTGTTCTCGTCGTCAGTATCATGCTGTGATCGATAAGGCGTCGACTTACTGTGTCCTTGAGAATGATAGTGACTGCGCTCGCACCGGGGAAGTAGTCCTCCTTCAGCGTCCTCTGTGACCGGTTTTCAAACATCCAGCTCCAGGCATCGCTGCTTATCACAGCCTCACTCACATCTTTCCCGTTCAGCCCCAGTCTTGCACCGAACCCATACGCCTCGCTCACAGCCAGAATTTGGATTGCCGCGAGTACTTGATGCACCATCTTCATATTGCTGCCCTGGCCGATGCCTCCATCCACAATGAAGAGTTTAGAAGGTGCACTCATCTCAGCAAGCAGCCACTTTCCCTTCTCGAGAGCAGCTTCCGACGCCCCCGCCATGATCGTCAGCGTGCCATCTGCGGCCCTTCCAGCACCCCCGGAAACCGGTGCGTCGATGAAGAAAATATCGTCACGGCCAATGTCCTTCAGCTCCTTCTCCACACTCTGAGCATAGCTGCTTGGCACCGTCGATGTCAGGATCAGGGTTGCGCCTTTGGGGAGCGCCTGGACAATGCCGTCATCGGCAAATAGAGCGGGTTGCGCCTGCACCGCTGCGGCAACCATGACGATGTAGAACGGCTTGTCCTTTGCGGACTCCGCGAGCGACGTAGACGGGGTGCCGCCTGCCTTTTGAAACTTCTCGAGCGATGGAGGGTACAGATCGAAGCCGGTGACGGAGTAGCCCTCCTTGACCAGATTGCAGGCCATTCCCAAGCCCATGGCTCCGAGACCACAGAAGCCAATTTCTGGTTTAGACATGATGGTCTTTTGGGTGTCGTTTCCTGGTATCAGGTGGGATGGTGTCTTTGGTGTTGGAACTGCAGCTGAACGTGAATAGCGTGGTTGAGCGATTGCTAGTAGGCCTTCCTGTCTTCCTGCTCTTTTGAATCGAATTCGACTATAGAGGATGATCTTGTGATGAGTCTAAAGACGTCGAGGGCTTGCCATTGTAAATACGATACAGCTTCAACCAGGTCGTTCTCCACACAACTCCCGGCCCGACGATGACAAGGATGCTTTACCAACAAATGTGGTTCTCTTGGTGGTGGCTGCGCGATGCGATTCGTCCATGGCACCCCGCACTACGTTGGAAGTGGATGGCGGGGTATTCTCGCCGGCAAATGTCACGCATCGGCCTTTGACCGAACAGGATCTCGTTGAGAAAGCCGGGGTCTTCGGCATGTTGACCGAGAGAGCAGTTCGAAACCACTGCCTGGGGATTGAATGCTACAAAGTTCATTATTGGCAAGGATGAATACCTACCTACTCATACTGGCCTGCTTTCTCCCGCCTAAAGATTCCTGGTTCAACAACAGCACTTCTTCATCATCCGAGGTGAACATGCAAGCGTCACACTATCAACACTGCTTGAACGATTCCAATGCGGAAGGATATATACTATCTTGAGGTCTAGTTTCCATCTCCTTTGGGGCAAGAGGTACCCATTCGGGAAATTGGCATACTGTACCATGACCGTGACTCCCAAGATAGTCCCAGCCAGCCTGTGAAAACTCACCAGCAATAAATCAGCGTGAGCCCTGGATATCAAACATTATATTCACGAATAGTCGGAGCTTAAAGTATGCCAGGCGCGGGAGCCGAGCTACCAAATTCTCGCCAAAGACGTTCTTCACAAGTGCCGGAGCAAGCTCTACAACTGGAAATACGGAACATATTCATGAGCAGAAATGAGCAGTAGTGTCCTGATGTAAGTGAAACAGCTCCTTCTCAGCGTCTCAGCCTCCTGTCCCTTACACTTTCCAGAAAGTGAAAGAACTCAGGCAGCAATCCTACTTCATATTAGCAGCTACAGCAGAGTAGCAATCTACCACGCACACAGGTCCCAGTGAAAGACCCTTATGCGCATAGCAAGTGCAGGCACCCCTAAGAAGCACAGCCCATCATCAGCACAGCCACACTGAGCGCATTCACTCGCACCACCGCCAAGCACCGTGCGCTGCCTACAATCTTACACAGCAAGGTGTCCCGCCCCCCAGCGAACGGTGCGCAGAGCACGCAATCCCCACACTCCCCGGTCTGGATCCTGCGCTCGGAGCGCTGGGCGCAAGGCTCGCTACGCACGGCTGCAGGTGTTGCTGTGGAGACCCGTTCGTGAGCACTGAGCGCGCTTGACTCGGCTATGCAGGTCTCTTAGGGGCTGCTCTGCGGGCTATGTTCACTTGTTGTTCTGCGTTCACTTGCTGTTCTGGCTGGGACGTGTTTGTGAACGCCTGTGGTGCGGCTATGTCGTTGCTCTATTGTGGGTGCTGCCACTTGCCACACATGTTAAGCTCTTAGGCTAAGGCTTGTGCACATGGCGATTCATACTCTGTTGTGGCATCTAGCACTATCGGAGTCTCCGATCATCCGATGTACGTGCCTTGACCACGACCGTGCTGCTCGTGCATATTGCCGTCTTGGGCATCCCCAGCTTCGCTTCACTTTTAATGGCTGTAGGGAAGCACAAGCATTCATGTAGTACAAGTGAATGTCGGCATGAGAGGTTTGTTGGATGCATGTTCACGCGCTTGTGCCTACTAAGTTGTTGTTGAAAGATCACCCAACGTGAGCATGCGTTCACCCATCACTTCGCATCAAGCATCAAAATGGTCTCGGCCTGAGGAAGATATCATCATGTGATATTATGCACACTATATTGAAGCTTGACGAGCATCATGAATCTAAGTACTTTTTACTCAAACATCTCGACAAACTCCCGCAAATGCTCACTCTCAAACAGTCAAACCCCCTTCTAACAAGTAAGGTCAAAGTAAGGAGTGTTGTTCTCGAGCGGTGTCACCGCGAAGCTCAAGTCTGTCTGCGCCGTGTTGGCGTCCTTGAGCGTGTACCAGAACGTGTTGCGGCGCCCGAACAGACTGCAGCCAACCTCCTTCCAGTAGCGCTGCGAGTTCTCGGTGCTGGCGACTGCGTCGCGGGACACGGGGCCCATGCGAGGCCAGCCGGTCTCGGTGATCCAGACCTCCTTGCCGCCGGCAACGGCTTCGGTCTTAGCTACTGCTGAGCGGAAGTTCTCAGCAGCCTGATTGATATTGTTCGGGATTGTGGATTCGAAGTAAGGGAAAGAGTTATGTCCTAACCAGTTCGCACTGGAGATGACTCCCTGGTTCTCGGGGAGTACCCAGGCAGTCCAGGTGTCGACGTGGCCGATGGGCTTGCTCTCAAGCGCGGTGCCACGAATCCAATCGCGCATCCATCCCATATAGCCCTCGATTTCAGCACCAGTGGCGCCAACACCGGCGTTGTTAGCAACACCCTGGGGCGAGCTGCGGTACAAGTCCTCGGAACCGACGCTGATACCGATGATGCGGTCTGTGAACGCGGGGCCAAGGTCGCGGGCGGCAGCGAGAAGAGCGTTCAGCTCATTCTCGTACACGGCGCGGCCGGCGGAGGCCCACAGGCCGACGAGGATCTTGGTGTCGGTGTCGATGGCGGCGCGGAAGGCTTCGATGGGGGACGCGGCGGTGCCGCACTGGATGGAAGTGTAGAGGCGGGCGGCCTGGAAGCCCTCGGTGCCGGGGAGCGACTTGGCGTCGTTGAAGTAACGGATGAAGTCGCTGTAGCCGCGGCAAGAGCCGTCGTTGTTTGTAGCGCCGTAGTTGAAGCCCTTGACTTGGGCTGAGGCGGCGGTGGCGAGCGCCACGAGGGATGCGATTGAGGCCTTCATTATGAATATAAATACGATTACTGATTACAATTGAAGATAGACGCAATACTGGAGAGACTGGGAAGCCTCATCGTTTTGTATGCTACCATATTTTGCCCCTAGTTTGTACCGATCATCATCGCCAAGTTCAACATGACGTTAAGAGGCTCGTGTCTGACGTGTCGGAAGCATTTGGCCCGCTTTACGAGCTTTAACGAGGTGACCAGCCGAGCGCCACGCAGCTCGATAGACTTGGCGTGCCAATCCTTAGAACTCTTGTTGGGGTGAGATGCAGGGACTAAACAAATTTTTACCAGAAGTAGACTGGTACGGGTATAATTAGACCTCCGGGTATTGAATATGCAACGTCAGAGCGTGCCCCATGAGGATGTCAACAACGTGGAGTGAGGAACATTAAGAACGTTGCTGCTGTGTGGTGCAGAAGCCTCGCCCTAGTGGAAAGTTTGTCGTGATTGTGACGATCTGACAGTCGTATCCTCTGCATGATCCTCCATGATCTCGACGATGACGACAAGCGCGTGCGTTAGAACATAGCTTATGGCACACCCGCAAGTTCGAGATTATTCACAAACCATGTGCCACAGTCGAGATCCAATACGCGCGTCCAGTCTCCAGAGTGGTTTGCGTTGGAATTGGCACCCCTTACCAAGAACACATTGAATAGGCATGGCTAATTGCGAGTCTTCTAGACGCGCATGGCACTGTGCAGTCAGTGGCCCCGAGAGTGTCTTTTGCAGTGGAATCAAGATCGGGCCCCTGTAGACGAGTGTTAACGAAACGCATTGTCTCTGGCCCATGGTCACTCCAGTGGCTCCATCTCTGAGCATTTGCATCGCGAGAGCATAGCGGTGTGCGAATTGTTCTCGCCTGCTACCTTGGTCACAGAGGAGCCTGCACCGTAATCGATCATGCAGCGTATCAGCGTGTGTCTTCCGAGAGATCAGCGCCATATACAGGACTATGTCAAGGCTGTGCTCGGGTAAGCGGAGAACAAAGGGGCTGTCCTCGCGTGTTTGTTGCGTGTTTTCCTGCACCATGCATGATCAGGGCCATATAGAGGTCTGCATTGCGAGATAGATAGCTGTGTAACAGCAGAGAAGTCGACATTGGGAAATGAATCATTATGTTGGTATAGAAAGAGCTGGAGAGAGATCAAATGACTAAAGGTGACACGAGCTTTGAGGAAATTGATGCTTGAGAGCGAGCATAGCGCAAGCCTTGGCGGCAGGTCGAGAGCCTCACAAGCCAGGCTATCTTCAATCCCTTAGAAACATCTTATAGCTAGCGCTTTCTGTGACCTCCTTGTATGGGTACCCTATCTCTCCCAGGAAGTCAGTCAATTTCGCGCTCTCTTCTTGCTTGCACTGGATGCCAGCAAGAATCTTGGCGACATCACCACCGTAATTTCGGTAGTGGAAGAGACTGATGTTCATGCCGGGCTGCATTGTGTTCAAGAACTTGTTGAGCGCGCCGCCCCGTTCAGGAAATTCGAACATGAACATGTGCTCGTCGGCGGCGGCGCTGCGACCGCCTACCAAGTACCGGATATGCGATTTGGCGAGCTCGTCCTGAGACAGATCGGTTGCTTTCATGCCTTCGGCGGCAAGGCGAGTGATAAGGTCAGGAAGGTCGCGAGACCGTGTGGCAGCCTTGAGCTCAACACCGACCAAGATGTTGGCTTCCTCTGGCCCAGAATAGCGGTAGCTGAACTCTGTAATGCCCATGGGGTGGATGGTAGAAACCAGCTTTGCGAAAGCTCCTGGTGTCTCGGGTATGGTAACGGACAGCAGAGCCTCTTTGTTCTCACCAAGTGCGGCGCGCTCGGCGACGAAACGCAGGCGGTCGAAGTTCATGTTTGCACCACTTGCGATTGCGACAAGGCCTCGCTCACGGTCAGGAGAGGGGTTGCGGCTGACCCACTTCTTCAAGCCGGCAAGGGCCAGGGCACCAGCGGGCTCGACAATGGATCGAGTGTCCTCGAACATGTCCTTGATGGCGGCGCACGTCTCGTCTGTCGTGACCTGGACGACCTCGTCGACAACCTCGCGGCAGATGCGGAACGTCTCCTCGCCCACCGTCTTGACCGCTGCTCCGTCGGCGAACAGACCAACCTCCTTCAGCAGCACGCGGCGGCCGGCCTTCAGCGACTCGACCATGGCGTTTGCATCGTACTGCTCGACACCGATGATCTTGACGTGGGGGGCAATGCGTTTGATGTACACGCCGATGCCGGCGATCAGGCCACCGCCGCCGACACAGCAGAAGATGGCATGCAGCTTCTGCAAATTGGTCTGACGCAGGAGCTCCAGGCCGACGGTGCCCTGACCAGCAATGACGTATGGATCGTCGAAGGGCGGTATCGAAACGAGACTGTGCAGCTTCTCGAGGCGCGCGGCTTCGGCCTTTGCCTCGTCGAAGTCGGCGCCGTGCAATATGACAGAGCCGCCGAGGCGTGAGACGTTCTTGTGCTTGATGTCAGGGGTGCCCGACGGCATGACGATGGTCGCGGGGATCTTCAGGTGACGGGCCGAGTAGGCGACACCTTGGGCGTGGTTGCCAGCGCTGCAGGCCACGACGCCGCGCCAGCGGTCCTTCGGGTCGAGGTGGGCCATCTTGTTGTAGGCGCCGCGCAGCTTGAAGCTGAAGACGGGCTGCAGGTCCTCGCGCTTGAGCAGCACATTGCATTCGAGGCGGTTGCTGAGGTTGGTGGCGTGGGTAAGCGGCGTCTCGTCGACGACCTCGTAGACGCGGGACGTGAGGATCAGGCGCAGGTACTGCCGGGGCTGTCAGGGTGCTGCTGCGGGCTCGGCGGCTCAATGGCGCCGTCACGTACGTCTGGGTGCCCGTTGGGCAGCAGGAAGGCCTCAGGGACCACATTGCGCTCCTCCGACCGCTCGCGGGGCGGACTGGGGTTCGCCGTGTACTCGGTGAGGGAGAGGCCCGTCGGCCGGGGTGTGCGCGGCGATGTGAGGCCGTTGGTGCCGTTGGGGCCATGAGCGCCGCTGGCGTTGTCTGGCGTCGTCGGCCGCGAGTAGTCTTCTATGGCTGCCATTGTGTGTCAGTCGTGTCGTGGAGAGCGGCGGTTCGAAATTTTGGCTGTGACGGTGAGTCGCGCCTGCATCGGAGGCAGGCATCGCCGGGGCCACCCCGACGTGGGGCTTGCTGCGGGGGACGTTTGCATGTCCACAGCGATGCACCCGTACAGATTGCAGCGTCGAGCATCGAGGAATGTCGCCGAGTGCGTGTCTGTCATGCAGACGTCTACGGTGGCTGCTTGGATGTGCAACCCGCCGCAAGCCCGTCAGGTGACAACATTCCAGTGTTCAGCGAGCTCGACGAATGCAGCAGGTGCGGAGTTAACACGGAGCAAGCTTGTACTTTGTAGGCGGTTGACAAGAAAGAGCCGACACCCCAAAGTCCGCTTTGCTCGCAGCTTTTGTAATAAAGTAACAACAATAGGAAATATGGAATCTGAATTATCAATCTTGTAGAGGGCCCTTTTCTCTATAATATTGTCTCTTTAGATCCTAATTTTAGATTGTCGTTATAAGGTAATATCGTTATAAAAGGGTCGTCGTTATTGATGTTCCTTCAATTTTCGTGCCCTGGTTTCGGCTCGTTTTTATCAATATCAACTGCGTCACGAGCACCACAGTTGACGCTGGTACGAACACCGCAAAACGTGGTGGTATTACTCCGACAAGAAGCTGAGAACCATTTCGTTGAACTTCTCAGGCTTCTCCCAGTAGCACCAGTGCCCACCCCACTCCACCGCGACGCCCTTTGCCAGTCCCGCGCCTGTGCCTCCGTTCGCCAGCTCCACCACCTTCAGCGGCCCAGCAGCCGGGAAACACCCACTTCTCGTGCTCGCAACAACCAGAGTCTTCGTCGTGCTGCCACTCTCGGGCCCAAAGCTGTGTTGGATCGCATCCCGCCAGTCCAGTGCTGTGTGGTCAGCCATGAGCTTGCCGTACCACCAGCCGTCGCCTTTCAGGGCCTCGGCCAGGAAGAACGCTTCGTCGTCCTGCCACTCTTTCGAGTCTGACGTAGGATCACCAGGCTGAGGATATGCTCTGTAGCCTAGACAAGCCGCGATCGTGCCTAGGTGAGCAGCCTTTGGGTCGCTGCCTAGCATGTCTTGCAGCCCTTCGAGGGCCTGTGGGTTGTTGAGTCCTCGATTGCCATACTCTGCCCCCCAGTCTGACACGTAGTTTTGCAAAGGCGCTTGGTCGACATATACGACACGTGAGAACGTCCGTGAGCTAAATAGTTCACAGTAGGACCTATATCTTCATCAGTTGGATATCTTCCTTGCGTGACTATGTTGTTGTACCAGATGATGGCTGCTCCCAAACTTGTGCCAATAGCTGATATTTGACCCTCGGGTAGTTGTAAATGCTCGATCAAGTTTCTCAAGTCTACTGCCAGTCGTGCAACGTGGTACCCGCCGCGTGGCTTCTCAGACTCGCCGTGCCCACGCAGGTCAGGAACGATAACATGGTGTTTCTCTGCAAGGGCAGACACGTTTTTTTGGAACACCTGCCCAGAGCCTGTGAAGCCGTGGAGCTTGATATTGTCAACACATGTCGTCGCTAAGATCTTGGATCATGGCCCTACCAGAATCAACGGGGGACTGCCACTAGAGCCATGTGTGGCGTAATGGAGTTCCACTCTGTCATTTGCTTTGAAAGTGGGCATACTTCAACTGATGGTGATAGTGTAGGACTGGTGATTAGATAGTCTCAGATTAGCGACTGAGATCGATTCGCAGCTAGTCTGACAGTGGTAAAGCGCAGACCTTTGCACGGGCCTTCCATTTCTCTACCCCATCCCTACCACAGTCTGTACTTCATGGAACTTGGTGCGTGTCTACTTTACACGACGATAGAGGCATGTTGTCTAGAGTCGCTCTGCATCTCGGCTCCATGCGAGCAGGACTAGCTCATTCAGTCTGAGAACGTTCTCTCAAGCTCCGACCCAAGAAGAGACACAATCGCTTCGTACGCGCTTCGGTACTGCAGTGGCCGAAGTTGGGTAGAACCCAGGACTATGACTGTACCAGAGTTCTCACCAAACCGAGACTGTTGTGCGACGTTGTTCGCAGATTGTACCCCGGCTGTACATCTAGCTCCGAATGTAGCATCACGGCCAATCAGACGTCCCAAAAACCTCCCGCTTGCTCTTTCCGTGCGTTCGCGGGGCTAGGATGTGCTTGCCGACAGCGGCAACGTTGTCCGGCAGAACGTATACCCAATTGACTACTACGTGGGTTTATATAATATATCACGCAAAGCTCCCTCGTAGGACCACATCTTCACACCACAATTAACACACAATGGCACCAAACTGGGACAGACTCATCCGCTTCATTGCCACAGATGGCCGTGAACTGCGGGGTCAACCGATTCTGCCCTCCCCCGACTTTGACGTCGGCACAACAACAGAAGCCACAGGCCTCAAAGCCAAGGTAATCAGCGTAGCAAACGGCGACATCTTCGACGCCGCCACCAAAGTCACAGACGAAGAAGCCACAGTCAAGACCCTCCTCGGCCCCGTGACCGTCGACGAAGTCCCCATCATCCGCTGCATCGGGCTCAACTTCATCAAGCACAGTGAGTCCCTTTCAAAAACCACGATACCGCAGACTAAGCATCTAACCCGCGCAGTCCAAGAAGGCGGCCGCACCCTGCCCCCGCACCCCAGCACCTTCATCAAAGCCAACACCTGCCTGCAAGACCACAACGGCCCCATCGTGATCCCCAAGATCGCGCAGGACAACCAAGCCGACTACGAAGGCGAACTGTGCTTCATCATCTCGCGCGACTGCAAGGACGTCGCCGCCGCAGACGCGTACTCGTACATTGGCGGCTACGCAGCCGGCAACGACGTGTCGAGCCGCAAGTGGCAGCGCGACCCGGCACTCGCGGGCACGGTCCCGCAGTGGAACTTCTCAAAGGGCTTCGACACGTATGCGCCCGTGGGGCCGCAGCTGGTCAGCACGCGCGTGGTGCCCGAGCCCAGCGTGTTGCAGCTGCAGACGCGCGTCAACGGGGAGCTGAGGCAGGACAGCGGGATCGACGATTTGTGCTTTAAGATCCCGGAGTTGGTGGCGTTTTGTAGCCAGGGGACGACGCTGAAGAGGGGCACGCTGGTTATGACGGGGACGTGTGCGGGGGTGGGGTATGCGATGAAGAACCCGCAGTTCTTGAAGCCGGGGGATGTGGTCGAGGTTAGTGTGACGCCGGAGATCGGGACGGTGAGGAACACGGTGGAGTTTGCGTAGGGTATTTGCACCGGAAGGCAAGGAAAATGTGCATGTTTGAATGTAGAAGACTCTCAGCATTGAGTTGGACGTTGGAAATTTCAGTCCCTCATCATATGCATGAAATGTTCACTGTCTATACCACTCCATCCATATATAACACAAGCACGTCTCCAGTTCAAATCAAGAGAAAATGTCTGCCGCGTGCTACAGATCAAGCCTGATGATGCATTCAGGAGCGGGCAACGGGGCAACAGCAAGGGCAGGTCTTGACTGTGTAAGAAAGAGTCAAAGTTGGTGCAGACAAGACATCACAGTGACCAAAAAACATTTCATGAGAGGAGCCGCTTGGCTCGAGGAAGGGGTATCATTCAATCATCAAAGTAACTCCTAATTTTTCCGTTGCCGTTTTTTCGCCTTCGATAATGCAGCAGATATTGCCGCAATATCTGCCTCGACGTCTTCGTCATCTTCGCTGTCATCATCGACGTCGGGAGTCTCGAGGGACACGCCGCCAGCGAGATCAGCTTCCGCGGACTCGTCCTCATCCTCGTCGACCTCGTCGTCTTCGTCGCTGAAGCCGTCGAACTCGCCGTCAGTCTTTTCTGCCTCGTCTTGAGGCGCGCCAGTGGTGTCGGTGGTGGCAGCAACGCTTGTGGCGGCGTTGCTCTCAGTGCCGCGCTTCCTCTTCTTGCTCATCTCGCCGAGGGCACCGTCGCGGCCCTCAACACCGATAGCAGGGCCTTGTCCGCCCTCCTTGTACGGTGGCGGTGTGAACCAGGGGAGCTTTCCACGAATCCAGTCGTTCAAGACCAGCTTGGCAGCACCGTCAATGTCAGCCTCACCGCCCTTGAGGAGACGCCCGCTCTTTCTGCAGAGGATCTCGAGGAATGTGACAGCATCGGTGGCAGGCTCCTTCAGATCGTATGTGCGCTGCAAGTACTTGGGCTGGACCCGTCTGAGAACGGCAGGGATGTACTGTGCAGGATACTCGACGTTCTCAACTCGAACACTGCCTCTCAACAGCAGGTCCTCGTCTGTGTCGTTCTGGTTTGGCGGTACAATACCCGGGCAATCGATCATGTAGATTCTCTTCATGAGTGTGATGTACTGCCAGACCTTTGTCTCGCCAGCAATAGGCGCGACAACGCACACCTTCTTCTTCCTCAAGGTGTTGATGATGGAAGACTTTCCGGTGTTGGGGTAGCCGACCATACCGACGGAGATCTGCTTACGGTCGCTGTGGAGGGAAGAGAATTGGCGGAGGAGGGCGATGAGAGAGCCCTTTCCGAAGGAGTTGTTGATGTTGGCGTGGAAAGCTGCGGCCTGTTAGATGTGTTTTGATAAAGTGAACGAGATACATACCGAGAGTGGGGAACTCTTGGCTGAGATGTCTGACCCAGGCAGCCTATGATAATGTTAGCCATTGTCTGCAATCCACTGCAAAAGCATGACGAAGACGAAGGCATGTGTGAAGCGTTACTAAGAGGGCCGCCACAAGGATCCGCCAGGCGGAGTCGGCCCTCAACTCAAACAATCACTCTGAACTCTAGCGACAGCGACCAAAACGGAAGCCGTCAACCCGCAGCCAAGACGGCGTAAGGAAGGCGAGTCGTTCTCAATTTTCCCAGTTTGTAACAGGACCAGTTCATGGAAGGTATTTCGCGAGGAAATGAATAGGTACTTGACTTAAAATGGGATTGGAGGAGGGGAGGGAGGGGGTGGGAGGGGGTGCACTTACTGCTACCTTGGAGGGCACGAGATCGACCTTGTTGAGCACAAAGACCAGATGCTTGTGAGGCGCCTCGGTACGGATGTACTTCTCTACACTGCGACAGCGTGTGCCGTCGGGGTCACGGGCGTCGAGGACGTGCAGGATCACATCACTGGAGTCGATGACCTTGTACAGCTCGTTCCAGATGCGCTTGGAGGTACCCTTCATGAAGATGAACTCGCGAGCAGTAGCCAGGTCGCCATCCTTGTTCTCCTCGTCGGCCTCGCCTGACGTGCCAGACAGGAGCTTGGCCTGCTCGAGGCGCTCGGTGTAGCTCTCGTGCATGGTGTCTGTGCGGGCGGCCAGGTCCTCGATGGAGCTGAACTCCAGCTTGGGCTTCTTGCGCTGCGCCTTGGTGCCGAAGGTCTCAGAGAAGGGCTGCGAGGAGACGGCGATCTTGGCGGCGTGCTGCTTCAGGCCGTTGATGTTGCCCTTTTCCTCAATTAGGCTCATGGGCAGCTTGTTGCGCTTCATGAGGAAGGTGGTGGGGTTGGAGGCCTGGGACTGCACGGCAGAGCGGAAGGAGTCGAGGGCATCCTGGGAGATGACACGGGTGTTGTTGAACCACTTGCGGTTGGGCTCGACACGGGCGACGGGAGCCTCGCGGGACTGGTACGAGGCGGCCTGGGTGATGTCTCCGGAGGCGTTGCGGGTGGCCTTGCCGTCGGTGAGGCGCTTGAGAACCTTGACCTTCTTTGCAGAGCTGAGGGGGGTGAGCCGTGTGCATTTTACTGCACCCTGCACTGCACCACACCAACCAGTGCAGTTCAGTGCAGGACAGCGAATTGGCACTTACCGGTAGAAGTTCTCGCCCTTGACCTTCACGTTGCCCATGCCATCGCCGGTCTTGCCCTGGCGCTCCTTGCGCGCGGCCTCTTTCTTTCCAGATCCCATGGCTGCTGTGTTGCGGTGGTGGTGAGGACTGCGTCTGCCCGGCAAAAAAAGTTGCGAAAAGACGCTGCGGACTTCCTTTGGGCCTAGCGCGGCTTGGCGGCATTTTCGCAGCGCAGCCAGCGACGACGACGTCTCGCAGCCGCCATCGCCATCGCAATGCCGCCCAGGATCCCCGCCCGCGCCCCGAGGCCTGCAGCGCCGCGCTGCCTGCACGCCCGCCCGTTCAGCGCGTCGCCGGCCGCGCTGGCCCTGGGCCCGCAGTCGCCCAACTACATCGAAGTGCCCCAGCCGCTGCAGCCGACCTTCCCTCGCGCCCCCGACGTCAAGGGCCACCTGCCCGTCGCCCGCGATGTCTTCGACACGCGCACTGCACATCCCAAGGAGTCGCCCGAGTTCCTCAGCAAGACGGCCCGCGACCCCAAGGCCCGCAAGGTGCCCGGGCCCTACAGCCGCGACGCCGACGTGCGCCTGTACAAGCAGCGCCTGGCCGACGCGAGGCGCGGGGCGCTGAAGGACGGTGTGCAGGAGCTGCACGCGCGTAAGACTAAGGCGGACGCCCAGCACCTCGCCCGCATCCAGGCCAGCGGCGCCCTGCGCACCCGCCTGGCCATGGCGCCCCGCCGCAAGGTCGACGTGCTGACCGAGACCTCGGTGTCCCCGGGTGTGCGCGACTTCCTCGCCGACGCTCTGCCCACCGCCGATAAGAACATCGACGCCCGCCGCCGCGCATACAACCGCCGGCAGGACGCCCAGCGCGCCGTGCGCGACTCGCGCCTGCACGACCTGTACACCAACGCCCGCACCTTCATCGTCACCGAAGCCCAGCTGGACCAGGCCATTGAAGACGCCTTTGGCACCGAGGAGGCCCCAATTGGGTGGGATACCCGCGGCAACGTCGGTCCGCGCGCCAGTGGCAACGAGGGTCTGTCGCCCTGGAACGGCCCCATGCCCGAGGGCGTGGGCGACATGATGAGCAAGCTGCGCGGCGGCGAGGGTGTTGGTCTGGCCAAGGAGCGCATGAGGAAGCTGGCCGAGGAGCTCACGGGAGGAAAGATGTAGGCGGTCCTGGGGACGCGGCTGTAAGATCTGTATACTATGGATGCGGCCGTGTGACAACATCACCGCCGTATACCAATTGCATATTGTTGTACATGACGCCTCACTCGTCTACTCTTACAAGCGCTGGTGAATCTTCGTGAACGACGGTGACACTGCCGTTTTGCAGACACGTGACGCGTAGTGACGGCAGAATCGCGATGTTGTCGCCATCCTCATGCAGCCGTACTGGCGCGTTGCCCTTGCGTGAAGTTGGAATCGTCTGAGACCAGTTCACGCATGACTGTCTCTGACTGCAGACCGCGCATGTCGAGGCAGATTGGCGTGTCCTGGATCAGGGTAGGTGCACTGTGCAACTTGAACACTTCACAACCAGTCCTGGCCTCTCCTCTCTCTCGTCTCACCAGAGCTCGCGTACGCCCCCCTCTTCGCCGTCTTCGACCCCATCCTGCACAGCCCAATAAGGTGGTGCACGCCCGCCACAACCCCGTCGATAACCTGCACATCCTCCCCGACCGCCTCCTCAACCGCCGCCTTCAAATCCGCCATCCCCGCAAACCCCAGGAGCACCACGTCCGCCCCGTCCGCCACAAGCTCCTTGCCCACCTGCCCCACAACCCGCATCACCTCGTCGCGCGGCCGCTCCTGCAGCCCCAGCACCCCTATCTCACAGCTCCTCACGCCGACACAAAACCCCGCGAACCCGGAGCTCCTCACACTGTCCTCGAGCGTGTACCGCGCACGCGCGCCGCTGCACAGCACCCCGAAGCGGCTGCCCAGCGTCTGCGCCGCGAACAGCGACGCCTCGAAGATACCGACCACGGGCTGCGTCAGCTCCTCGCGCAGCATCGCGATCAGCGCGTGGTCGCTGTAGCTCGCCACCAGGAACGCGTCGAACTGCCCCGCGTGCTGCAGGATGCCTTGCACCGCGACCGCCGCGGACATGACGTCGTCGAATTTGCCCTCGATGGCGGACGGCGCGGGGGGGAGTGCCGTGCAGCCGACGAGTACCACGTTGGAGGACAGCGTCGGGAGCACCATGTCCACGCATGCCCGTGTCATGGCGGCCGTGGAGTTGGGGTTGCAGAGTAAGATGCGGATGGGTTTTGGGGCGGCTTGGGCGCCGCGCGAGGCGGCGGTTCTGACGATGGAGTTTGAGCGGGGGAGGATGGGGCCGGGGGGTTGCGAGGGTTTGGTGGGCATGTCGAAGGGGATTCCTGATTGGGACATGGTGGCGTGGGGGAGTGGTTGAGGTGCGGGTGGCACGGGAGCTGGTGCTGCTGCGGTGGTGGTGAGGGAGCGGCGATGTCCCCGCGCGGGTTTTGTGGGGAAGGGCGATGATCTTTGCCACGAGGGTTGACGCGCGAGTGTTGGGTGGGTGCTTAAGTTGACGTTCGGGTTGCCCCTGATTTCCATCCAATGCACGGGAATAACATGCAAGACGCAGCGTTGAGGCTCCCGTGGGGTTTGTAGTCTAGCATGATAGCGAATGATGAAAAGCACATGAATATGGATACACCTCTCCACCCCCAACAAACCGTCTAGATTTTGATCGTCTAGATCTTCGCCCTCGCTGCCCTCTTCTCCTCCAACTCCTTCCTCTTCGCCTCAAACCGCTTCTTCGGCGCATCCTCCACAAACCGCTCACTCAGCGCATCCACCGACCTGACCACCGCCAGCAACCTCGCATCCCGGATCGGCTCATTCTGCAACCTCTTCATCTCACACATACTCTTCCCATCGCCGACCGCCAACTGCTCCTCCAAGAACCCGACCACCTTTGCATGAAACGCGTCCCCCGTCTCCTCCCACACGTAGTTGTACAGCCCCGCATCCAGCATCTCGCGCGCGCTCATCTTGCGCCCGAACATCAGGAAGTCGTTGGCGCGGTGCACGCCGATGGACTGCGTGAACGACAGCGCCGAGCCGTTTTCCGGCACCAGGCCGAGCGCGCTGAACGGGCATTGCAGCCACGCGGTTGACGAGGCGAGCACGATGTCCGCGATGCCGGGGAACCAGGCGGCGCCGCCGCCGACGGCGGGGCCGTTGAGCGCGAGGATGAGGACTTTCTTGTGGTCGATCATCGAGCGGAGGAGTTCTTGTGCTGGGCCGGGTGAGTGCGTGCTCGGACATATATGTTTTATGTATATATGTAGAGAGAAAGGGGGAGCATACCATATCCAAATCGCTGCAAGAACTTCATCTTCTTGACTGCCAAGTCGGTGATGGGTGTGTCCTGCATTTTCGCTCAGCGGGTGCGTCTCACTTCAACATATTGCATACATACATCGTCCGAGGCGATACCGCTGACGTCTGCGCCGGCGCTGAAGAAGCGGCCCTCGCCTGTGAGGACGGTGAAGACGGTTTCTGGGTGCTCGTTCAGGACGCGGAGCGCTGAAATGGTGTTCTGGATCAGATCGCCGCCGAACGAGTTCAGCGTCTTGGGCCGGTTGAACTGGTGCGCGTGAGACGTGTTCAGGTGGACAGAAATAGTTTTCTGGAGCCGGTTGACATGTGTGTACCTTGATGATCCCGATCTGGCCCTTGATCTCGAACTTGATATCTGTGTACTGGGCGGCCATGATGGCGGTTGCTCGTTGCTGGGTCCTGTGGCTAGCTCTTTCTGACCAAGTTGTGGTCTTGTGGGAATTGGGTCGTGGGACTTGACTCCAAGTGCTTTCCTCCACGGGTTTGGCGTCGTGGGGAGAATGTTGCAGCGCGTCTCCAGATATGAGGTTGTGATGATCGGCGTCCGAGTCGCAACCGCGGCCCCGCAAAACGGTGTTCCACAGCCTCGGCTCGTCGACATGTGGGGAGAGTCATGCACTTGCTCGTTCAGTAATCTGTCAACGTACATCTCAAGATTCTCAATATCAGTAATTACACGATCGGCGTGTGAAATGCTCAAACATCTGAATTGCAATGAAGGCTAACTTGCGAAACTAAAGCAGACAAAGCACAAAGTAAACTCTGTCTAAAAACTACACGACGATCTATGCAAATGCTTCACGCAAAGAACTCCACGCAAAACTCCACGCAAATGCAATACTCCCCCCTCCGTTCAACGTCTCCTACCACGTCCACCCCTCCAAGGCCCCTGCTTCGACCCTGGGGCCTTACCTCCACGCGATCCCTCCTTTCCCTTGCCCTCCTTCGCCCCGTCCTTGGCCTCATCTTCTCCCCCGTACTCCTCACCCCTAGCCGCTGCCGCGATTAAATCTTGCAAGCTAGCTGGCTTCGCACTCGGCGTCACAGGCGTAGGAATGCTCGAAGCATAGCGACTACCACCCAGGCCGCCCTTGGTCGCGCTCTTGCCTGTCGCGGCCGGGGTTTTGGGGCCGGGGGTCGTCGGCGCGTCGCCCAATGCCTCACGCACTGGGGTTTTCACCTGATCACCCAATAGCTCACGCACTGGGGTCTCCAACAGATCGCCAATCTTTACACTACTCTTGGTCCCGAGGGCCGGGCTTGCGCTAGCCTCCTCGACCTCGTCGCTCCAGGAGGTTTTCTGGGGCGCTGGCCTGGTGGCAGGGGCTTTGCTTGCTGCAGCGGTGGCGGCAGTGGGCTGGTTGGCCGTGTCGATCTTCGCCGCTGGTGTGGGCGTGGAGGTCTTCGGCTCTGCTGGTGCTGAAGACTGTGTCGCTGGGGTGGGAGCTGGCGCCTTCGACTCTGTCGATGTCGATACCTGCTCCTCGCTGTGCGATTGAGTAGGCGCCTTATGCTCCTCGACCGCCTTGCGAGCCGTGACCAGCCAAGCTGGATCCGCATCGGGTCGTACAGACAGCTCGTTATGCCAGTGAGGAGGGTACTTGATCTCGGCCCCGTCCGCCTTGACGTCTACAAAGTTTTTCGCCGCCCATTCCTGGTCCCAAGCCCTGCATTTGGGGTAATGGTCCTTCGTGAACGTGAAAGTGGGGGTGTCGTTAATTGTCACGTCACATCTGGTGCATTGCTGCGTGGTAGCGAACTCTGCGTCGAAAATAGGCAGCACTTCATACGGCTCATTCTTACCCCGTGGTCCGCTGGACTGTCTGTTGGCCAGCGAATCGTACAGCTGCTGACTACTCGGGCGTCGACTGGTCGGCGATGCGGCACTCTGATTATCACTCGGGCGTCTGCCGGACGGCGCAACATACCGCTGATAATCACTCGCCCGTCTATCAGTGCCTTGCGCCGGCCCAGTGAAGTTAGCATAAGCCGGTTCAGTACTCTTAGGCGGAGGTGCGGTCGCGACCGCGCCAGCGTCAGCGTAGCGGCTACCCTTCATCCCGTGGTATGTCTTCGTGGTGTTTTCGGTCATCTCCGGTATAACAAGGCCAGGCATGATTGGTGATGTACCTCGAGTCGCTGCTCTAAGGTGAAGTTCAGGGTTGATCAGTGATGCAAGATCTATAGCTTTTCCCTTTCGGTCCGGAGTCAAACCAGTAGGTGTACGGCCGGTAAGAGGGGTGGTAGGTGAATCAGTGGCGGCTTTCTGGATAGAAGGTGCAGAAGTAGTATTAACAGCAGCGGGCTTTTTTATAGACGTAGGTGCTGCTTTGCTTGGTTGGGTCGGTACCGACTTTCCGCTGTCAACACTTGGTGTGGACTTTGGTTCACTTCCGGGCTTTGGAGGCTCGACCACATTATCATTCTGCCCATCAGTTACCGGCTGTGTCTGCTCGACGATCTCGCTTGTGGGCACAACCTGCGGGACGGGTGTGGTGCCATCTGACTTAGCGAATTTGAAAATCCCTGGCATGAACACCGGTGCATCGGCTTTCAGCAGTGCACTTACTCCCAATCTGGTGGAAACGGGCTTCGTGGGTACCTTCGACTGTACTATGGATGCTGCGTCTCCACTCGTTCCCAACTCCCCTGTCTTCTTAGGAGGTGAGGACGGTGTAGGATTTGAAAGGACTGTCTCAGCCTTCGGAGGCGTGCTGTTGCTTTGCGTATTTGCCTCACTTGGTTTTACGTTTTGTGAGTTGGATACAGGAGGCATATGATCAGACTTAGGCTTCTGCTGCGTCTTCGGGGTCTCAGCTGTAGTCTGTGCAGCGTTGTCTGTCGGCTCTTCGGTGCTTTTGACTGCGTCCGGCGTCTTTGCAACAGATGAATCCTGCTCTGAGGTATTTTCTGTGCTTGTCGACGCGGCCGAAACCGACTTGGCTAGAGGAGCATCGAGCTTTTGTCTTAAAGCTTGCTCGGCGGTGCTGGCACGAGATTGTGCGTTCGCCAGCTGCTTCTTAAGCTCGTCAATCTCCGTTCTATGCAGTTCAAGTGACTTCGTGTTGATCTCGATATTCTGATCAACTTGATGTTGTAATACCTGCGATCGTTCCTCAGCGGTGTTGAAACGAGATTGTGCGTCTACCAGCTGCTTCTCAAGTTCGACAATCTTTGTTCTCTGTTGTTCAAGTGACCTTTTGTTGATCTCGATATTCTGATTAACTTGCTTTTGCAATCTCTGTGATTGTTCCTCGGTAGCGTGGGAATGAGACTGTGCGCCTACTAGTTCCTCTTGAAGCTTTGCCAACTTGGCTTGGAGTTGATCAACCGTCTGCTTGCTGAGATCGAGCTGTTGTTGCAACTGCTTTGCTTTTTCCTTGGCCTCCTCGATAAAAAAGTCAGAAATATTGCTGTTGTCCTGCATGTCTCCAATTTGTTGCTCATACGCGCTGTTTTGCTGCAAAGTCTTCTTTTTAAATGCATCATTCTCTTGCTGAAGCGTATGGTAGACTTTTTGAAGCGCATTATAGTCCTGCTCAAGCTTACGGTTCTCCTTCTTAACCGAGTCTAAAGAAGACAGATCCTTGTTCTCCAACTCTTCAATCTGCTTATGATGTGCGGCGGCTTGCTGCGAGATTCGCTCTTCAAGATTGCTCTTCTCTTGCTGAGCTGATTCTGAAAGTGTTTGTAACTTTTTCTCCAATTCCGTAACTCGCTGATGAAGCTCTGCCTCACGCCCGACTTTCTCCTCCAGGCTCTGTATCACCGACGCAGTAGTCTGGTTACTGTTCTCCAGGGCCTGAACCTGCTTCTTGAGAGTCTCGTTCTCTTGCTTGGCTAAGTCTAAAGAATGCTGGTCCGTGTTCTCCGATTGCAAGCTCTTGATTTCTTCACGAAGCCTCTTCTCAAGCTCGTCTTTCTCTTTCAGCAACTCTTCAGCTCGGGCAGAAGACTTCTCGTTATCGTTCTCTAGGGTCTTGATTTTACGCGAAAGATGCTTCCTGGTATCGTCCAGCCTGTTCTCGGCCGCGTCCAAATCAGCCTGATACTCGTGCTCCTTTTCCTTCATCTGACGACGAAGCTTCGTCTCAAGCGCGTCTCTTTCGTCAAGTCTCCGGTCAGCCATTTCCACAGCGGCCATTCTTCTCTTCTCCAGATGCTCATATTGCCGAGATTGCTTCTCCAGCAAATCTCGATATTGCTTCTCCACCACATCATCCTTTATCTGCAATAGTTTACCCAGCTCGAGATTAGCCTGGTCCTTATTCTCTGGGTCCTTGTTCTTCTGATGATCCGCGGTGCTCTGATTCGAAGGCTTCTGAGTCTGGGCCGACGGGGAGCTCTGCGCTTGCGCAACAGACGGGACATGTTTGTTAGTAGCAGGCGGGACATCTTCGTTGGTAGCAGGCGGGACATCTTCGACATGTACAGGCGGAGGGCCCTTCGAATTCGCAGCGGGCGGAACCTGTTGGTCGGCTGCAGGCGGAGGGGCGGATGTTGTGAATGCAGGTCCGCTGGGCGTGGGTGTAACATAGGTTTGAGGGACATTGCGGGTCCTACGGCAACAATTGTACAGGAGCCAGCTCAGAATACTGAAGACTAGCATGACATTCAGAGTGACCAGAGCGGCGTATAATGGCTGGGCTTGAGCGTGGCCGCGCAGTGCAATAGCTTGGTTATACGGTTGGGTAGGCGTGTAGGAGATGGTGTTTGGATGGCCCCAGATAGCAGGGACCGGAACGTTGGGAGCTGGTGGGGAGAAGATGGTGACATCTTCTAGATGCTCTTCTTCGAATGTTTCGACGTTGGGTGGCTCTTCGAGTGGCTCTTCGAATGGCTCTTCGAGTGGCTCTTCGGGTGACTCTTCGGGTGACTCTTCGGGTAGAGGCTGGTCAATCGTGGGGCTATGCCCTGCATGGCCGATTGCATGTTGGAGTACGATTACTGTACCAACGCTAGCTAGCGAATAAAGAATACTCTCGCGGAGTGGGTTTGCCAGTATCGCATTAAGCTGATCTCCCAGCCAGGCCATAATGCCTGGAATGTGGATATTATTTTAGAAAGTTGACGTGAATATAGTGAAGAAGATAATTTGGAGTAAAGGGACGCGGGATATTTAACAGCGGTGGGAAAGTTTGGCTTGACACTTTGTGGCTGAGATTCACTTCAAAGCACGTCCATTGTTTGTAGTGAAAGCTCTTTGTAGCATGTTTCCCTTCAAAGGTAGTAGCGAACGAACAAATCAGCATACTAATCTTAGAGAAGCGATATCAGTGACAAAGGGAAGCGCCACATCCTCTATCGAATGACAACCTCAATGGCCACTTCGTTGCTCCAAGACGCCTTTGAGTTGCTTTCTTTCCATGCTCTAGTCGTGTCAATCTCAAGCACATTCTCGCAGATGTCGCTGATCTTGACACAATGGCTCGCAATGGGTCTTCCAAAGATCAACGCCATGATATCGTCGTCCAGGTTACGATGCTTGAGGTCGGAAATGTAGACACCTTCATAATCGTTAGCTCCTTACGCAACAAAATGTCGACACACAATTCTCCTTACCATATGTACCCAGCACCTTCAGAGACGTCCAGATCCGCAGCCGACCTGATGAGCGATCAACGTAGCTGTCTGTATTTACGATTGCAGCAGCTCCAGTCATCTTGCCTAAGATACCCAAGTTGGCTACATCCACGTTATCTGGGCCTTTCACCTCATGGCTGCGCTTCAATTTGAAGGAGTGCAATGGAAAGGCAGAAAGTATCTCCCATCCGCGGGTCAACAACTCCAAGTGAACGAATGCGTCGTTACTCTCACTTGTGGTGGGCTTGGTGACGTGACCGCTGGTATGATTACGGATGATATATGTGCCCTTCTCCGCACCAGGGAACGAGTCTAGTCCGACCAGCTCGGAGAGCGGTCGATGTGTGCAGTTGAAAACACCTAGTATGCTGACCCCACTATGAGCTCTTCCGACATAGGTTGCAACCTTGAGCAGAACAGGGTCGTCATAGGAGTTATATGCCGATGTACTCTTACCCACGGTGTGAGGGCGAAGAATTACCGTATTATCGCGAGGAGTATTACCTGCCATCTGACCGATCAGGTCAAGATCGTGTTGTCCAGGCACATCTGTGATGTATATCGGCCCACCTGACACACAACGGCCAGCAGCATGGAATGATGCATAATCGTGCGAGGTTTGGAACATGTCCCAGTCAGGAAGGATATTGAGGTACTGATTGAGGATAGCGTTGTGCGCGTTGCAGAAGATGTGCCAAGGGTGAGATGCAGGAACCTCTGGGAAGAAGTCGTCAGAGTTTCGTAAGAGTATCCGCGGTTTGTTCGAGGGGAGCTGTGAATGGAAGATCATCTGAGGCGATTGCGACATGCAAGATATTGCCCTTGCTGAAAAATAGCGTAGCTGTGCGATGTTCCATGCATCCTGGTACGATCTGATCAATTCGCGGCGATCCGTAGCGTCGTCCAGCTCATCCAGAAAGAACTGGGCGTCGGTCTTCACCGAATCGATACCGGCGGAGCTTAGAAATTGATAGAAGTCTTTGTAGAAGCGGCCTACATCCTCTTGAGCAACTACAGTGAATTTGCCCCCCGACACCCCATCTTTTTTCTGAACGATTTTGGTTTTGTATTCTTTTGCAATCTTGCCCTCAGGTGCAATACCACCCCAGTAACCGAAAAGAGCATGCCATACTGCAATATGCTTGATGTTCTTGTACTTGCTGCGAACGTCGCCGATTGTCGCTTTGAGGCCGCGCGGGAACCCATTCTTAGTTGCTTCGAACTCAACCCACGCATTCTTGAATTGATCACCACCCTCATGGTTCTGGGCTGCGTAAGTGCTTGTCCTCTACTATGCGACATACTTACTAGAGACTGCCAATTGTCATCGATGATGAGATTGCTAATGTTGATGTTGTTCTTGGCCAGCGATCCCAGAGCATCGAAAAGCTTCTCTTCGGTAAGATGTTGCCCGATGCCGTTCCACGTGCAATACGAAAGCCCATCGTCTGGAGAGTAGATCACAATCTTAGTAAACCGAAGGCATGCATGAAATGCTGCGTGTCAAATCACTTACACCAGTTTTCCAGCCACTCTGGTTTGAAATCGTCTGTCAGCGCCTTGAATTCGGCTTCGGCCTCTTTGGACCCCACGCTGTATTTCATGACCAGCTTTCTTGCGTAGTACATGACCGCTGCTATTGCATGATTCAAGTCTTTGCCAACGGCAGCAACAATGTGTGAGATGCCGTCTTCTTCACTGTCATTGCGGGAGTGAATCACGATCCGTCCTTCGCCGTCATGACCCAGAGTCGTCAATACATCATCTACACCACTGACCCCCAGAATTACTAAGTGGGAGCCGTCTTCACGTTCGAACGTTGCGAGAACAGCTTCTTTGTCGGGCTGGAAGTTGTCCTTGCCCTGTCTTGGGGCCAGCCATGGGCTCCACAGACGGACTAGTGCAAACCAACGTGTAAAATTCAACGGCTTCCCCAACGCGTTGTTTGAGTATCCTGAGGTGGACCCAGACGCGGCGTTCACAGGACTGGTGATGGACCACAACAACGTCTCCGGTGAATCACTCTGTTCTTTTCCGATCTGCAGATACGGAGGCAGCCCTTGTATATAGTGCGTCAGATCATCGTTGAGTGAGTCCTGCGATTGGTAGATCAGGCGCCCGTCTGAGGTGGAGAATTGCTCGTTAGCCCACTTCCAGGGCTCCTCTTCACCAGCGCGGAAAGTGATGGTATACGACAACGATCCGCCATGTTTTGGGCGCCCAGGAAGCTCCAGCGTGAAGATCTGTCGGCGGACACTTGCCAGAGAGGATTTGACGATTGTCAGGGATGGTTCAGGTGCTGGCGCGAGATTTAGACTGGTCCATTTCTCTTTGTCCTCGAAGTTGTGCCATAATGCAGCCTCCCATGTCCTATCTGACCCGACCGAACTCTCAATTAAGACGGTGAACTTGACGGCTGTTGTGTCTGAGGGTACCGTCGTGGTCTGTCCCAGTGGGGGATGGCAGGTGAGTGCGGCATACATGTCAGCGGTAATGATACAAACAACAGTGGAAGAGGGTATGCAAGAAGCAGGTGTACGGTTGAGTAGTAGGACAGTCAATTGAGGGGTATATATGAGCAATCACGCAAGGAGACTCGACGTCGAGGCGTGGCAGTCTGGGCAGGTGACGTGCATGGTGCAGGTGCGGAGGTGTCGGCGATGCCGCGCACGGCCCGCTGGATCGTCACCTTCGAATTGTAGGTCGCGTTTTGCGCCAGAGCCATTGACAGCAATGTTGACGCTCAGACGCTTGTCGCAAGAGCGGCAGCATGTCAGTCGACAGCGCTTTTGTAGGCAGTATAGCCTCGCCCGAAGCGAAAAGCCGAATCAGCGATGGGCCAGCGAGCACGAATCCAGAGCTGCACGACTCGCCGAGTGGAAGGAACAGGCGGGCAGAATCAAGGCGGGCGCGCAGCAGAGCATGCTGAGTCTGCTGGAAGAGCGAGGATTCGTCAAAGACGTTGCTGGGTGAGTCTTCGCCCACCGTCCGCCCTGGCTGCCAGGTCGCTAACTGCCTGCAGCGGTCGCGACACACTCGACTGGGTCCTCACTGAGAAGCGTATCGGAGTCTATGTAGGCGTCGACCCTACCGCGCCATCCCTTCACGTCGGACACCTGCTGCCTCTCATGGCGCTGTACTGGATGTATCTCCACGGCTACTACACCGTCAGCTTGGTGAGCAACTTGCGCCGGACGGGGCGACCGCAGGTTAATGTGGGATAGCTAGGTGGAGGCACAGTGCAAATTGGAGACCCTTCCGGAAGAACGACTGCTCGTGCGCGTCAGGCTGCAGATGTGCGGACCATGCAAGTCGAGAGCATAAATCGCCAGCTCACCCAGCTCTGGACCAACGTCAGGTGCTTGGGCATCAAGCACCAGTACGCGCCAGAGACAAGCAGGAAGCGACAGTTGCTCAACAACTCGAAATGGCTGGAGAACCTCAGCGCTGTGGAGCTCATGCGGGACCTGGGGTCAGGCATGCGCCTGGGTACTATGCTCAGCCGGGACTCGTGAGTAGCCTCTGTTCTTTCGCAGGCACTCCTAACCCTACCGCAGAGTCAAGATGCGCATGGAGAGCGGCGAAGGCATGTCCATATCTGAGTTCTCCTACCCGCTCTTCCAGGCCTACGACTGGTGGCACATGTACGACAACAACGGCGTACAACTCCAGATCGGCGGCTCAGATCAGTACGGCAACATCTGCGCAGGCATGAATGCTGTGTCGCACATGCGCAATATCCACCATCCCAACGCGTTGCAGCAAGCAGAACCGGAGCCACTTCGTGCAGCATACGGCCTCACTACGCCCCTCCTCACCACCGCCTCGGGCGAAAAGTTTGGCAAGAGCGCAGGCAATGCCGTATGGCTTGACAAGACCATGATGAACTCTTTCGACTTGTATCAATATTTTATGCGCACCGCAGATGCCGACATTGAGCGCTATCTGAAGCTGTTCACATTCCTTCCCCTTGACGAAATCTCCCTCCTCGTGGAGCAGCAACGTAAAGACGCTTCGAAACGCATTGCGCAGCACGTTCTTGCAAAAGAGGTCGTCGAGCTTGCCCACGGCGCCCAGGACGCAAAAGTGGCAGAGACAGCGCACAGAGAAGCTTTCAGTCACGGTACAAACACCTTCGCTCTCGGCGCACTACGTAAGATCTTAGGAACAGCTAATCCCAACGGTGGGCTGGGTGCGCAAAAACAGCGGCTGACCGCATTCGATGCTAAGCTGTTGAAGTTTAAGCAAGAGTATGCCGCCTCTTCAACAGTTCAGCCAACGTCTAGCACATCTACCCCCATCTCTTCGCAGACGAAGAACGATTCTGTGGTCCACCTGCCGCTGTCTATTCTAAAACCTGGAGCATTTCCCCGTGTGCTTCACGCCGCTGGTCTCGCTTCCACGAAGAGCGAGGCGCATCGTTTGATCGCGAGCAAAGGCGCTTACGTTGTGGTTCCTAACTCCAGCAGTCAAACGTCTTCCACAAGTCTGAAATGGGCGCCCATCGAAGCGTCTTCTGAAGCAAACCCAGAGCACTACCTGATCGACTTCGAAGCATTGGTGTTGAGGAGCGGCAAGAGCAAGATCCAGGTGGTGAAGGTCGTGAGCGATGCGGAATTCGAGAAGTATGCTGTCGAGGCGAAAGCCAAGAAGGCGCAGGAAAAGTCAGAGCCGGAAGCGAAAGAAAAGTCAGAGCAGCAAGTAAAAGACAAGCTAGAGCAGGAAGCCAAAGACGACGCTGAGGAAGAGCAGAGCAAGAGTGCCGAGACGGCCGAGGCCGTTGTGAAGACACCGACTGGCGAAGCCGTGCCTTCCCAGCCGTCGTGAACGCGTGTATACCAGTGTAAGATAGCGGACCCTCTCCGCGCCTGTATAGCATCAGCATATAGACTCCAAAGTTCAAACCCGTGACACCATTCCCCCGTCCGTGCACCACCCTGACTAAGCAATATTTTCCAACCCTCCATCCAAACCATCAAGGTCCGCGCAACACGCCAGCACCCAATCCACGCCCTCCCAAATCGCTCTCCCCCACCGGTCCCGCCAAAATGCTCGCCCGTGCCCTCCTCCTGCCCATCCGGCGCACCCTCTTCGCGCGCCCCGCCCGCCCCTTCCACACATTCACCTGCGCCTCACGGCCCACGGCGTGCCACTCGCCCACACACAGCCTGCTCACACGGTTCAGTGGCCTGCGGATCGGCGCACAGAGCGAATCGCGGACCGGCGCGCTGGTGCAGCAGACGCGGGGCATGAAGGTGCGCAGCTCGGTCAAGAAGCTGTGCGACGGGTGCAAGAGCGTGCGCAGGAAGAAGGGGCGCTATGTGTATATCATTTGCTCCAAGAACCCGAAGCATAAGCAGAGGTGAGTTTGTGCGGGTGTGCGGGTGTGCGGGAGGTGTGTGGGGAGTGGGCTGACGGCGTGCAGGCAAGGATAGTTTATGGGTGGATGAGATTGTGCGCAAAGGGATGGCGGACGCCGGCGAACAGGATGAGATGGATGGACGAAGAAGCGGGATGGATCGGGCAGCTTGGAGATGGGCATGACGGGCAGCGGTTGTAACATAAGTGTACATATCGGCACGAAATGGCGTTAGACGATTATATGTACAAGTACTGACACACGCATTAATGAAGTGAGTTTAATTGCAGCTGTGCAGGTGTAGCTACAGAGCCCCTTCTAGGTACGAAATCAAGGCGCAAGCCTGTCCCACGGAGCTTCAATGTCCCATTCAGCCCATACTTCCACCACTCCTGCTCTCGTTCCCGACCAGTCCCGCCATCTTCAACAGCTCGTAATCCATCTCTTTGTCCCCAGTCCCCAGATTAATCCGTCGCCTCGCCTCTGCCTCTCGCTCCTCGAACGCCCACTCCTTCCTCTGCGCCTCAGCCACATCATCCCCCCCACATCCCCAGACCTCCAAACTATCGATCTCGAACCGATCTTGCCAGTCCTTGCCCTTCCTGCCCGGCAACTTACTCGGACGGAAACTCCCACCACCCTCGGAGAGATGCGTGAATACCCCAAACTCCAGCGCGTCGTCAAGATGCAGTGACACAGGCGCGGGGCGGAAGACGCCGTAAGAGTGGCTGCTTGCCTGGGACTGTGTGGGGACTGGGGTGCCGAACCCGACGCCGGCTGGGTGGGTAGGTGATTTGTTGAAGTAGACATAATCAGTGCTGAAGCTTGATGCGGAGAAGACGTCGTGCGTAGGCGACAGCTGGAAGAGCTGTGTGGACGCATCTCCGAAGCAGGTCTTGCCGGTGTGTTTCCATTGCGCAGGAATGTAGGCGCCGTAGGTGATGGTTTGATTTTGGGATGACTCAGTTATGCTGTTGGGGTAGCGTTTGGGTGGGAGCATGTCTTGCAGAGCACGTTCACGAGTACTAGTCGCTTTGGATGGAAGGAGCCGCCCTGATACTAACAAGATCGTGGGTGCTCGCCAATTAAATGCCTGTTTCTCAAACGAGCCCATGGAGAATCCATGTGTATTACCGCTGTAAAGGGGCCGTAGACGTCTGAAGAGGTTACTGCCTTTGATGAAGAATGATAGCTGGCTGAGCGTGGTAAGGGTCAGGATCTCGCCTGGGCTGCGCAAGATCGGCTCTGGATCAATCACGGTTTTTGGTGGTGGTATTACAGGATGCGTTTCTTGTGTTGGAGACGTCGAGTCTGACCTGCGTTTGGAGAGATCAAAGTCTTTCGCAAAGAGGAAGTGCTCGAACAAGGGATTCAGGCCGTCAAATAGGAACGGTAGACTAGATGACAAAACAGCATCGAACGTACGATATGTGACGCCGGGTTGCTTGTCGGTGACGAACGATGACAGCACCACTTTTGCAGTCCGTCGAAGCATCTGGATGCGCTCCTGGGACAGCTCGGGTGCCAGTGATGAAAGGTTTTGCTGCGGATTTATTGGCGCGATGAGCAGTAAGAGCTCAACTAGTTTCAGAAAATTGTCGGTAGGGATGATGGAATGGTGCACATTGGTCTGCTCGCCGTGTTTGAAAACCTCCAGAGAGTCCATCGAGTCGAGTGCTGCCAGGACCAGCTCATCATCTTCGTCAGCCTCGTCTTCTCCCTCATCGTCTTCAGGCGCATCGACTGCAAACCCCATCTTCTGAGTTACTTGATCACTCTCTTGCTTTTTCTCTTCAGCCTCCGCTCGTATGCCATTGTCATACACAGCCAAGCTTCTGTATATCTCCCTGAGCCATATCTCTCGCCCTCTCTTCTTTAGTACTGCTCCATACCTCTCCGTCAAGATTGTGACAACCTTCAACAGCGCCTCGTTGGTAAGAATGGCCGGTGCCTGACTTGCAAAAGGGAACGCGCCGAGGTAGCTAGCCATCTGGAAGATGACCGATCCCACGCCCAGCGCGTCTGGCAGCTCTAAGAATCGACATAGCGTTGCCTCGCTCCAGTATTGTACGCCAGATTGTGTATCTGCTAGCGAACGAAATACGGTCTTGAAGCAGTATAGTTCGAGGGGAGTGTAGCTCTTCTTTGCGAACGTTTGTGCGAGATTGTGACTGAGTTGTTCTGCTTGGTGTTAGTCAAAAGACTCTTCGTAGACTATGATGGTTTCTTCATACCCTATACAGCTTAGTAGTTCACGTACCTAGCGTCAGATGCTGAGTCTCATGGGAAGTTCCCTGACCCATGTTGGCGAGTTCGTGGTAATCTCCACGAGTTGTGGAGGCACCAGTACCTAGAGGTCTAGAAAGCAATGACGGCATGTGGGGTCAATCTCACCCCACATCCGGCGCGCCATTGCTCCATCATACGAAATCAAAATCGAAAGGAACGAGAACAAGTCAAACCCCAGCCAAATACCGGTCAAACCATCGAGTCATGTCTTACTTAATTGGGAGAGATACCAGATGCTAGCATAGATTGATCACAGCTTCACAACAGAAATCTCAAGGAAAGCAGAACAATGCAAGCAGAGCAATGGAGCTCCATCTTTGCCATTTTTTTTACCGTGGGGCTATTTAACCGTGGTCCTGGAAGCTGCTAAGTTGGTGGTAATGCCAGTCAAGAGGTAGACTGTCAAACCACCGTGAACGCAATGCTATCCAGTCGAAGGCTGTGAACCGTGAATCATCATGTCGCGGTTGAACCTGCTACGACTCGAAGTGAGACGTCTCTACAAGGCTCGGTCGCTACACGTCGCGCGGTCCGGCTACAGAAGCGTTTTTGAGGTTCTGAGGTCAGGCACACACGCAGGTAACCTACCAGGAGGCGACCTTGTCTTCAGCTCCGCCAGAGAAGCCGCCATCACCTCCGCCAAAGCCGCCAGCATCAGCATCGCCTCCGAAACCGCCAGCATCAGCATTGAAGCCACCAGCGTCACCTCCGAAGCCACCAGCATCTCCACCGCCAAAGCCAGCACCAGCATCGAAACCACCGCCGAACCCATCGTCGGACTCGTCATCAGAGCCGTCGTGCCAGTCGATCATGTCAGGGTTCTCGGGCTTGAACTGCTCAAGGAAGTCAGGTACCTCCTGCTTGGATTCAAGAAGAATCTTCACAAGATCTTCGCCGATGTCCTCGTTGCGGTCGTTGTAGAAGGATGTGGCCTTGCCCTCGTTTCCGATACGAGCGGTACGACCGATGCGATGAACATATTCGGTGATGCCATCATACTGGGTGGAAGGTAGGTCATAGTTGATGACATGCTTGACGTTTGCGACGTCGAGACCACGAGCGGTGACTCCAGTAGCGACGAGGATGGGGCAACGAGCAGTGCGGAACGAACGCCTGAGTCATTATCAGTTTAACATCGATCGTATCTATGTGCTAGGACTTACATAGCATCCTCACGCTCACGCTGTGTACGATCGGAATGAATAGACGTGCAAGGCAGACCCTTGTTGTAGAGGAAGTCGTCAACCATGTCGCACTTGGGCTTGGTATTCACGAAGATGAGCGTACGAGCTGGCTCACCAGAGAAGATCAAGTCGAACAGCGCCTGATTCTTCTCGCGTTCATCAACGTAAACGATGTTCTGCGTGATGTTCGTGTGCGTGCTGCCGACACGTCCAACCTTGATGCGCAGATAATCCGCCTCCATGTACTCTTTGGCAAGACGACGAGCTGACTTGGGGAAGGTAGCCGAGAACATGAGATAAGTGTGATCAGCGTCATTGTTGACGTCTGCGAAGTGATTAGCAAGCTACCATAGACTGTAGTAGGGCAAACATACCAGAGCCGGAGAAAAGCGTCTCCATGGTCTCCTCCCAGCCAGAAGAAAGGAGCTCATCGGCCTCATCAATGACCGTGAACTTCAGGCGACGGAAGGATAGCAGCTTGAGGTTCTGCATGAAGTCCATCAGGCGACCGGGAGTGGCGATGAGGATGTCGCACCCCATTTCAAGCTGCTCGCGCTGGTTGCGAGAGGGAGCGCCACCATAGATAACACATGGGCGCAACATCGTGCGGTAGCACAGACGGCGAGCCTCGTCGAAGATCTGGCAGGCCAGCTCCCGAGTAGGGCACACGACAAGCACAAGAGGCTCGGCGGTGACACGGTCTGTAAGCGCATTGTAACGCGTCGGGTTTGGGCGAGGAGCTGCGAGCTGACGAGCCTTGCCCATGAGCTTGGATAAGATGGGAACAAGGAAAGCGGCAGTCTTACCAGATCCTGTACGCAGTTAGCACAAATCATTCGGAGGCAGAGAGGAACATACCGGTCTGGGCGATGGCGACAACATCATGACCAGTCAAGACTGCAGGAATGCAGTATGACTGGATGGGAGTAGGCGCGTTGTATTGGCAGAGCTTGACGTTCTCGAGCATGACTGGGTGGAGTCCAGCATCCTCAAACTGTGATGTAGTGAGCAGGCAACTTCAGTGGGCTCAACATCTAAAGCACTTACCTCGCGGACAGGTTGAATCTTCTCGGGGCCCTCTACGTTCACTTCATACGAAAGGGCCTTGATGGCACCACCAGCACGCTGGAGGTGGTCATCCTCGAACAAGACCTTCTCCAATTCAGGGTTGGGCTCACCGACGTCGCCGAAATCATCATCCCACTGGTAGATGGCGGCATCGGACAGCCACTCAGCAGTGGCGCGAGTGTCATCCTTCTCGGCTTCACCACCCTGGACTGTCTCGTAGTTGAACGGAATGGGGTTGTTCCTGGGTTTGTCAGAGGTCGCTCCGTTCGTTATCAGTATGTAACACTTACCAGCCGGCGTCCTTTGCACGGGCAAGATCGTGGACAAGCTGCTCCTTGCGCGCGGCTGCAGCTTCCTCAGTCATAGGCGGAGGAGCGGGACGAGCGTGCGGGGTTTCGCCTGCTTCAGACATGGCGAAGACTTGTCAGCAAGGAAAGGGTGGTGCTGTTGTGATCGATGCAGAGAGTGGGCAAGCTCGATGCAGGACCTTGCAGGAAGGGCGTGGTGACGAGCGGGGAAGTGGCAGTGTTGTGCTTTATGTGCAGCGGTGCGAAGAGCTATGACCGGTCTTGGCAGCCGCGACAATGCTGTCAAATAGGCAGGGTGAAATAGCGCTTCCCGCAAAGTGATGATGAGAGTGAATGAGAGAAACTGTATGCGGCTCCGGGCTATCGCCAGAGGCAGTAACGAACTGAGCTGGAAGTGAGATACCTGGTGACGGGAAGACACTGTGACTGCGCTTCTGAAGCTTGACCGCTCGTGAAAGAGGCCAGTTTGAGCAAACACACCAAGCTGCGACGCCCCACAGTTGACCTCGCCACATACAAACCCTTTGCAACAGGCTTTAAAGCTGCCAAACGAGTGGGGTGGACGCGCACTCTCCAGGACGAGTGAGTACAAGACAGTGTTGATGCTAGAAACGCATAATCAGATGGGGAATGGCAGCCAAACGATCGTGCTTCGTGGCGTTCCAGTCTAGCAGCATGTAAATGGCTACCAGAGAATCTCGGGAGTAGTATGGCGTCGAACGATCTCATTTATGCCCAAACCAGTTGCCTAGGTCGCGAAGCAGACCACAACAACGAAGGATTCTTAGCAGCTCGAAGGTGCGGCTTTGAGGAAGCGAGAAGGTACTGTTGAGAGACGCGATTCAGATATAGAAACAACGCATACACATGGAATACGGCCTACCACGACGATGGTATAGATATGAGTATGACACTTGCCTGTACGATACTTAGGTCTCCGGTATACCTCCATCCTAGAGTAGGTCCAGACACCTCTCGAAGGTGATACGATCCCGACACGTCGCAAGGTATGGTCCAGACAGGACATCCCCAGTAAGGCGACTTTTGCGTGGATACGACTTCGGTGAAGCGATTGCAGTACCGATACTAACAGAGAAGCCCCGCTGAGAGAGCGATGTCGCGGAGCTTCAGCTGGGAGGGCACATACAAGCTGGGCGAGTGTGAACTCGAGACATGGTTTGAAAAGCTGGCTTGGTTTCTATCCGTCCTTGGGAATCACCTATGCCCGCACCATTATTGTCGGCCTATACTTCAGCAACGTTTGCCCGCGCGATTCAAGTCATGATGTGTATTGCAAGAAGGTGCCGTGGGGATGAAATCAGTGACAAACATGCTGATCGTCCCTGAAGAATGAGCTCTTGTGAGGGTCCCGCCGGCTGGCACGGATTACTCCTAGAGTCCCTTGCAATAGTGTGGTTCATTACAGTAGGATATTAACAAATACACAAGGCTAATGTCAGGCGTTACAACTTTGCAAGTCAACTCATCGATGATTGCGGTTCTCCGCCTCGTCAGGAGAGCATCAAGCTAGACTGAAGACAGACTAGCCTCGAGTCAGGATTGAGATGAACTGCTTCGCTTGGCGGTGTGACGGACTACCGATTGGCCAGAAAGTCTATGATGCCAGCCATAGCAACTAAAATTTCGGAACGCAGCGAAAAGTAAACACTACGACTCCTCTTCCATTTCGAGTAGTTAGGGTCGTGATATCTGTGCGACTAAAGCGCGAGGCTCAATTCACTTTGCTGTCTCCTTGTCGCTCCCTTGAACGCTTTGTTGCGGTCTTTCGAGCCTTGTTGTCTTTTACATTTTACCCCTGAACTCAGGACGCGTCGCCACAACCGCAGTCATGTCGCAACGCGTTACGCGGTCGCAAGCAGGTTATACGCCAAGGTAAGCTCAGACAGCCCACTCGGCGGTGCGAACGGCAATGGCGTCTGACATGCATGAGCAGAAAACCAGAAAACCCCGGTTTCGTCGAGACTCCTGGTCGCAGAAGGTCGCAGCGTCGCAAGTCATTTTCTACAGACGATGGCGAGCCTAATGGCTTTGTCAAGCGCAGCGATCTCAGCTTGACTCCCGAGAAGTCACTAAGCAACGGACACGCCAATGGCAATGGACACGCGACTGGTTACGCCAACGGTCATGCGAACGGCAACGGGCACGCAAATGGCTCTGCAAACGGTCACGCAAAAGAAGAGGCAACATCGAATGGTGTAGAGGTAGAGGCTGCCAAGAACTTTCCTCCCAAGGACAAGGGTGGACTCCACGAGTTCGGCGGTGCTCTTGGTATGAGCGCCATGATGGTCGGATTCCCTGCGTTGATGTACTACATGTGGATTGGAGCGACCTTCTATGATGGCAAATTCCCTAAGCCAGTCGAAGGTCAGAGCTACTCCGATTTCTTTGGACACATGTGGGACTTGGTCAAGACTGAGGCGTACCCGACCAACAAGGCCTGGCAGATTTACTGGTTCTTTGGCCTCGTGCAGATGGCCTTTTACATGCTCATGCCTGGTGTCTACCGTAAGGGCAAGGCTCTTCCTCACCTTGGAGGAAAGCAGCTCGACTATTACTGCTCTGCAATGTGGTCATTCTACTCTAGCATCGCCATCATGCTAACTCTTCACTTTACTGGAGTCTTCAAACTCTACACGTTGATTGACGACTTTGGTCACATCATGACTGTTGCAATCCTCTCGGGCTTCCTGTGCTCTACAATTGCATACGTCTCAGCTCGTGTTCGCGGAGCCACTGTTCGGATGACCGACAGTGTTGTTGTGGACTTCTTCCTTGGATCTGAGCTCAACCCTAGGCTCTTCGGGATCTTGGACTTCAAGATGTTCCTGGAAGTCCGCATTCCCTGGTTTATCCTGTTTTTCCTTTCTCTCGGCACCTGCCTGAAGCAGTTCGAGCAATATGGCTTTGTCTCAGGCGAAGCTATCTTCCTTCTCTTCGCTCACTGGCTTTATGCTAATGCTTGCGCCAAGGGCGAGCATTTGATCATCACAACATGGTAAGTCGTTCAATATGATTCGGCTCCATGATCAAAGGCTAACACATGAAAAGGGACATGTACTACGAGAAGCTCGGCTTCATGCTCATCTTCTGGAACATGGCGGGCGTACCCCTCTCCTACTGCCACTGCACTCTCTACGTCGCCAACCATCACCCTTCTGAGTACACCTGGCCGACGTGGTTCGTTGCTGTCTTAATGCTTGCCTATTCCGGCATGTACTACATCTGGGACACCACCAACAGCCAGAAGAATCAGTTCCGACAAGAAGAGCGTGGTGTAGTCGACGAGCGGACCACCTTTCCCTACTTCAAGTATGGCCGCATCGCCAATCCCAAAACCATCACCACCAAGCACGGAAACAAGATTCTGGCTGACGGCTGGTATGGCAAGGCCCGTAAAATCCACTACACCTGTGATCTCTTTTTCGCCATCTCCTGGGGTCTAATCACCGGCTTTAACTCGCCTTTCCCATGGTTCTACTCGGTTTTCTTTGCCGGTATGATTATTCACCGCGCAATGCGTGATATTGCAAGGTGCCGCGAGCTGTACGGCGAGGCTTGGGTCGAGTACGAGAAGCAGGTACCTTACCTCTTCATTCCCGGGATCTTCTAAAGGGTTAGAAGTATGATCCTCCTTTCGAACCTTTCAGTAGGCTTCGATTTTCCTCCTTTTGGCGCTTTTGGTCGCATTACAAGTTCCATTCGCCTTCCACAGTACCCTTGTTGCATACTATGTACTATAATACTCTTTTCCTTCTTGCCCGATGTAATTAAAGGGGGATCTACGAAAATAATGGCAGTAGTAATGCATGATGCATGAGACGATCTACGAAACAAACAATTCTGTCAAACAGTTCCATTGTGTTCGTTGACATTCTGATATGTGGATCATGAGGGCCATGCAGCCGAATTCACGCTAGCAACAGAATAATGCCAGGTTGCGTCAGACTCCCTGCCAAACATTTCCTTCCCTCATCACGACACCCCGCAACCACCCAACGCCAAACGCCAAACACCACAATCATGGATGCTCTCGGCTCCGCGATTCGCCCGGTCCTTTCACCCATCACTCAAAATCTTCCCAAGCCCATTGCAGACTTGGGTGAATCTCTACTCGGTCCCATCTGCTACCAGACCCTCTTGCACGACATCGATCTCACTAAGACCGAATGCGTGAAGCTTGCCATTTCCAAGGGTCTAGGGATTGGCATAATCGGCGCGTCATCGATCGTCAAGATTCCACAGCTGCTCAAGCTGCTGAACTCGCAGTCCGCTGAAGGCCTGTCCTTCCTTTCCTATGTCCTCGAATCCGGTGCCTACCTCATCTCGTTGAGCTACAACGTCCGTCATGGATTCCCGTTCAGCACATACGGCGAGACGGCACTCATATTGATTCAAAACATTGCTATCGCGTCGCTGGTCTTGAACTACAGCGGGAGGCAGCCTGCTATTGCAGCGTGGATTGCAGGATTAGCTGGCGTTGGATGGCTCATGTTCAACGAGAACCAGGTCAACGAGGCAAACCTCAGCCTGGCTATGAGCGCCGCAGGGATACTGGGCGTCGCAGCCAAGATTCCTCAGATCTTGACCATCTGGACTGAGGGTGGTACTGGCCAGTTGAGCGCATTCGCTGTAAGTCGTGTCCCAGCAACGTATACGAAAAGTGCGATCGCTAACCAAATACACAGGTCATCAACTACCTCCTCGGCTCTGCCTCGCGCATTTTCACCACATTCCAAGAAGTCGACGACCCGCTTATTCTGTACGGGTTCGTCGCAGGTTTCGCATTCAACCTCGTCCTGTTCCTACAGGTCATATACTACTGGAATGCGCCCGCTTCGAAGAACACAGAGAGCAAGAAGCTCAACAGGCCTGTCGCACCCGCTGTCGCGGCGAAGAAGGAGGAGGCGAAGCGCGCAGTGTCGAGCGGTGCAGGGAAAAGCCCCAGCACGAGGCGCAGGGGATAAATATAGTCACAACTAGCACATTCGCAAGTTTTGGGTAGCTCAATGCATGATTGCTTTCAATTCTCATTCCACACTCTGTCTCATACCCGCCTCTCACTGTGGACATGCGCATCTTCCGGTCTTGCTAACACATACACATACGGTGGCGGCGCATCAACCCGCTCTTCATACTGCGGTAACTGTACCCCTACGTCTCCTTCATATCTATCCTCCCGCCGCCAAGTTGCCCTTGCCTCCCTTCTCTGCAGCTTATGTGGATGTACCAGACCTGGTCTAAACCGACTTGGCCCTGGATTTACTGCAGTCCGCTTCCGTAGATAATAGAAGAGCAAAATCGAGCACGTGATGAAGCCGATTGCGAGTAGTATTGAGAGTATTGCAGTTCGGTGTGGTGTACAGGGGTTGTCGTAGGAGCCGCATGAGGAGCGTCTCAGTATGGTGTGAATGTTGTGAAGGGTATTGATGGGCGCCATTGTCGTACACCAACTCTATGCGAGTTTGGATGGCTTGGACTATCCTCGAACAGCTGTGCTAGAACTGTATGCGGTACGGTGTATGAATGTGCTGTTCAATGGGAAATATTGTGGTGATAGTATGAATTGTAGATGTATGAATGCACGGGAGCAAAGACATGCGCTCAAGCTTTTTACATATGCGCGAATAACAGCCTTCGTTCAGCCCCTCTAACAAAGCCTTACAGTCATCCTGTGATCGCTGAGCCCTCGTGTGCCCTCCCTCAGGCGTTATTCCCACCACGCTTCCTGGCTGTCGACCAATCAGCATGGCCGTACAGCGTTAGGCGCGCTGGAAGTGAGCCTGCGGCTCGCAAGCGCCTCGTGCGAGGCATTTTGCGAGGCAGTGCTGGGGCATAAGTGCCTCACGCCGGTGCACAGAAATGGTTGGAACGCGTTTTGCAAGGCTATGACGGTCATATAGAGTGCGGCGAAGAAGGCGCAGATGTTGCGCCGGTCAATGTTGGCGAATTCGAAGATGGAAAGGTGCTGGCCTGGAGGTGCCTCAACGGTGAGAGTGAGTGCATGCTGAAGGCTGACAGCATGCAGAATATGCACCGGACAACCAACATTACATGGTGAGAACGATGCAGCGCTTGAGCATGCACTGTTGTGCTTATGCTGTAAGATACTGCATCTGGACGTTTCTGACGGGCGTTTAGGCAAACTCGAAGGATTCAGAGCGGCAAAATGGACTGTCTGCAATTCGCTCGCCTGCAAAGGACGTTAACAAGCAACAACGATGATCAGCATTTGCTGAACTTCCCCGGATGTGTTTGACTACTTACGTGTTTTGTAATAAAGCTTCCAAGGTGATCGGTTTTAGGCAACACTTATCGGTGACGCTTACTGTACTCGACGTAGCAGCAGCTATGCATCAATTAAATGCCGACCCGACGAAAGAGGCAGTTCTTCATCGACCTCGGACTTTCGATTTTCATAGGCAAGACGCTTTGCAGATCTGTTCTCGATTTCACATATGCGACTGATGCGTAGATCTGCTCCCTAGAAGCCTTGACTGCCCTTGATTCGTTTGAACTCTACGCCTTTCAAATCTCGTACGCAACACCATGCCAGACTTCATCTTCAATTGAAGCTACCTTTTTTAATTGTCAATGGCTCCACTTGTATGCTGATTGTTACTTTATGAAAGAATCATGATGATCTCTATTAAAGTCCAATGCCACAAAACGGTGGCAGCCTTGCTCAATTGAGTTATACGCCAGTGCCACGCCTAGATGCTGTGTCCGGTCTGTGCTTCAGGCCCCCATTGCTCGTTCCGGTGAGTGCCGTCAGTGCTCTGGATTGCCGATTTGGACACAACTTAGCTCGTGGCTTGGGGGTTCGGTCTGTACCGAGCCTGCTCTACCGCCATCACGATTGTTACGCCTTGCCCTGCTCATGCAGGGACCTTCTTCCAGCTGAGAATGGCTAGTTCGATGCTCAGGGCGCTCGGATTCAATGTTAGACACTGCATCGTCCTCTTTAGCTCTGCAGTGCTGCACCATCTTGACGCCTCATGCTCATCGTTCATATGCTTCCCTGTTAGTATCTTCTGTCTCCTCTGTGTCATCGAACCTTTCTAGAGTGCGTTCTTTGTGCTGTCTTACTTTGAAAAAGGTTGACTCGAGCACAGCGAAGCCTGCCGCTCTCGAGGTTCATGCCTGTTGTTTAATACATGCCTCACTCCTCCCGACTGGAGAGGACATCCTACGAGCTCGGCGGCGCGGATCCTTCAGTCGATATAGCGCTTGTGTTCTAACCACCGTGCTCACAACGTTTACGGCACAAAAACGCTCGTTGACAATGTGCGTTTCACGTCTGGGTCACTAAACAGTCGACACTGATAGTAGACATTTGGCATCCGACACTCAACGTTCCCTGCGCAGATCAAGTGAAAACTTTGTACGCATTCGCCAAAATACCCTTGAACGACATGTGCTGTCATCACAACCTCTTCGCTGTCTAGCCTTGATTGCACATTTTCAGGATCGTTGTTGAGAAAGCTTGCCGAGTTGGCATAGGATTGCATGCAGCTACCATGTAAAGATTTTCGTGGAAATGAGATACTGACATGAGAGGGCCGCTTTAGACCACAGGCCAGATTCGCTACAGGTTGGTGTTCGGAAACAAGGCGTGGTGAATCAGATGCCCGCTCTTCAGCTCGTCGTCCCCGGTTTATGACTACTAACGAGTGGTTCAAGTTGTGTAGCTTACCCGCCTCAGCATATAAGTGCTTGCGACGTAAATGCGTACGAGGCTGACGTGAAGCCTTGCAGGCGCACACGGAGTAGGGAGTGTGGTCCGGGCAGAAACTCTTGAATGAAGATGTTCCTGCATTTCGAGGCTGCCGGGGCCTTGACGTGATGGACTGCTTGGTCTGATTGGCTTGATCGGTTTGGTCTGGAATGGTACCTTTGCTGCTGATGAACGAGCGGATCACAGACGGAGATTTCAAAAGGACATCGGGTGAAGACAGCCGAATGACGCCTAACGTTGGGAGGAGCGCTGATAGATGCCGCAGGGCGATGACAATGGTCCTCCCCGCCAATGGACTTCTAAATCGCGAATAATGGGCGCTGAAAAAGCGCCGCGAATCGGGGCACTAGCTTTAGCTTGGTGCTAAGTCTGATCTACGATGCCACCATGATCCCTGGTCACGCTTTGACCAGACGGTGGCTGTCCTCCACCACACATGTCATAGCGCTTCTCGTCATGTTGTGACCGGCGTCGCAGCTGTCGTATAACACCAGCCACGTCCATTCTATGCAAGATGCGGAGGAACTGGCCATTCAGGGGAGTACGTACCTATGGACGCCGCAGCCTGCACGAATTGTCGGGGACATCAATATTTGGGCAGGTGGCCATCAGCAAGGGACTACCAGTGGATCAGTATACACCTTTGGTCGAGCAGTCCAATTTCAGCCCGATGACGGATAGTTGTTATCCGCTGACCGAGCTTCTGACCAGCATGTCAAGTCCTGACAGCTGCGGGACTCACCGTTAATTGTCATTGCATCAAAACCGAGATGCTGACGGAAAACACTTCCTTTCTTGTTGAGGGAGATACAGGAAGATGGGTTGGTACTAACATTCACTACTGCAGCGTCACCTCACGTGGCATTGCATAGAGTTGTCGGGTCTGCTGCGTCCCTCTCCAGAACGGCCGGGATCACCTTCTTGCTAAATATCTTGTGTTCTTAGCACTAGCATTCGATCCAGTGATGTGCTACCAGGAAACCAATGTGGCACTAATTTGTAACGCCTGCCGGAAACTTTATTGGACGAGCGCAAGAAGGGCCACAACCTGTGGACGCCCCGCAGACACGAAACCTATCAAGGAGCTTGTGATCTAGCGCCGAAGGCTTACCCGTAGATTCCCCCATCTTGCGTGCGTCTCTCCGAACCTGGAGCTATCAGGTCTTTACTCCTGCATGTCTTTCCTTCGAATCTGGGCAAGGTGTTTACCATTGACGCCAGGATGAAATTACCTCCTATCGATGTAAGTAAACGTCGTCTCAAAGTGCTTATATTTGGCTTACCATCAGCAAGGTGATTCTCACATGGCCTAAGCCAAATTATGCCAATCCTGTGACCCGGGGCGATGCGCTCCTCATTGTCAACTCCATTTTCATCGCGCTGGTAGTGATAGTCGTTGGGTTGCGCATGTACACGCGTTTGGTTATCAAGAGATGGTTTGGGCTCGATGATGTGTTTATCCTACTTGCCTTGGTATTTCAGTGCTGTGCTCTCTACGCCGCTGTCCTGACATTTAATAGTTATTCACTGTCGGATTGACTGCTGTTGTGCTGTTGGCAAACCAACGATTTGGTTGGGACAGACATCTCTGGGATATACCTCTCAACAAGCTCACGCCAACCTTGAAAATCGCAATGGCAGCCAAGGTAGTGTTTACATGCGCAGCAACCTTCACGAGATTGTCCCTCCATTGCTTTTACTACCGCTTGGTCGCCGACACAGGGAAGAGATGGTTCAAATGGTGCATCCATCTCAACGTTATCTATACCATCGGTATCTTCATATCGTTCATGTGCGTCTACGTCTGAGTAATTCCTTTCGAACTCAAGAACGATGCGCTGACTCGTGATAGTTTCATTGCGATCTTCTTGTGCACTCCTGTCTCGGATTACTGGTTGGTCGGCTCACCAGCTGACAGCTGTATGGACGAAGGCATTGTGACTCTCGTTTGCGGGATCATCAACTGTGTTGCCGACCTTGCGACCACGGTGACACCGATTCCACTCATCCTGGGTGTAAGTACTGGTGTCATCCTCTCATGTACGGCGCTAACACATCAAAGCTGCACATGCCGCGCCGCCAACGCTACGCTGTTGCCTGTCTCTTCGCTATGGGTATTGTCGTGACGGTGGCAGGTATCGTTCGCACATGGTTCATCTATAAGTCCCTGGTCACAACTTATGACAACACTTGGTATGTTCAAGATGCATCCCAGTCCTTCAGTCGCCTTTGGCTCATCGTAATGCAGGTACGCCTACCCTCTATGGATCGCGGCTGCGGTGGAAATCGACCTCGGTGTCATCTGCGCTTCGGCTCCAGTGCTGAGACCACTCATATCGAAGTTACCGTTCAGTTTGTCCGAAACCTTTTCCGGAGGTATCTCATTGAAGAAGATGACTGCGGGATCTGGCTACAACTCGAAGGCATCCAAGATGTCGACCACAGCTGCCGAAGGCACACGAACCCAGTTGAGCACGACAAACCTGTCATCAAAGCGGAAATCGGATGCAATCCTAGCTGCACCCGACCTCGTCCACGATCAAGGACGAAGCTACGAACTGAACAACTGGGACGAAGAACTCGCGACTACGAGCCCCGATGCCCTCAAAAACCCACGAAGAAGCCATAGTCAGGACGCCATACTCGGAGCGGAAAGCGAAGAGAGAAAAGGTGGAGGTTTCCAGAAAATGTGGCAGAAGATACGGACGCGGGGATCAGAGTCGTCAGGCTCAAACGAAGACATGACAATCACGATGACGTCGGAGATCGAACTCTCGAACGAGCCTGCAAGCGCATACAACTCGAAACGCAATTCTCGACGCCAGGAAGCTTTCAAGCAGCACCGAGCAGTCAAAGAGCACAAGTCAGTCTCGCCTCAACAACCGGATCGGAAAGACTACTTTTAAAGTCATCCGCTTCAACGTCTCCGCAGACACCTAACAGTCGTGTCCGTTCATTGTACACCACCCATGATTATTTACGATTTGCATTTCCTGGCGTAGGATCAGGATTTTTGTCAGGGCCGCACTTTCACCGCACCCGATTGCACGATACCATTTCTTTATTGTTTATTTCAGCGGATACAGATGCCGGACTCTGCTAGACGCTACACCACAATTGATGTTTTTTAGCTGGACCGAGGCTTAGAAGGCTGATAGACTACTTGTGGTTATTTGAATTGCACACTTGAGCATGGACTACTGTCGCAGTATTGCGAAGTGTGGGGTAGTGTTAGGTGTTACATGTATGACAGCCATGGCTGTTTCATTGCACCGATTAAGTCCGCCTTAATTCACGTAGCTCAAATCAAGCTTTCGGATATTCATGCGGGAGATACCGTTTACATGTGGCCGAGACGTGTGCAATAGAACCGTGAAGTCAGGGTACCCAACTATGGACACAAGATAGTAGGCCATCAGTGTACGAAAACGTAGCCTTTGCTGCACAATGACTGGCTTGTAGATACCATTGCCGATTCATCGGATTCATTGACCAAGATGAGCGAGTGAGCATGGCAGGTGCGTGCGGTCTAGCAAAATGCAACCGTAGTTCAGAAATATAGAAACGCAGACACAATCTAGCGCAAATACCGTGAACGATGAATACGTTCGTTTGATGTGTCGCCCGTAGCTCGATGGGACGGTCCATGAAGCCGTCGTTTGATTCAAGTCTCGTTGTGTTAAGCTAAAGACAACTCCCTAGGCATTATTGGTGCACGGCAATGTGTGCGGACCACCATTCCCTCCACGGTACTCCACCATACCAAACAAATCGGGGCCCATAAAAGATGTGGAGGTGAGCCGGGTCCCTATATACGGGTAAGTAAAGAGTGGAAAGGAACAGCGAGACCTCTGTGTACCATGGTACTGTCCGAGACTAGACTATAGCAGCCACTCATAGATGCCACGCTTGTCAGTCTCAACGTTATCAGAATTATGGACTCGAAACTACCTAGACATGTCTGGTTCGTTCCCTAGTTGATACATAAATGCCTCTACTAACGCTTCCACGTGGGAAGACCGGTACCCATGCGTGGCGTACCAGATATGAACCAGTCCGCACAATGAGCGAGCCACTGCATCTGATGAGAATAATAGATACATACAATTAGGCAAGAACCAGTCCTAAAGGATGTGGAAGAAAGATGGAAGCTGGTGCAAATGCGGCAAAGAAACGAAGCAAAGCTAAGCCAGCGCCTGCTCACGCAATTGGATCAAGTCAACAGATGGACGTATAGACACAGTTCAGTCAGTCAGAAGAAACGGCGTATTTGGTGTAAGGAGCAGGTACTACTAGATTGTATGACTGAGTGGGGTTAGTTGCATTTTCGTCTTTTGCCCGAATCCGCAGCATGAATTGATCGTTTCCGTCATGTTTCCTCACCCAGATGATTATCGATTAGCAGACATAAGGTGATCGTTTGTTAGCAAACGTGATCACAACTTAGAGCTTCCGAATCGAGAAATGGCCAGTCCTGTGACCACTGCCCCAAAAGTAGCGTACATCAGCCACATGGAGCTTGAGGCCTCGTCTTGCGTCTTTGCCAGCAGCCATCCGGGAGCACTCTCGTCGATCGTTTGCACTGGCGCATAGTTCAACTTCGGCGCCTTAGCCCATGCTGTGGCAAGTTTCGTCACCTGCGTCTCGTACATCCAGCCAGAAATGTATGTGGCGAACAATCTACCGATGAGTGAGTCGTAAGAGTTTGCTCTTGTGGCTTTTCCAGAGAGGTCTGTGAATGCCTTTGCCCGGTCGTATCGCTCTTTCTGGTATTCAACAAACATAGAGTTTAGTTCTTGTTTAGTGGGATGACGATTGCGGTCATCCTTTAGCTCGCGATGGAGGATGTTGCAAAGTACAACGGCATCTTCGATAGCGATGTTGGCGCCAACTCCCAGGTCTGCTGTCATCTAGTAAAGATCAGTCAGTTGGCGAACGGTGATGGCAGTGTCTTATCAACATCTGGCAGAGACTTGTGCTTAGACTTACCTTATGCGCTGAGTCTCCTACCAAGACGATTCGTCCCGCATGCCATTGAGAGAGCACCCCTTCTTCGATCGTCAGTAGCCCAGCTCGCTTTCTTTTCTCCCAAAGTTCCTTGAACTTGAGCTTCTCGTTCAATGCCACCTCGGAGAATCGCTTTGCGACGTTCTCCATATCTTCTTCTGTAGCTCTGAATCTCTTTGGTGGTTGGTTGTACTTATCCTTGAAGATGATTGCCCATGCTTGTTCACCTTGCTGTTGGAAGAGGAGTTTGGTCACACCCTGTCCAAAGACAACATTTGTTTCGGCGGCCTCCATACCGTAGTCTTCGGGTTTTCCTTCCAGATCACTGACCCCAAACAGAGCATCGTACTCGCTGAAAAGTGCCGACTTATCCGATTCCGGGATTACACCTGGTTCGAAATTGCTCGCATAATCCCACATTTGAGGTCTGACGACGCTGTGGACTCCATCTGCACCAATTACCATGTCGCCCTCCTCGATAGTGCCGTCCGTGAGAATGACGCGAGCACCAGTTTCTGTGTGTTCGATTGTTTCCACCTGTTTGTTCAATTTCACCACTGACTGGTCTGGTAGGTTGTCGTAAAGATGAGCTACGCAAGTCTGTCGCTCGAACAAGATCGGCGGCACTTTGAAGCTGTCAATCAGTCAGCGACAGCCTCCATGCGCGATGTGCTCTTGACGGCGTCATCTCACAACAATTGACATACATCTGTTGAAATCTGACCATAGTATTACGACTCGACTGGACTGATCCATCTGGCCAGCGCCTATGCTCCGTCGTTACAGGCGTGGTAGTTGCCAGGATTTTAGACAAGAAGCCGAACTGATCAAAAACGCGTTCGATGCTTGGCCAGATAATCAATGCTGCACCTTTGACAGACTTCACCCTATCGTATTTCTCCAGGATGACATGGTCAATCTTGGCCAGTTGAAGAGCGTGCGACAAGGACAGTCCTACAATGCCAGCACCGACAATGATCACCCGGAATGGCTTTGGTGATGATGTATCAGTTTGCATCATGTTACTGTTCGGAGGTCTTCTTGTGTGGAGACTGCTTGATTGTTGACCGGCAGAGTGGGCTAACAGACTCTAGGCCACGAGGAAGGTACGAGGGAAGGCGTACAGTGTGACAACACAACAACGCGACATAAGCGCGGGTTATAACCTGAAGTGCTTTCTGTGGGCCCCTGGGGCACGATTGCTGATATCACATGATACTTATCAATGCGAACCGGGATTACTTCCTGACGTAAGGTCTGACTTCGTGGCGTACTAGTGCTTATGACCAGTAACTCACATAAGTCGACAGTACGGCGGACGATACCGAATACTACGCAGGCTGCTCTATGTCCACGTGGTGGCTTTCAAGCTGTGCCTGTCTTCGCTACGGCGCAGAGGCCGACTTGGGAGTATTTTGCGATTGGTGCAGGGATCAGATCAGAAGGAGCGCAACCAAGCTGAGCCTGAACGAGTGCTTTTCGAGAACACACGGTACTTCACTGTCAGGTATCTTATCAAGGTTGCGGCCGGGAAGATGCCAAGTAGAACATACTGTCACGATCAGTATAGTAGAGGGTTAGCTCTGCGTGGGAAGCTTATCTGCGAAGTCACCATAAACATTCTTGTGATATCTTGTTGTGAGAAGTCTGCCCAGCAGGGCGTTCACTATACAATAAAATAAGTACGCAGACGTTCGAACAGAGCTGGCAACAACCAAATATTTGAGGGCGAGCAGACCAAACCGAACTCTGTGATAGCCCTCTTGCCAGTCTGTTCGCCCTCAGTTATTTGTTTGTAGCCAGCTCTTCGCTGGACACAGGACTGCATGATCACAAGCCTGCGAGTCGAGGTCTGTCCCCACCGGTGCCGCACGGCGACACTGTCCAGCGAGATCTTCGCTAGGCGAGAGAGCATCGGAGTCGCAAGCGGCCCCGTTGCAGACGGTGCCCGACTGCCGGGCAGGCAACCAAGCTCGCCGTGAACGCTCGGCTAAGGGTGGAGCGCGGGACCAGAGGCGCATCCAAGCCAGGGCGCTAGGCCGAGTCGGGCCATGTTGCGTTCCACCTGCCAAAGGGTGCAACCTCACCTGGAGCAGAAGGAGGCGCTTTCGACACCGCGCACGCTCTGACGCCCGCGCATTCCTTGCGACCCCGCCTGCTGCATTGCTATCGATGCTCATCCCACTCTCAGCTTGCCTGGTGGACTTGCGCTCGCGGTAGCCCCACCGGCAGATACACCAGTGCCGGCGGCGCGTCCTCGCGACTCATCCTAGCTGGCCTGCTCAACATTCCTCCGCCCTCTACATGGCGCCTGTTCCTGAGACCCCCACTACGCGCATTCGAAGCTCCGACCGGCCACGCAGACGCCATATCTCCGACTCGGTGCCTGTCAGCAAGAAGCGCAAGTACGTGCCCGGCGGACCTGGAGGCGGAGGCCGCTACGTAGATGACGAGGGCATCGAGACGCCTGTTGGAGGAACAGGACCCGGTGGCTACGCGTACGTAGGTCCCCGTGGCCGCATCGGACGCCTCAACGCCGAGCGCCAGGGCATCGCCCTCCCCGATCTCGCGCCCTCGCCCCCATATTCACGACCGCGACGCGAAAGGCCGCCTGCTGGACCTCGCTCCAGCTCGGCTGCTGCAGTCGCCGCCGCCGTGGCGCAGAACGATGGATACAAGCCGCGGGAGGAGCGGAGCTGGGACGAGTTCCACCCGGACCTCGACATCGATGTCGAGTTTCCCGTCTACACCGCAGACCAGATCGACGGCCTCAGCCCTTCAGACTCGGCACCAGGCACACCTGGCCAGCCGCCGTCGACTGGCCAGTATGCTGTGGACAACGGAATTTCCGCCATGCTCGACAGTTTGCGCGCACAGCAGACGCAAGACGAAGAGACGGATGGTGGCTACGGTGGCTCGACCAGCCTATTAGCCACTCCCAAAAGGCGCCCGGGGCGACCTCCCCGCAATAGAGACTCCATGCTTGCTGGGCTTGGTTCTCCTCCTCGTCCGCGCATCAACCCGCTTCCGACTATGAATCCGAAGGAGAAGCTAAATCTGCCCAAGCCGAACGTGCGACAGGTCGATACTTTCAAGGCTCACGAAGAGAGTGAAGGAGTCAAAGTCAACTATGTTGACAGGACTATGGCGAACATTGGCTATCAAGAAAGCGAGGTTTTTGCCAGGGCTGAAAACAACCTGATACGCCTTCCAGAGGGTTCGATCGAAGAGGACCTGGACCTCACGCTACAAAATGAAGCAGAAGGATCCACAACGGCTGTCGCACTTGGACGTGTCGAGTACGATATGGACGAACAAGACGACGTGTGGCTTGAAGCACTGAATGTCCAGCGGAAAGCTGAAGATGTTGAGCCCATTAAGCCGGCGATATTCGAAGTCACTATAACTCAGATCGAGAAGGAGTGGCATGCATTGGAGAAACGTGAGTGGCTTCGATCGTTCCAGCCTCTGGCTATACACTGACAGCATGTAGGCATTCCCAAGCCAAACCCCAAACCACCCCAAACACACCGGCCGCGGTCTAGTAGTGCGGCTGCTGTGAACGGCGAGCCTGCAGGACAAGGAGAGGAGCAAGACACGAAGTGCGCAATCTGTGATGATGGCGACTGCGAGAACACCAACGCCATAGTGTTCTGCGATGGTTGTGACTTGGCGGTCCATCAAGAATGTTACGGTGTGCCGTTCATCCCAGAAGGACAATGGCTTTGCAGACGTTGTCAACTGGTAGGCCGAGGCACCCCTGCGAGTGAGCTTCCAGTAAGTGCTTACCTCTTGACCCCGAAAGCCTCTGCTGATCGTGCCCAGGGTTGCATATTCTGTCCAAATGGTGACGGCGCCTTCAAACAAACAACAGCTATGAAATGGGCACACCTTCTCTGTGCTATGTGGATCCCCGAGGTATCACTTGGCAATGTGACTTTCCAGGAGCCAGTACAAGATGTTGAAAAGGTCCCCAAGACGCGTTGGAAGCTGGTAAGTTGACAACTGAACGCAGTGCTTTATTACAGCTGACACAACCTGTAGTCCTGCTATATCTGCAAGCAAAGGATGGGAGCGTGCATTCAGTGCGGCCACAAGTCGTGCTTCGAAGCCTTCCACGTCACTTGCGCACGCAAGGCACGGTTGTGTTTGCGAATGAAATCCTCTCAATCCTCCAATCCTCTTGACTCTACAGTACTCAAGGCGTACTGCGATCGGCATACACCCAACGATTGGAGACGCGAGAACGACGTCGAGGGCGCAATTGCAGATGCAAAAGCATTCTACCGACACACCATGCGTCACATCCGCTGGCCAGACAGTCAAGCCTATGCTCTATCTATCGGCTCAACCCACGCAGCTCACACTATCGATGACGAGGATGACGGCATCCCTGGCAGCAACAAGCGCAAGCGCGGACAACCGGCTAAGTCCTGGAGGCTACCGTCTGGAGCACCAGTTGTGCCTCAAGCTGTCTACCACAATGTTGAGAACGCCCTGATCAAGTTCAATGTTCGCAGACGCAAAGAATTCGTGCAAGAAGCTTGCAAGTACTGGACTTTGAAGCGCGAGGCACGCCGTGGCGCGGCCTTGCTCAAGCGTCTCCAACTACAGATGGAAGCATTCTCGTCTATGGAGATCACCCGTCGCAATTTTGCGGGGATGGGTGCTGCTGGTCGTCCTCGTCTGCAGCGTCGTATCGAGTTTGCTGAGCGTCTAGAGGATGACATGGAACAGATCCGAGTTCTCTGTGAGAATGTCAAGGAACGCGAGGCTCAGAAGCTTAAAGATGTCATGATCCTCAAGGATATCCTAGACTGCGTCTATTTCCCTATCCCACATCTCCTTAGCCCCATCCTGGATCGGGCGACAAAGTAAGTACTTGGCTCCCACCATTTCCTGGTCCGCTGACTAATTCCCTCTGTAGCCACGACAATAAAGGCACTTTTGCTGAAGGCTTCAGTGAGCTCAAAACCAAGCTTGACGAGAAGGTCTATACATCTGTACAAGCCTTCATCGATGATTTGCTTGCGGTACTGAGCGCCCATGCTACCTCTGCACCAGTCACCAATGTAGGAGATGCTGAAATTGAGTCGAACAGACTTACTCATGGCGCTTTAACATCCGAACAGAGAGAGACGAAGAAGCTGGTCAAGCGCATAATCAAAAGTGTGCAACCCCACATTGAGGATGCTCTGCGCAAAGAGGCCGATATGACCAGGTCCCCATTCATGAAGCTTGTCGATCTCGAGACCCTTCTCGACAAAAAGCTGCACGGATCATCAATTGAAGATGCCCCTCACGATATGGTGGATGCAGAACAAACATATCACGACGATATCACTAAGCCGTTGGTCAATGGCGCAGGACCTGAAGATACCTTGCAAAAGAAAGACGACATTCAGCTCGCACCGACACCCGATGACAACACTGCTGACAATCACCACTCATTGCACGATGAGGCAGCAGACGAGGCCGCCATTGCGGCTCAGCTAGGGCAGGACACCTTACATGCTTCTAGAGGGGAGCCTCGAGACGACGCAATGGATCTTGATGCTAGGGAGACTGATGGGCGTACAGAACCTCTCACGCCACCAAGATCTGAGAAGAACCTGCTCAATCCACTCCACAATGGAGGCGTTCCGTGGTACCTTGAGCCTTTCGACGTTCATGGAACGACGGTGTACGAGCCAATTTGGGCTGGTCGTGAAGTACTCAAAGCCATGAGCGAAGACCTTAGCGAGCTTGACGACGATGAGCTTGATGGACTCGCAGATTCAGACCCAGTCCAGCCGGACGAGGAAGCGGCTGACGCGCAGGCCATTGAGTTGCGCAAAGCGGCTGCGCGCAAGAGACAAAAAAGGTCGCGAGCCTTTAGATGATATGATTCCTTTTTTCTTCCACATTGTTTCACTCTGGCACGTACATTCGAACATGCCTGTATTACCCTTGTCTTTGTATCATATTCCCCGGCTTGGTAGACGAGGCGCAATGCGGTGTTTGGCTCTACTTGTGGCGAGACGCCACGCAAGTACCCTTGTGATATCTTGGAGTTGATCTTTCGTGTGGCATTTCAGCAGGGAGTAATGGTACGATGGTTGCTGCAGACCAAGACTGGCAGTTCTAGTAATTCAGCTACGATCATACAACAATGTTCCGGTCCTATTCTTCTGCTCGCGTCCCCGACCCCAAATCATACAGGCGGAACATGACAGCATCTCAATGGGTGAGGTAGTGACGCCATGAAGCTACTTGAAATTTGCCGCGACAGGTCGCGCGAACAGGGCGTTGGAAGCGGGCCCCTGACCGCAGTTGCCTCACTCTCACTCTGGACGCCAAGAGCCGCGCCTGCCTTTGTTCGATCTCACCGCGACGCACGTCTCGCCCATAAAGATGCGCCCGGCTGTCCATTCCACATCCACCAGAGACATCCGTCTGTTGTCTATCATTTATCGTTGTCCCCACTCACTTGCAAGGTTGCAACGTCTCTTGCGGCAGGCGCACTAGCGTGAACGCTTACTAAATAAAGGCGCGGCTCCGTCGATCAGCCCTGCCATAGCTGCCAAAAAATCCAGACCTTCTTGTCGACAAACAACACCTCACCTCCGTCATCGCCATCACTTCTGCAACCCACACCGCAGCACAAGATGGAATACGAGAACGACCAACGCGGCTACGACGGTTTGTCTTCCCCCCTTGTGCCACTGCACCATTCGCTAACACGCACGCGTAGACCAGCCTCGCGGCTATGAGCGCGACCGCAGCAGGTCACCACGCCGTGAGGGCCGTGACAGCCGTGACAACGACAATGCGCGTGCCCGCAGTGCCTCTCCTAACGGCCGTGATAGCCGGTATGTATTGTGCAGCTACATGTCGATGGCCAACAAGCTGACACCTGCTTAGTGGCCCACCGCCGCAGGCCCGCGACCGCGAGCAGGACGAGAGCCGCAACGAGGGCTCCAACCTCTTCGTCACCGGCATTCACCCCAGCCTAACTGAGGATGAGGTGACGCGTCTTTTCGAGAAGTACGGTGAGGTCGAGCAGTGCAACATCATGCGCGACCCTCACACCAAGGAGTCTCGTGGCTTCGGCTTCGTCAACATGGTCACCCCCGAGCAGGCAGATGCCGCCAAGGAGGGTCTACAGGGCGAGGTTCACCAGGGCAGGACTCTGAGCATCGAGAAGGCTCGTCGTGCGCGTCCTCGTACGCCAACGCCGGGCAAGTACTACGGTCCTCCCAAGCGTGGTAAGCATGCCTGTCTCCACATGTTACCTAAACACTGACACCAGCCCAGAATTCGGTGGCAGCAGCAGCGGTGGCGGCGGCAGGGGCCGCGGAGGCCCTCGCTATGGCGACCGCTACTCTGACGACCGTCGGGGTGGAGGTGGCTACGGACGTCGGGATGACTATGGCTCTCGCCGCTACGACGACCGCGGCTATGGTGGAAGCAGCCGACGAGATGACTACGGCTCTCGCGGCGTAGACCGCTACGCTTCTGACCGTGGCTACAGCGGCCGTGACGACCGTCGTGGTGGTGGCGGCGGTGGCGGTGGCTACTACGACCGACCTCCTCCCCCAGCCAGTGGCTCTGGTGGTTACGATGCTGCTCCTCCTCGCGAGTCGTATGGCGGAGGCCGCTCATACGACGGTGATTATGATCGCTCTCACAATTAGTTCATCCGCTGATAAAGGCAGAACCCCAGCGCTACTAAGCTAGGATTCGCAGGGCTACCTTTGATCAAGGCAAGCTACTCTTTCAGCACTTCGCGCATGTAATCCCATGGTTGCGCCAATGGGTTCGCTTCATAATACGGCTTTACATCACAGGGAATGGTCGGCAAAAGTACTTCGATATCATTCGCAGCAGCGCACGGTAGCACACTTCGATAGTTTGCCATCTTGCCGCTCGACAATTCCCCCACATCTTCGGCTCGGTAGTTTTCCTTGGAGATTCGGTTATCAGCACTCGGTAAAGGCCTCTGGGGTATCATTCACAACCCTTGGGAGCATCAGTCGTCTTGGTCATCTACGTCGACACCAAATTGTACTTCTATAACTTCCCTTTCGATGCAACCTGGACGTCAAATAATTCATCCGCACCACCTGCCGCGCCACCAACACTGTCTGCATGTTGTCAATATCACCTATCATAATCGCGCCCATGTCAACAGCTCGCGACAGAGTCAGTCGAAGCGGCTAGCAGTCATCGCCAACCGAACACTGCAGCAAACACCGCCAGGTGATTGCGCATACCTTGTCTCGCCTAAGACGCGTCGGTTAGAGACAGATCCACCTTGTACTACACCGTGTAAAACAGTCTGCATTGCGCTGCAAGCAAGCGGAGTCCAGGCTCAGATATTCAACCCCGTTTCGTATCAGTGTCCGTGACAACAGCATGCAAACAGGTGTTGATGTTTGCGTCATCGCAAACCGTCATTGCGATGTCTTGTGGGTCGCGAGCTCTGGTCAACTGGTGGCATATGAAGGTGCGTGTGCCAGCTCCTATTTGCGTACTTTCCCTTTTAGTCTCGCAACGTCCCTTCCTAGCTTTCGTGTTGTAACTGAAGTTCACGCCTTTGAGATCAAGAGCTTCGAGAAAGCACAGAATTGCGCTCTGTCATAGTTCACGGACGCATGGCTGGCCTGGCTACACCGCAGCATCTGCACTACATTACAACCACAGGGGACATTTGATCAGGTACGCGATACGTTCTCTGCAGCCTCTGTCACCAATGTAGGCCAAGCCATTGTTTGTTGAGCAAAGTCACTGTCATTTGCGTGGCGCACATTACCTCTACGACTGCTCGCTCTTCGGTTGTTCAATTGACATCCCTTATGCATGCGCGAAAGGGTCGTTGTGGTACCTGCATGGCTTTGTTGTATGTTTGGCAGGCTTGGCGCTGATGGAGGCTTACGCAGCTGGTGGAGAAATCGTATACGTAGATCCCGTAGCCTAATTAAACGATCCACCCTTGAAGCTGATCTAATTATGGTCCGCCTGTCCAAGCTTTGATCCTGTAAATACCATGATCTCTCGACAGCACAGAAACATCAGGAATGCTGCGGGAGAAACAGCGCAACCATAGCTGATGCCTGGGTGCAGTTCGTCTTGGATTGGCGTTGCACCAATTCGAGCACTAACCCCTGAATTTGGGTTCTGGGCAATGGCTAGGTTGATCGCATTAGGCAAGACTGAAGTGAGCTGACGTTCCTTTGGCTTGCATATGATGAGCGCAAATACGGGTCGCCATTGGGGCCTGAAGCAAGTCTCTGTCCTTTGTGCAGCCGCGTGTGCTCCCTTTCGACACCTGCATCGCTGGTTGTTGTGTTCGTAGCCTCATGTTAGGGAGGCCTCCATTGTTCACTTGCTGCGACTTGATGCGACAGCACGCCGCGCGGCTACTCCACTGTAAGCGCATGCGAGCCGACGCGCATGTACTCTGCTGACGACGTGGTACAGAAAGGAATCGCGGTGGTTCTCTACTTTGTGAGGGCTGCCATTCGCTCCTTCGCTGCGCATACCCCACGCTTTCCTCCCTTGGACGCAATACAATGACGAAGAAGAAAGTCGTTCCATTCCTCGCCTTCGCCGCGACTGTGTCCATCCTCCTCTTTTTCTTCTCCGGTGAAGCAGTGCAGAGGACATGGGAGGGGCTACCTCAGCACATTGGGCTTGGAGAGCACATAGGTGACAGCCATGCGCACGATGCACCCAGCGCAGGCCAAAAGGAACCAGACTATGCGAACTGGAATCCCAGGCCAGACTTCAAGGCCGGCTCTGCGCTCCCGGCGGGCCATAACTACACGTCTACTCTCGTGATTGCGAGGACCAAAGAAGAGGATATGGAGTGGTTACAGCGCGAGCTTCCGGACCAGCAGACCGCGATCTATGTTGCTGACGATCCGTCCGCGCCTCTCCACCCACCCAAGAATAAAGGGCATGAGGTCATGGTGTACCTCACCTATATCATCGACCACTACAACGAGCTTGCCGACGTAACGATGTTCATGCATGCGCATCAACTTGTAGGCATATTTCTCTCATACTAAACAAGCTATGACTTACATTTACTTGTTGTAGGCCTGGCACAACGACGAAATTCTTGGCAACGACGCCGCGAAAATGATTTCCCGTCTCTCGCGCCCACATGTCTGGCGAGAAGGCTTCGTCAACATGCGGTGCAGTTGGTACCCAGGCTGTCCGGATTGGATGCATCCGGGCGAAACGGAACAAAACGATTTCAAGCAAGAAGAGGTTCTACTTGCGAAATCTTGGTCGGAACTATTCCCACTAGACGCAATCCCAAGCATGCTAGCCCAGCCCTGCTGCGCGCAGTTTGCGCTGAGCAGGGAGCGTATACAAGCTAAAAGCCACGCGCAGTATGTGTGGTATCGCGAGTGGTTGTTCCAGACAAAAATCCCAGATCACCTGTCCGGTCGGATCTGGGAATATGTGTGGCAGTTTGTGTTTACAGGCGAGGCTGTCTTTTGCCCGAAAGAACATGTTTGTTTCTGCGATCAGTATGGGTCATGTTTTGGTGGAGATGAGGAGTTCAAGGGCTTCATGAGCTTGAAGAATGAGCTGTCGGATCGCGAGAGGGACATGAGGGATTGGGAAGACAAGGGGAAAAAGATCAAGGAAGCAAAAGAGGAGGGTGATGAGGCAAAGCTGAAGGAACTGGAGGAACCAGAACCTGGAAAAGACCGCGAGTTGCAGAGGGAGATTGATCGCTTGAGACCGATAGTGGATCGGTTGAGGCATGAGGCAGAGGCGAGGGGAAATGACCCCAAAAACAGAGCAAAAGAGTCCGGGAGAGAGTGGCAAGAAGGAGACGGCTTTTAGATGAAATGTTCTATGGTTCGGCGTTCTGGTATAGGAGGACTCTACTTTTGGCGTCATATGGAGGATACCCTTTCACGGTCACAAGATCTCTATCAATTTGAGAGATCTTGCACGACCAGATTCACGGAGATGATCTATCCGATTGCATCAATGAACATAGTGTGTCTATTTCCTGTGCAACGTAATGCTCCACCGTGATCTGTTCTCTGAAGCTTTTGTCATGTCAAGCATGTACGTTCGCCGGATTTGGCGATGTAGAATGCCAGAGTATTTGCACAACCACATCTGATATTGCAGAAGCTAAAAATATCAAAACAGTCATAACTACTATGCTAAAAATCCCTCTAACCACATCTCAATTCACAAAAGATTTCAGATTGACTCTGCGCAGCTCCTGCGCGACGAACGTTTCTGTCGTTGGGTTTACATAAGCAAGCTGTGCAAACTTGACCAACAAATCTCGTGCAAACAACACAAACGCCATCCCTTCGCACCCACGAACGAGTCGCCGCTGGTCGGCCGCTGCTTCTTGCTTGTCAATCATACATGATAGCGACAAGTATGACACAGCAAGCAACCAGCACCACGAAAGGTGCGCAAACCGTTGCTGCAACGTCATCGTCAGGCTTTGATCGAAGCAAACTTCGTTACATGTATCGAATGTTACACTACCATCGGTCAAACAGCATATCTCTGCCTTTTCGCATGTCCCTTCTGCCGTCAAACCATCTCGTCGCGTGTCAAACTTTCTGTTGTTTCGCACAAACTGTAGTCATGTATCTGCACCTGACCCAACCGCGACTGTTAGGATGTCGCATTCAAAAGAGCAGTGTTTCTCGAGATTGCGGCTTGCATCGAGTCCTTTCTCTCTTCCCTGCATTGATTACTTGAGGTCTTCTGTACAAGTACTTACGTTCAGATTTCGATAGCTCCGATTCCAAACCACTTCCTTCCGGTTCGATTTGTTTGACAGACCCATCCCCCTGATCAGTTGATTAGCACCGATGGCATCAAACGCACCATACTATCAGATGCGTGCCGGCCAGCTTCCAGCGAGAACCAACAGCTCAAACGCTGCCTTGCAAGCCGATGCACCTCAAGACGGAGATCTTGACCACGTACCCATCCTGCCTGAACAATCAACGAAGACCGTTCGTCGGCCCGGGGCAGACAGTCAGTCAAACGACTTTGAGGAGTCGCATAACCTGGTGGAGCTTCTGGAAGCTGCAGCGACAGCTGCAGACCAAGGATCTGTTGCTATGTATAGCGAAAAGTCAACACCAGCGGTATTGGATACACAGAGCACGAGAAAGCGACTCTCCACTCCGACAGGCGCAGCTACCCCGAACGAAATGGATGAAGAGAGCTCAGTCGCGAAACGCCGCCGCATTGACCCATCGTCGACTGATCCTAATCTCGAATCTAACATCATCATGCATTCCCCCACTCCGAAGGCGAGTCCTTCACCATCTCGTGATAGCCTTCTTGTGAATGCTCGCGCAGTTGGCGTCCACTCGGCCGTTGCCCTCTTTCGACGCACCAGCTCCAACGCAACACGCAAGTACACACGTCCACCCATGTCCAAGCTCTTCATGTCGCTGAACATTACGCCTGAGAACTTCATCGCCCTGCAAGCCCTTGCGAAGGCATACATGCTCTCGCCGGCACACCCCGACCGACAGTCTTGTGTCGGCAACCGTGGAAAGGGCGACACCGACATGGTCAAGCTCCGGCTGTTCAACTGTGTGAGAGACTTTTTGACTGATGGTGGAGTAGGCGAGCAGTTCTTTGGAGAGCATGTCGAAAAGCCCGGCGAGAGGGAGAGCAGTGAAGCTGCTGCAGCGCTAGGAGAGGAGAGTGGCGGTGTAGAAAAGCTGGTATGGCCGCGCGATGGGAACAAGATTGTCAGCCTTGTCACGCCTCTGATGAGAAGAATGGTCACCAACGAGCGACAGAGACTGTACGCCATCGACACCAGGAAGGGTGGGAAGAAGACGGAGAATGAGGACAGCGTAGACGGTCACATTCATCACAGCTCGCCAACGCCTGATGTTGAACAGCAGTTCCAAGCAGTACTCGATCCCACACTCCAAAGGCCTACGGCGATGCAGCGATCCCCGCCTTCTACACCTTCCACGACAGTCGTACGAACGGATGCTCCCAGCGCAACTGCTCTTTCAACTAACAGTCCTGCCCTTGCTGCATCACCAAAGTCCCCCCTTGCACCACTCTCTGCTGACGCAGCCGAACCCCACCTTACGAACATCAACATCTTCCTGACTTATGCTCCCAACGCATCCAAAAGCATCAAGCTAGACGAGAAACGCATCTCAACGACCCGCCCTGCGCACTTAACCTTCTACAACTACACCGCCTTCCTCGAACAAGTCACTTCGATGGTGAACCGAGCCGAGCTCCTCCACCCCTCCATAAAGCCTCCCAGTAGCAGTGTCGACACCGCTCCAGCAGGTACACGCGAGACTGAGAACCTGCGTGGCCTTGCCGCCGCCGCGAATGCCCTGCAGCCCGATAGAGACGACCAGCAGTCTCAGCCTGCCTTGTCTGCGTCAACATCAGCACGGTACACTGTCAAGACTGTTGGTCCGACGGGCTGGCAGGTTATCGATAGTGCGGAGGGCTGGTACCACGTCCTCACCGAGCGCGCGTTCGCGACATGGGCGGATGGCGTTTGTAACATTATCGTCGAGCTTGGTGCTGGCGGGTCGTTGATGAGCGTAGGGAAGGTGGGTAGTTCACTTGATGGGGAGGTGCAAATGGAAGACGTGTGAGTTATGGAAGTGTATGTATATCGGTTGATGGTGGCGTTATGGTGGTTCGTGTTTACATCGCACTAGTATTGCTCGGTCGCATGCGGTGGCAATCTGTAGGATAGATCAAGTTCGTCTGTGCAAAGTCACTACGCGAGTCTCTTCACTGTGCGAAGCGGATCTATGGTATGTATCCATGGCGTTGAAAAGGGTATATTGCTTTTGTTTGTCTACGTCTAGGTCTAAAAATCCCACCACCTGTTATCTTCATGTGTTCATAATCTCACTGGCAAACTTGCTCCTTGCCCTGATTCTTGGGCCATAGAAGACAAGGATCCACGGCACGACTGTCAACAGCGTGCCGATACCACCCAGCAAGCTACTCGCCGGCCCAAAGCCAAGGTTGGTGTACATCTGCGTCGTTACGAGAGGGAAAATACCGCCTGAAAAGCACTGTATTAGCATGGTCATACGAGGAGATGGGAACGTTGACGAACCAAGGATGTTTCTGCAGAACGATTGGGCCGCAAGTGCAGAGCTGGCATATCGGTGGTATGTGTCCGCAAGATAATTGAACACGCTGAGATAGATGGTGAAGATACCGATCGTCGCGATCGACACGGCGATCGTAGGCACGATCCAATGGATGTTGCTACCGCTCGTCCAGCCGAACATGAACATGCCAATCGGCATACAAGCACTCTCTACACAGGCAAAGTACAGGCGTCCCTCCGGCGTGTTGATCAGCTTGCCGTGCTTACGGGCAATCTTCTCTTGGTAGATGGCCAGCACGCTTGAGATCAACGCGCCGACGCACATTGCGGCAAAAACCGCGTTGGATTGTTGCAGGGAGAAGCCATGGTTGTTCTGGAACACGAGCGGGATCGCGGCGAGAGTAAGGTATAACACGGCCCAGGAGAAAGCGACCCAGAGCGAGAACCAGAATACGACAGGTTCGGTGAAGAGCAGGTGGAATGGTCGGTAGAGCGAGACGGCTATCATAACCTTGAGCGAGGCACGTTCCTCGTCGGACTTAACTTTCCAGCGTATTCTTTGCGAGATTGTGGAGCCGGGCTTTTCTGAGTTCGGCACGTTGAATCCGTAATAGCCAGCTGCTTCACGCTCGTCATACCACTTGTTCAGTGCTTTTGCCTTTCTGGAGAGGAGCACGGAGCCCCGTGTCTCCTTGAAGATGATGCAAATGAAAGCAACCATAACCGCGGCCATGATGGTTTGGAGGTAGAAGATCCATCTCCACGACAGATTCTGCGCAATGAATCCTGACATCAACGGGCCCCAGCCTGTACCGAAAAGCGCAGCTCCGGAGAAGAGAGCCATTGGCGTATTGCGGTCCTCCGTATGGTAGATATCAGACACAATGCCTCCAACCATCGTCGAGAACGTCGAGCCGCCGACTCCGACCATGAAGCGAACTACGAGCATGCCCGCATATGATTGCGTAAAGCCAGTACATAGCTGACAAATAACGAACAGAAGGCCTGACGCGATGAACACTGGACGGCGTCCGTTGATCTCAGAGAACGGAGCAAGCACCATGGGCGCCACGCCGAAACCTAAACGTCTCGTCAGAATTACGTCTCACGGTTTACTCCCCGTCTGCCTCGGATTACATACCAGTTGTGAAAGTGGTGATGCCCACTAAAACTGCAACAGGGCTAACTCCCCATTCGGCTGACATTTGAGCAACACCGGGAGTATAAGACCCTGCGGCATACGCCGTGAGGGCCGTAATGGCGCATGCGACCCATATTGTAAAGTTCTTCCTCTTTTCAGTCCAATCGAATGGGTTCGTATATTTCGCAAGGTTTGGTGGTTCTGGAGGTGGTCCGTGGTCCGTGCCGGTTGTCGGATGTATTGACGGAAGCAGACTCGTCGGATGTGGAAGGTCGGTCTCAAATGTGAGATACCTCCAAACAATTTCTTCACTGCTGGAATTGGCAGGAAGGTCGTTGTCAATCATCTCCTCCTCTTGCTCTTCATACTTCTCCTTTTCCATGTCTTTGCTGCTGCCGGAAGCGGGGTCAAAGCTTCTTCGGGAGTCATCCACAGGAAAGTTCTTTATTCCCGGGCTGTGAATTGGTTGTTCAACTCCCAGTTCTGAGCTGCTTGGTAAATCGATCTCCGGACTGGCTGACATAGTACCATCTGCGTACTCAAAGCCGGGCGTCTTGTAATTCCAAATCTAGTCGAGAGTTGTGAGAGTTGAGAAAAGTTAATACAATGACAGTAACTGGGGATGATGATGATATTAGATCTAGAGCTTCATAGTCTTAAACGGGCCGGAAACGATCACACGTGTATGTGGACTGGGCTACCACTAGCCGATTGAACCAGCCGAGCGAATAGACACTAAGCTTTGCCCGGGTTTACTGCTATTTCCAACAAAATCTGGGGCACTTTACGATTCCTTGGTTATTACCGGGAATAATATTGGTTGGTTGCATTGTCAATCTTGCAAGGTGGAGGAGCAGCAATCCGATATCGACTCAATGAGATCGTATTGGAGCCGTGCTGACGATAGCCGAGCTGCAGTGTCATCGCCAAAAGAGCGGTGGGCTCTCAAAGTCTGCACCACGAGATACGAAGAGTGGGATTTGCTGCACGCACCTGGAGATGACTCGGCCTTAGATTTGGAGACTCATTATCACCGTCCTGCTCGTGCATTATCTCAATTCGTAAGCGTGGACCAATTTCCACACCCTCCAAGATGAGGGTCGAGACGAGATGAATCCACGGTCAACAGGTTATGCTTTTGCTTCAGCTGACGTGTTGACAAAGTCACATTGTGAGCGACACTGAAGCCAGTCTGAAGGAAGGCACAGCGCTCAGTCAGACTGTCACATGAAAGAAAATTCAGCATTATGGTGTGGAGCAAGCAACTTGTTGTACCACTAGGTAAAGCCGGTACCAGCTCTCGAACCTGGTCATCGTTGACCGCATTGTTTATGACCGAGTACAAGTCATAGCTAAGAGATGCACAAGAAAGGATCGTCCTCCGCCGACTGCGGATACTGCCGCTTACCCTACCCCGGGGCTGCATGCAAACGGTCCTACGATAGGACGTTGACGCTGGCGCCATCAATTAGCCCCGTGGTTCTGCTTTGCTTGTATGCATTGGATGACGAAACCCAGCTGACCGAGACGCACAAGATGCTAGATAAGTCCGTAAGTGTGTTCAAGCAACCAAGACGTTGAATGGATGCTTTGAGGTTCTGCCGTTCCTTTTCGCAAACTACCGGTAATGAGCTCTCCCAGCAGTTTGGTTGGACAAGCCACCATATCGGATTGGTAATAAAGTGTGCCTTATAGGATCGTGTCTTGATCATTTCACAGACGGCAATCCTCTGTCAGAAATCACACCGACACTGCCCACAAGAGTCCCCTGGTTGCACTTTGCGGATACGACTTGAATCTCTCATCAGATTCACATGTTTACGGTACCCAGTCACGTCCAATCAGCCACTTGTCAGAACGCAGTGTCAGGCAAGAACGATCAACACTCTTCTCACGACTCTTTTCTGCATGCGTATAAAATGAGTTACTTAGGTATAGCTATGCAGCATGTCGGCTTTGATAAGATGAGTTGGATCTTGCAAAAGTGCCAAGTGGCATATCGGACGTGTTTGGGTGCAGTAAGTAGAGTTGCATAGAGAGTGTGATGTTCTCCCAAGGCAAGCTCCTGAAGTCGCATACAGCAACCTCGCGTTGGCTCCACGGGTGTATGTACGAGCATTGTGTATACGGAAAGAGGCAGACGCCTGCCCGTCTACAGCGAACAAATGACAAACAGAAGACGACGATGTGAGTTCACCCCTCCTCTTCTTGCGCTCAAAGTATAAGACACCATGTTGGCGTCAGATTGCGCAAGTAAGCTTGCCGTTCCAACGTGTCCTTATCCTGCGCAGCTCTGGGCATGAGGGGCACCTCCATTGGCACTCCGATACCGCCCGCCGTGTGGAGTACGCCATTGGACTAAACTGACTTGACGTGGGATGTATGATGGGCAGAAATCTTTTTGTATGGCCAACACGTGAGAATTGCGCAATGCCCGCTAGCTGCGTTCGGTCTATGAGCTCGCTGTCGAGGGACTTGGAAAAGCATGAAAGCGCCTCGCTGCCCCTCCAACCTCTGCTTGTTGATTTCATCACATCAATTGTACTTCAGATACCCGTCTTTAAGACAAACCCAGATTTCCTGTAAGAATTTGTCCCTTGCACGCCCGAGTTCGAGGTCGAACATTACCCCGCGCTACCCCGCCACCCCTCGTGTTTGCGATGTTTGAACGACTCTGACGAGGCTGCACAGAAAACACAATGTCTAACGCGACTCTCCGTCTGGGCAGCACCGCCCCCAACTTCAAGGCCGAGACTACTCAGGGTCCTATCGACTTCCACGAGTTCATCGGCGACAACTGGGTCATCCTCTTCTCCCACCCCGAGGACTACACACCCGTCTGCACCACCGAGCTCGGTGCTTTCGCCAAGCTCGAGCCTGAGTTCACCAAGCGTGGCGCAAAGCTCATTGGCCTCTCTGCCAACACCATTGACAGCCATGAGGGCTGGATCAAGGACATCGATGAGATCTCCGGCTCCCAGCTGAAGTTCCCCATCATTGGCGACAAGGAGCGCAAGGTTGCTCTTGCATACGACATGATCGACCACCAGGATGCGACCAACGTTGACTCCAAGGGCGTTGCGTTCACCATCCGTTCCGTCTTCATCATCGACCCCAAGAAGACCATCCGTCTGATCCTGTCTTACCCCGCGTCCACTGGCCGCAACACTGCTGAGGTCCTCCGTGTCCTTGACAGCCTGCAGACTGGCGATAAGCACAGGATCACCACTCCCATCAACTGGGTTCCTGGTGATGATGTGATTGTCCACCCCGGTGTCAAGAACGAGGAGGCTAAGACACTTTTCCCCGACTTCAGGATCGTCAAGCCCTACCTGCGATTCACCCCTCTCCCTAAGGAGAAGACCACTGCCGCATAGACGCCTTAGTCAACTGCTAGGCACGGTCAGAGCTGCATGAAGTACCTGGAGTAGACATTGTGGATACAAGCGTTGGGCATCACAGACGGTGAGCTGCAATCTTAGGATCCGAACCTCAAAGGTTGGTCCTAACAAGCTGGACCTCATGCTTCTCGAATGAAGTGGGATGCTCTGGCGCATCCGATTCGGTAGATGTTTGTAGACTCAGTCTACCTCATAGGGCTGAAACGCTCTGCATAATGAAAGATTGACGACCCCTGTTCTTCCCAATGCATGTCTGTTGAAACCCCTGTAAATAATTCTCCGAGAGTGACTTTTGACGACGCGGCATTGACGCGTAGTATCCGACGTTCGGTGGTTTATTCCACAGGGGTGCTGCTCATGGCCTGGCGGTAGTCCGGAGCGGTCAGACTCGCCGATAGGCCCTGGAAGGCGTTTTGCTATGTGTTGATTCGTTAGGTTCATTGCGGAAGGTACCTGCAGGGCAGCAGCTAGTTGGCTGACTTCAAGGCAGGTACAGAGGCAGATTGGGCACGTCGGCCTGCAATCACGTCGTTGACTCGTGTGGCGTCTTGCGCCGCCAAGGAAACAGGCACGACTCAGACTGTGGTGGAGAGGTCAAAACACGTTTGGTTCATGTCTTCTGCTGTAACAAACCAATAGCGACGTGCGTGCGCCATCCTCTACAGCCATCGATCTTGGGAAGTGACTGTCGCAGTACGATTACTGGACACCTGGAGCCCGGCAAGCTGACCTTAGTGCAGGCCAGACCACGCGACGGCGCACACCAGTCGACGGACCCTAACCCAAGACCCGCATTGAGATTGCTCCGCTTAACAGTACTGTCAAATCGCTCAGCCGTTGCCGTTATACCTTTGGTGTCTCCGGAGCACGTTTTGTCGATATCTCAGCCTCCTCTGCTCAGCTGGACTTTGGTGCAAGGAGTGACAAGCCTGAAGGACAGCAGCTCACGGCGTCCTTGCCGCATCTGGATTGGCTCCAAAGCCTCTGCGCTCACCTCACCCTCGCTGCCCAGGAGTGCTGCCTCCACTGCGCCAGTACGCAACACGTCTTCTTTTCTGCCCGCGTCGACCGTTCGGCTGTCGCTTTTTCCCCGCTCGCTACTCGTGCAGGGCAAGGTTCTTGAGGTAAGGCCTGCGATTCCGTTCTGAACCCCTCGATTCCCCCCACCACCCTTCTTTCCTTCCCAAGGCCTACCGCACGTGCCTTTCCTTTGTCCAGTTCCGTTCCCCGAACTCGGTCCTTCAGCTGAGGCCTGTTCTGCTCGGGCAACTTGAACCTGCAAGACTCAATTTCTGCCCACCACCAGCCTTTGTGATACCTGAGGGCGCTTGGTGCTGCAAGCTGCATCCCGGTACACCATCGAAAGAGTTGCACAACAGACGTGTGTCATTTCCGAATCTGCAAACATGGCTTCGAAGCCTGCCGCGGGTCGCTTTGCTAGTGGTCAACCGCCTTGCCGCAAGGCCTGCAATAGACATTTGCTGCAGCTGGCAACGTCTGAGGTACTTGAAGACCAGGGCGCTCTCCTCTTTCTGTGTTTCTTTGCATCCTTCATGTCATTCATCGAATTTTAGTTACTCCTATAGTCCTAACACTGACAATGGCCGTCCCACTAGGCGTTTTCGCATTCTCCGCCGCCGCTAGCACCGAACCTCTAGAAGACCTTCCATCTTTCTGGAAAAAGCCCAAAGCGTTAAACCTCAAACGGGCTTTGTCGACTCAGAGACGAAGTTCCCACGAGTCTGCTGCAGGTTCCCTCATCCGTTCCTACCGCTGGACCCATTCGGCCAGAAGGCCCAGCCGACCTGACTCATTGTCTTCTATTGAGCTTTGCGCTTCGTCGCATCAATCGCGGCTTAAGCACGTTCCCATTATCGTGCCAGATTATGATCTCTCCTCTGTAGCACCTGAAAGCCCTTGTACTTCTGTTGGACTCAGCTCTTCGCGTTCTTCGACTATCGAATCAAGTCGCCACCCCAGCCTCTCCAGTTTTCCATCACCAAACCGAGGTTCAATTGGCGACTCCTCCAGTTTGAGGTCTCGGCATGTCGAGATTGTAATACCAGATTGGGTTCAACCTACGCACCGATACTCGACGTCACCTGTCAAGCGTTCCTTTAGCTCTTACCAGGCCAAGACCCCTGTTCTTACTTATCGGCCTAAGAGTCCGAATAGGATGGCTCGACAGACGCCCAACACAAGTCGAACCAGCACCATTGACTCGCAGACGTCGGCGCCATCACCATCGCAATTATACCCAGGTGGAATGCGAAGCGGTAGTGGCAACTACTTTGCCAGTGTGAACAGCAGTCAAACCAGCTTACATCAGCAAGATGGTCAAGATGGTGGGCTTGAACGGCCACCGCCTTCTTCTACACGAACACCAGGACTGGGTATGACGCCGTCACCGGCGATGCAGCAAACAGCTGGGCTCGCAACACCCTCAAGTTCAACTCAAGGACTATCTGGACTGGTCTGTAATGTACACCGGACTACTGGTCGCGAACCACATCCTTTAGTAGGTGCAACCACCACAATTCTTGGCGACAAGCTCTATGTGTTTGGTGGTCGGAGACTGTCGCGGACACGACCACAGCTCACCTCGGACTTGTACGAGTTGGATCTCGTCCAACGTCACTGGACAAAGATCGAGACAAAAGGAGACATACCGCCTCCACGATACTTTCACAGTGTTTGTGCGCTGGGTGAGACAAAGCTCGTCTGCTATGGTGGTATGTCGCCGGCAACATCACCAGCAAACCAGTCAACACAAGTGTTGCAAGGTACTCCGGCAGACGCGCAGCCAGAGGTAGTTGTCATGTCTGATGTGCACATCTACGACGCAGCTACTCGGACATGGATGCACGTCGGATCCAACGATGCGCCTCAAGGCCGGTACGCTCATTGCGCAACAATATTACCATCCTCCGCGGTTTTCAGCTCCACTGGCGCGGCCATGACAGCAATACGGCATAACCCACCATCAAGCAACCCCAATCAAGGGTCAATAGGAATAAATCTTGAAGGCGATGGTGGCGCTGAGATGGTGGTGGTTGGCGGCCAAGATAGCGCAAACCACTACATCGAGCAGATCAGTGTCTTCAATCTGAGGAGCTTGAAGTGGACCACAACCAGTACGCTAGGGAGAAGTTGTGGCGCATACCGTAGCGTTGTGGCACCCTTAACGAGCATGCCTGCCAACGAGATAGGTGCAGGATCACGTGGCGAGCCAGGATCGCCAGACGAATCAACATCGAATTCCTCCGGCGAATCATCGATGCTCATCTACTCAAATTACAACTTCCTTGACGTCAAACTCGAACTTCAGATCAGACACCCTGACGGATCGTTATCTGAAAAGCCGATGAATGGCAACTTTTCACCACCTGGTCTCCGCTTTCCCAACGGCGGAGTGATCAACAACCATTTTGTTGTCAGCGGGACCTTCCTCACATCATCAAAACAAGAATACGCATTGTGGGCATTAGATCTACGGACGCTAAGTTGGGGACGGATAGAAGCTGGTGGCAACATCTTCAGTCAGGGCAGTTGGAATAGAGGCGTGCTGTGGACACGACGAAACAGCTTTGTCATCCTGGGCAACCGCAAGCGAAGTCTTGTCGAAGATTACAATCACCGGCGGATAAACTTTTCAAACATGTGCGTTGTGGAACTAGAGGCATTTGGGCTGTACGACAATCCTCGCAAAGTCACGCCAAGCTCAGCGTTTGGATCTGTCAGTGCTCCGCCACAGAATGATGGCCTTGATGTATTGGCCGGCGGTAGGGAACTCTCGCCGTCAGCCATCGAACTCGGACAGATCGCACTTGGGATGCGCGAGCTCGCCGACATGGAGTTCCTCGCTATCCACGGTGAACGGATACCCGTCAACTCGCGCCTTATCGCTCGACGGTGGGGTCCTTACTTCAACCAACTGATGCGGGAAAGCACTCAGAATGCTGAGAAAGATAGCGCGGATGCTGCAACTCTGCGCCCAGCGACTGGTGGGCACCCCTCGCGTATGTCCAGCATAACCATCACACCCTCCATCCGCACTACCTACTCGGCCGCCACCACCCTCACAGCCAACACTATTACTCCCTCGGAAACAACAGCCGTCTCAAGTACATTGTACAACTCCCTCTCACCACCAGACCCAACAATGCAGCCTCCCTTGCATCGCCCGAGAACACTCTACCTGCCCCACACACACCTCACCCTTCAAGCGCTGATCCACTATCTCTACACGTCCTCCCTTCCGCCTCAGAGCAGCCAACTCTGCACCCCGCAGATCCTGTGCTCGCTGCTACAACTCGCGCGTCCGTACCACATTGATGGGCTCCTTGAAGCCATCATCGAGCGCCTACACATCCTACTTGACAACCGCAATACAGCGGCCGTATTCAATGCTGCAGCTATGGCGGCGGGCGGCGGCAGTGGCGTGGCGTTCATGGGTGTAAATAATTTATCCAGCACAAATCTCAACGGCACGAACGGATCGTCACTCAACACTGAAAGCGAGAGCAGTATGTCGGCAGGATTGAGGGCGCTGAAGATTGATACATCCGTCCCGCCTTCGGACGATGAGGTTAGCTCCGCGGTGTCGGAGGGGACCAGCGCAAGTGCAAGCGATTCGGGAGAATACGGAAGTAGCGGGCTTGATGAGCGGGAGGTGTGGAATGGAGTTGTGAGTGCAGTCGTCGGGCTACAGAAGAGGGGTCTTAGAGGGTTGATGGAAGGCAGGCGAATTCGGGAGATGGGAAGAGGCGGACGGGAGAGGAGAGATACCAGTCAGAGAAGAGATGTCAGCGAGAGTGGGATGAACGGGGAGGGCGTAGGCTTAGGCTTGACATAAGCTTTGAGGCCGCATGATGCCCAAGAAACGAAAAGAAAGCCTGAACATCAAGAGACTGTTATGAGATGTACTGAGCATGTGTGGGAGTAGACTGGGTGGCGAGCGTTTGAGATAGATTCCTTTTATGTATATAGTTCAAAGCGAAGTTGTGCAAAAGAATCGATGCACATACAGTTGTTTGTCTCGTGTAAATGCCCGGAGAGTTTGATATCATCATCTGTAAGTGCCTCCAGACCGTCATAGAGACCCAAAGAAGGCCCTGCTGTGCCCTTTCGCATGTCAAATACGCCCAGTCATGACTGCATACTCAAATCGTCAGACGACTCCAGCCTCCCAAGATACCCCAAACACCAGTCCCTCATCATCGGACCCTTAGATCTCCTCCTCGACTTCCTCGCGTTCCTTTACCACCTCTCCACCACCGTCCTCTCCGTCAAAACTCGCACTGCCCGCCTTCTCCTTCTTCGCCTTCTTGACCCTCTTCACCGGCTTCCCAGCCGCCTCGTCCTCAGCAGCAGCGCCGCGCTTCTTCCCACCCGCAGTCTTCTCCGACAGTGGGGCCAGACCAGCTTCGACATTCGCGGCGTGAGCTTTCATGCGTGCCTTGAGTTTGCTGAGGGTGGTTGTTGCGGAGGAGATCGTATACTGCGGTCGTTAGCTGAGGGCGTGGGAGTGGCGCGCGGGTGGAGACGTACTGCGTGGTGTTAGCTGAGCTCACGGCTGAAGAGAATGGGGAAGGGAATAGAAACGTACCTCCGGTTAGGGTTGCGAGCTTTTTGTTGTCGATCTGGGGTCGTCAGTGAGTGGGGAGGGCGGGTGGAGGGGTGGGCATGCCTTGGGCTCGCTGGTGAAGCAGTGCCAGGCGAGTGCGAGGACTTCATACTCGCGGGCTGTGAAGTTAAGTTTGCTGTCCGTCATGGTGGGCGAGTTTGTTGGTGGACGGTGTGGTGGTGTCAGATGATGATTGAGGATGGGGGTGTGGTAAGAAGAAGATCGGGAAGATAGGTGCGGTGTAGGCTTTACACAAGGCTGTGGTCTACAGGGCATGATTGAGGCACGTTCTTACTTTCCATCTAGGCAGAACGATCACGGTGAGAGTTAGCAACGACGACGAAAGTGAAGTTAAAGGACTTTGTCCCTTGGGATGGGAGAATTCTGACTCGATGATCCGTTGATGAATCTATGTAGTGCCCGGTTTCTGACTTCAATGCGTCAAAGAAATCAATGTGCTACATCAACGTTCCCAACCTTGCTGTCTTGACGCCTTACGCTGGGAGTGACCCATTAGAGCTGCTGGTCATCACCGAAGGCGGCATAAGCAGTGGCCTCTTTGAAGAAGCCATCCGCGATGGCGTTGACCTCAGCCACCTCCTCCTTCTTGATGGGAAGGTTGTCAAACTCATCTTCCTCCTCATCGTTGACTGCCTTGCTGGCCTTCTTCCCCTTCTTGCTGGGCGTACCAGTAGCAGCGTCCTCGGTTGCACCACGTTTGCCAGACTTGGGAGTCTTAGGAGTCTTGGGGATACCTCCGGCGGCCTTCTTGGGAGTTACTGACACAGCAGAGGAACCGGCGGCCTTGGCCTTTAGTTTTCGCTTTATCTTGCCGAAGGTAACGCTGGCGGAACCGGGAGTGTACTGCAAGATGTCAGCATTGCCAGACTAATAGCTGTATGGTTCAAAGCCTACCCCAGTGAGCTGAGCGAGCTTGGTGTAGTCGATCTAATTTGCGATGTCAGCGTGTGAAAACGTGGAGAGGTTGCTGTAGCGAAAGAGCAATCCCATACCTTGGGATCGCTGTCCATGCATTGCCAGGCCAAGCCCAGAACCTCCATCTCCCTCGCGGTAAGATCATTCGAATCTGGCATGGTGGTAGAAGATAGAGTCGATGGCGTGTTGAGCGGGGGTATCTTGATTTGGGTTTGACCAACGAGAACGAGATGTGGTGAACGGTATGACGAAAGAGACGGCGATAGAGGGGCAGATGCGCTCTTTAAATGCTGTTATGAGAGTGTTCAAAGCGGGGTAAGAACTTGCGGTGAAGTGGCAGTTGTTGGAGCCTTGTGATCACGGTGAGAGACCGTAGGGTAGAGTGAAGGCAGGTTAAATAGACGCTTCTGCTTAGCTTGTACTGACTTGCAAACGGTACTGCTAGGCCAGGTAGCTACCAGCGTTATTACCCTTAGAACTGTCATGTTACACATCCTGAGCTTTTCGCGGAAGTTTGTATCGATGAACATGTATTTGTGACTTTGCGCAATATGTAGCTTCTATATTCTTCGAACATCCTTCCCCTTCAGCTCAGGCCGCTCCACATCCAGCTCATCTCGCAAAGCAGCGAACAGGGAATCTCCAATGATGATTGAAAGACCCAGACTCCATACCAAGGTAATCGCGTAGAAGAAGTTGGCGTTTCCAGAGCCAGCGTAGATCCAGAGGTGGTAGAAGGCTGGCCCAAGGAACGATGCGTATAGTACAGCCGCTGATGCTACGAAAGTGTAGCGCATCACTAGAAATGTTAGTCGGACTCTTTTGTGTATCGCTGACAGACTTACGAGGGAACAGATGGCGGAACAACGGTACCAGCGACAAATACAACGCGGCATCTGCGATACTGGGATAGGGTGTGAAGACGGCAAAGATGCCAGTCAGAGTACAGGCAACAAACAGTGGCTGTTTGTGCAGTCGAATGGTGAGACCAGGCATGTATGATGCTGCGTGCAACCAGAAAACGCCAAGAAAGAACTCGCGGAAGGAGTCAAACATCTCAATGAAGAAGTACCACCACAGCCCAACGTTTGGTGTGAGGTCTGGCAAAAGAAGACGCACACCATATGTGGCCGCCAAGAAGTCCCAGGATCCTGTCAAAGAGGCGGATGCTGCAAGCAGTGTACCGCTCACGAAAGCCAAGCCCAGTGTGTGTGAGACTGTGAACGACCAGACATTGGGTGTCGACTTGGTCTTTGCCGCGCGAGCATCGTATAAGAGTACGAGGAGCGGCGGGAATAGCAGAATAGGGTGCATGCCGAGGTATGCAGCGAACGACAGAGCGAGTGTGAAGGTGATGCTCGCTCCTTGGGACGCCTTAGCCATAGCTGTCAGGATGAACATGTTTGTGAGAGCCGATGTCGAGCGGGCAAGACATGTCAGGACAGTGAATGGATTGAAGAGGAAACTGGGATATATCAGTGTAGTTCTAGCGCATCATAGTGCTGGACCTACCCTGCGGCAACCGCTGTGCTGCTCCACCGGAGCTCCTTCCTCGAAGAAGAGAACAGCCTAGAGACAGCAGCTCTCCCACTTTCAGCGACCTGCGCCAAGGCATATGCGCTCAAAAGATCCACGACGGTGAAGACAATGTCTGTAGCAATTGGGTGGTACGAGGGATTCGGCAGCAGCGAGAAGAGTGGCAGGAGGAGGGGTGCCTGGTGGTAAAGGCCGCCGTCGTATGGCGAGACATTGTGGGTATAAAGGAAGAGACCTTCTTGTACTGCGAGTCGAGTCAGATTGCCGATATCTCTTTCGTCTCAGTAGGCCAGAGATGGAACATACACCTCTTGAAACTTGTCACTGGAGTGGACACCTCGACACGGCCAGCAAGGAGACTGGGGAGACCGGGAAAGACCGTGGACAGCAAGAGCCGCAGCGCAGCAGCACCTCCATACAGGAGTGCTTCCTGCTGGTCGACAGGCATCTTCGTAGTGTTACGGAGGGTGACGCGCCATGACGGCCAGGGCACGCTCGCGGAGCTTTGGTGGCTCTGGCGTCTCGGTGGACCCCTGTCGTTTTAGCGCGACGGGCGGGTCGTCCTCGGTGAACTCTCAAAAAAAGTAGGAACGACTTAGTCCCGCCTTCCAAAAGTTCGCGGCCTCGACACACCAGCAAAGTACACCAGAACTCACAATGGCTGGTCGCTCCAAGAAGAAGGGTATGTCTGCATGTGCGATTCACGTTTTCCTCTGTACTGATATTTGCAGGCACCTCCGGTGCGGCGAAAAACTACATCACCCGTACTCGCGCCGTGAAGAAGCTGCAGATTTCGCTGCCAGACTTCAGAAGATTATGCATCTTCAAGGGAATCTACCCCCGCGAGCCGCGCAACAAGAAGAAGGTCTCCAAGGGCTCCACCGCTGCCACCACCTTCTACTACACCAAGGACATTCAGTACCTGCTCCATGAGCCGCTGCTGGCCAAGTTCCGCGAGCACAAGGCCGTCGCAAAGAAGATTGGCCGCGCCCTCGGTCGCGGCGAGTCTGGCGATGCCGCGCGCCTGGAGAAGAACCTGATGCCCAAGGTCAAGCTCGACCACATCATCAAGGAGCGCTACCCGACCTTCGTCGACGCCCTCCGCGACCTCGACGACGCCCTCTCCATGCTCTTCCTGTTCGCCAACCTGCCTTCCAGCGAGCACATCCCCGCCAAGACCATCGCCCTCTGCCAGCGCCTCACCCGCGAGTTCGAGCACTACGTGATCACCTCCCACGCCCTGCGCAAGTCCTTCCTGTCGATCAAGGGTATCTACTACCAGGCCACAATCCAGGGCCAGGACATCCTGTGGCTCGTCCCATACCGGTTCGTGCAGCGCACTGGTGGAGACATTGATTTCAGGATCATGGGCACATTCGTCGAGTTCTACACCACACTGCTCGGCTTTGTCAACTACCGCCTCTACACCTCCGTCGGCCTCGTATACCCTCCCAAGTTCAACGCCAAGAGCGACGAACAGGGTGGTGAGCTTGCGGCCTTCCAACTGGAGGGCAAGGGCATCAACGCGAACGGTGCCACCAACGGCGAGGACGAGGACGCCGAGATCAACCCAGAGGCACAGGCTATCGCAGACAGGATTGCGGCTGAAGGTGATGTCGACGAGGAGATTGTCGACGCAATTGTTGCTGCTGCCGACGACGACGAAGAGCAGGCCACCGAGGGCATTGATACGTTCGTGCCCACTGCACAGGACGGCGATGTCCTGCCCCAGCCCCAAGCCAGCCGCGCCGAAGCTGGTGCCCTCTTCTCACCCTTCACATTCTACCTCTCGCGCGAGACTCCTCGTGCATCCCTTGAGTTCATCCTCCGAGCCTTTGGCTGCAAGCGCGTAGGCTGGGACTCGATCCTCGGCGATGGCGCCTTCACAACCAACGAGTCTGACCCCTCCATCACCCACCAGATCATCGATCGTCCGACCCTTGCTAACGGCGCCGCCGCCCCTGTTTCTAACGATTCGGAAGATGGCGCACCGAAGGCTCAATGGCCGCGCTCCATGATGCCCGGCCGCACATACGTCCAGCCCCAATGGGTATGGGACTCGATCAACCAGGGCAAGCTGCTCCGCCCTGATCTCTACAGCCCCGGTGCCGAGCTCCCTCCCCATCTGAGCCCCTGGGTCAAGCCCAAGAAGGGCGAGTACGACCCCAACCTGCCGCTGGCAGCGCAGCAGCCCGAGGGCGAAGCCGAGGCGTTCGAAGACGAGGGCGACGAGGAGACATTCGACCCCAAGGAAGACGATGAGGACATGGACGCCATTGTCGACCGCGACGGCTCCGTCGAGGTTGGCGAAGGCATGGACGTCGACGGCGATGATGACGACGATGACTCTGACGCATCCTCTTCTGACGACGCTGCACCGGCCGACGACGACGACGAGTCCGACGCCGAGTCCGACATCTCCGACGGCGAAGCCGCCCGCCTCCAGCACCAGGCCGAGCTCGAAGCCGAAGCCACAGGCAAACCGCTCAAGAAGGTGGCCCCGACCAAGAAGGAGCAGAACGCCGCCATCAGGAAGAAGGCAGACAAGGCGCGCAAGGCCGAGGACGAGGAGCGCGAGCGCCAGAAGATGATGCTCAGCAACAAGAAGAGGAAGCTGCTCAAGCGCATCGAGTACGGCGCGAACAAGCGCGACACAGAGGCCGAGGGCCTGAGGCGGAAGAGGGCGAAGCTCGAGAAGGCTAAGGCGGCCGCTGAGGCTATCTAGACCGGTTCATACCACTAAAAGGAAGGCGTTTGGGAGTTGCTGGTCCTGCAGACCATGGGTACTGGAGATAGTCTGTTGAATCTATATGCATTCTTGAGTCTTGATGTTTACTTTCTTATGAGACATGCCGGCGTGTGCTTGGAGTGAGACATGCGGTAGTCCTCGCTATCCATGCCTTGCGATACCGAGACAGTTGCTCTGCTTGACGGATGTCACATTTGTAGAATTCGCCAACGTGCACGTGTCACGCAAACTGAACAGGATCACGATATCTGCAATAGTATTGAAAGACTCGATGTGGAGAGTGTACACGCGCCTCGCCCGCCCATTCCTAACCCACGCGCCCACGGCCCATGCCAACGCTAAAATATCATACACACAAAAGAGAGACAGCACCAGCGAGTGTAGTGCGCCGTAAATCTATCGTCATTTTCAAAAGAAATCCGCTACTACATAAGAAACCTACACCGTCTCCTGTGTAGCCGCCTGCTGCTCACTAGCAGGCTTGGCCTCGCCGGCCTCGCGCTCGACACTCTGCTCCTTCTTCTGGTCCTCGACGACCTCGACGGTAGGTGGCACGTCGCTGGCCTCAGCCGGGGCAGCCTCCTCGGTCTCGGGGTTGCGGCCCTCAACGTCGGGGTGGGGTGGGGCGACGCCGTGCTCCTCGGCAGGCTCGTGGGACTCGACGAGACCCTCGTAGATCTCGTTGCCCTCGGCGTCGACGACACGTGTCCGTGTCTCGTAGCGCGTCTTGAAGCTGACCTTGTCGGCGAGGGCTGCGACCTCCTCTTCGTTGAGAATGCGGCCGTTCTCGTCGCGGTACTCTACGCGTTCCTCTTTGGAAACGACAGGGAGATCCTTGGGGACAGGTACGCCCTCGGGTGGGGGTGAAACAGCAGCCTCGCCCTCGGCCTTCTTCTCCTGCTCGATTGGCTGTTGCTGGTTTGGCACAGCGGCAGGGGGTGCGGGTGCCGCAGATGAAGGCACAGCAGCGACTGAGGAGACAGCAGGCATCTTGTCGTACTGCTCATACTACAGTAAATTAGCAAGAGTCGAATGTGAGGCAGTTTGTGGCTTACCGTATCAAAGAAGTTATTGCAGTCCCAGTCCCAGGTCTTGAAAACCTTGACACTGTTGCATTGGCTCTTGGTCCATGCGTTACCATACGCAAGGGGGGCGTAGATGGTGAAGACCGTGATAGCAATGGCCAGAATACCAACAGCTGCTGCTTGGCCAATGGCGGGGGTCCTCTTGATGCGGAAAACGTCGAAACGGAAGCTCACAAAGTCGAAGATCTGGCAGAAAGCCATGATGGCGAAGTAGAGCGCTGGTAGGTAGTGATGCAAGAAAAGCTGACGCGCCATGAGGTAAAAGGGGAAGTAGTGGAAGGCCCATCCCAGGATAGACATACCCACTTCGTAGTCGAAGCGCTTGAAGGTGACATTGTTGTAGTCACGGAAACCACGCTGCCAGCGGAGAACAGCAAGACCCTTGATGGCGACGTAAAGGAGAATCAGAGCGGACGAGGTCCACCAAATGAAAACATTGCCCACAAGGTAAATCTGGCGCTGTTCATAATTAGCCTAGAGTCATCGACGTGGTGCTTGTTCGGATATGCTAGAACCTAGAGGTACTTAGGTATCTTCGGAAGTGACTCACATTGTTTTTTCCCCAGACTAAAGGATGTTAGCGTAAGCAAAATGATAGGAAGACATACTTACAATTGATTCCACGCTGAAGGGTAGGCCATGAAGGTGGGCGGGAGTCCCAGGCATGCGACTCGGTAAGCCCAGCGTTGGTCTTCCACATCACCTTCTGCAGCTCCCAAAACTTGCCGAAGAATCCGGGGTTGCGATAATTGACACGTTCGGTGTCGTCTAAATGTATGAATCGTTAGCTGGTGTTCGTTAATATATGTTGTCCTGGGCTGGACGGCGTCCAAAAAAGAGTCCACTGGAAGATGGCTAGGTCGAGCTAGCGCTCGACTCAGCCAAAGCTGCGACATTTTCATTATGCGTTGGAGTCGCTAAGTGCTTGGTGAGCTTCTGTTGGCAGCCGAAGAGGAAGCCGCAAGGGAAGCAGGGAAACCTCTTCGAGGCTATGTTCTTCTGCTCCCACTCAGTCACCTTCGTGGGCTTGTAGACGCCATTGGCCTTTTGCTTGTGCTTCTTGGAACTATAGTGCCTATCAAGCTGGTTCTGGTCTTTGCTGGCTGTGTTGCATACATTGCACCAGAACCTGCGAGTTTCGATAGATTGGCGCCGACAGTTCTTTACAGCGAGTTGTGCTTTAGCTTTTACCCACTCGCGGCACGTCATGAGCTCCTCTGCTGCTATCTGCTCAGGCGTCTTGCCATCCACATCTCCGATGATGCGTTCCATGAGCGGGACGTGACCACAACAGCCATCGTAGGTGAGTGACTCAAGTGGCCAGGGGCAGAGAGGAAGAACCCCATAGGACACCGTCCGAGAATGCATTGCCCAGAGCGCAAGAGAGAGTGTAGCCTCCAAGGCAAGGAATAGTACGCGAGACAGGAAGATGTGGCCGTCTTTGGGAAGAGGCGCCCAGCAGAGCAGGGCCTTGTGGGTGATATCGTATCCATCATCAAGGGCAGCTTTGACGTACTTGGGCAGCATAACTTTCTTGTCGTAGGCGTTGAAGCGATGGGAGACGCCTATTGTCCTATTCGTACCGCTGCCGACGTAAATCTTTGGACGCTGTCCGTCCTTCTCGAGGGTGAGAAGGTAAACAGCCCACACTTTGCTCAAGACTGTCGGTATCGCCTTAAAGTGAGCCAATGTTGGCGGCGTGGCTGACTGTAGGATGTCCAAGAGTGAGGGAGCGAAGACAACGCTTGAGTCACTCATCAGCTCCATCACCAGCTCCTGGGTCGCTAGGACGATGTCATAAGCTGTATGCTTCAGGGACTTCGAAGTGGAGCTGACCAGGCTCCAGGTGAATGAGGCCACGAGAGTAACCACCTCCAAAGCAGCCGGCATTGCAAGCGAGGTCACGGACATCGTCCAATGCTGAAGACAGGTGAGGTATGCCGATGCGTGTGGTGAATTGTGCCGTAGGCGAAGACGCAAGATGTTGTAAGGAGGTGAACAGGGTGCAGGTTTGTCACCTGTGGTGAGGCTCCAGGTCCGAATGTTTACCAGGGAAGGTGCGCAGGAAGGAGCTCACCTTGGGCAGGTGCGCACCTCCCCTGGTACGAAGGAAAGAACAACAAAAGGAACATGACAGTAAGAAAATGAAATACGTACCGCCCATTTTTGGATGCACGTTGCCTTCAATATACCAGATGCTGTTCGGCAGGGTGCCTCCGCGCGCACATGAAACTTCCTGCTGCTCGAAGCCCCATTCAGGAAGCTTTACTTTATGCGAGAACAAGACGCAGCCGGTCATCACGTGGACAAGTCTGAACTTGGACTGAATGGTTCGGAGACGCTTCTTCGCAACTTCTCCGTCTGACTGCTTCTTGACGATCTCAACGCGGAACAAATCGTTCGCGTCTCCCTCAAATCCCTCGTAACCGTAGGCGGAGACTTCGTTTTGCCAATCAGCCTCGGTGACAGGGGCTCGGACATCGTGAGAGTGGAGACGGCGATCGGTGGTGATGTGGTAGAGCCTGATCACAGCACCATCCTCAATGTTGATGGGACCAAAATCATCCCACGCCTTCGGGCTTGTCAGGTTAGGGCCATTGTAGTCTTCCGGCATGATCGGCAGGGTCTGGTTCTCCATGATCCAGACGTTGTTCTCATCCTTGTGGGGGTAAAGAGTGATCTGTTGCTGCTTGCTTCCAGTGGGATACATGTGGCTGTGAGAATGGAGGTAACCACCCTGTGTGTTCCAGTGACGGAGCGAGACTCGGCTTCCGAAGGCGACGTCAGCCGGCACATCTTGCATACCCTTGGAGTTAAGAGTAGCCTGGAACTCTGACGACATGAAGCCATCACCGTCACCAGGGTTGACCAGGCAGACAAAGTGGATCGCAAACATGGCCATGTAGAACGAGATGGGGATGACGACCAGACAGAACAGACGGGCAAAGAAGTGCTTGAACCACAGGCGAGGTGTGACTGTCCTTGTGTCTCCGAGCAGAACCCAGAGCTGCAGAAGCGTCAAGCTGCCAACCCAAGCAATTGTGAAGAGTCCAACCCATTTTACACTGGCTGTAGCTCCGAGACCGAGACCAGTGGCTGCCAACCAGAACCACCATGTGGGCTGGAAGGCCTTCTTTGGGCCCTGTTCGTGCTGGTTTGTGAAGGCTGTCCAGGCGAGTGCGGTGAACGCAGTGAAGATGATGAGAGGCGAATCGAGGAGAATCAGACGAGACTGGGTGGTAAGGGCATTGTCTGTGTCTTGTTAGTACATGTCCAGTTGCAGGGTATCATTCAAGTTTACCAAAGATGACGAGGCCTGCTCCCAGGGCGGCCGTGGTGGTACGGCAGCCAGCAGCCTTGAGAGTCAGGAACATGGTGGGAATAGTCAAGACACCGCAAATAGCCGGGAACAGACGCATCGTAACGTATGGTACACCGGGCTCCAGGTAGTCCTTGCCAATGTCCTTGAAGTCGAAGTCGCCGTTGAATCCACCCAACCAGCCCGTAAGAGCAATGAGCATCTTCGCAAGAGGCGGGTGAACGTCCATGAAGAATTTGCCTTTGATGTACTTGGTCGCAAATCCACCAAAGCTGGAGGCGCAATGTTAGTTGGCGTTCACGCGCGAATCTGGTGAACATACTGGACTTCATCGAAGACAACGCTGCTAGGCTGGGCGATCCTGAACAGACGCACCACACCCGCAACGACAGTCAGGAGAGTCAGGAGCTGCCAATCGGAGCCCGGCAGATTGAAGATGTCATGGTCCTTCACACCCTCAGACTGGTAGCCCAGGACTGCCTGCGTCTTCTGCTGTTGCTTCTGTCCATTTGACGTGGGCGATCGTGCGGGAGAGCGTGCTGGAGAGCGCGACGGAGATTTGCCTGAGCGGCGCGATTGCGGCTTCTCGCCCAGGTACTGATTTGAGGCCGTGCGATTCGCCATGGCGGCGGGCGGCTCCCAGGAATAGCGGTTTCGACTAGGTGGTGGGCTGAAGCTACCGTGGAGAGCTTCGGTGAAATGGTATAAGAACACCTGTCAGCTCCCAACAAGAACAACGAGTCTTAATGAGAGTATGAAGGGAGGGCAAGCCAATGCCGAAAGGTGGGCAGCGCAATGGTTATGAGCAGCGCCAGGGGGGCCACGGGAGATCAAGTACCCTGTCCTTACTTTAACTGGGGCTTGGGGAGAAAGTACAGCTGGCTCTCGCGAAGCGCTATCTCTCGAAAGGGAAACGAGAACTATTTCGAGGTGTAGCCGCGTATTCAGCATCACCACAGTCAGCGAATGCAAAAGTCCACTATGGCGCTTGTATTCACTAGAGCTACTGTTGAAGTATTCAAAATGTAGTATTTACACTTGCAACTGATAAATGATCCTAACACTGTTCTGTAACGACAGTCGCGGCGATGTGAGATGTTCACGGGTGAAAGTGACGAACGTGACCGTGCACGCCTGCCTGCAGATCCGCCAAGGTCGAACGCGCTCAGAAGTAACTTCTGTCGCTCAAGCTCCACCGCCATCTCCGCCGCACTATCGCGACATACCTTCCACCATGGCGGTCGCAAACGGAGAGAGCGCACCTGTAGCTATAGACCTCGACGTCAAGCCCCCCGAAAATATCGTCATTCCCCCAGCGGGCGTCCGCGCCGGTATCGCCAAAACCGCCGACTTCGTTTTTCGAAGAGGTGATGTACTGCTTGGAAGCCTGAAGCAGCGCACCGCCAACGACCCAAAAAGCCAGGTCACGTTCGTCCAAGACGATGACCCATACAACCCGTACTTCCTATGGTACCTCGAGCAATTGAAGGCTGGTCATGGCCCCGCTGCGAAGAGCACCGCCCAGGCTGTGCCAGAAAAGCCCAAAGGACCTCCAGAACCAGCCAAGTTTCGCTTCTCTGGGCGCATGCCAAACATCAGCGCTAAAGATCTTGAGGTGCTAAAGCTGACAGCTCTGTATACAGCGCGCGTCGGCGAGAATTGGTTGAAGGAGTTACGCAACCGCGAAGCCAACAACTTCCAATTCGACTTCCTACGACCGCAACACAGTTTCTTCCAGTTCTTCAGAGCGCTTGTTGAACAGTATAAGGTACTGTTAGAAGAGGATCAGACTGTCGAGGCACGGATCGCAGAACTGCAGGAGAACATCAAGAACCGTTTCTATATTCTAGAGCGTGCAAAGGGACGCGCTGAGTATATCAAATATGTCTCAGCGCAGAAGGAGAAAGAGGAAAAGAAAGCTGAAGACGAGAAGAAAGAGTATGCCTCAATCGACTGGCATGATTTTACTGTTATCGCGACAGTGCTTTTCGATGAGGCCGATGATGCTGCAGACCTCCCTCCGCCTGCACTTCTTAACGACCTGCAGTCGCAGTCGCTTGAACAGAAGGCTGCCGTTTCACTATCAGCAAGACGCCTAGAGGAAGCGCTGCCTGACGACTCAACCTACTACAACGTGTCGCAACACAATACCGCCTACTCGGTGCCACCGCCCAACCCCGCAGCTCCTGTCGCCTATCCTCAGTACGCACCGCCGCCGCCGCCACCGCAGCAGCAGCAGGACTATGCATACACGGCTGCTCAGAGGCAGCGCGAGGAGGAGCAGGCGCGTGCACAGGCAGAAGCCGATACGAGAGCGCGTCAGCAGGCTGCGACCAGAGGGGCACCGGGTCGCATTGTCGCAGACTATGTTCCCCGCGCGGCGAAGAAAGCTAATGTTGCAATGGTCGTGTGCCCTAACTGCAAGCAGCAGTTTTCTGCCAGCGAGATCGATGAACATATTCGGAGTAAGTCAACCTATCTTCTTGATGCCCAGAATTTTTACTTAACGGTGTTACAGTCGAGTTGCTCGACCCCAGGTGGAAAGAACAGCGAGACAAAGCCGAACAACGCTACTCAACTACAATCAACACAGCAGATGTTGCAAGCAATCTCAAGCGCTTCGCCAGCCAAAGAGACGATATATACGACGGTGCTACTGGTCAGCCCATTTCCGCCGAAGAGGAAGCCCGCAGAAAGAGAGCAGCTATTTCGTATGATGGACAGCCGGACCCTGCTAAAGACGCTGCGCGCATCCAGCAGATGCAGTCGATGAACGTTCAAGAGCAAGTGCGAAGGATCCAGGAAAAGCATCGTCATTGAGAAATTGTAGCAAGGTACGTTGCCTTCATTACTGCTTCATTACTGCATGGGATGGAGTTTGGGCGTTTCGACGCATGCACGGAGTATACCCAGGGCGGGGGACGAAGATCTTGTATAGCATCTTCTGGTAGCTTATCTTCCCACCAAATTAGCGCAAGTGAATCTGTTCATAAGGATGTTGCACACGTTTGACTGCATGAAATTCATAGAATCGTGTTTGAGCCTGGAAGCATCTCCGCGATCGCCGACCGGGCCAAGCTTTCGCCGCAACCCCAGCCCAGAACTATGACCTAATCAGCAACATTATTTCCGTGCACATGCTGTCGCGACTTCAACACCTTAGTCTGCACAAGTCAATATGTCTTTAGCACAAGCTACAAAGGGCGATATGCCCTACCAAGTGCGCTCACTTGTACGTTTCCGAGCGTGCCCCAATTGCCGCCGCGTCTGCATCGCCACCCCTCCGCAATGCGACTCGACTATGAGCACTCGCCTCATACTCCGTCCAGATAGAGAGGAGCATGTTTGACACGCGATTGCGACATCACAATAGTCTTCCATCAGACAGCTAACATTTATCGTGCAGTATCGCTCACTGCTGCGGCAAAGCAGCCAATTTGCCGCTTACAACTTCCGCGAGTACGCCAAACGAAGAACACGCGACGCCTTCCGGGAACATCAGAAAGAGTCAGAGGAGAGGAGCATACAAGAGCTGATGCAGAAGGGGCTGAAGGAGTTGCAGATGCTGAAGGTACGTTTAGCCAGCCGAAACAACACCTGTAGCAGCACTGAGGGTGTCTGGACTGGAAGGAGAGCACGCAGATGCTTGGAAGCATCCATGCATATGGGCATTACCACGAGAGCCGTGAGTACTGGCTAACTTTCCACAGAGGCAAACAGTCATTAGTCAGTTCTACCAGATCGATCGCTTAGTTGTCGAAGGCGGCAAGGAGGGCAGGCAGACAGGCAACAGGAACGATATTGTCAGGCAGAAAGACCAAGGGTAAGCGTTGCGACATCCATTCCCTACACATGGTACGATACTGATGCAGACATAGGTGGGATTAAGCATTCATTTGCTTGCATTTCGGATGAGAATCAGTTGGATCATGTAACAATAATATAAATTCCCCTTTGCGCGAGCAGATGGGTCATAATGTGACAGTCTCGAGCAAATGATGGCAATATTTATTGTCAGAAGTACACCGTAGGGCGGTCGCTGTGGGTCGAACAGCGCTGTTGTTAAATGCAAATGGACATTATCTACAACGAGAAAGTCTTGACCGAAGCCTGATCAGCAACGATCTATCGATAGGAACGCGGAGCCTAGGAAAGGGTATCAAGGCAAATGGAGCCTGCTGTTGTATGATCTCTGATTTTCTTACATGGCGACCAGATCTGCCTATGCTATCATGTTCGGCTTGTGGGTGCGAAGAACTTCGACCCATGGAACGATTGGTGCTAGTCGCGTGCACGGTTGCAGTGGCAGCAGTCGCAGGTTGCAACGCGACTTCGCGGTCAGAACGCGCCTGCCTTACCCTTCACCGCCCCATCGCACCCGCCGCGCACACGCGCAAACACCTGACGACTGCGCGACCCACTGCTGAGGCAGCTGCCTTCCAGAATGTCTCGAGTACGTCAATGAATCCCATTCTCACCCGTGCCCTGCATTCAACGCTTCAGTCCACGTTTTGCGCATCCATTTCTACCACGTATCATTTCATCAATTATAAGAGTACTAGCAGCCGATAAGCAGGGATGGCTAAAGTATAGTAAAACCCGCGCACATCTCAAAAGGGCTCGTGAAGTTTGACATCTAAGCCTGGGGCCATATTGATTTCATGCGCCATCATCTACCTACTGTCACCTGACGCAGACGCAAATTGTCTGGTATTTAGCTAACATTTTTTATCAGTTTCGGAACCGAGACAGGTCCAACAGACCTGGTCGCGGTCAGATTGAGCATAATGTACTCGAAGGGCTTCCTATCAACCAATACAGGGAGATTGAAGTGACTATTGGTCCAAACACAACCGACAATAAACCTGTGGATGTCAACGCATGGCCTGAATTACCCATGCCACGAGATTCTCATATGCTGCCAGAGCATTCACAGCAGCTACTTCGTGCTGCGCGCTCTGGACGTACGATCAAGCCACAGGCCCCGCCTGAGGATGATGACAATGAAATGAAAGACGAAGAGCCAGAACACAAAGAAGTATCAGCCGGGTTTATCGTCAAGAAGTATGCCAAGGTTGCGCGACATAATGAAGCGCCAGAGCCCGAATATCTTGCAAAGAGACGGAAAGGTCTGCCTTCACAGTATATCAGCGGTCAGGTGCATGCCCCGCTTAGGGAAACTAAAGTCAAGAAACTCGACGCTGAAGGCAATGTTGCGATTTACAAAGTCCTAGCACCAGAAGGGCAGGCTGTTGAAGGCGAGGTCGCGCCTACAGACGCAGCAATTGAGGTTGTGCCTGTAATTGCAGCGCCTGGCACAGTCGTTGAAGGAGTTGGCGTCGTAAATGCAGAAGGCATAGTGGTATCAAACGACGTTCTTCAACAGACACCACCGCGGAGAAGGCCGCCACCTCCCAAGAAGAAGAAGACGAAGCACATTCCTCGACCAGGTCCAGGGAGAGGTAGGAAAAGGGTTGATTTTGTTGAAGGTGCAGAGGGGCAGGGAACTCCAGCACCCGCCATCAGTGGTGACGTGCCTATGATTCGCGATTTGAAGTCGAGAGAGGGGAATTCTGTGGAGCCGTCTGACCGTGACACACCAATGGGCGAGGCTGGAGAGGAAGACGAGTCTGGTGAGGAGGGTTCGGAAGATGATGAGCAAGATCAAGAGGATGGAACTCCCGCAACGCCTTCGAAAGCGCTACCAATCAGCGCTCCAGTAGTGGAGATGACAGATGCACCTGACGTTGCTACACCGGAGATTGTTCTACCTGCGATCGCTACGCCTGAGGTCGCTGCACCTGAGGTCATCGCGCCTACAGAATCAGCACCCGTCGTAGAAACATCAACAGATGTCCCGTCTAAGAGTCCACAGCCCCTACCAGAGGCAGATCCAGAGACAGAGCAACCCGTACCAGCATCCGTAACCGAGCCTGTAGTGTCGACTGCCATTCGAGAACGATCCAGCTCACCAGGCCTTCCGCTATCTACGGCCAACCACAGCAGGCAAAACTCGACAAGTGAGCTGGCCACCTCAGCAACGACGATGGAGCCAATTATACCAGAGTTAGCGGCTTCAGAGCCTGTCCCAGCTCCTGTCCCTTCTACAGAGACAGAATCTGTACATGCGAGCGTAGATGTACCCACCGGTGAACCTGCGGAAGCGTCTGTATCTGTGCCCGAGCAAGAAACTTCAGAGATACCATCTCAGAAAGAGCCCTCTGCCCCGCCATCGGAGAACACTCCAGATCTGCTCGGCAGCTTGGAAGCAGAGCTGAATAAAGAATGAAGTTTGGCCAAAGTGACAGTGGGTGCATACTTACGTGGACATGCAGTGCCAGATCAAACTTGGATAAAGAATTAATTGGGAGCGTGAGGACACGTTCTTGTGTAGCAAGCAAATGGTGTTCTGGAATTCGAGGTGGCGTGCAACCACCCATTGTAAACCCAGGAGCCCGAATGCGGACACGACCCATCTAGAAGCTATCATCCGCGCATGAGCCCTAGACGAGATCTACCGCTTTGAAGTGGAACCCTTGAGAATTGGATACATCGGATTGTGTTTCTTGTAGACATGTGTATGAATACTATATGGATCTATCAATTCTCCGCGGCGTGACTCGATGTGAATCATGGTTCAGGGTGAAAACCCGCTCTCCAATTGACACTCACACATCAACCAGACGCCATCAGATCGGATTACCCCTGCCGAGTAGCCTGGTAGAGGCAGGAAGTACCACAATAAAGGTAGACAGCTGCTGAATTTTTCTGAACCTATATTTCTTCACTGCTCCATCTCTCTTAACCTTTCCTCACCATTGGATTCGTCAAAAGCACGCATTCACACCATTTGTTGCATCTTTGTCCAATCGGTTACTGCAGCAGTTTTCCCGAACATGTCTTCCTCATCAGGAGCACAGTCCGCGCCACCGTCTCCATACGACACCATCGAACAAGATTGTCCACCACTTCGCCCGGAAGAATATGCGGTCTGGCTCACGTTGAATGCGGAGCAACGCGATGCATGCATTCGACTATATAACATCGACGTCGAAGCGCAACTCCAAAACGCCGATGATGAGAACCGTCGAGCATCTAAACTTGCCAAGGTCGCGATGCAGATTTTACTGTTAATAACCGCCCTGCTGACCGGAGCGTTGCAATGTACTGTGTTTGCGAATTCTGTGCTGCCTCTCATCCCCTTCTACCTCTTGATACTTTGTATCTTGTTCACTCAGACAAAATCGCAGTGAGCATTATAACTACACTGCTACAAGCAGCCAGGATGCTATCGACTAGCTTCAACGGTGCGAATGGCCAGTCGACGGTCTGCAGGCGGGGCACGACCAGGAACGAATTCGCGGATTGGCCTCCGTCTGCGCGATTTGGAGTTCACCTAAAAGATCAGGGTCCAGAATCCCCAACGACCCTGCAAACGGCGCTCAGAGGCGATCAACCGTGTCGTAAAACAAGATTCCCCACAGCCTCGCGAGTTGCACGACAGGGATGCAACCGAAGAATGACGTATGGGTTATGATGTCTTGAACTCCACCGCGTGTAACTTCAGAACGCGAACCACATATTACTGTTGATCTTCCCAGAGACCATTGTTAACAATCCTCGTTTTTGTCTAATCTCTGCATTGTATACCCAAACTCCAAAATGACGGACATCGTTGGTGATCTCAAGAAGCAGACTGGCGCGCTGCAATGTATGTAACAGGGCAAAAGCATCTTTATGACGACTAACATGGCTCTCTAGCAAGCGTCAACAGTGTGGCTAAGACTGCAGGTAGTACACCCGTAGCAGCAAAGAAGACCGTATCGACCCCAGCTAAAGCTACACCATCCGCCGCATCGAAGACGACACCCATTCCCCCTGTTAAGAAGGCCGCCGCAAGCACAACTACACCAGTAGTTAAGCCGAGGACACCGCTAGGTACACAGAAGAAACTGCCTGTTCGCAAGGCTCCTGCTGCTACCACCACAACATCCACGCCCTTGAAGAAGACCGCAGCTACCACTACCTCCACAGGAAAGACTGTGGTTAGCAACGCCTCGAAGCCTTCAACTACAACTGGAACAACCGTCACTAAGAAGGTGACAGCCACAGACTCTACCACGACACCAGTTAAGAGGGTCCCAAGAAAGCTGAATGCGGCTGGATCAAAGCCAGCCACAACAACAACTGGGGCGTCCAAGCCCGCCAGCACATTACCGGTGGGCACAGGACCTACACCTACCAAAACTACAGCCAATCCACCCAAATCCGCGGCCAACTCTGCCACTAAGTCTGCCACGACCCCAGTGAAGGCTACCCCGGTGAAGAAGAATGTCGATGGTACGTGGCCAACCCCCTCCTCCGTTATACGTGCTCACCCGGCTCCAGGCCAAGCTGCTCCATTACCCAAGAAGAACATCGTCTCTCGCGGCGCTGGCGCTGCTTCGAGCGGCGTGAACACCACCGTAGGCGCCACCACCGGCATTGTGAACACAGTCACCGACTCCGCAACTGCCGGCGTCAACACTGGTATCAATGGGGCCACAGGTATGGTAGGCAATGGGCTTGATCGGCTTCCCGGCGGCGTAGGCAAGCCCGTGAAGCATGTGACTGATGGCGTGGGCAAGACGGCCACCGGCGCAGCCGATAATCTGTACTACACTGCTGGCGCGGCCACAAAGGGCGTACAGGGCACAGTGTCTAAGACTACTGGTGCATTAAGCAGAGGTGATGTCCGTGGCACCGTTGCTGGCGCCACTTCAGGCGTCGGCAACACAGTCAAGGGCACTGGGAAAGGATTGGGAACTACGGTTGGTGATGGTCTTGGAGGCGTAGGCAAGACTGTCGGAGGACCTGTAGGAGGCATCGTCGGAAATGTCGGTAAAGGTGCCTCGAACGCCGTGAGCGGTATCACTGGCGGACTCGGCGACGGTGTGGGCAAGCTTGGAAAAGGCGATGTCATTGGCGGCGTCGGCAGCACGCTTGGTGGTGTTGGGAAGGGCGTTGGTGGCCTTCTCTCTGGAGTCACTGGCTACGGTCAGAATGAAGGCGAGAAGATCAATGCGCCGGAGGGCAAAAAGGAAGGGATGTTCTTCTGATGGTTGGGGCATGGGGAGTGGGAGAACATGGACGAGAGGACGAAAAGAAGAATGAGAAAGTCAAAGGCTTGGGTGCAGGACTTGCAGTCGGAGTGTGGGACAGAGGATCAGGAGTATATTGATGCTTGGGTACGTGAGCTGGAAACAGTGCCGGAGTGAGATACATCAGTACAGTTAATGACAATGTTACGAGTTTGGCCTTCCGACACACAAGCTTGAGAATGAGGGTTCGAGAGAACAGCCACTGTAAGACGTTCCGTCCTCCTGACTGTGTAACGAGCGATATATACCAGGTTCGACCGTCATCGATGAACTCGATCCGTCACTGTACTGACTAGCGCAGATGCAGGCACGTTTGCTTTGAGAAGCGACGCGTCGCTGTCAGCACCTGTGGTCGTCATTTGTCACGGATCACAGTAGCACGAGCGTGTTACACCAGCACCGCTAAGCAGAGGTTGAGGTTTCACAGGCAAGAGAATGCCGAAATAGCACCCCGAAGCAGCCGAACCTTCTTCCAACGACTGAATCAGATCTACGAGCCATTTCTGCATTGCAGATCCTCCAAGTACTATCACACCGAGGCTGAGATGCAAGGTACAGTTACAGATACGTGCCACGCCGTCGTATATCTCATTAAGCCGAGCATGTAGGCTCCAAGTCATCGATGCTCAGCTCTAGCGTAGGATTTAAGGACATCTTGAGCATACGTAGGTTCGTGAGTTGATCAACAGGAGGCAGTCCGCATGCAGACTCGGTGTCTTTGGCAGCTCGGCGTTGTGTTGACTATTCACTAAACAGATTGTGCACACTAGCTATCGTGAGGACGGAAAGGAAACGATCAATGAGCGAAGAGATTTGGAATCATCTCACTCGAGACCGGCACTTTGCTCAGTAGGCAGAATACCCAGCCTGAGAGAAACTGGAGACCTCCTGGCTGTGCAAACACAGGATCCCTGGTGTTGATACCTAGGTATCCCGTATTCTCCGATGCAGGGGAGAGGTACCGGACCAAAGGCTCTATGCCACGAGGCTGTGTCCCGCACGTGTCGATAGCCGCTACAAGTACGCTTAGTACGGTGGTCGACGTCGTTTTGGTAAGCTCAGTACCCAGATCTGCTCAAGTACGGATCAATGATTTGCTGCTTCGGAGCAGCTGTTGTTGATCTCCCGCGTTCTTTGAGGAGAAGATAGGGCCTTCCTGAATACAACAAGACCGAACCGTGATAGGAAAAAATATCGACCACGTGTGATGAATGGACCGTAATTTGGTACTTCCAAGCAACGGACTTCGTGCGTTTCGATCAGAGTCGAGACAAGACAGCGCGGACTTTTGCGGCCCTTTTGCAGCAATTCTTGTCGACGGTGAAGCCACATAACTTGGCCGGCGTTGGAGGCTTGTGTAGAACAAACCGGCAGTCCAGAATGTCAGATAATCACCAACTCAATGCAGAAGACAACCTTCCTGAAACGGTCGTAAGGTGTTCTTGACATCTTCTGGGCGCGACGCGTACCGTGGACCTGGCGCTCTCAGGGCATTCTGCTGGGGCATCCTCACACAAGTAAAGGACCGAGCCGGCAGGCGAATGACGTTTCGACAATACGGCGGAAAGCGACAGGTATATAAGCCCGAATGCCAAGTGCACAGCTTCGTGACCATTCACGTGTTTCATTCAGAAGACCTCAGAATACTTGGCGTGGTGTTGAGCAGATTGCGCGCCAATTCCTTGCAGCTTGGGTGCCGGCAAAGCATCAAAATTGGGACAGCGATCCCGGGTTCGATCGCGCATGCGATCGCGCCATGATTACCAGCACAGCCCTGACAAGCAATCTATCGTGAGAGTGTCGTGGTGTTGGACAGATTCCCAAGCTTTGGTCCGCCGTTGCACTTACTCTCGATGCAGCTAAAGCACGTTTCTTCTTGGAAGTGCATAATCGAACGGGGCTAGATCTTGACAGTTGGTCAATGTGCGGTGAACTGCGATCGTCAGTCCCCTTCCCCTTTCGAAAGTTGTCGCCAACGGCTTTCTACGATGATGCATGCGCAGTTGCGCTTGCGGGAAATTATCGTCGCCATACTTACGTCTACTCACCGAGCCGGGCGCGTGCGAGGCCGGCTGCTGCACAGCGGCTTTCAAGCCGCAAGCCTCACCCGCGCTGCACTTGGCACTGCCTGGTCCAGCTCGTCTTCACCGCTTGGCGCTCATAGGATTCTCCGTCGCCTTTGCCACAATGCTTCTGTCGAAGGCACAGATTGCAGTGTCGAGACACCCCAGCGCAACGAGAGACGCAGGCAAGGCTTAGCTTCGAAGCCTCGCTTGAAGGCTTGTCCTGCAGTTCATCTCTTCGCCTGTCATGTTTCACATGTGGGCTGATTTCAAGGAGCCTTCTGTCTGAACAGGTGGAGGTAAATAACGCCCCAGGCAGCAACCGTCTGGGGAAACACAATCGAGTGCTGTATTGGCGGGCAAGAAAAGGACTCGGCATCGTTGGCACGACAAGGATTCGTATGCTTGTCGTGTTGTCGTAATCCCTCAAGAACTTCACTGGAAGGGGCGTAAGCTCAGGGCTCGCCAAGCAACTCTGAGGAGGTCCAAGTGGAGTTTCAGAACCGGGGAGGCTGCTGTTGGACGTATAGGCGCCAACATTGCACAGCTTGTGCCCACTCAGCATCATCATACAGATTACTAACTGGCTGGCAAGTAAACGTCCATAATTAGGTTGGCTTGGCCCTCTTACTATCGTGAGCGATCGTGAGCAGTATCAGCGAGTCCGATGATGCTCTGTGGCATTGTGCTTTGGCGCCAGTCCGAAGCTACGCCTGTCAGCGATCTGTCAAATTCGCTTACACAAACCTACCACTTGTCGGAGACGCAGGGGCACCCAAGCAACTGTCAGAAGTCTTGACATGGAGTTCGCTACCTAGCTGTGGGAGGATCTTCTCTGGATGAAGTTCTCGACACCAAGTTGACCTTGGCAGCATCCTTCCTCTGGGGGATCGTACGACTTCCTTAGGATCCTCACCCACCCTCCTATACCGCCTTCTCAAAGCGTCCTTTGTTGGCTCCTCGGGACTTTGGGTGTATGACTTGGCTCTGTCGGTCCTTCTTGGCTAGCGCCTCCGGACTCGAAGGCTGGTCAGCATGGGTGAGATGGTGAGCATCGGCCTCCAAGGTAGGGCTATGTCTTGCGTATATCTTGTGGCTTGGTCTCTTACTCAGATGGCATACCAATTCAATCTATTCAGTCAATCTTTTTCTTGCGATCTTTCTTAGCAACATTCTAGCCCAAGTCTAACCGGCCTTATTATTACCACAACACTTACTTCTGTACTGTCTTAGCATTTCTTGTCTAATTCCACGGCCGTACTCCTGGGCAAGCTAGTCTCTGCACCTACTCTATTTCCTTGTCGGATCATCTGTAGGCGTTGATCGTCGGCACTTCTTCCCCACAACTACATCTTCCTGTGGGTCTTCCTGCCACCTACATAAGGTACCCGGACTTCCTTGGATTCCGGATCATCATCAGCTTCAGCATCTTTTCGCAACTACCACACTCTTTTCTGGTTCTCGGCAACTTATCGCAACAAGTCTCTTCAACATGCTTTTCAAGTCCCTCCTCTTCGCCTCCACGGCCTCCGCCACATGCCTTCACGGCCTCTCGATGTTCAAGCGCGCCGCTGGCAGCGAGAATGGTACTGTCGAGGTCAACACCTTCGGTTACGGCCCTGAAAATGGTCCGTTCAACTGGGCCTCGCTTGCTCCTGAGAACGAAGCCTGCAGGACCGGCACCAACCAGTCTCCCATCAACATCGGTACGGATGTCCTTCCAGGCAACTTGACAAGACGGAACAACGTGATCATCCACAAGCGGGCTTGTGTTAACGAATCATCTTCAGATGCCAGCATTGGCGCAGCTTCCGCCCGCCCAGTTGTGGACATTCCCGACCAGTCGGTGGAGTTTGAGAACCTTGGAACGACCATCGAGGTCATTGTCAACGGCACGACCTCCTTCGCTGGAACAGACTTCCGTCTCGTTCAGTTCCACATGCACACTCCCTCTGAGCACCACATCAACGACGAGTTCTACCCGCTCGAAGTCCACATGGTCCACCAGGGCGTCCGTAAGTATCACCACACACCACTCTCATGTCCCAGCTAACCCCACACAGTCGACAACACCAAGCTTGCCGTCATCGCACTGATGTTCCAAGTCTCCGCCTCTGACAGCGACCCGCTCATTGCTGGCCTCAGCTCCAGCCTCGAGGCCATTGCTACCCCCCGGAACCAAGACCACCATCGGTGACGGTCTTGACTTCAGCAGCGTCATCAACAAGGTCGCCACCTCCGACATCCTCCAGTACTCTGGATCGCTGACCACACCTCCCTGCGCCGAGGGTGTCACTTTCCTCATCGTCAAGGACCCCCTCGACATCGGCGTCGCTGACTTCAACGCCATCAAGAGCATTGTCAAGTTCAACTCCCGCTTCATCCAGAACACAATCGGTGGCGAGAACATCTTGGAGATTGGTGCCAACAGCGGCTCCGTCCTGAACGCTACCAAATAAGTGCGAGGTGCGAGGTCGTGAACCAGTTGTTGTGTGGCATAGCGAGGAGTGAGGCGTGTTGGCGAGAAGAGACCGCAGTCGTTTCTGATTTTAGATTACCGTTATATCAATTCACTTTACTTCAACATTTGAACAGAGATCGCATTCATTGTGCCGACGTTGAAAGTTCTTTTGTGACGTTCACCGCTGATACAGGAGTGGTTTGATCCGCCCGGATCGGCGGGGTAACAGCACCACTTTCATCGGAGGCAATGACAGTTCGGGTTCCCGGGGTCGAAGAGGTTAGACCTGCAGTTCTTTTCGCGTGTGTCTCAGGTTGGGGTGTTCGATCCTGCGACTCTGAGTCGTGCTTTCATTGGTGACTGGGCAGTATCTGTAGCCCCACTTTGCCTTCCACATGAGACTGATCTTCGCCCTGGGTTGGTAGAGGGTACTGACTCTGCAAGCTCACGCGCTTAAGCTTACGCCCTTTGACTTGCTTCTTGTCACATGCATGAAAATCATGTCAAGCACTTGTTGGAGGAGGATGGTCTGCAAGTCTACCATGTCCACCTTTTGTGGACACCTTCGATGTGTATTTATGTGAGCTTGATCAAATAAGACGTACTTGAAAGACTACAGTATTGTGCAGTTCATAGAGGTTGTGGCACGATACCATCTAGGAACTTCCCAATTACTTTTTCTCAGACCAAATACTGGTACCGACTTCGCGTCACATCTTGTGTCCAGTGTATCCATCATCATGAGAGGGGAATGACGATTGTATTTCGCCGACATCTATTTTGTCTATATTTTTGTACAACACTGTGGCACGTATATACCCTGCGTATCGGTTTTTAAACCTTCGCAGCGATCTTCCATTTCGCAATGTACATTCTTGTGAATGCAAACATACTCGCACCCGCCAAGAGCAGTACGCCAGAAAAGACGTTCAAGCCCCAGTATTTGCCTTTGTTTTTCGTCACGATCGCACCTGCAATTGGGTTTCCGACGAGACCCGCGAACGATACACAAGCCTAGCAATCGTTAGCAAGCCGAAAAAGAGACGGAGTAGAGTGAACTTACAAACGTGACACCAAGTCTGACACCAAGCTGATGTACTTCAGAGATACGTGCCAACTGCGAGGGGAGGAGTGATACATATGCGCCAGATGCGAATCCGTAGAGCGCCGCGAAGGTGATGTACGCTGCGTTGCCCGACGCAGGCAGGCCCAACGCAAGAACGATGATGCCTGCACACAGACAGCAGACTGATTGCATATTGAACGCTCCAAACTTGTCGGCCACTAGACCCGGGATGATACGGCCGAAGATACTCGCCGCGTTGAGCACAGCGAGAAGATAACCGGCGAGCCTATCGCTCATGCCATCGGCGATGGCTTGGGTTTCGATGAAATTGATCGGGATGAACAGCCCCATGAAGAACAGGAACGAAGATGCTGTGAGTAGTACGAAACGCATGTCGGCGAAGGGTTCCATGAAGACATTGAAGCGCAGCGGGCGTGGGCGTGGTGGGAGACGCGATGTGATGGTCAGAATGGCGATGATGAGCAGACCTAGCAGCATGAAGGCAATTGAGCGCATCGTCCACCCAAAGCCAATACGCGGGATCAGGTGCGAGGCCATGATGGGAATGATGATGCCCCCGAGTCCGCTGCCGGCGGCCATGATGCCGTAGGCTGTGCCGCGCTTCTTGAGGAACCATGTAGGGATTGTACTTGTTGCGGCGTTGAAGATGCAGTTTAAACCCAGTGGGCTACAGATGGCCTGGGCGAGGATGATCTGGTAGTATTCTGTGCAGAGCGATGTCATCATCAGGCCAAAGACGTGGAAGAAGGTACCGAAGATGAGAAGGTATTTGGGGCCGTAGTTGTCGAATGCCCAGCCAACAATAGGACCAGGGAAGAACATCATGAAGATCTCAAGACTGGCGATCCAGGCGATGGAGGAGGGCGTAGAGTCTCGTAGCTGGTGGGTCGAATAGTAGTTTTGGAAGACTCCAAGGCAGTTGATCCAGCCGAAGGAGCAGAAGAGGCAGCAGAATCCTCCAAGAAGACACAGCCACGCATCTTTGCCGCCGTCGGGAAATTGACTTGGGTGGAATGGGCTGACTGTGGGAGGACCTGATGGTGGTGTGTCTGTCGTCTTTTCGTCCAGTTCGACAGGTGGTCGCTCAATATCGGGCTGTGGCTGGGCTTGCTTCTGTAGGTCATCGACCGAGTTTACTAGACTCGTGCCTTGCGACATCTCGGCTACCTTTGGGTGTTATTTAGGCTGGAGTTGCAGTAAGTGTGTCGCCTTTACCGCTCTCACTGGTGACCGTCAGTCCTGATGGAACGAACTTTCCGTAATGGATCGTTATATAGGTTGTTTCACAGAATAGGCAGCACGGGATTAGGGCTGATCAATGCGGTAAATCCATTTTGTGGCGTTCTTCGTTGCCATGTTGGGCAACAATGCTCGAGATGCTCGGTCTTTCATGAGGGCGAGCGAGCCGCCAAACCAAAGCACAGTTCGTACAACGTCACTGCACGTCAGCCTTGTTGCAGTTTCCGCTGGTTCTCAAACACAATTGGGTTAGAGAAATTAGCTTGTAAAAGCTTTTCGGCAATAAGGTGCTGGACCCAAGAACGGAGAAGTCGGACTTGAGACGGTCACCGTCGATGTCCGAGCGCTCTATCGGAGATCGCAACTTCGCGACTCGTCACGTCTCGCGATCTGTTGCACCCTACGACTAGTCACAGAGAGGATCGAGCTAAGAATATTTTGTTCAGTTTGATGTACCACCTTGACGAGAGGCTCGTCCTGGAAGATGTACCAGCACCCAGCAAACAACCGAACCAGAGCAGCCAGAGGGTCCTCATCACTGCGTGGGCATATCCAGTGGTGTCTGCTGTTTAGATCGAACCTCTTTGTAGCAGTGCATATAAGAACCGTGTGGTAAACAGGCAAGTGCTTGAGTACATACATCTGTCGTGCTGTCGTATTCTCCAGGCCTGCTCTGAGCAACGGAAATGGTGACGATATCGACATACAGCTGTACCAGCAAAGTGCTTTGCTAACTCCCAGCTTGCAGTCGTCACAGTGGCCAGTGACAGCATCAGGACAGGGCGTGTAAGCACTGGAAGTCGTGTACCTACGTTTCCCAGCTCATGTCTCTGGCACGAGTGAGGCAGGTGGGGGCACCATTGAGGCAAGTGGGGGCACATTGGCGACACATTCGCAGCCTGAGGCTCTGAGCTTGCGCTTACCATGGAGCTCGTCAGTGCGTCAAATACATGGAGACTGGCCGCTCGACCACGCACGTAGATTGCAGACGCTCACACATGTGATCACGAGAGAATGATGTTCAGAGTGCAGGTGGAGAATTCGCGCTCACTGTGGAATATTGAAGGCAGTGACTGGCACGCGCTGCAGCGAAGCGGTTGGGTCGTTGCTTGGCCACCGAGGCGAAAGCGAATTGAGCGCTCGAGCCTCAGTCCCGCTCTGGGCTTTTTCCACCCTCACGCGCACAACAGCTCCGCACCACCGTCCATCAGTCCGCAGGAGCTACCGCATCACTGCATCGACTTGCGCAGCCGCTGATTTCACAGCTCGCCTCAGACTGCAACTTTTACGCACCCCGATTTTCCTTCCGTCATCTTCACCTGGCCAGGTAGGTGCAAGCAGCCGCACATCACTTTCACGGCAGCCTCTGACTTTGCTCTCCAAGCTCGAACAAGCACACAGCTTCCTGCGCCTCCAATTCGAACATCCGCCACCAACACTAGTCTTAGCTCTGAGCACACACTATCAACATGGCAGCAACCGAGTCATCCGCGCCTACTAATGGCGACTATGTGCAAAACAGCGAAGGCCAGCCCGCACAACAGGCCGCTGCTTCGGAAATCCCCAAGGACGAGGTCGGCTGGTACTTTGTCGAGCAGTACTACACCACTCTGAGCAAGAGCCCAGACCGTCTCTTCGTACGTGCATGCGTTCCCGGAGACCTGCAGCATTAGTTAACACGCCCACAGCTCTTCTACAACAAGCGCTCGCAGTTTGTCTCTGGTGTTGAAGAGGAGAAGGTCAATGTCTGCGTTGGCCAGAAGGTGCGTTTGGACTGTCCGCGCAGTGTTCGCGATTGGCGCAAAGCTAACAGCTAACCAGCCCATCATCGAGCGCATCAAGGAGCTCGACTTTAAGGACACCAAAGTCCGCGTCACCAATGTCGACTCCCAGGGCTCTGACGCCAACATCGTTATCCAGGTTGTTGGCGAGATCTCCAACAAGGGCCAGCCCCACAAGCGCTTCGTCCAGACCTTCGTCCTCGCCGAGCAGACCAACGGTTACTTTGTCCTGAACGACATCTTCCGCTACCTCGCTGAGGAGCCGGAGGAGGAGGAGGAGGCTCAGGAGCCTGCTGCGAACGGCGTTGAGGAGCCTGCTTCCACTGCCACCGCTTCTGTGGAGCCCGAGGCCCCCCAGGGCGAGGTTGCCAGCAGCGAGGAAGACTTGACCAAGGTCGATGAGAAGCTCGAGGAGGTCGCACAGGAGGAAGCTCCTGCAGAGGAGACTACTGCTACCGGCCCTACTGAGGTGGCTGCCGAGGCCGAGAAGGCCCCAGAGGTCGAGGAAGTCGCGGCGGCCGCCCCCGAGGAGGCTCCCAAGGAGGCTGAAGCTCCCGCTGAGCAGATTGTTGAGGAGGAGAAGCCCAAGGAACCCGCCCCTACACCCGCCCCCGCTGCTAAGTCCGCTGCTCCTGTTGCCATGCCCGCTGGTCCCCCGAAGCTCGCTGCTCCTCGCACTTGGGCCAGCCTCGCTGCCTCTGCCCACAAGGTCGCTACTCCTGTACTCACCGCACCCGCTGCCCAGCAGGCTCCTAAGGAGGCCAAGGCTGCAGCCCCCGCGCAATCCGCCAGCGGCGCTTCGGCCCAGACTCCTGCTGCCGCTCGCGAGCAGTCCCCCACCACAAGCCAGGGCGAGACGGCTGGATGGCAGTCAGTCACTGGTCACAAGAAGGAGCAGTCCCGCGCACAGAACCAGGCACCCGCTGCCGAGGCCGATCAGAAGCGTGCATACATTAAGAACGTGTACAGCCAGGTCCAGGAGGGCTCCCTGAGGGCCGCTCTTACCAAGTTTGGCGAGATTGAGTTCCTCGATCTCAGCCGTGGCAAGGTCAGTGAACACGACGCTGTAACGGCAAGCCCAAGCTAACATTCTCCACAGAACGCCGCCTTTGTTGACTTCAAGACTCCCGCTGGCTACCAGGCAGCCGTTGCTGCTAACCCCCACACTGTCGACGGTGTCGAGCTCAAGGTCGAGGAGCGCCGCACGCGCCCTCAGCAGTACTCTGGCTCCTTCCCCCGTGGCGGTGGTTCTCAGCGCGGTCGAGGTGGCCCAGGTGGCCCTCGCGGCGGATTCGTTCCCCGTGGCCGCGGTGGTGCCGCTCGTGGCCGTGGCGCGCCTCAGGAGTCCTGAGCGTAGCAGCTTGACACACTGCGCTTCGTTTCCACTTTGTGTCCCTCTCATTTTTCGAGTCTTTAGCGACCTTTACCGTTCCATAACGATTCACGGCTTCTGTTATGTGTACTGTATCCGACCTCGTTCAGCTCTTGTATAAAAGTCACCATCTTATGCGGAAAAGTCGGGCGTCCGCATCTCTCCGTGGGATATTTGAGCCCTTGCATAGCGCGTCGGTTCATGGTTGCATTTCCCTTTCGGTACCGCTGCGCACGCGTTTCTTCGACTTCTTTGCCCATTTCTTCAGTTACCTAATGTATGTGGACGGGGCATGGGTTAGGGAGGCGGAAAAGGATCTGGAGTAATGGTGGGTATATTCCGGGCTCGGCCGTACATTTTGTCTTTGCTTCTGCACAGCATCATTCCAAAACAGACGACAGGTGGAAGAGCGCGATGGGTACAAAAGCATGTAGCACGAGTATGACACAAGGAGAATACTGTACCCGCTTGATCCATGTCTGCCGACGCGCGATGCACTTGTAACTGATAACGTCACGCTGTACGGTGGTATGCTGGCGCGTGATTGGCTAGTACGGCTGACGACGCTGTAGCTCGGCGCAGCAGCAAGTCACAAGTCGCAAGTCACAAGTCACAGGTCAAGTCACGCCGGGAGTTGCGGCAGTGCCTACCTCTGCAGCCTCCAAAATACTTTGACACGTGTTGGACTTGTGATTGTCTGGCGCCTTTATCCTCTATCTCGAAGCCCAAGGGTCCTACTGTACCCTAGTCAGCGGGGTCTCAGCGGGCGGGGTGCACACGGTGCGACCACGGCGATCACACTACCTGGCTGCTCCCGCTTCCGCAAGCTTTCGGAGACTTGGGCAAGCACGCCTTCTGCTTACGAGAGTTCTGTTCGCCCACGGCAGACTCCCAACGTCCTGGCACCATGCGACCGCACCCCGGCGGCAGCGACGCGCTGCCTGCGCCCATCAAGCCTCGGTCCCGCAAGTCGAGCATGGATCACGCCGCTGCCCCGTCGAGCAACGGCCCCACTACGTTCTTTATGCGGAGCGAGCAGGAGATGGAGCAGTCGCTTGCTGCATCGCAGAGTACGCAGTCGATAAGGAGGCCGCGGGACAGCACCTATGGCGTGCAGAGCCTGGCCGACACTCTGGAGGCTGCGTTTGGCGCGGAGAGCACCCTCGCCAGCAACAAGCCGGAACGACGCAGCAGTGCAGGCAGCCATGGCCGCCACGCTGCGCGCTCTGCCTCGCACGGCTCTTCTGCAGACTCGGCCAAGTCGCCAGAGAGCCCCATGGCCTCACCGCTGCGGACGCTGAAGAGGAAGCTCTCCAGTCGCACCGCCTCCATGCCGCTCACGCCCGTCAACGACATGCTGTCGCCACTGCCCACCTCAGCCACACCCAGCACTCCAACCTCAGTGTCGCTGCACTCACTGAAGCTCTCGGACGAAGGCTCGCTTCTCGATGACACCGGAAGCCAGGTCATTACATCGAGCGGCGAGGAGGATGATGACGTCGACACCCAGCAGGGTGCGTCGAGCAGCTTTCCACAGCTGGTGATGCCGAGCATACAGATGCCGACACGGCGCCCGTTCACTACCAAAGGGAAGAATATGGGCAAGCTGAAGGTCATGGTTGCAGGCCAAGCTGGTACGTAGACCCTCTTTTGATCGCCGCGTCACTGTAGTGAGCTAGGGACACTGACTTGTTACTTGAAAGGCATCGGCAAGACTTCGCTCATTCGATCTATCGTACAGAGCTGCGAAGACATCGTTCATGTAGATGCCCTCTCGCCCTCGCAGTCGCTCTCGCAACCGTCTCCACGGAGACCGAAGCCTCGACGACGGCAGACAGGTCAAGGAGCGACACTGAGGCTGACGGAGCTACATGCTAGCACCAAGCCCTATCCACATTGGTGGACCGATGTTGAAGAAACTAGAGTACTGCGGAGAAGGAAGAGCAGCAGCGACACCGTTCTAGAAAGGAACATTTGTTTCGTGGACACGCCGGGCTACCTCGAGGGCAATTCAGATGAGGAGGACATGAACGTTGTGATTGAATACCTAGAGTCCCTGCTTCAGCAAACAGCCTCCGTAACCAGCATGGAAGATGGAGAGATAATTGGAGTTGTCAGTGGCAATGGCGGTATCCTGGTGGACGTCATCCTCTACCTGCTGCCACCAAGTAAGTTCGTCGACGAGAGGCACATTATCATCGCTGACAAGATTCAAGGCAAAGAGATCACTAAGGACGTTGAGTTCATGCAGCGGCTATCCGCCTTGACCAATGTCATACCTGTCATCGCAAAGTCAGAAACGCTGTCCGGCCAAGAATTGATATCACTCAAGGCATCCATCCTGGCTCGTCTTCAGGCTACATCTGTCAGACCGTTCTTATTTGGCAAGCCATTGGACGATGCATTACTTGCAGTCCAGGGTCTGGACATCGTCTATCCACTGGCAACCCCGACTACAGCCCTTCGTACGGTTGAGCCGAAGGAGCCCAACCAATTCCCTTTCCCTACTCCGACGCATCCATATGCGATATCATCAAACCATGGTACTGATAACGACGTCATGGATGCATCTTTACTCATGTCTCCCGACTACGTTCAACCACTCGTACCCTCCGAACTCTCCAGTCTCATCGAGCAAGTCTTCGACCCAGAGTCGATCGCATGGCTAAGGCATGCAGCGGCAAAGAAGTTTCTTGCATGGAGGAGGAGGACGCCCCTATTAGGAGACTCGTTCATCAGACACGGTCTGCCGCAGCCACGCAGCCCCGCCACAGCATCGGTGGGATTGGCTGGCACTATGATGAATCGTAAGCCGTACTCACCAAAGCAAGTAGCATCCAAGCTGACACACCCCAGCCTCCACAGCATCCTCCGTCTTCTCCGCCGCCTCCCCCTCCGGCGTCCTCGTCCCCCGCACCACCTCGCCCTTCTACTCCAACCTGCAATCCCCCCTCCTCTCCTCCATCGCCGGCTCCCCCACCGACCCCACCGCCTTCTCCCTCACCCCCTACATCAACACCAACCCGCAAGCAAGCGACATCCGCGTCGCCAAATGGGCCACCGACCTGCACAAGAGCCTGCGCAACGAACGCGACCGCTTCGAGGAACTCCAGCGCAACGAGCGCGCAAAATGGCTGCTCGACCGCGTCGGCGAGGAGGTCAAGGCCGGGACCATCACCGCCGCCGACGGCGCGCCCCGGGCCGAGTGGGCAGTCGTGCGCCACGCGAACGACCCGCCGCGCGGCCAGCGGTACCGCGGCGCCGGGCTCGACGCAAAGGATCCGCTGGGTCTGTGCGGGTTCGGCGACGAGGTGAGGCGGCGCGGCGTCGTGCTGGTGCAGATTCTGGGCGGGATGAGTGTGCTGGGCGCCGTGGGGCTGGCGGTTGTGCGGGTGTGCGGGGTGGAGATGCCCGAGGGCGGGGTGTGGGGGTGGTTGGTTGGCGGCGCTGGCGAGTGATACCCGTGGACTGTGGTGTGTGTAGACGGTAGATAGATGAAGATCTCACCTCAGTACAGTGCTCGTGGATCATGCGTGACTGGTTGATGTGTGCTTGCAGATGAAGATAGCAGACGCTCAAGGGGCACAGCGTGACACCCATCATCCACAATTGCGAGAGTAGAGCTACAGTTACACCGCAGATACACCAGATCAGGCGGATCGGTAGCAACCATCGGTACACGGTTCACAGAAGAGCAGTGTATATACTCTGTATTGGTCTTGCCGTGCACTTCTAGCCAGCGGCAATATAGGTAATTCAGTGACTGCAATGTGCGAGAAAGACTGCTCGCGGCAAGACACAGCTTGAGATGTTCCATGTGCTCGCGAGCTACTATATCTCACACACACACGCCAGCAAACAAGTAAATACCAGACTCAGTCGATAGGAAATTCTGCATGTAGCACTTCGTCATATACTTGTTTACGACACCAGCAGCTTGAGATATTACTTATGATTTAATACATCGTACTATCTTCTCTTGCGCCGCGTCCACGGTGCGACGTTGCTACGTGCTACGTGCCAGCCGCGTGCCAGCCACGCCCATATTCAATTTACAAGAACGCCGTGCTCCTCTGCCTGTCATGGAGCAGCCCAGTGCCAAGTCGTTACAGCCGTCATGTCCCGTTGCCGCTTCCCTGGAAGCAGACGGTGCACCCGGGGTATAATCAAGTCAAGGATGAATGCATATCCTCCGCTCTTCCTGCTGTCTCATATCTGTTGGGGCGTTGTGCCAACAGCGTGCGGGGGTGGGGGCGGTCCTACGTCCCTTCCGTCACTCAGGTCTCCGGTTGGTGACATTGTAGTCATATGGGGCGGCGCAAAGGTGTTTACGGGCGGGGGTGGTGTAGGGTTCGGCGAGATTCCTTGCGGGGGGTGGTAGCCCGTGTCCGTCAAGCGTCCCGAGACTGGGTTGTAGGCGCCACCTGTTGGCTGGAGCTCATACGGCTCATCTTCCTCGGAGGACGAGTAGTCATATGACTCCATACGGCGTTGACGCGCGGCATTCGCTGCGAACGGATTCGCAGTCGGCATCTCATTTTGGTATCTGTTGACCTTGGTCGATAACGAAGAGTCTAACGTGTTGGATCTGTAGTTCGAGCCCAACGTGTCTGAGCGGTAATTGCTCGATGCTTGTGTGTCGCTGCGATCTACTCCAAATGGTCCTTCCGCCTGGCGTCTGCGCTGCGAGTTCGAGATCTGTTGGCGGAAGACGTTTACGCCTTGCTCACCGTCAGTTGTCACTGCGATGCCAGTTGCTTCTCCGCGCTCTTCGTCAACCGGACCCATTGGCTTCCCCATTGGTCGGAGCGGTTGCACGTCTTCATCGATCGTGATATGAGGGGCGGGTGGGAGAGCTGGGCCACGGCCCCATGCGCGAATCGGGTAGGCACGTCCCTTCTTCCAGGTCTCCGAAATTGGGGGGAAGTATTGCCGGTACGCAGCCCACGCCACGAGTATGCCGAGCAGGGCGCCAGAGAGGACATCGAAAGGATGGTGACGAGCGTCCATAATGCGCGTACCGGTGATGAGAGCTGCGCCGAGTGTCGGGACAAGAACGATGAACGACCTCCAAACCTCGCCCTTGGCGTCCATGACGTGCAGCTTTGCGGCGAGGTAGAGGGAAAGGTAGAACAGCCCAGCGAACGATACTACCACACATTAGCTCAGCAGACCAGCCAGTGCGACCCAAACATACCACTGCTGTGCCCCGAGGGGAAGCTCTTGAACCCGTCTTGCAAGATGTAGTTATCGGTCTGGGTGCAGATATCGATAGTTACGAGCGTCAGACTCAAAGGGTCAACTTTCACACCATCTCTAACCATGCAACTGTGTGGCGTCAGCTCAAGCTCCCTGCCGCCGTGTGTCCAGCATACCGATCAATAAGGTCCGGGCGCGGCTTTCCAATTGCATTCTTGAGCGCGCCCGTGATAGTAAAGGCCGCGCCGACACTCAGCCCAAGGCCGAGGATGCCACAATTCAGCTCCCACAGACGGTCTTTGAAGCGGTATCGGCCGCTCAGCCGCTTGACGCCGACCCTGCCAGCCGGCATGGGGGTCTGGTGGGAGAACAGCCCATCAATGACGAGTGTGTAGAAGCCGATGATAACGATGGGGCCGCCGACGACAAGCACACATAGCAGCGGGACGGGTACGCGCTCTTTGTGGGCGAAGGGGTAGTGCAGGGTGTAGTTCTGCAGCGAGAAGGGCTGGTGGAAGGGCGGGACCTTGTCGATGATGGTGAAGACGCCGATGAGGACGCTGCGGAGCGGTTAGCTGGGTGCTGCGGCTGAGCGGCTTGCCTGGCCGTCTGGGAAGGCGGTCGTGTGCGGACGGAGGAAGGAGCGCCGGAGCCCTTACATGATAATCAGGTAGTCGATGATGTACCTGCACTTGTCAGCCCTCGCCCATGGCGGTTTCCGCATTCGACGCACGAGAAGATGACGCGCTTCGGCAGCCGCTTCTTGGAGAAGGGCAGCCGCTCCGGCAGCTGTTTCGATGTCCACTCGTCCATGGCGTTCTACAGCATCCGACCAAACGCGCCGCCAAAAATCTCCGGCGCTTCCGGCGCGGGCGCTGCTGGGAATAGGACGTCGTGCGGGCGACGAAGTGCGGCGGGTGACGACGTGCGGCAGCAGTCAATGGTAGTCAAGTCACGCCCTCGCCCGGAGAGACGCAGTGCAGCAAAGAGAGCAGAGCAGCACCAGCGGGCGTGTGCGAGTTAAGGGCCGGCGGGATGCTCAGGGCGCAGCGTGCTCAGCATGGGCGGTGGGCAGTGAGCATGGCTGAGGCGCAGGCAGGCGCTGATGGCCCCAAGCGCAGCCCAGCGAACCCTGTGCAGTGCGTTGATCGTCCAAGCCCGCAGTCCTTGGCTCTCCCGCGAATCCCGCCCTCGCTGCGGTAGCGCCCCAAGTCGTGCGCGTCTGCAATTTGACTCGCCGCACGCTCGCCGGCCAAATGTCGCACTGAGGGCGGGCCCGCGTACGCGCTCGCCCATGCGCTGCGCCGTGTTGGGGCTGCCAGTGCTGCATCGCCCGAGTGCTGCTAGCGCCGCGATCAGCACATCTCACAACAGCGCCCGGAGAGCACAGTCTTTATTTTTGTCCCGCACAACCCGTCTATTGGTCAGCCCGCGACCTGGGGGAACCTCACGTCCCTCTGCTGTGATCAGGAGACGACTCCCAGATATGACGTCTGCATTGGGACGTTTCAGACTGCCTGCCCCACCGCTGTTTCTGGGTGCAGGGGCTCTAGGCGCGCTGCTGCTGCTGCGACATGTGTCCAGCTCGTTGCGGACGGACAAGTTTGGATCCCCATCCCCGCAGGACTCTTCCTTGCCGGGGCTCGCGGCACACGAGCTAGACACGCTGCCGTACCCACCAGATGCTCTACCTGGAGCGCGAGATGTGGACTCTCCTTATGGCAGCGTGCGTGTCTACGAGTGGGGACCTGAGGACGGAGACAGGATATTGCTGATCCATGGCATATCGACGCCAAGTGTTGCGTTGACTGATCTGGCGCACAAACTGGTTGGAAAGGGCTGTCGTGTGATGCTGTTTGGTAGGAACACTTCTCTTAGTAACAATGTTGCGGTTGCGTGCGGTCGAGACTGCTCTTGAAGTTGACGTGTTGAGCCTCTCCTTCATCAAGGCTTCATGCACATGGTAGACAACCAGTAAGACCCCAACTAACCACCAACCACCAGACCTCTTCTGCCGCGGCTACTCCTCCGGCCCATCCCCCCACACCCACCGCTACGACTCCGCGCTCTACACCTCCCAAATCCACATCTGCCTCCTCTCCTCGCCCCTCCACTGGTCCACCTTCACCATCATCGGCTACTCCCTAGGCGGCGCCCTGGCCGCAGACTTCACCTCGTACTTCCCGCGCCTGGTGCACGGGCTCGTGCTCGTCGCCCCCGGCGGCTTAATCCGGCGGAGCCACACGACCTGGAAGAGCCGCGTGCTGTACAGCACCTCTGGCGTGCTGCCGGAGCGCTGGATCGAGAGCCTTGTGGCGGCGCGGTTGTGGACTGGTCCAGAGGTCGCGAGGAGTATTGAGCCCGAGGCTGATGCTGTGGAGAATGCTGAGACGAAGACGACGAAGACGAAGACGAGCAGGGGCGATGCTGTGTATGCTTCCTCGCACCATGCTCTGCTTCCGGGCAATCCGTATAGTACTGTAGGCGCGGTGGTTGACTGGCAGATCGAGCAGAATCGGGGATTTGTACCTGCTTTTATCTCGTCTATCCGCTATGCTCCAGTGCATGGGGAGCATGAGAGGTGGAGGGTTCTGGGAAGGAACATCAGTGGAGGTATTGGACGCCTTGAGAAGGTACACATCGTGTTGGGAGAGACAGATCCCATCATTGTGAAGGACGAAGTCATAGAAGATGTGACCGATTGCTTGGGTAAGGCGAATGTGGAATTTGAAGTCGTCGAGGGTGCAGGGCACGAAGTGGCAATTGAGAGAGCGGACGATATCATGCGTGTAGTTGGAAGAGCTCTAACGAGGTGGTGATTGTTGGAGTAGACTGTATAGGAAACATTGTAGATTAAAGACGTCCCACAACAATCTGGCCCTGTCATTCTCTGCCCGCCCACGCTACACATCATCTCGCTCTCTAAATCTCTCCTTCTTCATGCGCCGATTTTTTTCTTGAAGAAGCCTGAGGGTGGAGCACCGTAACGAAGCTACCTACGCCTCGCGAAAGCGCTTTCTTCGGCCTCCGCTGCGGCTGTGACTCCAGTGGGCTATGCAACGTGCACCCTGATCCACGCCTCCAATGAACCCTCCCATGACATCTTGGAGAGTGTAGCCGCCAGCATGGGTACCTAGGGTTGTTGCAAAGACAGCCGCGAGCGAACTCATTGTGTGCATATCAATTGCAGCGGGTCGCTCTATCGTCCACCCGTCTAAGAGGCGTGCGATAAAATCCTCAAGATGATGAAGATTCATGTTGTCCTTTGCCATGCCGAATAGTTTAGCAATTCTACCCAAGGCCCGTGCTGTTGTCGTGTTCAGTGTTAGATTTCTTTCACGGAGCGATGCCGCAATTGTGCTCGTCTTTGCTCCTGGCTCAAACACGTCGAAGTTGAACAGCTCACGACAACCTTCATCTGCGTTGAGATTATCGATCAGCTGGTCAAGCTCGAAAGTCTGCAGTACAGCGTCATGTGCTATGTCGCTCCACGCAAAGTACTCGCCATAGCCTAGCTGTTGTTAGTGTGTAGTTTGGAAATGCTGCATCCAAGACTTACCCTTGTAGCGGGCCCATTGCGCAAGTCCATGGGACTTAAGCCAACGAAATATATCAGCTGCGTGATGCAACTTGTGATCTTCCTGGAGGCTGGCAGCGTCGAGGTCAATAAGGGCAATACGCGGGTGCTGCATGCTTGTCGCATACGATAGTGCCTGCAGGAGCGACTGTAAAGCATTAGTATAACGGGTAGTGAGGTAGTGTATCGTTTCGGGACCTACGCTAGCAGTTGAGATATAAACTGGAGTGGCGCCTTGTTTGCTCAAATGTAGCAAGGTCAAGATTTTGCCAGCCTCTGAGGAATCGTCCAAGGCGATAGGTGCCGGCAATGGACTTGGCCAATTTACAAAGCATTGTGCGACGAATCTTCCGTTAATGAACTTTGTCCTATTTGCAGCGTCCCAGACTCGAAATGCCAGATGCGGTCTCGCAGTCACTGATACCGGTGTTGGCGTCGTGATTTCCTGGACGTATTCAGTAATGGGTTCTGGGCTGGTTGACGCATGCGAGATAATTTCCCACTCTTCATCCGTAGGCGCTCGAATAGCCCTGCCTATCGTCGCAAAGGACTGAGAATCGGTCGAAGCATGGCCCCTGCCGGACGTTTGGTGTGCTCCTACCTTTTCCTCTTGTCTCGCTTTCTTAACTAGGGACTTGTAGATTCTCCTAGTCACAGGAGACTTTGCGTACTTAGCTTTACCAGAAGCAACAAATTCTTCGGTCTTCCGCCTGCGTAGATCGAGTCCGGATGATTTGATCTCTTCTTCAAGAACGTTGCGTATCTCTGTGTAACGACCCTCGGGGTCGTCAAACGGTACTCCATATACGCGACCGTACTCCCGGAAGCAAAGTCCTCCGTACTAAATCAAAAGTTAGGAGTTATCCCAAAGAAAGGAATGGACGACTATACCAAGAGGAGATGACATTCGTACTGGTTGCGTATAATGTGTGGTCGAAGCCCAAGGCCCGTGATAGAATTGAAAAGTTTTGCGAACATTTCCAGTTCTGTCGTACGATCTGGCGCGCAATACCAGCGGTTCAGAATACAAAGTAACTCTCTTTCATCCTGATCCCAACTATGCGAGGGCGCTCGTTCGAGAACTCGAAGGTCTTCGAGTGCTTGCATGTTTGCGCTTCTCGAGGTAGACTTTGTAGGTCGTTTCTTGTTTCTTGCACCGAAGTCTAGTGATCGGACGACACCTTGGTATTTTCTCTGTGATTTCTGTCTTTGAAAATGCTGGCTTGTCCTTCTAGTAACAGTTGCACGTTTGTGTGCAATCTTACGTACAGACGGACAGGGGGTAACTTCCTGAAAATCAGTCCGGTCAGATTCATATCCGACATGGACGTAGTCTTCAGTAGAAACTTCTGAGATCCGACTTGAAGATGATACGGGATCTGGTGTACTAGATTCGAGCAGATCGCTTCCAGCCGCAGCTATAAGTTGGGATAAAAAGCTTCCGGGTGAGTACACAACTGGTACGGCGTCCTCGAAGATCTCGCCACGATCGGTATCCACTAGGGTCTCAGGCGAGGCGAATCTTGTGGATTCAAAGCTGCCTGGCTCTTCTTTTACTTGGACATCCGACCCAATCTCGAGTGAGGGTAAGATGGTATCGCTGACTTGCGACTGTTGAGAATGTAGAGCTGTCTTCAGTTAGTATACAGTTAGAGGATTGCGGTTAGCTACTGCAATAACTGACCTGAGCTTGAATCGAAATCACCCGTGACACTCAGCCGCGACAGCGAGTCCCTTGTCTCATCAACACTGACGCGAGGTGCTGGCATATACACCATAACGCCCGGCTGCGCAGACTGCCATCTCGCCCTTGACCTCATCGTGGAAATATCGAGTAGATAACTTTGTACAATAAGTCAAAGAAGAAACGACCATCGAAAAGCACAGCAGTAGTGCAGACAAATGTTGCAAAATTGCGCGGTGCTGGGGGATGGTTGAGAATGGGTGGTCTTGACTTGCACACGAAAACAGTGCAACGCGTTCGAGCAGACACGCGACGGACTTCAAAGCGCGCGACCGTGCCATCTTGGCGACAGGAGCGCGCACGCGTGGTGAGAGTGAGGATGAAGTGCACCATCCGAGGCACCGTGCTCGAGGTCCATACTGGACGCCATGTCACTGAACAGCGCGAGGGTCTTGTAGAGTCCGAGTCTGGTTTCCACGACTATGAGAGTGTCCTTGGGGGATGCGTTATGTGGCGAGTTACTTGTGGATGCTGGGAATCGTTAGCTGTGGTGTTGGAGCGCTGTGGTGTGCGTACGATACACTCAGATGCGTGGCTTTGTAGCGACATGGCGGTGATATGCTGTGATGCATACTGACGACTGGTCTTGGTTGTTGATGGCTTGTCGAAGCGAGAGTGAGGTGTGAGAGGCATGCAGTGTGGTGGAGGAAAGACATGCAGCGAGTCCATATACACGTGCCAGTCAGGCTACAGCGACGTGTGAATATGCAAACGCCGTGAGCGAATGAGGCGTGAGCGAATGAGGCGTGAGTGAGAAGCACGACAGGAAAAGACGGTGAGAGAGGAACAATGCTTCAAGGTACTGCAGAGTTGTTATGCTAGGTAAGATTGAACGCAAAAAGAGCTCTGCGTTATCGCCAACAGGCAAGTGCATTGCCGTTGCGAAGCAGAGTGTCTATGGTAAAACAAGCAATAGTTCTTCCTCCCACGCTACGTTACATTCGTGATTTTCGTGATTGAACCCTAGTAGGGTAAGGAAATGAAAGCATGCTACGCAGTTGCGACCCCTTTGCGCCTTGTGTGCTGTCGGACTGCGGTCGTGGAATATGTAATGTTTGATGATATATTGCCCTGAGACATGCTTCGAAAAGACGATTTTTTGTGGGGAGGTGCTGGCGGGTAAAGACGCAGCGGTCCTAGAGCAGAGGGAGTGCGATGCTCAGGCCCAGACCGCACCTCGTAGCACATGTGAACGACACGCGGACCTAAAGATGTTGGTGACAGTTCGAATACGATGGGGGTGGTGTGAAAGTGTCGGTGACTGCGCATAAGCGCCGGGCACAAAGGAAGGTCGGGACGCACTTCTGCAGGGGTGGGATGCGAGGCATCGCACTATAAGCCGCATACGCTTCTCAGAGCGTGACTTCTTGTGCAGCGTCGGGGCACGCTCCGCATCTTTTGAACCGAAAAAGCAAAATGCAGCCACACCTCTCCTTTCAGAAGTTTTGCCGGCCCTATTGTCATTTGTGGTCATGTTGTTCGGTGCACTTTTTTCTGACAACCCACTTCTCCCAGAACTTCCGCTGCAGGTTTGTCACTAGTATGCCATCGTCTTCCAGTACTTCTACACTATCCATGTGACCGTTGCAGTTGCACCATGGTACCGAGGCGGGTGTGTCCGGAGACAGCGGCGGGAAATGCAGGTTACCACCCTGTTCAGGTTCGTCCGTACCTGCGTCCGAATCGGAGTCGTCTACCGAGCCGTCACTGACGTATGTTTGGTCTTGGTCGTCCTCGTCGTGGTCGAGTTCGTCCTCGTACGGGTCCCAGTCATCGCTCTCATCGCTGCTGTCGCTTCCAAGCGGGTCATCTGGTACCTCGGCGCCCATGATCCAAGCGTCGTCAAAGTGTTTCGCATAGTCTATCCTCCGAAGACTGACCCATTCCAATCTTGTCATGCTCTCTTGAAGGAACGATAGCACATCCTTCCACCGCTTGCCTTCCTTCAACAGCACATCTCGCAATCTGAAGCCCCGCAAAATGTCTTTGTGTCTTCTGGCAAGACCGATAATCTCATCAGCATCGAGACGCCATGCTTGGATACCAAAAGCTTGCAGCTTCTCCCATTTTACGTTGTGGAAAATTTCTTCCAATGGCAAAGTGAGCGGTCGGTGCGAGGGAAACCCAATATGTACAGCCTCTAAGTTTATCGCAGCTGTGAAAACAGCTTTTGACAGTGATGAGAGATCTCTCATCCGTTGGTCCAGATCTATGCCGTCGTCAAAGTGAAGTTCAAGACACGTAAGTCGTTGCGCGAGCAGCCTCATAGCGGTAGGCGGGTTATCTGCAGCGCCCAAAACGCTTACCGGGCTAAGCATAGGCGATGAAAACCTGGAGCACTGTGATTTTGACGCAATCAGCGCCTCACCTATGGTTTTTGTAGAATGTAGACAAGCTGGCGGCCACTTCAGCTCCACCATCTGGCTGACTTCATCATGTGTCCGGATATATTGCATGAGCATGCCGTCCGCTCGATCCTGAAGTCTCAGTATCTGAACATGTTGAAGGGATGTGAAGGCTGATATGGCCAGTGTCAAAACGCGGGCGTCTTCCCGCGTGCGCACTATATCCTTTTGCTCTTTAACTTTTTGCACAAAATGACTAGCGTCCAGGAGTCCGAGATCGCCTGTCAACGTTGGAAGGAGGTCTTGCACACGTTCTCGCCCTGTAGCAAAGTCAGTGTTGAAACCGGAAGTTGAACAACGGCACAACCTTCTACATAAAAGAATGGCACCATGTAGCTGAACTTCTTCACTCGCGCTGCCAGATGTCGCTGACTTGCGATGTTCTCTAAGCGCTTCAGGCCTCTTCTTGAGAACCTTGTCGTCACTCTAGAGAACTGGTGGATGGCTCCCAAATCAGCGAACTTCCTGCACGTGAGCCTCAAGTCTGCGATAGTCTGAGCTTGATCTGGTTCGACTGGCGGGGGTGGTTTAAAGCTCTCCTGTGATAGATATGCGCGACGGTCCAAGCTGATGAGTTTTTCTGGCTCCGAGGCAACATGCTCGAGGATGATGCGCAGAAGTTCGTCGGCAAGATCGAGGATACCCATGACGACGTGGAGAGACCATCCAGATGTTGGAATGTGAGGTAAGAGCTCCTTGAGGGCACGGGCGCGGGAACTGAAACTAGCAGCGGATATATACCAAAACGAACGTGAACAAAAGGCTCGGGCCGGCACGGCGTGAGATGCAGACGTGGCGGAAAGTAGTGTAAGGATGCAGCGGCAGAGTCCGAGGTCGTTTCAGCAGACTACGTGTTGTGGTGATGTCCGAGGACGCTGCTCTGTCAATCTGTGGGCGCAGGCCAGCCGGAGGGGCACACTCGGGAAAATAAAGGAAGCATGACCTCTCCAGGCTCTCCAGCGGTCAGCTAAGCGTTGCTGAAGGTCGCAGAGGACGACTGGACACAAAACCTGCACCCACACGCATCTAAGCGTGCCCTAACGATGCAGGCAGAATGATTGCCCAATAACGGAGTGCGACTCATACTCAACACAGCTTAAGGCGTCACGTGCCCGACAAGTGATGCGGGCGTCCTGGAAGAAAGGCGGATCCAAGGGAGGACCCGCGAGCGAAAACACGTCGATTCGTCGCTGGACACGGTTGCACGCCGTCCAGGGGTGGATCAGGCTGCGGCAACATGATTCGAGGCGTTTTCGATCCCCACCATATGCGACCATGGCCTTCGAATCAGAGTCTAATGCGTTGCCAACAAAGCGTGCAGCAACAGCGCTTGCGGATGCCAATGACGGCCTCATGTGGCTTGAATTGGGTCATACCACTGCCGTGCACTTGGAAGTCGATCAAACGCATCGTTCAACGAGGTGACGACACTGATGGTCAAATAGCCACGAATAGCGACTACAGCCTTGGAAGGCTGAAGCGTGGAGCACGGCGTGTCTCTGTGAGATTTTCGGCGCTACTAAACGCGGCTCCACGCAGCACCCTCCGTCTCCGTGCACGCGAGATGGGGAGATGACTGCGTTGTCACCGATTGCTTGCATATAATAATCCATGTCGTCGCCCGATGACCGGTCCCGCAACCCATGTCCCGCCCGGATGACATTTGTCGCAGAAGCAAAAGTTTGCAGCGCCGCTCGCAAGTTGAATTACATACGACGAGCGTTCTGACGCAAAACCGAAGCCGGCATGCTGCTTGTCGCCAGTTCAGGAGACGCCACATGCTTGGTACCATCGTACCTTGACACGAAACTTACAGCAGCTGCATATGCCAGTCCACGCTGTCGTGTGGTCCTGAGGTACATGAGGCTGTGTAGCGTTGCACAGGATATGTACCTAGTTCACTGCGCATCCGGTGAGCTATCGAATCTACCACACGCCGAACAACCACACTCCTTGCCTCGACCTGCCTCTCTGACGGACAGGACAAACATCAACGTGGCATATGCGTCATTTGTTTGCACATGCCTGGTCTGCAATCACGCCTTCGCTCTCGGCTTGATGAGCTCACTTCGTTTCCGACGAATCTCTGTGCTGCTCAACTTGCTCTGAAACGTCTCGTCCACGCTGCCTTCTTCGCTGGCGTCGAGGACTGCCACTTCATAGACCTCAAGTGGATCCCATCCTTGCTCCTTGCGCTTCTCGTTGACGGCAGCGCCTCCGCCTCGGGTTTCGAGAGAGAGTGCCAGCGCTGTGATGTCCTTGTCGGTGATGGTAGGCCCGAAGGGATCCGAGATCTCAACATATTTGATGGTCAGGCCAAATGGATAGCTGACATGTACGGCGTGACCGTTGGGCCCTGGCTCGTTGACCTCCTGCATCTGAATACGGCCATCGTCGGGCTGACCAAAATAGACGATGGAGTGTACGAAGTCGTGTGTAGACTCCTGGCGAGCTTTCCAGCTCTCGAGCTGGTCAGCGAACTTCTTGTTCACGAGGAGAGCGTCGCCAGTAATTCCAACCGTAAGAACGCTGGGACTCTCTGTTCGCTGCCGGCGGCCCAGCACAAAGGCGAACATGGTGAGCAGTAGCTTGTGGCCAATGTGAAGATGATCGAACGTGCCTCCTACAGCAACGGAGAGATGCTTCATCGAGTCTGCGAACTGAGTGGTTGCGGCCTCGACAGAGGTGCTGGCATTGAGCACCACGCCGCCCCGGACCTTGGACACTTTGTGGTTTTTGGCCAAAGTCAGGAAACTCTTCAATAACCGCTCGCCCTCCTCACTCTCCACCGAGTATACACAGTTCCAGTCTCTGGCGCTCTTGGCGAGTGTTTGAAGGTCGATCGCCGGGCCCTGCAGCTCTTGCTCGGGCGTAGAGTCTCGCGGCGCGTTTGGGAGCTTGCTGTCCCGGGGGTGCGCCACCAGTAGGACGCGTGCGTCGATGCCCTCAGCGTCCTCTGTGTCAATTGCATCCTTGGCTGCGACGATGCATATCAGCTTGTAGAGATCAGCGACCAGCTGCTGTGTGACGTCGTAGAGCGGTCCGCGTGCTTCCTCGAGACGGCCGTACAGATGCGGACAGGCCAGGGCAATCTCGAGCAGGGCCGGCTCGCGGGCCCGTCGCAGCTCGCGCAGCACGGTGGCGAGGGGCGCGCTGTATGCAGCCTTCAGCGACGCATAGGTGGCGGGCGTCGGGGCAGGCGGCAGCAGCAGCAGGGCGCGGTGCGGGCGTTGGTACAGAGGCGGCATGGCGGCCAGACGTCGCGCCAGGAGCACGCGGGGCACGACAGGCGAAGCAGCAGCAGGGCGGCGGCAGTGTGCTGCAGACAGGCGCATGCGATGGTCACGGCGGCGGCGAGCAGCTGATGACTGGAGCTGGGACTGGAGCTGTGCTGCTGCGGGCTGCGCGGGCGGGAGCTACCATGTCTCTCACGTTGCAGAATAAACGGCGAGCTGAGAACATAAGCCGAGTACCTACACCACACAACAGTAAAGTAGGGGAAATACTAAAGAACTCTATATAAGACTTTTTTTACCTACAATATAGGTAACTCTTAACTGAATTCTAGCTTTAGGTATTATGATAGCTTCAAGTTAAGTATTCTGTAGAGTTGGTAAGCTTAGGGTGTTATCCGCCGTTTCTTCTGAAACTTGAGAGCATGTCATGGGTCCGGGGAGGCTGTGGTGGGGTTTCACGCACGGGTGGACCGAGAGCGCCTGAACCGCGCAGCCCTCTGGCAGGTGCGAGTCCGACGACCACTCTCCCCAGCAGCCCAGTGCTGTTCTCTCGCGGCGCGATGCCGTTCCACCACAGCAACCAGCAGCAGCAGCAGTTCACGCTCGCGGCCGGCCTGGGCCAGGCGGCGCAATTGGGCTCGATCGGGTCGCCCCACGGCAATCTCAGGTACGCGCGCGACGACCAGCGCAGCGCCGGCGCCCGCTGACACAGGCAGAGTGGCCACCGCAGGCACGACGAGCGCCGGTACTGACGCATTTGCTGCCCCCGGCTCGGCCGCGCCCGACGAGCAGCACGCCGCACCGCCCGCCGCCCAGCAGCAGCAGCAGCAGCAGCAGCCGCCGCCGTCGCAGTCGCAGTCGCAGTCGCAGATGTACGGCGGCCCGGCGCCCAACGTCGGCCTCCAGCAGGCCACGCCCCAGGGCGCCCACTACAGCACGCCCGCATCTCTGCCGTCCCTGCCGGGCAGCCTCCAGCCCGCGCAGCGCCCCGGCCCAGCGTCCGCGAACACGGCGCCCTCGGTGCCGACGCAGAACATCGCCAGCAACGCCAACTCGTACACGCTGCCCACGCGCTCCAACACCATCCAGTCGCAGCCCGCCTCCGCCCACACCTACTCGCGCTCGAGCCCCGCCGGCATGGGCCCCGACCAGAAGTACATCCCGTTCTCGAACACCCCTGAGCAGTCCAAGTACGCCGCGACCACGCCCTCGCAGAAGTACTATCCCGCGACCCCCGCCGCCGGTGCCGCGCAGGCGCCGCTGGGCCTGGCTGACATCCGCCCGCGCGCAAACTCGAGCATGGATCCCGAGGGCGGCCTGGGCGCGTCCAACGCCTTCGTCGCCGAGCAGAACAAGACGGCCACCAACAGCAGCTACCTGGCCCCGTGGAGCATCTACGCCTACGACTGGTGCAAGTGGAACGTCCCCGGCGGCAACAGCGCCGGCAAGATGGCCGTCGGCAGCTACATCGAAGACAACCACAACTTCATCCGCATCCTCGACACCCACATCACCCCGCAGCACGACGCCGCCCCGGGCGCTGCGCCCTTTGGCCTCGAGTACAGTGCCATCGCCGAGGCAACCTGCTCCTTCCCCGTCACCCGCATCCTGTGGGAGCCTCCGTCGTCGCAAAAGCAGTCGACTGACCTTCTGGCGACCTCGGGCGACCACTTGCGCCTGTGGTCGCTTCCCCAGCCATCCGGCAACAACCTCAGCAACACCATCTCACGGACGTCATCGGTGAACACCAGAGAGCCTCAGCTGCCTAAGCTCACGCCGCTTGCTCTGCTGTCCAACTCGAAGACACCCGAGCACACCGCACCCCTGACGTCTCTCGACTGGAACACCATGTCGCCCAAGCTCATCATCACCTCCAGCATAGACACGACCTGCACGATATGGGACATCCCAACCCTTACTGCGAAGACGCAGCTGATTGCACACGACAAAGAGGTGTTCGATGTCCGTTTCTGCGCAGGAAGCGTAGACGTGTTTGTGAGCTGTGGCGCTGACGGCAGTGTCCGCATGTTTGACCTTCGAAGTCTGGAGCACAGTACCATCATCTATGAGCCGTCCGATAAGAACAACGACAAAGACAAAGGTCGGCCAAGATCTTGTGAGACCCGAACAACTTACTGACTGATGCAGCAGGCTCCCCAACCGGCCGCATGTCCCCAACAAAAGCTCAGCAGACCATGTCCTATGCGCCTCCCCTTCTCCGCCTCGCTGCTTCACCACACGACTCGCACCTCCTCGCCACCTTTGCTCAAGACTCGAACGTTGTCCGCATTCTCGATGTACGCCAACCGGGGCAGGCGCTCCTTGAGCTGCGCGGCCACTCTGCGGCGTTGAACAGCATTGAGTGGAACCCATCAAGGAGAGGCATGCTCGCTTCTGGTGGCGACGACTCTCTCGTGCTTGTGTGGGACCTCTTGCACGCGAACACCGGCGCTGCAATCAGCAGCGAGCACGCTGCTCCCCCGCAACCCGTTGTTGCGCCACAACCGGCCAATGGTACAGGGGCCCAAAATGTCCCCGTGGGACAAAAGGGTCCATACGCCAGCTGGCGATGTGACTACGAGGTTGGCAACATCAGCTGGGCACCTCAAAGTGCCCTGACTGGGCAGGGTGGCGATTGGGTGGGTGTCGCTGGAGGAAGAGGTGTCTGGGGCGTCAAATTATGATGACGGACAAGGCTTGGTGGCCCTTCACAGCAGATGCCGTTACGATGAGCGATGCAGTGTATGAATGACGAGAACGATCTGTGCTTCGAGCACACTTCTGACGGGTCCAAGGTTACCATCGTCAATGTGCAAAACTGGCGTCTTGGGATTACTCAACCTACATATCGATATGTCTGCAATTAGCGACATGAAAACGCGTATCGCATTTCAGTACTTGGAAATGTCCATACATAACGGCCCTGCGTGAAATTATCAAGTCATGATGATGCCCATCAAATCGTCCAGCCCCACGAACAGTAAGCCAGACCGCGCTGCACACGCGACACTCCGCAGGACGATCTGCGCGTCGAGCCCATCCCCAGTTTTCCATGCAAGACTCCACACTCGATTGTACTTGGCGCATCGAGATGCGTGACGTCAGCTTCGGTCCTGGATTGGCTGCTACGTCCCTGTTGATTTGCTCCCCTTGCATCGATTGATCCAGTCCTGTTCAACTGCAGAAGAAAGAGTAAATGTACGAACAGGCTCGTGCGGTGATTGGTGGCATGATCGAGAAAAGGCCGCGTCCAGCAGACCCTGATCCAACGTTTATGACAAGCTTTTTCGCGATTCGGTCAGAACTCTATATTTGGCTGCCGTTAGCTGCGAACTTCATCTCTAGTCCTCCACATGGTCAAGCGCTACCACACAAGCCCTTTATCGATTGCTAGGGACTGCTGCCTCTCGCACCAAACCCACAGGTGACGTAGCTAGCGGCGATCGTCGGGTCGTGTTCGAGAACGGATTCAACAAAGCACCCTGGAGATGTCATCCCGGCGGTATTGCGCGTACCTTAGAGGGGCTCGCGATCTCGGATCCTTGTGGCACTTTGAACCTCTCGTTTTCCTCTCATGCATTCTGTCGTTCTAGCAAAACTACCCGTAATCTAAGCATCGTGCATAATTTTTTCTTTGCCTGTCGTTCACTCCTGTACAGCGGTTTCACCGCACCCTCACACAACCATGGACCTATCCACACGGCAGAACCAGCCCAGCTCTGGAGACGAGTTTCTGGATCTGATTGCGGATCCATTCTCGACCTCAGTGCGTTGATAGCAGCTTCCTCAATGCCTTGTACGAGTACTAACCCCGTGCGCATAGATCCAGCAGAGCTCCATATACGCCGCTATTGTCTACTCTTTCGTTGTTACGGGTCTCCTCTTCCTCGTCTTCTGCTTCCTGCGCCCACGAAACAACCGCGTCTACGCACCACGAGCGAAACATGCCGATGAGAAGCACCGACCGCTTCCGCTGGACAATGGTCCATTCGATTGGATCAAGGCTGTCACAAAGGCGAAGGAGCAAGACCTCGTGGACAAGATCGGCTTGGACGCCGTTCTTTTCCTTAGGTTTCTGCGCATGATTCGAAACATTTTTGTCGTACTCAGCGTCATTGCTTGCAGCATTCTGATACCCATCAACTTCATCGGGGGGTCGAAATATAGCGACGTTGCGACGCTCACAAAATTTACGCCACAGTACATCTACGGTGGTAACAAGTTCTGGGCGTTCGTCTTCGTAGCGTACCTTTTCCAAGCGACCGTCTGCGGCTTCATTTGGTGGAATTACCGGGCGGTGTTTAGGCTCAGACGTGCATACTTCGAGAGCAAGGAGTACCAGGCCAGTCTGCACTCACGGACATTATTGGTGAGTCGCGTTGCCCATCAAGATGAACACATGTCTAATTGTCTTCAAGCTCACCCACATTCCTCCATCTTCGCGGACTGACGCCGGAATCGTTGAACTGGTCGAATCGGGCAAACAGACAGACGGAGTTCCTAGAGCAGTGGTTGGCCGCAATGTCAAGGATCTGCCTGAGCTCATCGAACAACACGACGAGGCCGTACGCGAACTCGAACAACACCTCGCGAAGTACCTCAGCAATCCAAACCAGCTCCCTGCGAAACGACCCACTTGCAAAGCCAAGAAGGACGACGCATCAACCCATGGAAAGGGGAAAGTTGACGCGATCGACTACCTCACAGACCGCATTACAAGACTCGAGGCTTCCATCAAGGACGTCCGAGAAAGTGTGGACATGCGGAATCCCATGTCCTACGGTTTCGCATCATATGCTCGTATCGAGGATGCGCATGCCGTTGCATACGCCACAAAGAAGAAGGGACCCAAAGGTTGTGACGTCTACCTCGCACCCAAGCCGCACGATCTACTTTGGCAAAATCTCTCAATGAGTCGGAGGATGCGCCGCGCAAGAGCTTTTTGGGACGGTCTGTGGATGGTACTCCTGACAGTCGCTTTCATTGTTCCTAATATCTTGACTTCGGCATTCCTCTCCAACTTCGCGAATCTTGGTCTTGTCTGGAAGGACTTCCAAACCAATCTGAATGCTCACCCAACTGGATGGGCTATTGCACAGGGTATTCTAGCTCCTCTGGTGCAGACTCTGATGTACATGGGCATCCCAGTCATCTTCCGTCGATTGTTCACTCACTCAGGCGATGTTTCGAAGACGTCTCGAGAGCGTCACGTTGCATCGCGTCTCTATGCGTTCTACGTGTTCAACAACCTTGTTGTCTTCTCGGTCTTTGGCTCTGTATGGCGCTTCGTGGCAGCTGTCATTGGGGCCCAGAATCAAGGCGTCTGGGAAGCCATGAAGAGCGGGCAGCCATTCACACAGCTCGTGACTGGATTGTGCAACGTCTCCACTTTCTGGCTTACATGGCAGATGCAAAGGAACTTGGGTGCTGCAATCGATCTGTCGCAAGCCTGGACGTTTGCTTGGTCCTGGATTCAGCGCACCTTCTTTTCTCCCACACCGCGCGAACTGATCGAACTCAGTGCTCCCCAGCCATTCCCCTATGCAGAGTACTACAACAACTATCTGTTCGTTACCACGGTCGGTCTCTGCATGGGATCACTACAGCCTATCATCTTCCCGGTTACTGCTTTCTACGTCGGCATGGACTGCATCTTCAAGAAATACCTCCTACAGTACGTCTTCATCACCAAGACCGAATCCGGGGGCCGCTTCTGGCGCCTTCTCGTCAACCGCCTGCTCTTCGCCATCTTCTTCGGCAACGCCGTCATCGCCCTGGTCGTCGGCGCCAAAGGCGTCGGCAATCAAAACGTCTTCGTCATGGGCAAATTTCTCTACGCCATGGTACCCCTCCCGTTCTTCCTCTTCGGCTTCAAATGGTACTGCAAAAAGTCCTTTGACGACAAGCTGATCTACTACTCGACCCTCCCCGTCTCCGACATGGAACCCGCCAACAACGCCAACCACCCAAAGGCCCGCAAGAGCGACAAAGTCGCCGTCCGCTTCGGCAACCCGGCTATCTACAAAAAACTAATCACCCCAATGGTCCACGCCAAATCCCAACACCTCCTCAAGGAAATCTACAGCGCCCGCGACTCCCCCCTCTTCAACGCGCCCCACCGCCATTCCACCGACCGCGCAAACCCCTCCTCCCTCGCCTATGGCGACGTATACATGGCGGATCTGGGCCCCGACGCCCCCGCCCTGCCCGCCGTAGAAGTCATCGACGAAGCCGACCTAGACTTCGCGCACTTCAAGCGACGCGCTGAGTTCCGCGAGGCCTTTGGCGGCGACGGCGAACTGTACGGCCGGCCCGACGACCTGATCTCGCGGCCGGGCACGCCCAGCACGCTCTCGACCTTCGTGGGCGGCGGCGCGTTCGCGAGTCCCGCGGGCAAGGCGGGGTCGCTGGCGGGCAGCCGCGCGAGCAGTCGCACGCGGCTGGATGAGGAGAGCGATGGGGGGCATAGCTATGCGAAGGGGTATCGGCGGCCGATGGAGGGGGAAGCGGAGGGGGAGCGCGATATGGTCGATGTGTCGATTCCGGGGACGCCGTTGGATGTGGAGGATATGCTGCGGGCGAGTGATAGTCGACAGCCGCTTGTGGAGCGGGGGAGGGACGGGTCGCCCGCGGGAGGGTATTTCAATAGAGGTAGAGGGGGGAGAGAGGATGCGGGGTATCAGCGGGTTCGAGAAGGGTAGGAGAGACGAGCATTAGAGTAGAATATCAGCGCGAGCTGAGTGTTGATTAGCTGTATACGAAGAACAACTGCATCAGTGTCTACTACGCCTTCAATCTGGTCGCTGTGAAGTCAAGTATGCAAGATCCTCTTGCAAAGAACCCAGCTGGTTCGAGACCCGTACGATTCGCAGATGTGGGTTGCTGAGGAGAGGCTAGAGACATGGTGTTGGTGGCAGCCAACTCCTAGCTTGGGTCAAGTACTTTGGTCCACCCGACACGAACGTATATGCGCGCAGTCACATTTCACACCATCAGCATGCAGACTTCACACACATGGCTCAGAAGGCAGTTATATCGACATTTTCTTCTACTTTTGCCCTCTCTCCGGACACTACACATGCGCCCACGCGCCAAAAGTGGCGGCACTCCGCTCATGCCGGTGCAATAAAGAGCGCCAAAGAGCGCCCGGAAACAAACAAACGAGACAAACTGGTGGTAATCCAACGTTCCGTCGCAGAAATGAAGTTAAGGAAATCTGACAAAGATACAAGAGAGTATGACATATCCACCGGGAATCGAGGTATTATACAACGTATCTTGGCCGGCCTTCTGAAATACTAAGAGGGATACGAGGGCGTGCGGTGTGGTGGGTGGTGGATACGGCAACGGCACGATTCGAGCTGGGAGACGCTCGAGTCGAACGTAGGAGCTGCAAAGACGATGATCAGGGTGCGAGCATTTAGGTGCCGGTGGCAGCCTTGTTGACCTGTGTGACAACAACGGCAATAACGACAACAACGATGATGATGAGCAGAACGACGAGCAGGCACCACCACTTCTTGCGGTTCCTGCTGCGGGCCTTCACAATTGCGCCACCGATCTCGTTGTTGGCCTGAACGACGTTGTCGTGGATCTCCTCGCCCTTCTGCTCGATGTTGGCGACGAGAGGCTCCTGCTGCTGCACGATCTGATCAAGGTCCTGGAACAGCTGGGCGAGCTCGACCATCTGGCGCTCGATGTTCTGGATGGCTTCGTGACGCTCCTTGACGTTGCGGAGGGTGGACGAAGCTTGGCCGCGACGGTCGGAGTTAAGCAGCTGCATGGGATGTCAGAAAGGTAGCTAAAAAACAGGTGATTCGGAACTTACAGCTTGCTGGAAGATGGGCGCATCGGGGTCTGCAACAGCTTCCCTGACCTCCTCCTCGGTCGCATCGGGGCGCACAATGCGGTACTGGCGCTCAGCAGCGGCCTGCGAGTCTCGCCTGAAGTCGGCCTCGAGGGTCTGGTACTTGTTGATGGTGGCCTTCAGCCTGCGGTCGACCTTTCCAACCTGTGGCGCGTTCCTGGGGCTGCCAGACTCGGGCTTGCTCTTGATATTCTTGACGCGCGAAACGAGCCCGCGGTAGCCTGTCATAATCTGTGTGCTGAGGTTGTTGATCTCGCCAGAGGGCATGTCTGGGCGAGCCAGCACCTGTCTGAACACGCGCTCCAGGTTGGCGAGCTGGCCGTCGAGGTCGTCGAGGGCGCGGTCGACTTCGCGGCACTCGTTGAGGATAGCATTGGGGTCTGCGCTGCGGGCAGGCTGGTCACCGTAGTTCTGCATCTCTAGCCCAGCTAGGGGTAGTCAGCAGCCTGGTCACGGCGAAAAGGATGCAATTGATACATACGGTCATCGTATTGGCCCTGGGAGTAGTTGTTGTAGCGACCACCTTGAGCGCCATCGTTGCGCTGATCGTACGGGTTCGCGCCGTGGTCGATCTGGTTGTAACCGCTGTTGCCGTACTGCTCGTTCATTTCTGTCAGCTTCGACATGGTAGGAGATCGACAAGCGGGCGGTGCAGAAGCAAGGGTGAGAGGAGAGGGGAAGGCGCATCTGCTCGTGGCAGCGGGGAATGATACTTACACTCATGATGAAACGGGCGCCGTGTGGTGTGTGGATGTGTGTAAGGACCCCTTGAGACAGCCGCACCCAAACAATTTAGAGATTCGACGTGCGAGACAGGGAATGCCGACTGCAGCGAGCAGTGAGGAGTTATGGGCAGGGGCTGAAGGTGTAGAGCAGCGCAATCGCGATGTAAGAGGCAGCGGTCAGCGAAGATATGTTTGAAGTTTCAGTGTCCCCGAGCCGTTTGGATCGTATGGGGCTGAGAGGCCCGTTGCTCACTCCGTCCGCGCCCCAGCCCACAGCTAACCACAACAGGGCTGGCGTGGGCGCGAGTGGACCTGGCCGCAGCTCTCATCAAGCTCACCACAGCACTCTAAAATTGGATCACCCTTTGAAGATGCAGATTGTGCCGACCTTGTGGTGGCGAGATTGCGCACTCGAGCTTTTACTACGCCTCGCTCTATTCCTGCGACTGTGCCTCGTCAGCATTCCTGCACATGTCGACCGCTCGACACGGAGTCGGACTTGACCCCAAACTCACCGCTGCCGCGTTTGCGACCAGGGTCCGCTAGCCCTGCAAGGCTGAGAGCTGCTACAGTCGCTTGATGTTCAGCTCCCCATCTCTGACGCTGCTGGTTGGGCCAGCAAACACTTGCCGCAGATGCGTGCTTCTACACGTGATGCTTTCTGCCCTCCTCTGCACCTTTTTGTAACGAGGCTGGCTGGATTCTGCACTCCTTCTCCACATTCCTACTAGCCTGCTCATGGCTGTGCAGCTAAGCTGTCTTCGATTCTGCTTATGTTTCTGTATGGCATGCGCGTCAGCAGATGATCTGTGATGCTTGACGCGTGTGCTGTTGGCGATCGTTGACGCTCTGCAGAGGGAGAGGGCAGCCGTGTACAAGAGCAACAAGACTGTTGCCTGACCCTCCGCCATTTGCTCTTTCCACAAGTTACGAAGTATTCGTACTGCGTAATCGCGCAGCCCCACTAATGTCAGCCTGGCGAGTGGAGCCGCCCTCGACCATAAGCTTAGAGGCTTTCAACAATAGCAAGTACGAGGTCTGAAAAGTACTCGTGGCTTCATGGAGCTTCGTCGGACCGTCTACTTCAATTAACTACCGTACACCCTTACCTGTGCTGACAAAGAATATCTACCCAAAACTCCTACTCCTCGCCGCAATCCATATGCCTACCATACTAGCTACTGCAACGATGTATGCGCTCACGCCGGACGCACCTTGAATGTCGTTTTCGAGCACTGTCCAAACAACCAGGAACACTAGACTGGCTAGGAAGAGCACAACGAAGAGTACACCAATGACTGTACTGATATCAACTTCCTCCTGAAAATACAGACCCCAGCCCTCAGGTGGAGTTCCGTTTGCCTCATCCAGCCTGCAATGCATCTTCTTTGGTAATTGCTCTAGTATAGAAAAGTCATCCTTGGCTATGCAGTCTGGAGAGTGGAGCATGTGCATCATAAACTCAGGACACACAGGCGGCCAGGTATCGGGTGGACCTGGAGGATTGCAGTCATACTCTCCTGAGCCCATAGGCGGTTTCATCACCTTAAGCCGGGGCGGTATGCACTCGCAGCTGTGGTTGTTGCAGCACGTGTTGTGATGGCGGACCTCTGCCACTCCTCCTTTGCGGAGGCGAAACTGTGTAGCGTCAATGGAGCTGCTGCTGAATTGAACATGATTCCCCACGAACCTTGACAAAGAAGATATTCTGGACGCGCTTCATTGATAGCAGAGCTCTTAATCCGCTATGTTGCCGCTTCAATTGATTTCTGAGAAAGCAGAAAAGTTCCCGATCGGTAATGACTTCTTTCAGGAGGTCTTGGACAACGTTGACATGGTGCTGTGTGCGGTGCATACAGGCCATGAGATACCGTTCTTGTTGCTAAGTAGACAAGCTTGGTCTTGGAGCTGTGGCTGAGTTGGACTTGCTCGAAGCATGGTGTTGGGGCAGACACATTGTTTCCTTCGAAGTCACTGACAATATGGATGACAGACTTCTGCAAGCCGATCGGAGCCAAGCTGGGCATCGGACTGTGTATCTGGTCTCGGTCGAATCTTGGCTATAATCACTGAAAGTGACGTTCAGACATCCAGAACGCTGCATTCGTCTTTGGAGTCTACCAATGCCTTCAGGACGATACTCCTGCACGCGGCTGGAGAAGTGATCGCCACATCTCTGAAGGGTCGTTAGTATACGTTGCCAGCTAAGATGCTTGTAGCCAACATATGGAGTACATATAGTAACTTACACACTGCCATCTAACTCGGATGAGGTTTGATTGTAGGGGCAGTTCTACCAAACCTGCTACTCTGATCAAGGCTTGGTACATCCGATAGATTGAATTCCAAGCAGCTTGGGATTTCTCTCCAGGCTTCTTGATGTCAGAGTCTTTTGATTGAGTCTCGGTGTTGAGTGATCGCGTTTCTTTTGGTATAACGAATAAGGTCAGCCGGTCTCGGAAGGACTGGAAAGCAGCACTTTGGACCAAGAAGTTCCGAAAGACAGCAAGATCCTCAAAGTGGTCTTCGTCAATAGGCTCGATGTGATCCAAATCTTCACCTCCGGGCTGTTCGCGGACCTCAACCTCGTCCGCGCTGTCGTCTTGCCCGTTTACAACCCGCTGCGACACAGTGATAGGCTTACAGTGGCAGTCTTCCACAATGCAATGTGCTACGTATTCGGCTTTCATAGACACAAAGCGGGAAGTAAGCTTCTCTAACTCCTTGTCTGCCTCCAACCTCAGATCTCGTGCCATCCTCCTGAGCAATCTCTCGAGGTTTCGCTGCAGCCTTTGGGGACCAATTAGCTTATCCCCAACAGCCTTCTGATAAAGTTTGATGAGGCCCGTATCTTGTTGAAAGACTTTTTGGAGCTCGATGGTGGCACCTTCCATCTCCACTGCGGTATAACCGCTGAGTGTGGAGAGAAGTGTTGTTGACGAATTGGCGGATTGTATGGACTGACGATCATCTTCATCTTCATCTTCTGTATCATTCATGGTATCATAAACGACAGGTAGAAACGGCGCATAGTCCAATACCTGTTGGCTAACCTCCTCGCCCAAGACCTTGGTTCCAATATACCCTTCTCCTGAACCATCGTGGTGTGCCTGACTCATCTCTATGGACTCTACATCTGTAAAGAATGAGTCCACCTTGTCGGCGCTCTCTAGCTCTGTATCCACTGGTGTTCCATATTTCTCAAGTGCGTTTTCTCCCTGGAATTTGTATCCACGCCAATCGCGGCTATGATTCTGCTCTAAGATCCGTGAGGTGTGACTCGAATGGATGCTACCGAGAAGTGGGTCGCGTTCTTGATCTAAGGAAGAACGATTCATGCTTGCATCATCAGGGTGTAGAATATGCTTGCTGGTGTCTACTACCTGATGGCCAAGCTCGATTTCATTCTTATTCAAACGCCGTGGAGGTTCTTCGCTAGGCCTAGGCTGCATCCGCGAAGGTTGCGGTCGAGCTTGTCTTTCCGACATATGCACAAACGCATCATCGAGAGACCCCGGAGCTTCTGTATCTGAGGAGGATTGAGTCGGTGATCGTGTGTGCGTTTGCTTGAGATTTTTTGAATCTTGAGCAATTTGCTCGTCCTGGAAGCCGATACCATTGTTGGCTCGATCGCTGGTTAGTGTTAACCCTAAATAACCTCCACCACTGTGGCAATACGTATGGCCACACGAACACACATTATTCCAAACCCCGATCGGTCCGTCGCCACACGAGCAGCAATACCAAACAGCGTCGCCGCGATCAACATCTTCCACCGAGCAACCCATGTTGGGCTGACAATTGTGTTATGCAAATCTCGCGGGCTCCCAATCTGCTTACGACTTTGCCGTTAAGAGTCTGCTTAATTTCCTTCGTGTTCAGCTAAACCGATGTCCAGTTACAATCTCAATAGAACAACATGTGACGGAAGGGAGCTGACACACAAAGTTCAGCTAACAAGTACCGAATCCTTGAAAGCATTGAGAAAAACCGAGGAGAGAAGTATGATGGATAGAGCAAGACCGATGAAAGTGTTGTTGTGGGGTCGGCGTAACCAGGCTGAGATGCACAGCCTACATGAGTCCTTCAGAGCGCCAACGCATCAGCAAAATGCGCAAGGGTGGCGCTAGGCTGCCGCTTCACACTAAGGCCGGGTTGTGTGCTGATATTGCTCATAGTGGGCGTCAATTGGCTGTCAAGCGGAAGACGTGACTCTGATGTCGCGGTGGGGTCTCCTTGACGGATGCCATCCACAACTCAGTAGAAGGCACCTTGGTATTCATTGTGGGAGATTTTGCATTCATGCTCTTAGTTTCATCTTCTCTAGAATCTTCACGACCTGCGGCAGCACCTTCTCCACGTTCTCCGAGACTCTTACTGCCTCTCGCCCTGTGTTGCTATCCTCCACGTTGGTGAAGAACGCCTCCTCGCCTCTAGCTCCACCCATGTTCAGTATTCCAATTGGAAGCTCCTGTTCTTTCGCCTTCTTGACCAGCCTCCAGGCGGAGTACGTTGCAAGACTGCTGCCAATAACCAGTAACCTCCCGGCCTCGTCTACAGCCTGCTCAGCAGCAACTTTTGTTAATGCCGGTATGCTCTCTCCGAACATGATTACTGCCGGCTTCAAGACGCCGCCCTCACTACCGTGTTTCCATGCGCCGTCCTGGTCTATCTCGACCTTGAGCGTGCCGCCAGTGGCCTTTTGCGGCGGCGATTGTAGACATGTCGGACATGGTGGGTATCTGAACGTCGTGTACGGCGCGTCTGGCACATCTGCATCTCCGTCTGGGTTGGTCTTCATCCCCTTCTTCCGTCGCTCGTCGGGATTCTCGGAATCAAGTGCGCCAGAAGTCAGCATCTCTTCGAGGAACGTTGCCCATGCTGGATTCAGCTTTGCGAGCTGATCTTGGAACAATCGGCGGTCGTATTCGTTTCGGCATGTTATGCATACGAGATTGCGCAGATAGCCATGGAGCTCCGTGGTGGGGAGATCGGGATGCGCTTTGGGATGGAACGAGTCGACATCTTCCAACCTGTCAGCTCAAGTCATTTGTACGGAGATAGCAGTGCACCTACTTTGTGTGATGACCCTCCCAACAACGCCTAACCGTCCCAAATCTCCACAAGCTGCATGCGCTTTGTTGGGCCTGGCTTTATTCAGGTTTGTCCAACCTAAGAAGCTTCGAGCCCAGTATCTCTTCCTCGCCTCGTGGTTCTCGCAAAACTCGTTATAGTAGATCGGTTTATACGTCTTGTTCTGCGTGTATGTCCCGTTCGGACCTCTGTAATCTGCCAGTCCTGACGCAACACTAATCCCCGCACCAGTCAACAACAACGTCTTTCCATTTTTGATTGGCGAAGTGCCGCGTAGGTATGGCCTGGAGTTGGACAACGAGGGTGATAGAAAGTCAACGAGCGCTGCAATTGCGCCAGATGTCGAGCTTGCGCTTGCAGGTATTATCCTGGGAAGCGGCAGGGGGTCGGTGTAGGGAACGCGGAGAATGGCCATTGCTCGCGCGCGCAAGGGTGGTGTGTGTTGTCACCCATCGTGAGAGTTGTGGATGGCAGTACGTCGTTGAGGCGCGCTCTCAGTGGTGATGTCAGCGGAGGATCTGGAGTCCGTGCGAGATCTGAGATGTCGCGTGGGGATCGAGCCGCAACGGGTACGTGGGCATTAAGTTTGACGTCTTACGTGGGCTGTGGGGGATGTGTGCTGCACGATCTGCCCTTGCTTGTATTATGTAGATCGGAAGTCGTGGCAATTCATGATGGGTGCTCAAACATGAACACTCACTATTCCAGGTTGATTACAGCAGAACTACAGTTGAGGTCTGTGTACAGATTTCTCATATCATACAAATCACCAGTGTCTACCCCTCAAACACACCATGATTCAGTTCGACACCGAAGTCTTTCGCCATGGTCTTCATCTGCTCCTCGAGGATATCCTCTAGCCCCCTCTCAGCCCCAAACGCCTGCTTGATCTTAGACCACCAGAAAACACCGTCGCTCAAAAGCAAAACAATGCGGAACCTCAGATGTTTGACCCAGTTCTTCCACCGCTCGCCTGAGCTCAGCTCCTTGCTCTCGGCTAGCGCGCGACTCGCCCATAGCCCTGTGATCTTCACCCTGTTGACCGGGGAGCCGAGAAACTGATTGTTGCCCTGCACAATGCGCAGGTTGCGGCCGATGAAAATGAGCTCTTGAGGCCACTTCTTGTCGTCTCCGAGAATGGACTTGATCGCATCGCGGCCCTTAACTTGCATATCATACGCGCGCTCTGCTGCGTCCCTGCCTCGAACCCCCTTCTTGATCTCCTCAATGACCCTCTTGTCACCTCCCTGGTACGGGCGCATCAGCGTCGCGCTGGCGAAGATATCGGGATTGTTCGCGCCCCACGACACTGCGATCTCAGAGATGGTGGCGTTGTCGAATGCGAGGAGAGATTTCCAGAACAGAGCGTACTGGTGCCGGAACTCAGGGTTCATGCGGATGTACAGCCCGTGGTCGATGAGGACGACTTCAGGCTGACCCGAGGGTAGGCGCCGGATGAAGATGTTGCCAGGGTGCGGATCGCAGTGTACGAGACCCCAGAGGAACATCTGCGCACTGAAAAGGTCGACGATGGTATTCATCGTAGTTTTTAGACTCACGCCCAGCCCACCCTTGCCGTCTTTGCCCTTCCAAGATTTACGGCTGGGCTTGATGATCTCGTTCTTGGGCGCGTCGGCGGGCACGTCGGGGTCGTATTTCGTGCCTGCAGGAATGGGTGGAAGTTGAACACCTCCTGCACCAGGAGACCCGCGTCGCCAACCGCCGCGCCATTTGTTGGTGATGCCTTCTTTGTCCCACAGACGGACACCTTCAATCCATTCAGCGGTCATGACGCGCTTACTCGAAAGCTCGCGGTAGACTTGAGGAATGTATACCCTACCGTTCAATCGTGGTTCGCCAGCAACAAGACGACGCATTTCCTCGCCGTTGTCTGCCTCGTTTTCAAAATCGGTCTCGAGCATCAGGCGCTCGGAGATGTAGGGTACGAGTGTGTAGACAGGAATGTCAAACCACCAGGTGTATGCCTTGGCAACAACCTTGAACGCCCAAAGATCCCAACCGACTTGCGATGCGATCTCACGCTTCTGTACCTTGATTGCAACCTCCCTGCCGTCTGCGAGACGCGCCCAATGTACCTGCGCAACACTTGCGCTCGCTCGTGCGGTTTTCTCCATGACACCCTTGCCCGGTGTCTGATCGTGCGAAAAGCTTACACCAAACACCTCCTCGACGCTCTTTCCAAAGTCTTCTCGAACCACCTTCTCAACCTCCCACCACTCATTCTGCGGCGCATCATCGAACATTTTCGCAAACATCTTCTGGAACGAAGGCGGCAGAATGGCACTCTGCATAGCGATCGCTTGGCCAATCTTCAGATAAAGACCGCCATTGTAGCGCAGCAGATTGAAGATGCGCTCCGCGTTGCGGTTGTGTACATCTTCGACGCTGTCTGCGAACGGAGGGTGGGGGCGAAAGTTGATTTTGTAGTCGAGGCCGATCACGAGGCCAGTCTTGAAGGTGCGGAGGGATCTGGTCAAAGACGAAGCGTAGACCTGTCTGTCTATGGCGTATCCAACACCAATAAGGGCAGTAGCAGCGGCGAGACGGCGCACCCATTTCCGCTTCGTAAATGGCGGCTTAACTTTGCGAATCCTCGGCTTGGGGAGATCGGCAGGGTTTGGGGGGCGGAGAGGCTCCCATGCTTGCGATTGTATGCGGCGCACGAGGGCCTGTGATGATGGCACCGGGGTGCGATATGGGCGTGCTAGCTGCGAGGCGACATTGCATGCATGTGCTCGTCGCAGAGCGAGCAGGCCATGTATCATGGCTGACGCGACGAGAGGGTCAGCGAGTGAGGCGAGAGCGGAATGTGGGACAGGAGCATGTCGAAGTTTGTAGGTAGCCGTCTTTCTTTCGATATCGGATCGCAAGTCATGACGGCATCTTGAGCAGCGGCCCTTGTCCGTGCGTTTTTGGCCGACTGCCGACGCGACCAGACCAGGCCAACACTCCGTCAATATCAAGTATATACATGCTGACATCCAGTACTCAAATCTGGAGACTAGGATTCGTTTGCACGCACTGCCAGTAGTGGTGTGGGTGTTTTCCACATGTTGGCAGCACCACCGCCCTCATGTACCCGCCGTTCACAGATGATCTGTGTTATTCCAGCGCCGAGTATAGAGCATTAAGGCACGGTGCAACAGGTGCAGGCGTAGCTCTGAAGGCGCTCGATTCCCTTCGTTCGTGTCATGGAGCACTCAAGCCACTACGAGTGCGCCGAAATGGTCGTCGTAGCCAAGAGCGTTCTGGACTCGATACGCGACAACCCATGCGACTGACGGTCTCAACATGAGCTGCAGATGCCTTCTTGTTAGGTTTTCTGGTGTGATCTGCAAGCTCATCATGCCTGCTCCTCCTCCTTACTACTCATCGTTTCCACAGCCTTCAGATTGACGTCCCAGCGTGCCGCCAGCTCCTCCACTTTGATGTCCCACTTCTGTACGACAGGATGCTGCGCAGCTACCTCCCTAAATGTAGCCTCACCGTCTGCACCGTGGACCTCCCACTTCCAGATGCCTTCTTCGTCGACCCAGGTTCGCCCTAGTAGCTGCTCGATGGCAAGCTCCTTCTGTGCCTCCTCGTGCAGCTTGAGGACCTCGGAATATGTGTCCTGATCACGCCCCTTCCATGCGCCCACGAAGCCTCGAAGTACACCCAACACATAGCCAATTCGTAGTCCGATGTCAGCGCCCACCGCGTACCCTTCGTCGAAGCCTTCTTGCACGTATTGTCCCTTTGCTGAAGCTAAGCCTTCGCGGTAGGCATCAGCATCGAGTGTGCGCTGGCGTGAAGGTAGGTCTGAGAGCATTTCATGAGCGCGGTCGGAAGCTTGCGCATCAAGGAAGGGCGAAGTAGGCGCAGATCCATAAATGTCATCGAGAGCGGATTCGTGAGGTGGCGTTGGAGGCGCGTGGCCTGCTGCTAACTGAGTCGGACCCAGAGGTGGAGAGACGTCGCTGGCAGTGTTCATTTTGGTGGCTGTAGGCTGGACAAATTCTTAACATTATGCTTCTGCGACTGAATTCACATCTGGTACCGGTGGTGGGGCTAAGTGGGGCATCAGCGAGCTCAAAGTTCGAACGGCAAACATCTCGGGTCTGCTTCAACATGTAGTGCTCAAGCGAGAGCACTATAGTCGGAATTACACCCCATTGCTCCTGGGTACTTAGACAGTTTCGAGTAGAATTTGGCTGATCATATTGTTTTCTGAGGCCATTGCTTGCATGGATTGATGTCAGAATCTGGTCGTAATGGCGACAGGAAGAGTAGCCCGACCGTTCTATAGCTCTCATGTCTACCTTACTTGTGGCCTTGGGTGTTTGCCCAAATCCAAAGAGCGAAAGGTATATAGAGATGCCGTGGGGTACAACAACTAGACCACTGACGTCTGACTCGTGTAAGCTCTCGTAGAACTGAACTTCAAGAAGTACGCATGCAGGAAGCAGGCCCGATATCTCTCGCAACAATGCGACTTCGCACCACGTGTCCGTCTCGAGCTTCTTAAGTACTAGATCTGCTTCATAATGACGCCGCAACGGTTCTGTTAAGACGAAGGAAGCATTCCGGCGGTAGACATTACGCGTGCGGCATTTCCCAATTGGGTCATTCCGTCGACAGGAGCTTTCCCCGCCCTCGAGTTCTCAGTATCCTACCACACAATTGTGGCGCGAATTGGAGGTAATGGCATGGTCTGGCCTCTCAGATCAGTCGTCTGGTGACCTTGCGATTGCGTCCGGCGTCTATAATGTGGTTTAAAAAGTCGCAGGCCCCTTGCGTCAAATATTCAGTGACCTCATTCGTACTTTTCCCTCAACACGGTGTTCTGGTGCATTTTCAGCTTTCACGTCTTGACCATTAGCTTCTGGCAATCAGCAACATTACTTCTCAAGATGACTTCACCAAGTCTCACTCCTGGTCTGCCTGAGTTCAGCCTGAAGAACAAAGTCGTGCTCGTTTCTGGTGCAGCTCGTGGACTTGGTTTAACGCAAGCAGAAGCATTATTGGAGGCCGGCGCAATTGGTACGTTGCATAGCTGCTGTAGAGGGTTCAACCATTGATGCAACAAACAGTGTATGCTCTCGACAGATTGCCTGAGCCCCACCCGGACTTCCATGTCGTTGCAGAGAAGGCGAAGAAAGAACTGAACTCGAAATTGGAATACCGACAGATTGATGTGAGGGATTCTGAAAGCCTCCACAAAGTGGTAGAGGAGATTGCAAACGCTGAGGGAAGGATGGACGGTCTGATTGCCGCCGCCGGTATCCAGCAGGAGACGACAGCACTTGAGTACACCGCCGCGGATGCCAACCGCATGTTTGAAGTCAATATTACCGGTGTCTTCATGACTGCCCAAGCAGCTGCCAAGCAGATGATCAGGTTTGGTAAGGGTGGTAGTATAGTGCTCATCGCCAGCATGTCTGGGACCATCGCCAACAAGGTACGTCTCTGTTCAGCGTTGCGTATGAGAGTTTCTGACGAAAACAACAGGGCCTGATTTGCTCCGCATACAACGCATCTAAGGCGGGCGTGATCCAACTCGGTCGAAATCTGGCAGCCGAATGGGGCCAGCACAACATCCGCGTCAACACCATCTCACCTGGATATATCGTGACGCAGATGGTGGAGGAGCTGTTCGTTAAGTTTCCGGATCGGAAGGAATCATGGCCAACACAGAACATGCTGGGGCGGCTGTCAGCACCAAGAGAGTACCGTGGTGCTGCAGTTTTCCTGATCAGCGAGGCTAGCTCGTTCATGACTGGGTCAGACTTGAGGATAGATGGCGGACATTCTGCGTGGTAAACACTTGAACAACTATCTACATCAAAAGAACTGTCTCTCACGCGCATCTCGGCATCTCGAGTTCTGTGATGCAGAAGTAAAGGACAAGCCTTTGCGCCAATGAGGGCCCGTGGAGATCCGTTTGGCACGTGCGGCCAAACGGCCACTTCTTGGAACAGCAGCCATTCGCATGCTCGCCTGAATGCTAAGGCACGACTACCCAAGTTGAACATGTCAAACAGGTAGCTGCGGTGCTGGAGCTCTTGCGCTCACCTCTTAGCACCGCTGTTGCTGCATTTGTTTGTCGCCCTGCTGACGCGGCACCAATGCTCACTGGCTCACTGAAAGCCGAATAGCTCTCGAGCTCCACCACCTCCAATGTCGAGCTCAGCGCCGACCGCCGTCACCCGTTATCGCCCTGCCATACTCGTGCTGACCGGAGTGGCGGCCGCCTACAGCGCATACCTCCTATATGGTAGCCTCCAGACTGCGCCCAGCGATGGGCTGCACCGCAGTAACGCGGTCCGGCGAGCCAACGCACAACGGCGCCCATCACGAACGACACGCATAATCTCTCGCCTCGAAAGCGAAGTGAACACCTTAGGCGAATACAATGTTCTCGGGCTCGTGGTTCCGCTCGATCCTCAGAACCTCATCACCCCAGATGAGCTTCGAGAGCTGCTCGTGACTACGGCACCAGATGCCAGTGAAGACACCATCGAGATTGAGACGGCGCGATTATACGATGTGTTCCTCGATCGACTGCTAGACTCGGGCTTTTCGAGCCGCCCGCTCGCTCCTGCAGAAGTCGACGCAGTCTCTCGGTGGATTAGTGACAGACTGCCGACCCCTGCTACTGTTACTCGTGCTGTGGAGAGGCGCACGCAGCGATTGAACGATACACGCCCTGCTGATACAGACGGTGTCGAAAGTGTTGCAGCGACAGACATATCTTGGAACAGCGACGACGATAGCGACGGTGAGGATATCGACCCCGAAGGACAGACATTGCAGCGTACCTTGTACCACATTGCTGAAGATCGCGCACGGCAAGAGGGCGTCATACACCGAGGCATCACTTGCAACTCATGCGATGAGAAGCCCATTCGCGGTACCAGGTGGCATTGTGCTAATTGCGTCGACTTTGACCTTTGTTCTACGTGCGAAGCTACAAATGCTCATGCCAAAACTCATGTTTTCTACAAAATACGGGTACCAGCACCTTACCTGTCCCTGGCGAAACAAGAACCGCTTTACCCAGGCAAGCCGCACATGATGCATCACTCGGTCAACTCGGCATTGAAAAGACGACTAGCAATGGAAACGAAAATGGAAATAGAAGAGATCGAGGCGCTGTGGGATCAATTCACCTGCCTTGCAAGTACCGAATGGTCGAATGATCCTAACAAAGTTTGTTGGGCACTGGATCGACGCGCTTTTAACCACGCCTTTGTGCCTCGATATAATGGCTTTATCGCTGCACCCAATCTTATTTATGACCGCATCTTTCAGTATTATGATAGCGATAAGAACGGTCTCATTGGGTTCGAAGAATGGATCAAGGGTATCGACGGTATGCATACCACCGATCTGAAGGTCAAGGCCAGGATCGTCTTCAATGGCTACGACATCGATGGCGATGGTTATATCTCGCGCCGAGATGTTCTCCGAGTCTTCCGAGCTTACTACGCGATTGAGAAGGAAGCTACTCGGAACTTTGTTGCTGAATTGACAGAAGAGCTTTCAGTGCGCAATAGCATGGAAACCGTCCGATCTGGTCAGCCCCTAGGCTCTGTGTTCCCTCCCAATAGCCTCCCCACCTCAAATGCCCCTCATGTCAGCTTCGTACAGAAACAAAATGGTACTTTCGACGAAACCTCCCCTGTCGTTCTAGACACTCCGTTCGAGAGCGCCACTCGCAAGTCCGTCATCGAAGCCAATGAGATCCATCAGCTACTTGATGGATCGTCAAGGCCGAATGCCGGAGAGCGTTTAGTACAGAAGGCATGGGCTAGGCGTGAATTTACTCTGGATGAGGAGGAAGGCCTTACAAGGCCCGCCGGTGCGGATATAACAGACGATGAAGACGAAACCACAAACGGCTGCGCAGGCCCTTCAGCCTCAGAGCCTACAATCGACCAATCTGCGTGTCGCCGATCTTCAAAAGTGCATTTCCAGGACGAAGTGAACCATAAAGAATGGTCCAGCAAGTCCGTCTCGAAAACGCCGGCCAGCGAGCAATGGAACGGATATGAAATCCCTGAGCTCGAAAGAGACCTTGGGAAAGAAGTTTTGTATCAAATTACGCAGCAAGCTTTCAACGAATTACTCGATCCTTTATTCCGGGCCAGAGAAGATATGGCACTGGATGCCCGTAGTCTGCGCAGTGAGCGCCGGACCCACGCCGAGGTCATCGATACATTGCTGGAGAAAGACAAAGGGTGGGGAAAACACAACGCAGAGATATTCCGCATAGGCATCTTTCGATTTGCCAAGGGCATGGTTGATGTATTCTGCCAGCATATGAACATGGGTGCACTCGAAGCTATAAGACGCCAGAGTTACAACAGGAACACGAAAGAGTACCTGTCTCTGATTCGTACGGCAATATTAGCTGCCGAACGGGTTGCCTTGAACGACCTCAAGATCCACAAGGAAGATACTCTGGGTGGTACGGCTGAATGGAACGCCGAACTGCTCAAGGAGCAGCTCTATGGAGAATTGACGTCAGCTACTGTGCAATTGCTGAACCGATCAGATCGCACGGCGTTTGAAGCAGGGAGTGTTGGCGCAGAACCACGCAGTGCATCTCCTGTGCTGGTTCGCGATCCTACGATGCCGCAATTCCGCCCCAACTCAACAGCCGACCTTGAAGTGAGCAGAGTAACAGAAGGTGTAGAAACCTCACATCAATCAACCCCATCGTCAGATTTTGATCGAGATATGGAAGACTTTGCAAACGACAACATACGGATTCGCATCGGCCCAGAGGGCCCCTTTTTCGTCGATACCCGTCACCCTACTGACGAGGATCCGGTTACCCAAGAGGGAGAAGCTGAAAAACTCACGCCACCTGTTGTGACGCCGGGTTCAGGTGTAGAACTCCGGGACAGCGAAAGTCACCTTGTGATGCACACCTCTGACTCACTGAGCCACACCCCAATAACCCCGAGACCGAGCCGTGACTTCTCTCAGGCAGGAGATGAGGTAGAAACAGCCGCCTCTCCAGCACCCTCGCAGGAGCCCGTTCCCTCTAAAATCAAAGTTCCTCATGTGACGGACACACCTTGGCTACAAACTCTTTCTATTTCCACATCGCCTAACGGCAAGCAAACGATGTCCTACACGCGCCGCCACATTGCGCATACTCAAAATTTCTACTCGATCGCGCCCGAGCCGGACCAAACGGCAGCTCTGATTGCGAATCTGCGGCGCAGCGCTAAGAACCCCGAATCTCCGCTGTACATCAGCTTGCTGGCGAGTTGCGAAGCCGTGGAGCAGGAGAACAGGAAGCGATTAGGAGACGGCTTGTTGAGCTTCGAGGAGTTTGAGGAGGTGCTTAGAGACGGGCGGTTGAGATTCCTGGAGAGCTGGATGGATTGGGTGAGTTTGTGAGACCGGCTGGTGCCGCGCCAAGCAGACTAAGAACGACGAGAATTGGTGTCGGTGTACACACAGCATGCGGATGCCATCGCTCTCATGCCTTGAATTTGAGTCTGCAGGATCTTGCTGACATCGTCATCTAGATGGTGGGCGGCTTTGTGGAGTATCATGTTTATTTCCGTATGCCATAAGTCGCGGCCGAGACGATAGTTGCACAGAGACCGAAAGTGTGGCTACTCCGTGACCGAACTAGATCCTAGGATACCTGATACGATATTAAGAGACCCATGAAATTCGTTGACAGGCTCAAATATCAGTCACATTACTCGTCAAGTAGAATAGTCAACAGGCTTATTAAGGAATTGTACAATTTGAATATTATAAATGCCATTGCAAATCATGCTCGTCAGTACATAAACGTATTGTTTCATCAGGGTATCTTGAGTGTTGCAGACCCATTAGTTGTCCATTACCAGCATGTCCAAATCCAACGTGACGGTCAAAGGGAAGATTACATAAGTTGTCGTGATGTCAGAGATCGTGAGGCCAGGCTCGCGCCGTTGAGCTGTAGTAATGCTGTACAATGCCATGCGATCCCTTTGCAACGAGGGTATAAGGAAAACAAAAACGCAACGCTTGAACGCAGTAAGGCTCCCATTGTATAAAACAAAGCCCATTAAAAATTCGTGTAGCCAAAGTCTGTCTCCTGGACAATTAGAGCACAGCTCGGTTGGATCGAAAGAAGATTGGAGGGGGGTTAGACGCTGACGTGACGCCTGAGGCCAACCTCAGGTTTTTGTGCATAGCCGATGAGCATGCGGAAACTCGTGCCAAGCTCCTCGCATTCGTTGATGAGGTTGTTGTCGCGCCAGATGCTGTTTTTAAGGATGTCGCTTGGCAAAGGTCCATCTGGTCCTTCCCAGTCAGGCAGCACGATACTCTCATAACAGCGAGAGTACCACCAGCGACCAACGCGTGCGACTTTATCGGCAATGCCTCTGTCGGTTGATGCAGATGGTGTTGAGGTTTTGAGAAGGTCGGAGAAAGATGGCTCTGACTTCGGTATCGAAGGTTGGAGATTGCTGTCGGCTCGTCTGCGAGAACTTGCTGTGCTGTTCTTCCGCATGGGATGATTGACGTCGTTTGGAGCCGGTAGGTTTCCAGCTACAGGTACGCCTACGACGCAGGATTTGCATTCAACGAAGCGCTTGCGGCCCAGACCCGCGATGATCTCATCACTCATATTCCGGAGGGAAATGCTATCATCAACACGGTGGATGTCCATCTTCAGCTGACGCACCGCACGTCGCGCACGGTTACCCATGTTGACAAGATCCAGATCTAACACACTAAACTCCAGGTAACCACCTGGGCGAAGCACCCGTTTGGCCTCAGCTAGAAGGAAGTGATGAGTAGTCGATCTTTGTGCCGAAGGAAAGCGAAGAACAACGCAAGCGAAGAAATTTTGCGGGTAGGGCAAAGCGTTGGTGAGAGAAGAGTGGCGGATATGACGATGGTTTGGCGGCGCGGACGTCCTGTCAGTCGAAGATGAAGATGATGGAGCAGGACCGAGGTCGTATACGGCCGCGTCGGAGTAGGTGAGAGCGCAGTAGAAGGACCAATCCTTGCCAGTGCCGTCAATCACGAGGATACGATCTTCGTTAACATCTTTGAGTTGGTGGTGCACAGGGCTAAATAGCACGCGACCAAATGAGAGCCATTTACTTGTCATCAAAGCACCAAATCGGAGATCGGCCATCGAGGCATGACCAAATGTTTGGGCCTCGGCAATGTCCATGAGGTGTGCGTCCCTGTAACGAGTGGCCGTAGTGCTACTGCGATCCTTATCAGACCGCGAGACCATTGACAACTTTGATTGCCTGTCCGACAGTGGCAGAGACACAGGCAAGCTTGTCCGTGTCGAGCACCTCTGGGCCGAGACCGTAGACAGACTGGGACTGAGAGGGAGGCTCAATCTACCAGTACTCGAGTCGATCACACTAAGCTTGCGATCGCTGTAATCGTTGATGACGTCGGACAGAGCCATTGAGGAAGTCGGGGATTGGTGCGCATACAGAGCTGCAAGCAATCGAGACCGACGAATGTGCACCGAGGGTACCGAAGCCTCCTTGCCCGAGGTGCCAGAAAGGATTGATACACATGAAGTTTTCGTCTTGAGGGGTCGCTGCTCGGTTGAAAGACGCTCGTTGCGTGCTGGAGCCTTCCTGACTGTGCCTCCGGGCGAGACGACCTGGTCAAGCAGATCGTCGTACTCATTCCAAAGCTCGTCATCTGATAATGGTGCTTCTGGAGGAGGAATAACGGCTGTACCGGCGACAGGAGCGAAACTCCAGACACCCGAGCTGCTCGAATAAGACACTTCTGAGTCTTTGCGCGGCGGAAACTTGAAAAACTCGCTTTGACGGGATTCTTCAGAGAGAGGGCTGATAGTCGCAATGGCTGAGCCATGGGAAAGAGCACCAAGTCCTTGTAGTATCGGGAAAGGCTCAACGGGGCCAGCAGTAGCGACTATCGACCCAATCGACTCGAAAGATGTGCGTGGGAGGGCAATCGGACGAGGCTGATCAGTGACGAATGGTCTGGAAAATGACCGAGATGAGGGCCGACAGAGTTTGCTGCGGGTCGACACTACTTGAGGAATCCGCCCGACTTGTGGCAATCGACTCGGACGAGGGAGATTCCGGGGTGCTGTATCCTGAGGAGTTGGATTCTCTATAGGGAGATCTACATGCTGAGAAAGACGCAAGGCAACAGGAGCCGGTGCGCTCGATGGCGCAGCCTCGTTGTTGGCGTCTAGTTGCTGAGTGACCGGCGACGAAGGTGGTGAGAGGTCGAAAATCGTGCCGGCCTGTGAGTGCCTTGGAGATGGCTCAGACACAGGCTGCACATCGGTATTGACCCTTAGGTTGACATACCGCTGCGGCGACTGATCTGACCGCAGAACAACTTTAGGTGATGCAGGACGTGAAGGCGAGGCGAAAGCTGGCAGAATGGGCTTGGGTGGCAGGAGCATCGATTGCATGCGCTCTCTCCGCATGGAATCATTGTCAGAAAGCAAGCTCTCTGTGTCGGTGTTGCCTGCGGCTTCCTTCATAAGCTGTTCGATATCCTGCATGTTAAGACTGGACGGCGCATCCATCAGCGCATAGTGCGCAACAGATCTCGACCCAGGCCCTGGGCTTGTAGTGTTATCTTCATGCGTCGCGGGTGTTTCGACTCGAGGAGCTGCGTGGGCACGCGAGAAAAAGTTCCACTTTGACGGCTTAGGTCGCTCCTTCTCTTTCTCGGCTTTGGTCTTCTTTGACGGGCGAAGCCAGCTGCTTTCGTCGCTCGCAGAGTCTTTGCGAGACTTGGAAATACTACGACTTCTTGGCAGACTTGAACCGCCTTCTGCAGGCTTGACTGCGCGCGAAGTCCGTCTTGATGCGAGTGTGGGTAGGAACGACTTCTTTGTGTCATCATCACTTTCCGACGGCCTTCTCAACGGTTTCTTTGCTGGCGACTGACTGCGCGTAGTGTTCGGCATTGCTGAGGGTAATAGTCTAGGTCGGATTTTGACGCTTACAGGCTCAGCTGTGACATTACTTGTATTGCCCATTGGCAGCTTTGCACGGCTCGATACATCCAGACTGCTGCTGCTGTTCATCGGTTCTGGACTGCGTGTCAGTTCCGAACTGCTACCGGCTCCCCGCAGGATTACGGGAGCCAGTCTGTTGAGGAAAAAGTCGTCCATCTCGCCGCTAGTTGTGCTAGTCATGCTACTCTTGCGAGTCGATGGAGTCTGAGCCAAGCTCTCAGATGTCGTGCCTGCACTGGTCGATCGTCCAATGCTTGCGCCTACCGAATTGCTACTCCTACCCCTAGCTGCATGTCTTCCATACCCTTCATGTCCAGTTCCTGCTGTCGGTCCTTTACGCACGAGCTTACTTTCCGATTTGCTGGAATGCGGTGCTGGATCAGTCTTCGTACGTCGAGAGAAGAACCCAAATCTTTTGCCAGGGCTGGGAGCTGGAGCTGGATGAGTGCTGGATCGGTGCGCATCACGCTCGTTCTGATCATCTGGTGTTGTCCCACGTTTAAGTGCACTGGGCGTAGCAGGAATGCTTGACGTAGGGATCGGCGAAGGATTACGTGAAGAAGCTTTGATCGGTACGGCCATACGAGACCTCGCGCTGGAGAGGGACCCGAACTTTGAGTCTGATGAACTTGTTCGCCTGTGATGGTTTGGAAAGCTCGCCATGTTACTCTGGATGACTGGAGAAGGATCTCGGAGTCCATATATCTCGGGCGTTCCATCTCTACTCGGCCGCGATGGTCGTCTTGAGCTCGGCGGTGATACGGGAGAAGACTCAGCTAAGTGAGCAAGCTCTGGCACAGGTTGAGTCCGAGGCTTCGTCTGCACTGTTGGGGCTGCCTTGGATACTGGTGGGCTTTGTGGAACAGTGGGTAGTTGTTTTTTCACCAGATCCACCCTGCCTGCATCAGCTACAACAGTGGATGCTGAAGAGGATGATGTAGACGACTCGCGAACAGTCGACAGTCCATGTGTTATACGGATGCTGGGCTCTTCCGAAGCCCGGTGTCGGCTTACAGGTGGTCGACTCTCCAATGGGCTTACTTGTCTAGCTCTATGAGAAGATTTCGATAGAGCTGTGGCTGGCGAGTAAGAAGTCGCCGAAGTCGCAGCCGATGAGATGCTGAAAGCTCCGGGAGAGTCTGCGTAACGTGTGGAGGGGGTCGCTGAAACTGCATAGTGGGGTGTTGGAATAGGATATATATCCAAAGGGCCGATGTTGTCGTACAAGCCGTTCTGGGGAGACTCAAGGTCGAGTTCGGAGCGGACCAAAATACTGGAGGATGGCGGTAGAGTGATGCCGAACACAGATTCGATGAAAGGATCTTTGAAGTCACCTGAAATGCTCTCAGCTTGCCGGGCGCCTTCTTGAGAGGACATGGAGCCGTCTCGAGCTCGTGTCGTGTGTCGGTTACTTGTAACTCCTACGCCAGGCTGGTTTCTCCTCAAAACATTCGAGCGAGGGCTTTCGATGGTAGATGCGGAAGATCCTGAGATAAGAGAAGGTGTTCGAGTGCTCGTGGGTACTTCAAGCTTTGGCAGTCGAGTTGAGGAGCTAGTCGACCTCGCTTTGTAAGATGTAAAACCTGAAGCTTGGAGGGTTGAAGATGCGGCTGTACTAGACGCTTGGTGCGAGCTGACTCTTGGTGTGGGCTCTTTCTGATTCGGCAGTCCGCGTTCTGACCGCGCTGGCTCATCGCGCGAGGGCCTCCTCTTCTGCAACTTGGACTGGCTGCTACTAGTCGGTAGCTGGGATGTGATAGTAGGAGGCGTGATGTATCGTTTTGGTAACCGTGTGATGGGCGTATTATCGTCTATTCTCCTTGGGGGACCATACTGTGACTTATAGGAAGCCATGTCGGGTAGCTTCGTGTGACCCGACTATGTGTGTTGCGGAACGTTGTGTGCTGTGGGTACCTCATGGAGGCATGTGCTTGTCTAGCTGTGTAACTCTTGGAAGAAGGGTCCAACGACGCAGGGGACCTGATGTTTCGAGTTGCTGGGACGATCGAATGCTCGGGACCGTCAGCAGTACTCAGCTCGGGTATATCCTGTCAGACGGATCGGTAGAGTGGGCGACAGCGGGTAGTCTATGCTGCCGAGGCGAAGTGGCAAATTCGATATGGCCCGGGGTGGTCAAATCGGCAGTCAAACAATATAAGTCATCCAGCAAGAATGTACAACGCAGCGGCCACTTGACCCAGGCAAGTTTTGGTCGATGCCTGGTGCTCTTCGGCGCCACCGAAGGTGTGGCGCTGCTTCGGCAAAGCCCGATCAAGACGGGGCTGTGCAAGGGTATCGTGGGTTGGAGCGAAAATCGACAGCGAAGCGTGTGTACGAGCAGCGACGCGGACAAGGAAAGACGTTATATCAGTATCCCGGCACGGGCTCACGCGTCCCGTCACGTCCCTCAGGGCCTGCCGTCTAACTGTGGGGGGTTCAATTCACCGTCGCCGCAGTGGGGCGGGCTTGCGAGTCGCCGTTTTGGAACGTTCAAGGCCAGCCTGGCTGCTTATCCAAGGGATCTCTAGTTTATACGAAGAGCGATTCAGTGTATAGTAAGCCCGGCTGTCGTGATCTGTTGGGTCTGAGCCTTTTCGAGGATTCTGCGGGGTGAGCAGGGCGTCGATAAGTATCCTGTCGCGACAAGCGCACGCGCAAGACACCCCCAACGACAGTATGGCAGCCCATGGCCTTGCGCACTTGGGCTGACCCCGGCACGGAAAGCATTCTTGGTTCAGTTACGGGCGCTTGCGCTTGAGAAAGCGGGTGGAGGCTCGAGGACAAAGCGCAGCCAGTCGACCGTCCGGAACCTGATGGTGGGCGACGATTCGTAGTGAGTCCCTGCGCGGCGGCTGTAAGTGCAGAGCCCAATTGGCTGATCGGCTGCCCCTGCCCTTCGTTTACTCAACCCATCAATGCCGTCGCGAAGCCAGTGACAAGGCGGTTGAAGCCTCCCGCTCTATGAGCTCATCTCTGAAGCTGCTTCACGCAGAGGCTGTTCTAGTGATGAGCTGAGATAAGAAACCTGGCGAGAGGCATCCCTGAGTGGGGTCGACGACCATAGCAGACCCCGATTTCCCCTCCAAACCACAACATCTCCTCAGCTCACACTGTACTTCTGATTCATTGGACCATGTGCGACGATCAGGCCGCTTGCCTAAATGCATCGGCAGGAGCAATATACACTATAGACAGATCGATGCAGCCCACTCGAACGGTCAACCACCGGATCCGTTGAGAACCCTCCACCATCCCCTACTCGAGGCCTTGTAGTAGGGCAAGTCTAACGGGTCAATCAGGCCGCGAGGTGTGAATGGCGGCTTGGGTTTCTCGAGCGGAGGAGTCATACTCATTAGGCATTGTATGGACCCAGTGGAGCGAAAATGACGCCTTTGCATAATGCCGGCTGCTATTCTTGTAACCGTTGCAACGGATCACCACAACCTGCAGGACAGCATGTAGTCGCCATGTTGTTCATGGTCGAGTCGGAGTGACCGTCCATGCAAGCTGAAGTGTGGCTAAGTGCAGTTATCAAAACGTACTAGCTGCAGCAAATTGAGGCTGTGCCGTGATCTACGCTCGCCACAATTGACAACACATCAAAGGCGCCGCAAGCCCGCGAGCAATCCTGCTGTGAACACTTGCCTCTGCCAAATATTCGAAGAGAAGGTCCCTTCGCCTTTCCTCAACAGTTTCGGTAGTCCACCGGGGAGGAGACGGCGATTCTTACCAGTGTGTCCCACCATCCAGGTTGCCGACAAGCCACCGAGTCTCTTTGCCAGTCTTTCCACGATCATTCGTCCTTACCAGTGTGCCGAATCCACTGCCTCCCGCATGCCATCTCAGTCACGGGATCACACCTTACCACATGCAGGCAGTCTGAATCTGAGACTCTGCCAATAGACATGCGCAATCAACATAGACTGCGATCACTGGCCAGGATAAGGCATGCGGGCTGAGGAGTTTGCATAGCGAAAAATTCTCCTTCGCCAGGCAAGTAGACACTCTTGTCACTAAAGCATCTTGTGTCTGCGAGCTCTTGATAGCGCGACAGGTGTCATGGGACATGAGCACAGAAATGCTGTGTCGATTTGTTGTGTACACACTCATATGTGTGCTTAACCAAAGCAACGATCGTGTGATGTGGGTGTACCAGTAACCGCTTACCCCATGGTGCAAACCGCAGGCTTTGCCTTAGTAAAGTGCCGCAAGCCTGTGTTGCACTTCACTGCATCGGTGTCAGATGTTCCACTGCGCACGATGCTCGTGCTTCCCATCTGACCAAGCAGGTCTTTCGAGTAGCCGCGAAGCGGTGAAGATAAGATGAGCATAGGTATGTGTAGTTCCACTTCTCTAGCGTAGGCGCTCACAGCGAAGTTTGGTCGCGACCGTTCGGCACGAGAGGGAGGACGGCACGGCGCGTGGGAGATATCTGCGAATCAGTTGTGTGTGGTACTAGTGAATCGTTGTGTCCACTGTGGATCTGGTCGCAGATCATCCAACCCTTGGACAATTCATGTCGATGTGAAGTTGTCCGCTTGCTCGCAGACCATCCTCAACTTTGCGGTGCCTCAACATAAAGATCGACCTCTGATTGACCCTGCGAACAGCTGAGTTCGGAGCCTATTTGGCGGCACCTCTTAGGTAGATATATGCCATATGCCTCAGCCGTGGGCCAGCAGACAGCGATGCGACAACATCGTGGTGACAAATTGCTGTTGGTCACAATCCGGGTGATTCCTCGACTGTTGGCATGGGTGCTCATTGTTGAAATACGGTCAGCACTACAATAACTTCAGACATTGTTCTATCAAATTGGGACACCGAAATGGCACGATTAGCTCATAAACTACCGATTGATAGTAAGGGAATTCGAGCTCGGAAGGTCTGTCACTGCAATAGTACGGAGATGCCTCAATCTTCTGGAGTGCGCGAGCTGTCGCATTGATAGGTTACAAACTACTAAATGAGCCTTACGCTTCGTGGTACTCGCCTTGCACCGCTCGTCGATGATCAAATCCATGCTTCGGCGTGGCCTGATCTTGATGTAGACATGGAATAGTATAATTAAGCCCCAACTACGGTTCAGAAACTTGAAAACCTTGTCACCAATCCGTTGCGAAAAACATAAGTATGTATAAAGGATCAGTCCGCTGCCATCTTAGATGTGAAGGTTGAGCGTGGCAAGGTAGGTAGGCTGGACAGAGTAGACAAGGAGTCGTAGAGGCGTAGACCTTGCTCCTGAACAGGCCAATGATAAATCTCCTACCATACATTGAAAAATCTTTTCGTCGGTATCATGCTTATCATTATTCATTGATGAATTGTGTGTGTCGAAGGCCACACTCCAAGCAAAGCAGAGCTTTGTCCGTAAAGAGTAAGTGCGCCTTGGCAAGGCAGGAGCTCACAGTAGCTCCAGCCTCCAGCCTCACCCTTTCAACAGCATCACTTGTCGCCGTCGCGCCTTTCCTATCCTTTGTTCAGCCTACACAAATCTCTGGGCTTTTCTTCTCCCCGTTCTTCTTTTCAAACACAGCGACTGTCACATACCGAACCTGCCGCTTCACCGTCCAGCTTTGCGCGCGCCGTTCCGATTGCGCGTCAAGACAGATCGCGTCGCATCGCACTTTTATCGCGCACTATCACCGTTGAAACGCGCCCAAGATGCCCGAATACGCAAAGATGAAAAATGCCGAGCTTGAGGCGCTCCTCAAAGAGCGCGGTCTCCCACATGCTGGCAAGAAGGCCGACATGGTCGACCGTCTCACTAAAAATGACGAGGACCAGAGCTCTGCCGGCGTTTCTGCTGATCCGAAGCCTGCAGTCAACGCCGAGGACGAAATTGACTGGGATGACGATGAGCCTGCGAAGGCTGCGCCTGCCGTAGTCGAAGAAGTCACAACAAATGAAAAGACAATCGAGAAGGCTGGCGGAGAGGGTCAACCGCCGAATCCTCAAGCTGTTCCCAACCAGGTAGCTGACATCGATCCCGCGAAGACCGATGATCTCTCCGTGCAGCCGCCTACAGAAGGCGCTGACATCGCAACCGAAGAGAAAAAGGAGCCCGCTCCTAACTATGCGCAAGGCCTTGCAGCCACTAGCATTGACGACGAGATTGAGCGTCGCAAGAAGCGCGCCTTAAAGTTTGGCACCAAGATCGAGGACGACGAAGGACTGAAGAAGTTGGAGCGCATGAAGAAATTTGGAGAAAAGGGCGAGGTCAAAGGGCTGGATGAAGCCCTGCCTGAGCGCGAGAGGAAACGTGGGCGGGAAGATAAGGACGACGCAGGTGCGAACAAGCGTCGTGATGGAGGCAAGCCTGGGCGTGCTGGCCGTGGAGGTGGCAGACGCGATGACAGGAACGACCGCAGTCGCCGGGACAGCCGAAGTCCCCGCCGGGAACGCGCCGCACCAACCTCGACGCGCTACAGCGATTCTGACAGAAAGGCCGCAGAGGCAAGGAAGGCTAGATTCGCGAAGCCTGCAGCTTAAGCAACGACTCAAAACACTTTCTACTTCCCACTTCTCCTGGAGCGATGGGCAGTACCGAGACCGAATGATCTTGGTCCGGCTCGGCAAGACAGCATGAGGCAGGACCATCGAACTCTTAGTAACATTGCTTCGGCGTCTTTCGATGATATTGGCTGGTTACCGCTCCTTCGAAACTCTACCAATACATTCATTAAGTCCAAGCCTTTTGCGCGCGCGGATCCGGTGATATCTTCCCGGTTTCCCTTCTGCTCACCCCCAAGATCTTCTATTCACGCGCTACGAGCTCTCTTCTGCTCTATGTCCAGGGGCGATTCGACCCTCACCACCCCAGCACGTGTCACAGAGAAGGTCAAAGAAGTGACCGGACATATGCTTTGCTGCACGTCGCCGGCGCGAGCATTGTAGCTTCAACACCAAACTTCAGGGTCTTTGCTACGCTCATCGACGTTGGAAGATACCAATCCAACGATCGTTAGAGTTACTAACGATGGCACTAAATAACAGCCAAGCGTCGCTGTACCTTGACAGCACATCGTGCAATGGCCTAGTCAAGGCAAACGTTCCAAAAACAATGAGGCATTTGACAATGCATCGCAGACACAGGTTCGTTCTAGTATCTTCTTACATTCTGAGAATTTAGAAGTATGGAGCGTCCCGGCTGTATTTGAAAGGCGTGACAACGCCTAGTCTTGAGAAATTCACACGAACCGATAATTCATAGACGCCTAAACCTCCCACTTTTTTCCTGAGCATTATTCTACGTAAACTTTCAAATGATCCAATCGCTGCAGCCGAACGTAGAGAACTAGCGCACGACTCCACGATGCCTGACCTCGGCCCACGATTTATCCCCGCATTAACGGTAATAACGCTTAGAAATCGTCATGATGTACGACTTTGTTCCTGTGGGCTGCAATCGACCGGGACCCTTGTTAACAAAACAGACTGTCTCGTGTGAATGTCCAATTCGCTCCATAGTCCAATTACCTCAAGCAGTCTCTCCTCTGATGTAATTGCCATCGCTTTACGGAAGATCAACCCTTTGGAGTCAGTGGTATTCCAAGCTGGAGCCAGAGTCGCTGACGATTGTCTACCTAAAGTATAGAACGAACGTCAGCAGCTACAACCCACCCGGCAATCGCACAAAGAAGATGACACGGTTTGCACATATTCAGATGCCATCATCAGTATGCTCGAAGGACAAGCAGCCATTTCGGAGCGGTCTAGTTGAGTCACAACGAACTTCTCGACCGTCGTCAGCCGAGGAAGTTGAACATTCGCAGGAAGTTGAACATTCGCAGCATCACGACGAAGAGAAGGGCATTCAACATGTCGATAAGACATTCGACACACGCTCGACTAAAACGACCGAGTCCGTCATCCCTCCGCCACCCGATGGGGGCCTCCATGCGTGGCTGAAAGTCTTTGGTGGCTTCATGATATATGTGTGCAGCCTATCGAGGTTTCTGTATATTCCCACTAATACCTCACCAGATCAATATTTGGGGATTCACGCTGAGCTATGGTGCTTTCCAAGCATACTATAAGTCCGATCTGCTATCCTCCGCCTCGCCCTCAGCCATATCATGGATCGGTACGGTTCAAGCCTGGCTGTTGATATTTTTCGGAGTTTTGTCCGGTCCACTCTTCGATCTGGGCTACTTTCGTGTTATGCTCTTCACCGGCAACTTTCTAGTCGTCTTCGGTATTATGATGCTCAGCCTGAGCACGCAGTATTGGCAGGTCTTTCTGAGCCAGGGGATTTGCATGGGCCTTGGAGCAGGGCTTTTGTATATCCCGAGTCTGGCATTGGTGGGAATTTGGTTTGATAAGAAAAGGGCAATCGCGTTAGGTATCGTTATGAGTGGGATTGCTGTTGGTAGGTGCGATATGGAAGAGAGTAGGAAGATGTCACTAACATACAGTAGGCGGAGTTGTTTACATTATGATGTTTGACCGGATATTGAAGTCGTCTGGCTTCCCATGGGCTATGCGTGCCATAGGATTTGTTGCGCTCGCCGCCGCATTGCTCTCTATCCCGGCCCTCCTTAGTGGATCGAGCGTTCTGGCGACGAAACGCAAGGCGCGATCTCTATTCGACAAGACCGCGTACAAAGACAAACTGTTTCTCATATTCACCTGTTGCTCATTTTCGACATTTCTGGGATATATCGTACCCTACTTCTACATTCCCACGTATGCACGGGATCGTCTGGGTTTGAGTCAGAGTATGGGTCTTTACACGTTGGTCATGGCGATCGCCGCAAGCTTCTTTGGGCGATTGGTGACTGGAGGTCTCGCCCAATGGCTTGGACCCATCGTAACGTGGGCTCTAAGTACTTTCGCCAGCGCCATCTTATCATTGTGCTGGATCAGTATCGATCAGGAGGCACATTTCATTGCTTTCAGTATCCTGTGGGGTCAGTTTGGCTTTGGGCGAAATTTGGAAATGGGTCTGCTAACCTCCTTCAGGATTCTTCTCCGCTGCTCTAGTTACCCTACCGTCTGCCGCGTTCGCAAACATCACCCCAGATCTTTCTCGACTAGGCACACGCCTTGGAATGTCGTGGAGTGTGTCGAGCATAGGTATGTCAAGCCCAGGGTAGGTGGTCCATCGTGTTGACTAAGGTGCAAATTAGCTACTCTCATCGGTGCGCCCATCGCTGGTGCGCTGCTGAAGACGAATCCTGATGGTCACTTGAATTTCATTGGTGTCCAGATTTGGAGTGGAGTTTGCCTAATGGTGGGAACGGCATTTCTGTGCGTGCTGTGGTTTGTGACGATGAAAACACAGAACAAAGGATGGCGTATATAGGGGATGTAAATTTTGATATCGTTCAAACTGAGTTCAGACACTGAGTGTGACAGTATAGATACGCTGACTTGTTCACGAAGTCTTGGAATTCTCTGAAAAGAATTCACCTCAAAGGGTCCAGCCTTTCACTGACTAGAACCTACATTATTGGTCGTAGCCTATCCCATGAAATCGACGGCATGTCGATTGTTCCCGAGTCAAGAGGGGCAGCGCTTACTTTCGGTCCTTTTGTAGGTCAAAGCCTACGAGTGGGAGTCGAACGTCTACAAGAGGAATCACTAACTTCCCGACAGTGGCTTCCGCAACCTGCAGAATCGCTAGAGGTAGAACAAGGAACGGGTAATAAACTTTGTTTCCAATCACTGGTGACTTAGCGCTGTGACGAGCTGCGCGAGGTTCTTATTGTGGACACGCCGACAAGCATAACTTTCCTTCTTGACGATAGAGTCTATGGAGTCAGCCCCGAAATATTCGCCGATGTACAGCCTGCAGATGTGCATGAACAGACATGTACAGGGGGGGTATTCCCCCGGCTGATAGCTTACGGGTAATCATTGAAAATTTGGCAAATCTAGAACAGCTACACCACTCTCATAGAGCCTTTGACTTGCTGGGTGCATGCCGCGCCGGCACACTGTATCAGTCCAACGTGTAACCCCTCTGTAGATCATTGCGAAAGATCCAAGCGTATAGCAGGACTCAGACATTAGATATCACCTTATCCTCCTGAAGCTACCACATGTAGAGCGTGGAAGCCCGAAAGCCCGAAAGCCCAATGCGTTAGAGTCGGTACCTATGCGTGGTCAACAGCTCAGTCAAGTCTTAGTATGTAGTCAAGTCTTAGCTTTTGAAAAGTCCTTGGATCGAGTTCATTCACTAATACGAATCGGCCTGCGTCAATCCTAGCGATAGGCCATGCGATCTTGCCATTGAACGTGCCAGAGAGGCCATGCCGGAGTGACTCCGCAATCATGTGCTCTTTGATCAGGGTTATCGGTACATACTGCATGACTGCACCCTACAATCACGCTAATGGGATACAGTTTATTGACTGATTATACGTGTGAAGTTAGATACCGGAGGACCTAGAACTCTTTACAGTACCTACATGAAACTGTTCGACGGTGATAAGATATGTCCAAGTAGTGCCTTCTTCAGATGCAACATCTCGCAGCGTAATCAGTACACCATGCCTCGAATCTCGGCCGTGTTCGTCTCAGCCTAAAGTACACTGCTTGTGGCCAAGTCGGCTTGATACATGCATACAGCAAGTCACAAACACTAGGAGAACGTTACGATGTTCTGGATTGGCTGTCTGTGCCGTTGTAGGCATGCCGCGCCGGCACAATCTATCAAGCCAGCGTGCCACGCTCCCATCCTGTCACGCGAGAGACCAGCGGGACGTGTGGAAGAAAGCCGCATCTCCGATGTCACTTATTGAAATCGCAGCCAAAGCAGTCCTCGTAGTCCTTGTCTATACTATGAACAATGTTCGCTAAGGTATCGGAACACTGTGCTCGTTCTTGTCTTGCAGATTTGCCGTCCATGCAGAGTTCTTAAATATAAGGAACTGTAGCCTTCGGCGGCCCGCCTCGCTACCAGTATTCTACAGCGCTATGTTCCACACCCATTGGAGGGAACGACTGACAGCGATTGGGTAACCACAGCGCGGCCTAAGTAATCCGGCCTCCGTGATTCGATCATGTCGTCTGGAGTATTGACCAACGGGACCGATATAAAGTGTACCGGAACACACACCGGTGACGCGTCACTTGTGCAAAGCAAGACATCCCCGCGCCTACAGTGATCTGGAATCAAGCACCAACTGCTCTCCCTGCTCGATGACGAAATGAGAGGTTCAGCTGGAAGCCGACAGTCCCATAATCGGCCCTTCTCAAATACCACCGGCTCATGGCTCCTTCCACAAGTGTTCGACTAAGCTTCTCGTCCCGTCCCGTTCCTCCACCGTCTTGTGCCTCACTGCGCATGACATGCATCGTTCGCTAGCTCGCCTGTGCTGTCGCGGCTTGTGGAGGGATCTCATGCGTAACTAGCAACAAGAACAAGCGTGAAATGCAAGACAAGTAGACGTGTACGGGTACCGACCAGCCTACGGTCTTGTTTCCCCGTTTCCCACATACAGCGTTACTACAAGTGAACAATCATAGTCAATCAGATTGTAGGTTCTTGGAAGCGAATATGGCATAAATGAACAGACTGCAAGTGGTGTGTGAATGACTTACATAGTACATTCTGCCAGAAAAGCTGACACCAGAATTACGTGATGAACCATTGAAAGTCGGACCTTTTGTTATTGGCCCATGTGCAGCATCCACTCATTGCCGATATCATGGTCACCCCGTTGATTTGTAGATGATGTAAAAGCACACTGCTAAGAATCATCGACTGTTCACAGTTATCCCCACCCGAGAAGATGTAAGAATCCATCCGTGGGGTTATCATGCAGTGGCTGCTACATTCAAAATCGACAACATGGGTTAGTGGCTTTCGAGGATATACTGGCAGTATGCAACAGCCCAGCCATGGGTGCTTATTGGGTGAGCCTTCGCATTTGATTTGACTCAAGCCCCTGTCATGTCGGTTTCATGTCGCCGAAGTCCATCGCCCCGTGCTTTGGCGTCGTGCAACAACGGGCGGGTGGTTCGAACGAGGCCGACCTGCGCAAATGGGGTGGGGAACAAATTTAGTTTCGCGAGGTTGATTTGATCACGTTGGGTGGGCCGGAGCGTACCGCAGACTGATGAGACCTCTTGCGGGTTGCCGATTCGAAAAATGAAGTCACTAATTGATGCAGATACGCGAATTGCGGATCTCACCTGGGGTGTGCCGTTGCCGACGGATGGACATGGTTTTGCGTACACTTGGCTCATATTTACCTCGTGTTGTCCCGAGGACACGGGTCGGATCCTTCAAGATCTTGACAGACCGAGCATCCTTCGAGGTTTCATCTAAGATTTCGTTAACAAATTCCTAAACGAGCAATCGCCCTCGAGGTGTCCGAAGAAATCCGTAACGTCTAGGAAAACTCGATGCTCAACGGCTTCCGAGTAGTATGCCCCTTGGCTTTGGATCGCCCAAGAGTGTGGTAACAAGCTAAGCGTGTGCCGGTTGGGGGCGGATGCAGGCGTCATTTGGTGCCGTAGCCAGGCGTTCCTATGATTCTGGTCGGAAACGGCCGCGTGCGCCAACAAACGCCATGAGTGAGACAATTTGGGCTTGTGTGGATGCAATGCGAAGGATGAGCGGTACGTCAGGGCTGATGTGAAGTTCATCGAGTTAAAAGCAAGCACGAGATCTAAACAGCGCTAATGGCTAGCTCCGGATCGTACGCTTGGGGAAGGAAGCACCTGCATATCAAAAGCAAATACGCTAGCGTGTATCTGTACGACCAGACGCTCGAGGGAACAGCAGCAACAAGGTTGGATACGGTTAATTGTCTGGATAAGAATGCCGAAAGAATCGATCGCGCCCCCTCCCCAACTTAAACGCCAGCCCTCTTGCTTTGAGTATGTACACTGAGCGACGCCTTCGGAGATGTGTCCGGATCGAGTGACCGAGAAAGCTGTTCCAGATGACTAGGTTGGGTCCCAACCACCTGGATCGGCAAGACGCCACATTACGTGCCTCATAGCAGATCGCTTTGACAGCAACGTTTCCCGGCTGATAGGTATTACAGAAGCATCACGCTCGAGGATCCCGCAAGTTCTATTTGCCGGCGCTATTTGGAGTTAGTGCTGACCAACGCATCGATTGTTGCACTTACCTGTATGCACCAACAGATCCATTGACGACTAGAGGAGGCCCGACCTGGCCAACAACCGTTGTAGCTTGATCGAGGCGAACTTTCAATGTCATCCCCCTGTGTGATTTGCGGTTTAGGTGGGTCACTGCTAATTGTGCTTCGTGTGTTGACGCAAACTTGGCGGTAGCCACCCCCTTGGAAACCCCGGAACGATCTCGGTGCACTTTGCAATCTACAGGCCGCCCCACTGAGTACAGCAGGCTTTTGAGCTCGTCTGAGCCAACCTTGTAACTTAGATTCTGTATGAAGATGCCACGAGCCTCGGTCAGCATGGCACCGTCTCGGATGTTGACCGGCATGCCGTTGTTGCTTGCTGAGTAGACTGGAGGTTGGGCTACTATCTGGGGCATCATTGGCGCCTGTGTTGCATATACAGGGGGAACGGGGTAGGAGGTAGTCGAACTGTAAGTTGAGTATGGGTATCCTGGCTGAACCGGCATATACTGTGTTGGAGGGACGGCATACGGCTGACCGCCTAACTGATTGACCCTTCCGATGTCAATTCCGCAGAGTCCGGGAGAATGATCGCCTTCAGGTAGGTCCAGAAAATGCACAGAGCAGTTGCACTCCATCAGTCGGAATCCTTCATTGCTACGGCGCGTCTGCCAAACGTGCACCAGCATGCCTTTAGATCTGTAGAATGTTTCTAGTATGAATCAGTGCTGTCATATGAACCAGAGATAATGTGCCACCCACTGTACGCAGCATCTGCATCTTGCTTGTCTTTGAGTCTACACCAACCTTGCATTTCGCCCCTTCGTTGACTTTGGCTTGCATAAACGTCAACCCAGCCAGGCTGCTCTTTGACAACCTTTCGGATATGGTCTTTGAACTCTTGCCAGCCCGTGAGATAAGGTGCATATCGTGTCAAACCAGCAACGACCAGCAAGAAATCGCCGTCAGATTCTTTCCACTGTGTCGCATAAGACATAGTTGTTTGTGGATAGGTAGTGTCACAGCGCTGATGGCTATCGAAAACGATTGAATCGAAGACTAAGAAACCAAAGGAGAAAGCAGACAAGTAAGATTCTACTGTCGGAAGAAGTGGTTGTTGACTGGGATGCAGTTTGTCCAAGAGAGAAGAGATGCAATGTTACTCTTGATATATCGCTTGATTGAATCGCACTACTGTCATATATATATTTGTTCGGCGAGGAGACCAGCACGAGCGCACTCTTGGTCATGGAACGCGGAGCATCCACAAATGCAAAGTCTCAAAATAGGTGTAGACGAGGAAAGTACCGGCCAAGAGAGCCATTTCGCGAACGAGTGGATACGCCCGTCGCCTAAGGTGGACGCTATGCTGTCTGTGACGTCTCGTGGACTTGGTGTTTCTCCTTGAAGAGACAAGTGCACGTAGCCGTCTTCCCCGGTGGTGCTCCAATTCTAGACCCATCAAAAACACAGTGAGATCTTCGCACACAAAGCCGTACGTTGGGTCCGTAATCGGTGAATGGCGGAACAGGTGGGTTGTTAGGACACTAATTACAAGTCCCTTACCTGGCGCACATGTTTGATGCGTGCTTGCCACGTGTGTCATAGGTAGGTTGCTAAGCGAGTTTCCCCTGTAGGATCTGTCGTTGCCAGATCGCGGGGACAAGATCGTGGCGGTACTTCAGGTCGCCGACCAAAAAAGAAAACTCTTGGCTAAGCGCAATCTCGACTTGTTTGACCTGCTCTCCCTGCGCGTATGTGATTAGTGAACTACAATCTTTCGCCTCTTGGCATCTCAAATGCCCGAAGAATGTCGGTATCAAATGTGGGTTTGTGGCTTAGTCGGACTGAGCGCACCCAGGCTGCCCACTGCGATGAGTCCTGGTCATATAGGTAATAGAGATGAGCGATGAGAGGTACGTAAGGCTTCGAGCACTTGCAGTTGAAGCCCAGGATGCAATCCAAAGATAGGCTTTATTTTCGCCATAACAAGCAAAGTAAAAGGTGCGTGACAACCCTGGGGATCAACGGTTCCAGAGTATCAATCTCTGGTCGAACCCACCACTTATCAAAACTTCGGAATCATGCTTTGAATCGACCGCTCCACCAGAGTTTGTATCAAGTGTCCCGGTCCAGAGGCAACGCAATTTGCTCCCAGGTTCATGCCCTTCCAAAGAGGCAACAAGCTTTCCACTTTTCGCCTCAATTCCACGGACAACGCCGTCATCTGAGCTGACATAAAGACCCGATCCGTCAGGTCGCCATGTCAACCGTGGAGTAGAATATGCAGTTTGAGGTGCCATGGTAGACACGTTTACCATGATAGCTGCCTCCTCCCTATCTGCAATCAGAAGTTCAGCACGTGCCTGTGAGGCCTGTGTGATTGCAGCAGTGTTGGACGTTTCCGAGATGGTAGCACCTTCAGACCTCGATGGTTGCGTTGGTGGCAATAGAAGCTTTACTATAAGTAATTTCATGTGTGGCGTTGAGGAAGTTGCGACTGCCACCACAGACGGGTCCGTGGGACAAATTTGAGCATCTGCTGGCGTGAAGGCCACCCATGCGTTAGAGTGTGGAGCCAAATTCTGCTTCCCAAGGAGGAGGATCTGTGCATGATCCGCACTAGGAACGGAATAATAGTACAGGAAGGTTGAGTCTCGACGGGCAACTAAAAGGATGGGCGAGCCGTCGTCTGGAGATGCGACGAAAAGAACGGTTTCAGGAATGCTTGGTAGCGTGAGAGTAGTCAAAGGCTCCTCAATGCCTGGGGGACCGTCTCCAATGTTGATACGATAAATGCAAACTTTTGAGTCCCATCCCGCGGTTGCTAGTAACACGAAATCACCAAACGACCAGGTGGCTATCTTGACGATGTATTTTGCGTGATCCTTCCTTTCGGCCAAGATGTTGTCGCTTGCGGTGTCGTATAAAAATAGCTTTCCAGACATCATGGCAACTAACATATATCGCGAAGATATAGTAATGATGTCCAGTATTGGAGACTCTTGGAAGCTATCATATGAACGAATAAGCTCGAGGCTCGGTGAGGACGGATTCAAGAGGTACAGGCGTCGGTCGGCTGTAGTGACAGCGATATACTGTCGAGCAGTTGGAGCAGAAGGGAGCAGGATGTGGAGAACAGTCACACTCAGTATGTTCGAGCGGCTAGGTAGTGATTCCAAGACAGTAGGTTTTGATGGCGCAGGGACGGCCCACTTACGACCTGCATCGTCAACACCTAATTTCTCAAAGCTAAGGCTGAGATCAAATTTCCTCTTCTCGTCAAGTATTGAATCTATCGTCACTGAGCTGTCGGGTCTAATACCGGCATCGGACGGCAAGTCCGCTTCTTTGATGAAAGTCTTCAAAGTCTACTTAATGTGAGCGAGTCTAGCCCAAGGTGGGGGCAATGACGTACCTCTGTGTAGCCATTCGCCCTGAGATATCGCGCAACGAGCGCACTCGCCAGAGGCAGCATGATGGATGAGAGGTGGTAGTTCACAAGCAATGAGGGCGTTGTATTTGCGCTCACAGCTGAAGTCGTGTCACTGCAACGTACCGGTAGTGGTGGGTTGCACCAAGAGCGAAGCGAGTTAGTGCCGCTACCTAGCCCACCACCAAAAAGTCTGTCTCACGTGCTCCACGACCTCGCACACTAGATATGTCAGGTCGAACGGAGATGGAGGTACAGATACTACTAGCCAGATCGAAACCATCTACTGACCTTTGCAGAGACGCTCCAAACTCACCAACGAGCTTATAGCTTTGCAGCAACAGACACCCGAGCAGCCGTACAGCATAATACATCGTACAAACCTCGCTGCAGCGTACAAAAGCCTTGGATATCCTGACCTTGCTATTGGAGATGCATACAAGGCGCTTTTGCTTATTGATGAAGTGACCGAGGAAGGGGAATACCATGATGAGGCTTTAGAAGCCGCAAATGCCGACTACATCTCAGAGGGTGCTGCCAACCTGACAATCGAGCCCAACAACACTGCCCAATCTGAGGAGGAAGACAAAGTTGTCGCCTGGGCGCGATTTCATCTCTCGAGAAATGCGTATGTAAGAGAAGGCTATAGTCACAGTCGAGCTCACGTGCTGACGGATATAGGCATGACATCCTGATAGAAGCCCTTTTGGCTTGCGGCTGTTTCCGTAGCGCCTTCGACTATATCGCTCGCGCAACGAAAGCTTTCCCGGATGACGATGTCTTTGTCAAGTATGACGAAACCCTGACCTCAAAACTTCGGGCCTACTATGAGGAAAACGGCGAAGACGTCGATGCTATTGAGGTTGACGATTATCCCGACAAAGGGCTCGTTCGTCGCGAAAACTACGCCTGGAACGAGTACGAGCCAGACCGTCATTCAAAAGAAAGCTTACAATTCCTCAATAATGAATTGGCGAGCATAGCCCCAAAGCTCGAGGTTCGGATATCTGAGCTTCCTCTCCTCTCAACAGATCCGCTAAGCCAGGAGTCGAATGTCGAGGTTCAATTTGTGAAACAATTAGGCATATTCGCGAAAGAAGATATCGCGCCCGGAGAAGAAGTGCTTAATGAAAGGTCTCTCATGACAGCTATATCCAGGCTTCACGATGTTTATTGCGATGCTTGTAGTACTACATTGCCAAGCTCGCCAGAAAACACAAACACCATCCTCTCCTGCGAAGAATGCGACGAGGTGTTTTTCTGTAGCGAAGATTGCCACGACTTAGCGCAGGATACCTACCACCCTGCAATCTGTGGAGTAAGCGTAGAGCAAAGTAAAGTCCCTGCTCGCGAAGCCGCAGACTCTCTGTACTCCAGTCTCCTTGTCCGAGCGCTTGCACTTGCCGAAACACAAGATCTTCATCCCTTGGAGCTGAAAGAGCTACGTTACATATGGGGCGATTATCATGGCAAGGATCTTGATACTGCATGGCGAGTCAATCATGAGGGCCAGCTGGTCAACGCTTTTGCTGGTGTCCCGCAAACGTTGCCATTCTCGTTCAACAACAATATCATCAAACCTCTACACTTGTTGGAGAAGATGGACGTCAACATCTTCACTCAAAGCTACCGATATGATACCTGGGTCTTCAACACCATCTATGCCAAACTAAGAGGCACGGCCTCTGCCCAACAAGGCCTAGACGGACGACCGGAGATAGGCGCTGTCCACCCGATGTGGTGTCTCGCCAATCATAGCTGCGATCCGAACGTGGCTTGGGAATGGCAAGGGTCTATGAAATTCTGGACTCGTCAGAAGCTTGTCGATTGGAAAGGTAGAGATTCCAGTAAGAGTCCTGGGCTGAAGAAGGGCGAAGAGGTCTTTGGACATTACTGCGATGTGCGATTGCCCGTACAAGAACGCAGAGAATGGGCGGCCGGCGCGCTGGGTGGAGACTGCATGTGCCAGAGATGTGTTTGGGAGGAGGCTGAGCAATGACGCCTTAAAAACGCAGCAAAAACGACCCAATGCCACTGAGCACATTTCTGTAATCCTACTACGGAGATCACTCCCGCACCAACCACCTGTTGGCCTTTACAGCTCAGAAGAACTTATAGATATCGACGCTAGGCGTGTAAAGATCGTGTACAACGCTAGCATACCGGGGAAGTATGATGCACATGCCGGGGCATCATGTCCCAACCCTGTTCCCAACTGCCTTGCAGAAGACTCGCTAAACGTCCGACAAAATCGTTCTCATGCAGGAGATCGGCAGGACGGTTTCCACGTATAGGCAGCGACATGTCCTTCCAGAATCAGCCCAGTTTCATGGATGTGACACCGACGCCTTGGTGCAGATAGATCTCGGGGCAGGACCCGTATCACATTGTATTGGCTGTCGCCCAGCAGCCCTTCACTACGTTGAGACACTGGCGCACCGATAGACGGAATTTGTCTAGTGCGTCGGCGCGTTTGACGCGTTTGTAGGATCGTGTTCTCAGCGATCAGATGAATGGGTATCATGGCGGATCATTGTGTAATACCCGCCACTTCAAGCATATGTTCTCTTGGATCTTCTTGTGCATGTACCCCCAATTTTTCTCAGCCACTGCAGCTATTCCCAGAGCTCATCATTCCTATCGGAGGATACGTGGTGCAGTGAAGGATGCAAGACACAGGGTGTCGTGGGCTTTTCATTGCAGCCTTGCTGGCCTCATATCGCTCAGGGAAGCGACAACTGTATCGAGACTCTGTGCTGACATTACTTGCAGCAGTGGGCGCCGTGGCGCTCATTTTGACGGGGCGAGATCAGAAGGAACCCCGGGCGTGATTTGTTCAGTTTCGTGGTGCCGGTAGCGCTTCTAAATCTTTTGCTTTTTACGCACCCTGCATAACCTCTTTGATCGGGCGCTAATGGCTGTCTGAGCCACATTACAAGGAGTATCCACTGCCAAGAATGCGCGCTGATAGTGACAAATGTCTATCGTGGCGGCGCGGCCGGTGATGCGGAAGTACGGCATGTGTGGCACGCATGGTATGCGTGGCAAAGTAGTCGGCGAGGTGAATGCCTTGCATGGAGGTAGCTACCACTGGAAATAACAGGATGCATACAGCTAAGGATCATATACTATCTCTAAGAGTAATCATACGTAGCACTCTATATCACCTCTAGGTTCTAGAAGGACCTTACGGGAGGATCACATGGAAGGTCGGGTGGAAGATCTCGCGGGAAGATCGTGCGGGAAGATCGAACGGGAAGCTACTCCCTGTCGTTTTCTTCATGGAAGATCTGGACTCCTTCTGATTGGTACTCCGTACTTCGGATTGAAGACCGAGATAACTGACGTACATGCAGAAACCCCTAATCCGGTATGTATACATGAGTCTCCCAACGTGAAGGTTGTGACAGCTGCAGGGTATTTCCGTACGAACTGCCGGGAATTCTCGCAATGTACGCATCGGCCAATTGATCCAAACTGGGCTGTACGTTGTTGCAAATACCAAGGCATGATAGCCCCAACACTAGCTGAGCTCCCTACGTTGGTTTCTAGCACCTGAATATATGGATTGCAATGATTCGAGGTTCGGTACTGATCAACTCATCTCACCAGTCACAGTCAAGTGGGTTTGATAGCGAAAGAATCGCCTTTCAACAAGTTGTGGTCATTTTGGTACCACTTGAATATATTTATGATGTGTTGTGCTGCACGAAAGACTTATAGAAAAGGATCGAGTTTGTTAACACCTTAGTCAGACTGTAAGGGTTGTTAGGGATCATCAAGGCTTTACTGACGAGGATAGCGTAAGTGACATACACAATCGTATTTCCCTGCAAGGGTTAGACTAGTTGTGAATTACCCATTCTGTTCAGCTCTTGGCCGACAGGACCTTTAACCAAGGAATCTATTTACTATCTTCCCCTAAAGACAGAAAGCAGACAGTGCAACAAAGACGAGGAAGAGGATACAAAAGCGATGGTTCTATTCGGGCCCATACTAGGTCGACTGGTCTGAAATTCGTGAAACGTCCCAAAATGATACAGTGAGCTAGATTACCTGCAAAGGCATGAACCACACTGTGCAAGATCCTTACTACAACTCATCTACCTTCCCAATCTTTTTTCCTTGATACCCCATGCACAGATCGCACTTCCTGCGACAAGCACCACACTCACGCATAGAGCAGCTCGAGTAGCCTGACCGTAGCAATCGCGCACAATTCCTTGCAGATGGGGCTCTAGACTTCGATAGTAAGCAAGCCCCGCCCGAACACGTTCGGCAATCTCATCAGCATTTTTATCACCACGGAGTGCGGTTTTGAGACTCGAGCGTAATGTCTGGTTGAAGGCTGTTGCGCACATCGACACGCCGAAGACTGAGCCAAGCGAGCGGAAGAGGTAGCTGCATGCTGTTGCGACGGCTTGATCGGAGTGAGAGGCATTTGCGACTGTGAAAAGTTAGTAAGCGGCGCTACCTATGAGAAAATGCTGAAGTTTACTTAGTCCAATGAGGGTGGTCGTTACTCCAATGCCGTTCGAAAACCCACATATGCATGTTCCCACGATCGTGACGGGCAGACTTTGCATGAGCGTGCCGGCAAAAAGGAGGATGATGGAAAGGCCGATGGTCAAGTTCGAGTAGGCGATGACTGTGATCCAGTAATACTTCGCTGTGCGCTTCATGTATATACCACCAAACAGCGAGCCACTGACGCCGGAGATGATAGACGGTACAAGCAGAAGTCCAGCTTGAGACGCGCCGTAGCCGTACGTGACTTGCCAGTACAGCGGGATGAAGAATATGGCGGCTAACCATCCCCCGAATGCAAAGAAATTGCATAGGTAGCATGTGACCAGAGACTTGTCCAGAATGATATGACCAGGTGCGAAGGGATGCTTTGCGACATATTTCTCGACGAGGACGAAAATGATGAACAGCGGAGTAGTGCAAAGCCCAGCGATGGTGAATGGATTGCTCCAGCCGACATTTGAGCCACGGTCCAGTCCAACAAGTAGACCGAATATAGCAACAATCAGAATCAGAGCGCCGAGGAAGTCAATCCTGGCCAACTTCTCTTTCCAGTGCGAGTCTTCTTGCTTCGGAAGCCGAAGTACAATGGCGACAGCAAGTAAAGCGACGAGGCATAGAGGACCCTGTGCAATGAAGGACCACCTCCAGCCGATGTTTTCAGCCAGAAGACCGCCCAGAGGCGCACCAGCTGCAGCGCCACCCGCGTACACCAGGTTAATGTACCCCTGCCACGTTCCCCTGTCTCTTAGACTTACAATGTCAGATAGCATGATACTCACGCAGACAGTCATGCCGCCGCCTCCAATACCTGCAAATGCTCTTGCTGCAATAAGCTCTTCGATGGTGCGCGCAAAGCCACAAGCCATAGAGCCGATGCCAAAGATAAGATATCCAAAGAGGAGACACTCCTTGCGACCAAAAACATCGCTCAGCTTGCCATAGAGCGGCTGGAATGCAGTCAAAGTGAGAAAGTAGCCAGTTGCTATCCAGGAAGTCGAGGAGAGAGCTTTGAGGTCCGTGCCGATGATTCCGTATGTAGAGACGATGAGCGTCTGGTCTGCAGCAGAAAGGAAGACCTAAACAGTCAGCTCGCTATCCAAACATTTAGACAGAGCTATGATAAGACACTTACACCAATGGCGATGGCGGGAAAGATGTACTTTAGCCGTTTCTTGACTTCGGGTAGGCCTTGTTGCTTGAAATGGTCACCATTGCTGGGCTGACGCTCAAGATCTCGCTCGTTATCGTTGTCTTCATCGTCCGTCTCATCGTGGTATTCAGATCCAGCAGGTGCGATCCCGCTACCAGGATCTTTAAGCTGGCTTGGCTGACTCGGTTCTTCGAGTAGTGGTGAGGTCTCAGTTGGCTCTGGTCGCGTGCTGCTTGGCGCCATGGCAAGATGCCTCGTAGGGTGATGGCTATGAAAAGGAACAAGCTACCAGATGTCCCTGGCAGATAAATATTCTAGGGTCGTGTATGACTCCACAATATCCGGACGACTGCCTACCAAGTTGATAGTAACCGTGATAGGCAGGTGCATTCGACTCACAGCGACCTTGTCAACCAGAATGTTGTGAAAGGGGCCACGATCCTCACAACATCTCCTGATTCCCCGAAAAGATTTTGAACACCGAAATCGCTCAAAAGGTCCACCCGGAACTCTTGTTCGAACTCCGAGGTTGATGCGATTACAAGGGTCTTTCCCGCTAAATTTCGTCATTCGCTAAGTTATTTCCTATCCCCGCACTGGCGCACTACGGTACTTGGATACCGATGATAAGGATCCATTGTACGATACAGCCAACGGTCACGGGATCTCGTGAATACGCGCACGCGTCTGTGTTGTTTTGTGCAAGTTCAGGCAAAGGCGCCGAGTAGAAGTCAGTGGAATATCAAAGCCCTTGCCTCACCTGGATTTTTGAAAGTGCAGGCAGTCACTATCTTAAAACTCCATCACCAGTAAGCATCCATCAAACCTGTACGAAGCTTGGATTGGTGCTTGACACTCGTCTGAGCATCTGAGCATCTTGCTGACACCCCACCCCGCACATGAGCTAAGCGAGTTCGTCGCCTACCATCTTCGCCCAGGTCGTTCTCAGGACTTTTACACACTGTAAGTCATTCAGTCACAATTTCCAGATTCTAACAGCGACCATCCTCACCTCCGAACACATCTCGCACATTTCAACTTGAACCATTCAGAGATAATCCGCTATTCACAATGTCTTCAACTGCTTCGTCCGACTTCGCCCCCCTCACTGGTCACTGCATCTGCAAAACATTGACCTACACTGTCACCGTCGCTCCTCTGATAACGCACTGCTGCCACTGCACTTACTGCCAGCAAGAAACCGGCTCAGCATTTGCCCTCAACACCGTCATTGAAACTTACAACTTCACCCTGACCTCCTCAACATCGCCCCTGATCGCCCAGCGCCCGTCTCCCAGCGCTCCAGATGGTTCCCAACACTGGGTAGCGTACTGCCCAAACCCCAACTGTAACACCGACGTCTTCGCGTACTACGGCGCAAACAAAGCAACGATCTATCTAAAAGTTGGCACGCTGGATGCGCAGAGTCGGAGCAGGGTTCGGCCTGACGTCCACATTTTCACGAGCACGAAGGTGGAGTGGGTGGACCTGACACGCGAGGTAGAGCGAGGCGCGAAGGTCTTTGAGGGTTTCTACGACAATAGGACTGTGTGGAGTGCGGAGAGTCTGAGACGGCTGGAGGCGCTGCGGGCGTGGAAAGTGCGACAGGAGGAAGCGGGCGGATCGGCGTAGGGGTCTAGGCGATGGTTGGGAGCGTGATGAGTGGCTTTCCAATCCATGGATAGACGTTGGGTCAGTTATATTGGTTGTGTTGAGGGCGGCACAACGGGACGAAAGTGACTATAAGGGTCGCGAGGAGTCTGGTTCATACTAGGAATAACCATTAAAAGCCACAAAGATGCGTGTATAAAGACCGCCTCGCACCCCATATATAACATGAACAACTCCAAGCAACTCCCACAGTACTGTTGACCGTATTGTATCCAAATCAAATCACCGAAACCAATCACATCATCAAACCATCTCACACTGTCTCCCCCAAGTATAACCACCACAACTACAACATCGTCAAGCCACTTCACAATGTCTTCTTTAAACACCACAACTACCAAATCATCAAAGCAGCCCACAATGTCTCCCTCAAAGACGACTACCACACCCAGCACAGCTGTCAACGATCCTTTTGCTGCCTTCAAGGAACAGATGCGCATGGCCCATGAAGCTCGCGTAACCAGCACGTCTGCGTACATTCAGGCGCAATATGGGCTCGGTGCGGCGCTGCGCTATGAGATGGGCGAGGGGTTATACCGGTTTGCAGAGATAGAGCGGTGTGCAATTGAGGATGGTGCTGTCGACCAGAGTGTTGCTGAGCAGAGTATCTCCGAGCAGGATAAGATATGAGGGGCTCCTCGGTGGCGCTCTGGATTATGTTCGAGCGTACGAGGATGAGCAAGGCACTCCGAGTGTGTTAGTGAGGATATCCCTGAATTATGCGAGGGCGAGCGGAGGACTCTGCACATGTCAGTGACGGTGTGGAGACACGTGATTATGTGGCGGGTTCCAACTTGTAGAAGTAAGATTGAATGCGAGCGTGTATTAGCGCTAGATGGGGACATATGCCAAACGAAGGAAAAGGGTATATCTAGCGGGCCGTGAAGATGCTCAAACATAGCAGAGAGACACAGGATTGAACACAAAGTAGATACCGCGATGGGAGAAGCGCAAGAAAACAACGCATATTCTTCACCCACAATTGACTACTTCCTTTTCTCAACTTCTCCATTGACAGGCTTGATGGCAGTGCTGCCATCCAGGGGAGGGATGTGTCCGAGCTGCTTCTCTGACCCTCCCTCATGTGGCGTGAACGGGGTGTAACCGCCCTCAGGGGATGCTTGCCACTTGGCGATATCTGCCTTTAGTGCGTCCAGTTCCTTCTTGAATTGGTTGCCGAACACATCGATGTAGAAGGTTGCACCATTGTACACACTCCAAATAAAGACGACGATCAGAAAGCCGCCACTTGCCCAGCGGTACCAGAACCAGAGTGGCGCTGGCAACATGGTAAGGACAGCATACGAATATTGAATGCCCATGAAGGCCGGTTCCTGGAGGAAGTCTGGCAGAGAAAGGACAAATTTGCCGATCCAGGTCTTGGCATAGGACTTGCGTAGCCACGTGAAGCTTGTAGGGCGTCCAGCAGCAATCTTATCGCGACGGCGGACTGTGATTAGAAAATGGTACGCGAGCTGCCAAACGGCATAGGGAATTGTAGCCCACATCATCATTTGTAACAGACTGTAATGGTGTGGGGAGGAGGGGTCAGAGTGGCGGATGTTGTAGATGGCGGGATACTGCTCCTTTTGGTACTCGGGCGTGAGCAGATGTACAATGCAGTGAAGCGTTACGCACGGCATGATGTGGATGAATAGACTGGGTAGGTTAGCTCAGGTACAGGCATTTCCAGGGGCATACAGACCTGACGACCTTGTCCATGGAGTGGAACACGAGCGAGTTACGCCACATGATGATGGCAATAGCGTTGTTGCCCATGATCAGGCAGTAGGTGGAGATGAACAGGCGCTTCGACTGCGGGAACACCCAGATGCTCAGGACGGCGAGAATGTTGACAAAGTAGCACAAGTCGGCCAGGAAGTAGTGGTAGCCCTTCTTGTGGTAGGTGTAGTAGCGGACAGGCATGAAGTATAGCAGCTGGGCGGTGTACCAGTGGGGGAAGTAGTAAGGGTGCAGGCCGACCAGGTAGCCCGAAACGAAGATGTTCATGGTGGCAGCGATGAAGGAGGCCTTCTCGCGCGCGGTGACGGTCAGCGACTCGTTGAAGCGTGAGTTGAGGCGGTCGACAGACTTGCGCATGCGCTTCCTGTACCGCTCGAGCTGCTCGCCCTCGGTGGGCACTCTCCGTCGCCACTCGTCGACGACGCGGTCGCGGGTGATGCCCCTGTTCTTGGCCTGGTTCTTCAGCTTCTCCGTCTGCGAGGTGATGGAGGCCTGCAGCTTGTCGAAGCGCTGGGCAAGGGCCATGTTCTCGATGAAGTCGAACATGGTCAGGCGCTCGACCGGGGGGAAGAAGGCGGCCTCATCTTCCGAGTCATCGTGGTAAGAGCTGTTGGAGATGGAGTTGGAGCGCGAAAGGCCCGGCGTGGAGGTCGGTGCGGGGTGGGAGTGCGTCGAGTCGCCGGGCGTCGGGTCGGTGGACAGGGCGGAGACGCCCAGCTGGGGCTCTGACTGCGACTTGGGGTCCGGGGCGGACATGGCGGGCGGGTGCTCAGGCACGATCTCGAGGCTCGACGGCGTGCGGCGGTGCGACGGGCGCTGGAGGGGGCGCGGGGGGGAGTCTGCAGCCATAGCGTCAGTCGCGGTCTGGCGCCCATGGCGGCAGGAGGGCCGCTTTCATAGCGAGAGCACGTACGGCGGTGCTGGTCAGACTATCAAGAGAGACGCGGCGTCTGCTCGCATGACACGGCGGTGCGGGGCAGAGCTGGACGCTGGGGCGGTCGGGGTGGTGGTCGTGGGAGAACGGCCGCTGGTGATTGGCACTCTCACCGACTCGGCGCAACAGGCGGGCGGTGCGCGACGGCGACGGGCACGGTCACGGGCTCGGATCGGGGCGACCGCCGTCTGCAGAAACAGCGCCGCGCGCGGGGACAGCGCGGAGGGAGGCGAGGGAGGCGAGGGCGGCGAGGGCGGCGAGGGCGGCGAGGGCGGGCGATGCGTGGAGTTGGGGCTGGCAGGCTTCCTCAGCCAACCTCATCGCAATTAGCTTTAAAGACCCAGGACAAATAGTAGCTGTAAAAACTTACTTCTTGACCAAAATCTCGAACTTAGCACCAATTGTTACTAGCTCATTGATCGAAGTTACCTTCGCTAAATCTGCTAAGCATTGTTAGTAATAACACATTCCCTAATTTAGGATACTTACTTTCATTCATGTCGTGCTGTTCAGCTTTTTCTCTTGGTTCTGCATTAGCCAACTGCTTCCTCCTTTGCACGCTTTTTCTGTGGTGTATATATTGTATAAGACGTGATTGCTCTTCTGTATTCAGCTCCTTTGCAAGACTCCGGGCTTTATCATAATTTGCGCTTCCATTCATGTCGTGCTGTTCAGCTTTTTCTCTTGGTTCTGCCCTTTGCGCGCTTTTTCTGTGTTGTATATATTTTATAAGACGTGATTGCTCTTTTGTATCCAGCGTCTTTGCAAGATTCCGGGCTTTATCATAATTTGCGCTTCTCTTAACCGGTGTTCTACGTACCCGTGTTTCTGGTTCCGATGTATCACCAGACTGGATCTGGGGTGGAGGACAGGTGGGACACCGAACAGCACCAAGAGTTGAGCTGCCGCGAATCCAGAACTCTGGTGAGGTTCCTCCGCATGTTTCGCATGACTTCTCTAGAGCAGGTAAGCTGCTCAGCATCTGATTCCTTTTGACAATAATGCGGCATAGTAATAGAGACTGCTCTTTGCGGACAAAATCCTTAGTACGAAGATCCTCTTTGTGACTATACAAGGTGTCCATCCAGTAGAGCCACCTTGACTCTTTAGGATTCTCAACGAGAGTCTTAGCGCTGTCTGAAGAGCGTTTAACCTGGATGCACTGTAGAGAATAGATGTCTAAGTGGGCCCAAGCAAAGCCCGATCGAGAGGAGAAAACTGACGGGTAGAAATTTGCCATGCCCGCTTGGCAGATACTGGTCATCTGGAACTTAGCAAAGGGCCAAGTGTTGCTTATTGTTTTCCAGAAGTGGTTGTTAGTCGTTAGACTGTCAACTCCAGGAAATAAAAACAGGACATTTATCTCTGTATTTAGTTTCTCATGGACCAGGGTTAAGACAGTCTCCAGCTTCTGATATGCTCCCGATGCAGTATCCCACTGGTCGATATTGAGGTTTGACCTCTGAAATCCTAGTATCAGCGGCGTCCAGGTTGCTGAGAGGTCGTCATCATCGCTTAGCTCCATGGGATCATTGAAGAATCGGTGTGGGCGAGAATTTCTGTTAAACACAGCGTCCCAGCAAGCATACAGCTTCTTTAAGAAATCTTCGGCCCTAACAATATCGTTCGAAGCAGCGCCATGTCGTCGTCTTCCGCTGCTTCGAAATACTGGTATTACGAGGTGGAACTTTGTTTCGATATTGTCTGTGTCGTCCCGAAGATGCTTGGTTGTGCCCCAGATCGCATGTACAGACTGTGGTACCTTGTGGTCCTCTTGCGGTGTCAGACGAAGTAGCACATCATTATTATCGACCAGTTCTTGCCCCGGTATTGGCTCAGCGATGGGCAGCCGTACGGAGCGACTGGACTTGGCCATGAAAAGCGCATGCTGGTATTCTGCGAATATGTCCTTGAAGTCATGACGTGATAGCCTGTTGTGATGCTGCTGAAATATCGCTCGTGTTTGATCATGATAGGTTGTCAGTCTAGCAATCTTGTGCAGAGTTTCATCTTGCTCGTCCATTCCCCCCTTTGGCTGGCTGGCCTTGTCCTCACCATCAGAGCTTTCAGACTCGACATCTCGCAGTAATGCCTGGTATCTTGTCTGTGTTACGGAGTCCCAGTCTGATAGCGTTGAACACTCAATTGCGTTCCGGATCTCGCCAACAAATAAGGTGCGCAGAACTTCGCCAAGTGCTAACGCGTCTGAGATCTTAGGAACAGGTCGGTCTGCCAGTATGCATCGCCCTGCCCATACTGTCAACGGGCCACAATCGTCTCGCTGCTGGCGCACTGTATTTCCATTGGTAATGTCTCCAGCATCCCAGAAGGCGTCCAGAAATGGGACATGATACTTAGAAAGAAGATTGAGAAATAGGCATAAAACGTCGGTGTGAGCCCATGTAGGAGCATGTCGCTTTTGCTTGTTGTTGTAAGAATCAAAAATGGAAAGATTCTGCGAATGTTCTCTTCTGCATGCGGCCACTAGTACCCAGTGTGTCCCAGTCGGGTTCCAGGAGAAGATGATTGTAGTAGCTGCTGGGTTCAAGTTGAATTTCTTTTCAACCGAACTTTCGGGTGCCTTGTTAATCATGTCAGTAATATAGTCAAGCTTGGCCTGCTTATTACGGTGTAGTGCAGAGCCGCTAACAGTTCTAGTGTAGAGTTCAGAGTGTGTGGATAGAAAATCCACACTTGGGTGAACCTCTGGACTCATAAGAAGCAGCCAGTCCATGACTGATGCGTCAATCCATGCGCCGTTAGTACCAAGATGCTCAATAGCTTCCCAGTAAAGAGGCACTGGCTGATTTGCTAAGCCCATCAATGATAGAGGGAGGTCTTTGCTGCTGTCAGCGTACTGCCTTTCAATTTTTTCTCGGATGACAGATAAGTGTGCCGCGTTTGTATCATGCGGAGCCTTTTCTCGGAGCTCTTTCAGTCGTCGAGAGACAGCAGGTGCAGACTTCGGATCTTCTTGAGTCAAGCAGTCTGCCGTAATCATGATCTGGTAAGACGACAGTCTCTGATTAATTCGTGCGAATATGGCGTTAATAAGCTGGCTGTCTTCTGGAGAAGAGACAAGATCGTCAAGCCCTAGCTTGATCTCTTCTAAAGCTGAACCATCGTCAAATGCATCAGAAATACCCATTTCGGGACCAAAAGCGTCACCGTCTGAGCCAGGGGATGCGTTGATCGGGGAACCAGAAGTGTTTGATATGGCCTTCAAGGGCGAGTTATCTCCTGGGCTTGGAAGCCCCTTTAGCGCTTCAGATTGCACAGGTCGTGCCACTGAAGATTTGACTCCAAGAATTTCACCAGCGCTCCCTTTTGAATCAACGAGAGGTTGACCTACAAAAGGAGAAGGAGGGAAAGCCTGACTTGACTCTTTTGCAACGTATCTGGCGGCCTGATCTGTTTGGGCAGCCAAACTATCACTTGGTGGCAGAGCGAATTGAGAAGAGCGGCTAGACAGCAATCGAGAGGGCGCAAGGTGATCTGGAAGTATGCCATGAAGTTGTGATGGGGAGTGGCGCCGTTGCCCAGAAACGGACCCATTATCCTTGTGGAACGACTGATGCGACGGATATCTACTCATGTCTCTCTGTTCCCTTCTCTCAGGGGATGGTGATACATACCTTCGGCCATCTGCGCTACTCTGACGATACGATGAGCCGTATGCCTCCAATTTGAATGGAGCTCTGGCTCGAGACCTAGATCTTCTCCTCGAGCCAAAGTGCGGAGGCGAGGGACGCGTGTGCCGAGGTCGCTGATATGAAGATGCATATCTGTCTTCTCTTTCGACCGATTCCCTTCTAGAGCGAGATGGTGAGGGAGAATTGCGACCGTGACGAAGTTGCTGATACCTGTCATCCTGTCTGGATGATCTTCTTGGTGAGCGAGATCGCCCTCTGTATTGTGAAAGCGGGGGCGTCCTCCGGGGTGATCGTTCTACGAGCCGACGCGGAGGTGAATGATCTCTCCGCCGTGATGGAGACCTCGAACGCTGATGAGAGGGTCGGTACGAGGACCTCAATCCAGTGAGGCTCGAAACGTACGCCCTCTCTTTCTCGTTGCAGGGTGGCCGGTCCGCATTCTTCAGGGCTTGCCGCTCTTTCTTCCCAGGCTGGCTGAGCCGAGACGGACGAGACGCCCGAGAAATATCTTGAGAAGACATTAAAAAGAAAATGACAACACGGGAGCTAGTCCACGAGTTGACGACAACGCTTCAGCGAAGCTCTCCGTGTCACTAGGACGACGAAGAACCACGAAGAAGGATTGTAAGGACAAGCAGCAAATTAATGCGCGTAAGTCCTGGACAAGCAGCAAGTTAATGCGCTTAAGTCCTTGGGCTAGCAGCAAGTGAATGCGCTTGACCCAGCTTGCCGAAGCGAAGCAAGAAGAAAGTCCTGTGCAGGTTAGCTGTCAATGGTGAGTGTATACGCACCTAGCAGCATCCAATATCACCATTGGATGCTTTGTATAACGAGAAAATTCGTGTGAATCAGTGAGTCTGTGTCCCTCAACGGCGCTAGCTCGCGTGTCGCGCGTCATGGTGGCTTTTTGGGAAGGAGCACTCGAAGAGGGAGCATCACTTCAATGCGATCACCCATTCAATCAGATCAATGGAGTAAAGACGGCAAGCAGCGTCCCAGTTCTCGTACCAGAATCCACTTAATTCTTGTGTTTCATTAATTCATTAGCCTCAGCGAGAGATAAAAAGTTGCAAGATAAGACCCAACACCTGCAACAGTGACTGCGATTTCCCTCCTCCAAATTTGTACCTAGTGACGGCGAGGGCATGCGGAGGCAATGGTGAAGTACCGTGCTGACAGTACATATTATGCCCAACCTGGAACAGTACTGGAACGCGCTTGACATTGAGACGGCAACACGTCCGTGCTATCAAAACGCAGCGACTAGAATTCGCAGTGGATGATTAGATGCCTGGGTGAGAAGCTTAAGGAGAGCAACAATAGGGGTATTGTCCTGATTTTATGTGAAGATCCCTCGCTACACGTAGATAATTCAGTTCTAGTATAGCGATTTCAATAATTAGACATGACTTTAACAGACCCACTCCGCTGTCTTCTCTGTTGTATCGACACACCAGACTTGTTCGCTCAGAGATCAGATCAGCTCTCTGATCATCCACACATTTCTCCAATGCCTTTTGCTCGACTTGATACCACATATGGCTCGAAGTTGGTCGATCTGGTGAAAGAACTGAACGGGAGATGACGAACTCAGCGACGAAGTCACGATACACTGTGCTGTCCTCGTGACAAAACATGGGTTTCGACAATGCCAATCAGTGATGGAAGCCGCTCAGATGGCGAAAGTGGAACATCGTGACATTGTAAAGATCGGGTGACGCTAAAGTGTGGATTTAGCGCAATTTGTGTGAATAAGGAGACCTTGTACTTACAGCTATACGTCGACGCGAAGCATCGCTCGGTCGTACCGGGCCGACAGCGCATGAATTGGCAAACGAGAATGGTATGCTGAAGGCGAGAACGAGGCCGAAAGACGGGCTCTAGTTGCAAGCAAGTGCGAACGCCGCCAGCTGTTGAAACGACTGTGAATAGATGAGGAGCAAGCACGCACGATGGCGATCGACAGAACGCATCGATGTGGCCCTCTTCTTGAACTCCTCTCACTTGTCGGAAGATTGACATGCAACAGGTCTGAGACCTCTCGTTGGACGAGAAGAGCTGGAAGACGATGTGTTGGTAGGCCGTATCTCAAATTGTAGGTCAGGCGGTTATAGGAAACCGAGCGAGGAGAATTTGCAACATGTACCGTCGAGACGCAGAAGTACAGTTGGTTCCATCCACATCATCTGATTGGTGTGCAACCCCTGCCCGCTTGGACGAATGTCATTGCCGGCTTGACGTGATGTCAAATCCTAGCTGCTTGAAGCAACAGTACTGAGCTGTTCTGGTGGATAGAAACAAGCGCTTCAGGTAAAAGGGGTCCGCAGTTGGATCATGACAACGAATCTGTGAGATGTTCAGAGCAGCCATGTTGAGTTTGCTGGTCTCCTCAAAACGCAAGACGTGGCTTCCTCGTCAGGTTCGGCAGCGCCCACCCTGTCGTGAGATCAGGACTTCGGGCCGCTTAGACTCTTGCTTTCATATATTTTCGGGATCTGAGCTTGACTGCTGAAGATGTTGATGATCATTCAACGACTCCTTGTGGTCTTACGAAGGACGAGCTCATCGTACCAGTGAGTGACGTACTGACAGATCAGCTCCCGACAATCTGATAGGCCAACCAAAGTTGTCAGTTACTTGATTCTTGATTAGCAATCTGCTCTCGTTTTTCGGAGTCGGGCTCATACATGTCTTGTGGCCCGATCGTGCCATCTAGAATCGCGATGTTGAAGAAGTTCCTGACTACAAAGCCAACCAGCTAGTCTTTGAGTACAGTCTTATGACGTGCAAGCGAAGTTCCTCGAACAGGCAGAGAAGGCGATTTTGTCCAGAGCGTTAGTTTTGGCGACAGCCTGAGAAACGAATCGGCTAGGCTCAGCAGAGGCACAAAACGAATGGGCCAGGCTCAGGCTGACATGCGCAAAGTGTAAGTACCCGCGTCGGTTGCTAGATTGCCGCAAATGTGCTGAGTCTGATTGTTCTGGAAGAATGATAGTCGCAATTCACTCGCACAGCTACGCGGCCAGGAGGGATCCTGGAAGCTAGCGAGTGCGATATGTGGTGTCGAGCTGTCTCATATTAGCAAACCGTATACCCGTCAATGAGAGTTGTCCATACCATGATGCACAAAGCAAACTTTTAGTGGTGGTCAACGGCCCCACACGCGGTCAAAAAACCAGCGTGCTCCATACGGTGATGGATCCCCTCCGTTGACGGTCCCGAAAAACCGATGTCTTGACCCACCCTACCACCCAAAAAAACTACATCCTAGTCATCGTACTCAAGTAGCAGCAGCAGCACCAGCAGCTCCATCGTTGCCGCCAGGATCGCGCTTGTCATCCTTGAACTTCTTGCCACCTCGCTTGCCACGGCTCTTTTGAATCTTGTTCTGATCAAGTAGATTGCCATTTTTGTCGCGCTTACCGCCAAATTTGGTGGTTGCAGGTGCCTTCTGGTGCTGGACATTACTGTTGCCCGTGGTGGTTGGACGCGAGTCAGCATTGTGCATGCCAGATAAGTTCTTATGCGCTGGCTTTGGCACGGGTTCCTCCTTGTAGGTGGCTTTGGCTTTCAGTAAATTGGAGAAGCCCTGACCAGAGCCAATCTTCTGACGCTTGTCCATCCACTCATGTATCTCGGCCAGCGACAAGATGAAGCCACTCGTCTCCATGTGATTGACATAGCCGAAAAACTCGCCATACCTATGGATGACCTTGCGGCGGTCACGGATGGCCTGAACGAACAGCATAAAAGCCCCGAAGTTGTAGCGGGCTACTCGCTGACGAGTCATGCTCACATTGAAGCTCTTCACGTTCGCGACGAACCCAATTGGCAAGTCTTCGCCCTCGGCAAGGCGAGAGTGACCGACAGCAATCACAGTGCAGTAGAAAGAGATGGATCTCTCTTTGCCCTGAATCGTACCAGTGGTTTCCAGCATGAGCAGCACATCCTTGACTTGCTGCACGATGTGCGGAGGCTTACCCTCCGACCGCTTGTACAGGTGTCGCCTAATCTGTGAGACCTGATCGATGAAGTTGGAGCTGACACAGATGTCGGATCCTTGGACGCGAGCGCACTGCTTTTCAGCAGTGTTATTTGGTGGCACGTACTCGAGAAGTTCGAGTATCCAGTATGCCATGAGATCGGCCTCGCCGACGTTGTAGCGACTAGTGCTACCCTTGTCCTGTTTGGATGCAATGTCGATACCAGTTACATCAAAGCAGATCTGCTCGTAAGAGCCTCTGAACCCATCAGGAAGGCGCTCTGCCCAGAATGCCCTAAGTGTGTTGCGAAGGGGCTCGTTCCACTGCTTGGCCAAGGGAGAAGCGTGAACCTGCCCACCGTAGCAGTGATCTGATGACCACTTGATCAGCGGTCCACTCATGCGGTGGCAAGTCTGGAGAGTGAAGGCGCCGGTGGGAGCTGGATTGTCGGGCGTCTTGGTGAGAACCTTTACGAGCTGCTCAAAGACATTGCGGACCAGGATGTTGTAGCCAGTGTTCGCATTCGCGCCACTGACGACACCACCTCCTTGCATATGGTCGCCGGACCAAGTGATGTGGTTGTATCGGCCATGAAATGCTGCTAAGAAAACAGCGATGCCTGCACGGGTCTCACGTGCAGCTTCGTCGACAATGATCTCGTCCCATCTGCCGCTCTCGAGCATCATGTCATGAGCGGAAGAGGAGAGAGTGCAGAAGACAAACCTCACACGCCGGAGGAACTCGTAGGCAAGCGTTTCCTCTCGGTTGAGCTGATCTTTGCGGGCTTTCTTTGCCTCTTCCTTTCCAATGTATGGAAGATTCTCCTCTACTTCGACGTATTTCTTGGACATCTGGTAGAGATTCACTTGATCCTTGGTTTCGATGTTCAACGACGGATCCGTTGCCCACTTTCTGATCTTGAGACCAAGCTTATAACCCATTGTTTGTTGGTAGCGTGGGTGGTTACGTCGATCCTCAGCATCACGAAGATACTCGGCGTACAGGTTGTTGACTCGCTCAAGCTCCTGATCTTCAGTGGTCTGCCTCTTGCGCAGGTTTCCGGCTTTGCCGACTCTGCAATGAGCACCGGTGAACAGAACCCAATCATCATCCGCAATGCCGTTGCTGCCGAGCCGGGCATTATGCTCAACAAACTTATCAACCAGAGTGTGGACAGATGCGTTGGTTGGTCCCATGCATAAGACACGATACATAAGGCTCGCCATGGCAAATGCAATTCGCGTAAGGGTCAACGTCTTCCCAGTGCCGGGTGGACCAACAATTACCGTCATGCCAGTTTCCGACTCGAATGTGTCAAGACATGGACGGAGTTGCGACTTGTCTGGCGGGAAGGGGAAACCAAGGGTAAGTGCTTGCTCGAAAGCAGCCCGACGAGTAGGCAGTGGTGTGGTATCCATGACATCTGCTTCCTTGGGCTCTTGGTAATCGAAGAGCAGCGATTTCACATCCGGTCCTTGGCCTGCGTACGAAACGCGTTGAAGCGTAGACACAGCATTCATTTGCCTCTGAAACGGGAGTTCATCGATGATGTATTCGATCAATGTCGCAAAATCGCCCCTCCCATTGGCGCATGCCAGATTCGGGCCCTGAACGTCGCAGACACACGTGAAGACGTCATTGGCATCATCTTCCGTGTAGATAACCATACCAGTCAACGTAGCCGTGGTTTCCGGTTGAGGCGGGTCGTTCAGTTTGCGATCGACTTTGATTTGGATCCGCACACCCGGGCTAGGGAGCCGGACGTCAACATTACTCAGCTTTTCACTGCCAAGGTAAATAGTGACAAGGTAGGTCTTCCCAACCATGTGGGTATAACTTCCTCGAAAGAATTGGCCGCCGCTGCTGTGTACGAGAGCGTTGATAGCGTGGTGCTGGTAAGCTCGTTCTTCCTCGATAGCCAGCTTCAAGAGGAAAGCAGCAATGTTGGCATCCGGAAACTGGGTAGGGAACTCGAGGGGCGCCCAAGCGTGCGGCTTGATATCGGAGTAGCTAATCTCTCCGAGACTGTTCGTGGTCTCCGTCACAGACCATTCCTTCACCAGAAAACGAGGCACGATAAAGTCCACCTTTGGCATGGCAGGCTTTTCGATAGCTTTGTCCGCATCCACATCGTTCATGGCATCTGGGTCTGAGGTTCCAAGGGCAATTTCAGTCTGGCGTCGGTAGAACCAGAACGTTCCATAGCACTTGGTGATTGCAACGAGGCGGGAGAAGTAGCTGCTGAACTTTTCAATCCATGCTTTCTTCATGCCAGCAGTTGCCTTGACAGAAAAGCACATGCTGAACACCGCCGTCTCATCGAATCGTGTGACGAGTTGATCTCGTACGGAATTGGTCGGCTTTGCGCGGATCGAGGCGAGTGCCGTCTTCGAGATGCCCTGCCACTGACGGTCTTTTGATGGCTGGCGTAAAACCACCGAGACCATCAGCACGCAATGTTTGGTCATCTTTTCCATCTCGAGAACAACATTCCAAGATCCATTAAGTCCTTTGGTAAGGTCCTTGCCCATGCCTGAGATGTACTCCCTTGAATAAGGCCTGACATAGAACTCCACAGGAGAGTCGGACGAGAAGTGTTCGAAGTTCCACTCGATCTCATCTGCGAATATCCGTGTGGAGATCACGCTCTCAGTCGATGGATCGAACGTACTGATCTCGATGTGCGGAGCTTGTGTGTCGAGATGAAATTTTGCCTTGACGCACTCGTCACGCGGAGGTTCGATCTTGGGGGGCTCTTTGTCGTCTTCGATGGCCTGGGCTTGTTCAGTGGAAAGTTCAAGATGCGCGCCGATGAGATCTTCTGGAGCGTTGTCCGCAAACCAAATAGCCGTTCGAAGTTTCTGGCCCCCATCAAGGCCTTGTGGGAGTTTCGACTTGTTCACGTCTCGACCACGAAGATCGAAGATACCTGCAGTCGACACTTGCAGCCTTGGGTCTTTCTCCAGGTCACCAACAGCGAGCTTGTCGGTATACTGCTCAGGATGCATGTTGAGGATCTCGTGATTCAACTCTCGTGGAAGCGTTTTGCCGTATGCATAGACCTTGGTCACGCTCTGGTCAGCGTCCATGCAGACGTCCTCATTCTGGCTCTCCGCCGGCTGTTGGGCAGGCACTGTGTCAGCGACAGTGCTCTGATCACTCTGGCCCTGGGAGGGCGCCGGGGGAGGGTTTCCTGCTGCAGAAGGGCCCGCAGAGGACGAAGGGTTAGCAATGTTAGACATAGCTAAAAAAAAAAAGAAGTGAAGCGGGACAGGCCCAACTACACAACAACGACGCCTAAACGAAGTTCGATAGTGCCACTAGGACACTAAAGAACCAAGAATAGGGATCGTGGGTGCCGCAGCAAATGAATGCGCTGGCGTGCCGGCAGCAAGTGAATGCGCTGGCAGAGTTGGAAGCAAGCTTCCAGAGGAGAGGTACCTGCCTCCTAACAGAGCTACTTAAACGGGTAGCACCTAGACACACACACGCGCAGAGACTCGAGCGGTTGAAAAGCGCGTGAGCGCGGCCGAGGTTGCAGTGTGTGGTGGAGAGCTAGTATTGTGGGCGAGGCGGCCATAAACATGAGCGCAGGCGCTCGGGCCGCGCTGACTAACTGGCGGCGGCGGCGACGGCGATGACAAGATGGCTACCGGTGAATGTGAGGATGAACTCCATCGTATGCATGAATGCGCAATGCCTGGCGCGTGCAGGCACTCGGATCTCGTTATTGCGACATGCATAGTCTTCCTCTTCACTCGTTCCCCAGTGGCATCAATGTGCCTACACTATCCCCCGTGTTCAGGCAAGATGAAAGCTGTTGTACACTTCGACTCCGAGCGATGCACTCTTGAATGTCTGCACACCAGCTTTTCAGCTGTCTTGTTAGCCATCTCGAGTCTTGTGAGTATTCGACCTGGACACGCCGCTGAACAGACGAGCAACAAAGGGAAAAGGTTTAGGAAATCTGCTGCATGTCATGTATGACAGCATGAACGTTGTCCTTGCCGAGCTCCGGTCGATTTATGCTGACAAGCGTTTACTTATTCCATACTGACCGCGCGATCAATGCAGCAAGGCTCCAAGCGAAGGAACAGATCTTACCTCTGAGGCGACCATGCAGCAACACATACAACCCTATAGTTGAGATCGAACTCAATTTCGCCGTTCTCGTCATTGAAAAAGAGTTCTACACTCAAGGATTTTGTTTCAACTTGGATGGGAGTTCTACACTCGGTCGTCTCGGGCCGGCTCGGCTTGCTGAACAGGAGTTTTACACTCAAAAGATCTCGAAGAGTTCTACACTCAAAAGGGTCTTAAAGAGTTCTACACTCAGAAGGTTCTCAACTCGGCTCGGCTTGCTGGATGGGAGTTCTACACTCAGAAGGGACTCGAAGAGTTCTACACTCGGTCGTCTCGACTCGGCTCGGCTTGCTAGACGGGAGTTCTACACTCGGTCGTCGTCTCGACTCGGCTCAGCTTGCTGGACGGGAGTTCTACACTCAGAAGGGACTCGAAGAGTTCTACACTCGGTCGTCTCGACTCGGCTCGGCTTGCTGGACGGGAGTTCTACACTCAGAAGGGACTCAAAGAGTTCTACAATCAGTCGTCTCGACTCGGCTCGGCTGGATGGGAGTTCTACACTCAGAAGGGTTTTGAAGAAGAGTTCTACACTTATAAGGGTCTCGGAGAGTTCTACACTCGGTCGTCTCGACTCGGCTCAGCTTGCTGGAGGGAGTTCTACACTCAGAAGGGTTTTGAAGAAGAGTTCTACACTCAGAGGGGTCTCGGAGAGTTCTACACTCGGTCGTCTCGACTCGGCTCGGCTTGCTGGACAGGAGTTCTGCACTCAATCGTCTCGACTGGGTTTGCTGGGCATGAGTTCTGCACTCGGCTTGCTGGACAGGAGTTCTGCACTCAATCGTCTCGACTGGGTTTGCTGGGCATGAGTTCTGCACTCGGTTTGCTGGGCATGAGTTCTGCACTCGGCTTGCTGGACAGGAGTTCCGCACTCAGTTTGCTGGACAGGAGTTCTACACGCCCTTTGCTCGCTTAGAAAGTATTGTTATTGATTACAGGAGTTGTTTGTCCGTTCAGGTTAACAGGATCGTTCCTTCTTTAATTCTTAGAGTGACGTCTGACAGGAGATGGGATGAGATGGTCTGTGCAGAGCGCACAGACGTCGTGCTTGCAGCCACACCAGCCACACCAGCCACGCGCGCTAGCTACGACGCGTCGCGAACACCACGCGCACGAGCTGTACAGCCGTGCCCCCCATCGCCATTATGGGCAAGCTGGTGCGCCTCGAGATCTACAGTAGCCCGCCCGCCGCGCATTGGCACGCCCCCGCTGACCAACGCAGACTTCAAGTCCTACCGTGGGCGCCACACGCTGCTCTTCGGCGACTCGTACTTCACCTCCATTATCGGCCCCAATGGCTCCGGCAAGTCGAACAGCATGGACGCCATTTCCTTTGTGCTGGGCGTCCGCTCGTCCCAGCTGCGCTCCGACAAGCTGCAGGACATGGTCTACCGCGGTCGCATCATTCGCGAGGCCCGCATCAACGCCGACGGCACTGCCACCGAGGGCGACGCCGCGTCCAACGGCGCCACGCAGGAGAACGGCGACACCCAGTCCAGCACCCAGACCGAGAACCCCCAGAACGCCTGGGTCAAGGCCGTCTACGAGGACGACGCCGAGCAGGAGCACGAGTGGCAGCGCACCATCACCGCTGCCGGCGCGAGCGAGTACCGCATCAACCGCCGCCAGGTCACCGCCAAGGAGTACAACGAGGCCCTCGAGGAGCACAGCATTCTGGTCAAGGCCCGCAACTTCCTCGTCTTCCAGGGCGACGTGGAGAAGATCGCGACCATGGCCTCCGACAAGCTCACCGAGCAGGTCGAGCGCATTTCGGGCTCGCTCGAGCAAAAGGCCGACTACGATAGGCTTAAGGCCGAGTCTGAAGCTGCCACCGAGGACAACGCGAAGCACCTGCACGAGCGCCGTGGTATCAACGGCGAGCTGAAGACATACCAGGAGCAAAAGGCCGAAGCCGACGAGTACGAGCGCAAGCTTGCCGAGCGCGACGAGGCCGTCGTCACCAAGACCTTGTGGAAGCTGTTCCTGTACCGGCAGACCATGGAGCAGGCGCGCGACAAAATCGCCTCGCACCAGGAGGAGCTGAAGGAGCACAAGCGCAGCGTCGAAAAGTACCACACCAAGCACGAGCAGGAAAGGCAGGCCGAAGCCAAGGTCAAGCGCGACGTGAGCAAGACAGACCGCAGCATCAAGGACAAGGAGAAGCAGATCGAGGACACCACCAACGAGCTTGCTCCCATTGAGATGAAGATTCGCCTGCTCAACGACCAGCGCCAGAAGAACGACTCGGTGCTTGCAGACCTTCGAAGGAAGCGTGACACTGGCGCACAGCAGGTCCAGAAGGTCCAGAAGGACTTGGATCTGGTCCAGAGAGCCGAGCAGAAGTGGGAGGACGACTTCAGAGCCGCCTCTCAGCGACAGGGCCGGGAGCTATCGCAGCAGGATCTGCAGGAATACAACCAGCTGCGCGGCGAGGTCGTGAAGCGCACTCACGCAGACCAGATTCAGATTGACCGCCTGAAGCGCGAGGTCGACACAGACCGCGATCACGTGCGGAACCTGCAGCAAAGCGTTGATACCCACGAGAAGGCCGCCGAGAGGCTGAGTGCAGAGGTTGGCCGACTGGAAGAGCGCCAGAAAGAGCAGCGTTCGCAGCTCAAAGAACTCGAGTCGGCACGGAACTCGAAGCAAAAGGAGCTCGATAAACTGCGTTCTGATCGCCGACAGCTGGAATTGACCTACAGAGAGAAGAACCAGATGCTGCAGGAGTCTGCAACACAGCTCAGCATAATCGAGGGTAGCCGACGTGAATCGCGAAAGCAGCAAGAAGCGCGCAAAGCGATTGAGCGACTTCGCGTGAGACTAGGACCTGAGAAGGTGCACGGCCGGTACCGGGATCTGTTCACTGCAAAGCAGGCCAAGTATCGCAAGGCTATGGGTCGAGTATTCGGACCCCAGATGGAGACTGTGATCGTTGATACCGAAGCCACTGCCAAGGAGTGCATTGCCTACCTGAAGCAGGAACGCATCGGCATCATGTCGTTTGACCCGCTCGACTCGATCCAGATCAAGGCTGTCGACTCGCAGCTGAAGGGTATGCACAAGGGCATGCGTCTCGCCATAGACTGCATCAACTACGAGCCCAAGCACGAGCGAGCCATGACTGCTGCATGTGGCAACACCATGGTTTGTGATACCGAAAAGATTGCCAAGGAACTGAGATACGAGCGGCGCGTGCAAGCCAAAGCAGTCACCCTAGACGGACGTGTCATCAGCAAGGGTGGTACCCAGACTGGTGGTGAGCTTGATCGTGATGATGACGGAGGCGAACAGTCTTGGGACGAGAAATCCTACCAGACACTGCGCGACCGTGTCGACTCGCTGCAGAAAGAGCTTGCCAACCTCCCGAAGCTCGAAAGCTCGCGACAACAGGAGCAGGCGATCGAGGCTGAATTGTTAGACCTCACTGATCAAGTCAGGCGTGCACAAGACGAGACCAAAGCTCTCACCCGCAACATCGACAGCCTGAAGAAGGAGCTCACACATCACAAGAGCGAACTGAGGGGTGTACGGCCAAATTTTGAGCAGCAGACACAACGACTGCGCAACAGGGAGGCAGAGCTGCAAGGCTTCCAAGACTCGGTGAATCAAGTCTCCGACAGCGTTTTCGCAGCTTTCTGCCAGAGGCTTGGCTACGCATCGATACGCGACTACGAAGACCAGCAGGGCACAGTGCAGCAAGAGGCTGCGGAGAAGCGTCTCGAATTCACGCGACAACGCAGCAAGCTCTCGTTTTTGCTGAAGCAACTTGAGTCCTCGCTCCAAGGTATCGAGGATCGCCTTTCGGGAGCCGAAGCCGCGATCAAGCGTGTCGACGTAGATCTTGCCGAGCAGCAAGAAAAACAGGAAGAGCTGCAGAACTCGAGAGACGTGCTTCAGGCTGAGCTGGAGGAACTGCAAGAGAAGTATGAGGCTCTGGAAGAGAAGCTGACAGAACGTGCTCTTGCAGTCAGAGAAGCTCGTCGTGCGCTCGACCATCGTAACGAGAAGGTCAAGCATGTGCTGAGGGCTGTGGATAGCGAAGAGGCCAAGATCAAGACGAGTGCGACGAGCCGATACAACACGCTAAAGGAGTGCAGAGTCAACGAGATCAAGATTCCGCTGAAGCCAGACTCGAAGACACTCACCTCGCTGCCCATGACGGACTTGCCGCGTCCAGACGCTGACGCCATGGATGTAGACGAGGATGTCGACAACACACAAATCCAACAACCAGAAATCGACGACTACGGCATCGACGTCGACTTCGATGAGCTCGATGAGGACCTCCAAACCGAGCTCCTGTCGCTTCTCGCCACCGACACCGAGTCCACCGCCCCCTCCACCCTCCACACCTCCCTCGCCACCATTGAATCGCGTCTCGCCGACACCATCACGCGCCTTGACACCGATATCAGCAAAGCAACCCCCAACATGCGCGCAGGCGAGCGCCTCGCCTCAACCACCGCCAGGCTCGCCGCCATCGATGCCTCCTTTGCGCAGACCCGCACGCGCGCCGCTGCCGCCAAACGCGCCTTCGATGCCACAAAACAGCGCCGGCACACACTTTTCATGAAGGCTTTTACACACATCTCTTCCACCATCGGCGCCACCTACAAGGCCCTGACTAAGTCGCCACAGTTTCCTCTCGGCGGCACCGCGTATCTTGACATGGAGGACAGTTCTGAGCCGTACCTGGCTGGACTGAAGTACCACGCGATGCCGCCGCTCAAGCGGTTCCGCGACATGGAGCACCTGTCTGGTGGCGAGAAGACAATCGCGGCGCTCGCGCTGCTGTTTGCTATTCATAGTTACCAACCGAGTCCGTTCTTCGTGCTGGACGAGGTGGATGCGGCGCTGGATAACGTGAATGTCGCGCGCGTGGCGGCATATGTCAGGGAGCACGCGGGGCCTGGGATGCAGTTTGTGGTCATTTCGCTCAAGGCGGGCTTCTTCCAGGAGAGCGAGGCGTTGGTGGGGGTCTTGAGGGATCAGAGCGCGATGAGTAGTCGCTATTTGAGTCTAGATGTAAGTTGTTCGCCGGGTTGCGGGGGTGCTGAGGGTGGCGCTAATGAACGTGTAGTTACGAAAGTATGCTGCGTAAAGGATGGCAGGGACAGATGGGGAAGGAAGAGTGGATGCGGGTGGTCGATAGCAGGGACGGCGTTGCGGCGTGTTGAGACACTGCTGCTAGGGCGCGAGATATGCGTGTATGATACGATGCACTCGAATCAATTTCCCAAAAAGCAAAATGCGATTTTGCTTCTGCTCAAAGGACATGTTATACACGCTGATGCGATATGGTACAGGAAGGTATCACGACACAAGAAACACATCAACTCACAACCCGACTGCGCTGATACTTTTCCTCCTCTTCCTCCAGCTCGCCTGCCTCGTAGTACAGCTCGTCCTCGTCAATGTCCTCATAGCCTACAACGCTCCTGTATAGGCGCTCGCCTAGCCCCTTCTTCTGCGCCATGGCGAGCACCATGACGATGGGGAGGTGCCACACACTGGCCCAGAACAGACTGCGGGCGGTCCCTTTGTGGCCCTGGTGCTTCCAGAAGGCCCAGGCCTTCCAGGCCATCCAGCCGTTGACGACGCTACTGGTGGCGATGTAGCTCATGTCGGTCACGCCGACAAGGCTGAGCCCGATGCACACGGGGAACATGAGCAGGGCATAGCGCAGGGCGACGCGGCCGTTGCGGGCCGGATGGACCCAGGCCAGCATGCGGTAGCCGGCGTTCTTGTACTCCTCGCGGATGCTCCACGACAGGGCATTGAAGTGCGGGAACTGCCAGGCGAACAGCAGCGCGGCACATAGCCAGCCGCCGGCGCTGCCCTCGCCGAACAGCAGCTCCTGCCAGGTGCCGTCGTGGGCATACTGGCTCGCGGCGGCGGTCCAGCCCATCAGCGGCGGCAGGCCGCCGACGACGGCACCGATCCAGGTATTGATGACGCTGAGGCGCTTCAGCGGGGTGTAGACGGCGGCGTAGAGCACAATGTTGGCGGCGCCGAGGCCGGCAGTGGTGGGGTTGACGCCGAAGTAGAGGCCCGCGGAGCCGAGCAGGCCGCAGGCGACGGCAAAGACGGCGGCGGCGCGCGGGGTGACGAGCTTGCGCACGAGCGGGCGGTTGCGGGTGCGGCTCATCTGGGCGTCGTACTTGGGCTCCATGAGCATGTTGAAGGCATTGGCGCTGGCGGAGCAGAGCGCGGTGCCCGTGGTCAGGAAGAGCAGCGTGAGCGCCGACAGGCTCGGCGTGGCGGTTGCGGCGGTGCTGAGCAGCTGCGGCACGGGATACAGGCTGTAGGTGGCGGTGGCGGTCAGGACGACGAGGAAGGAGAGGCGCGGCTTCGAGAGCGAGAGGTACGTGAAGAAGAGGCGCTTGAGCGACGTCTGCGCCGTGGCCAGGTCGGCGAGGCGCGCCGACGCATCCAGCGGGATGGGGTATGCTTCTGCGGCGGGCGCGGCGGGCGCGGCGGCGGCGTCTCTCGCGCGCTTCCGCTGGCGGTGGGGGAGCACGTCGTCGGGGGCCGTGGATGTCGTCGCGGCCGGGGCTGGCGTCTTGCCCGCGGCAATGGCGCTCTGCACGTCGCGCCGCGGCTGCCAGAACGTCTCCTTCAGCAGCGCGTTCTTGCCAAAGAAGTCCCTGCTGAACGCGTTGCGCTTCCGGCCCACGGCCACCGCGCTGGATCGATGGGGGGGCACCGTCGAGAAGGCCTGGCGCAGCGGCCCCGGCGGCCGGCGCAGCGTCCGCCAGCACTGCAGACAGACGGAGGTTGCATCGCGGCCGGCGATTGAGCGTGACAGCCCCGGTCGGAGGCTCATGGCGGCATGTGGAGAGATGCGCAGCGGCGAGGTCATGCCGTACTTTTCCATGCTCCACGCCAAGCCCGGACCGCCGAGGACCACGCATCCAGTGAGCACTGGTCCGTATCAAACACCACCCAGCGAATCAGAACCTGAACAACTATGCTTGTAATTCTAGTAGACCGCATGGGTTATTATACATCTAGGCAGGCTGGGAAAGCGGCCTCCTCTGACCTCCCAAAGCCTGAGATCAATGCAGGCAACCGCCCGGCGCTGAGAAGGATACCGGCACCTCGTCTACTGCCACACTACTCGCTATCATTGGGGTTCGTGTCCGACTCGTACTCAAAGTCCCCGGGGACCGATGCTTCATCGTCGCCCTCTTCCACCAGGTTGTCTGTTGCCGACTCCGGCGAGTCGGCCTCTGCAACCCCTTCAGGCGCCTGTTCACCCGACCCTGTTGCTCCAGGAGCTGGTGCTGGTGCCGCCTTCTTGACCTTCAGCTCGAGCAGCTCTTTGGGCTCTGACGGCGTTGTGTCTGTGAGAAGGATCACTCCCAAGGTGGGCTGCACATGAGTTAGTAGCTGACGCATGGCGTACAATACTGGAAACTGACCTTCTTGACTGGGATGAAGCGCTCTCCAGGGAATGAGATGTGCTTCACCTGCCCCGGCAGAACACGCGACATGTTCTCTAGCTCATATCCAACCTTCTCCTTCTCCGCCTTCTTCTTTGGCGAGTCCGCTGCCACACCCTCCGCCTTCTCGTCATCCTTCTTCTCCTCATCCACTTCCATCTTGTCGTCATCGGCGGGCTTGGGCGTGGTAGGCGTCTGGTCGACGTCCATGCTTTCCCGACGGCGCTGGCGCTCCTTGACCATCCTTCGGCGCTTGTCTTGCGCTGTTGTTGACAGGACAGCAGTCTTGATCTTTTCAGGCGCCTCCTCAGTCTTGACCTCAGTCTCCGGCGGGTATTCGAACATGCTTGGCCGGGTGTTGCTGTGGAACTTGAATGACGGAATCTGCAGGTCCTGGTCCACGCCAATGATCGCGGTCGGTGTGAAGCTGAGCGACAGAAAGTGTGTCAACGGGAACCAGTACCAGTACTGTGTGAAGACGGCCATACCGACAATGGCAGCCATATTAAGGTTACCAGTGGGTGTCTGCAGACCGATTGTGCAGTTGCGGCCTCCAGCATCGATGATGCCGAGGGCAAGCGCACAACCCATCTTGGCCATGGCGTCCTCGTGACGGTCACCGATGATCTTGGTAAGCTGCTTCCTGATGGATACAACCTTGGGGTTCATGGCCTCGTTCTGCTGTACCATGATCATGGCAAGCGAGATCAAAGCACCCTGTCGGACAAAGTCAGTGGAATCCTTCATCATAGGCTCCAACAAGTCGACTGCCTCAGGAAGGCCGGTACCAGCACACGCGATACCCAGAGCCATTGTGGCTCCGTATCGGACGTGGGGGTTGTACGACTCGGAGAGGAGCTCAACCATGCGAGGAACGCTGCCTGGCTTTCTGAACAAGACAAAGCCCAAGCTCATGACCGCCACACGGCGGACATCATCGCTGACATCGCTGACAGCCACGTGGAGTAACCTGCGGACGGCCTTGTTGCTACCTGTGCCACAGTACGCCAGAGCGATGGTCATGATACCTCCGTAGCGCAGGGTCGGGTCTGGATCGTCAAGCAGGCCGTTGATGAGCTCGTCGGCGGCCTCTTGACGAGCGTACATGATGAGCGCCATGCCCATTGCGAGACCACGGACAATCTTCTCGTGCTGTGTGTCGTGTGCGTACTGGATCATGTCCTCGAGAGCCTTGATGCTGCCAGTGCCAAGCATGACAAGACCCATCGAAAGACCCACAGCCTCACCATTGATGGCAGAGTCTGTGTACAGAACGCTCTTGAAGGCATCGAAGATCTCCTCAGATCCTGTTGCCATACCAGCGACACCAACACCGAGAGCGCCACCATGCTGAATGACCTCCTCGGTGGTGTTCTGAAACTGTTTGACAAGATAGTCCAAAACGTTGCTGCCATGGTTGGCGTAAATTAGGCCAAGAGCGTACAAAGAACCACCCTGCTCGTAATGAGAGCCGGAGGAAACGCTGTCCTTTGGCAGGTACGGGTCCAGCAGTTTTTGCCCTTGTGTGATATTGCCGCGGTGGATGACACCAAGAGCTGCAGTCGCCGAGAACTTGGACCAGTTCACCGCCTTGCCTAGCCAGTCCAGGTTTTCGCGGAAGAATGTGTCGTTTGTTGTACCGGCGTTCATGAACGCGTTCGCAAATGTCACGCTGCTGTGGAAGATGGAGCTTCGTGCCTCAAGACTATCGCGGATCTTGTTCAAGACAGACTTGTCTGTGTGGTTGTTCCTGTACAAGAACTCGAGGTTCAGCTCGATGCTCTTGGTTCCGCGCAAGATGTGGCGGACGGAGTTGAATGCCTTGTTCTCTGCGCTGCCAGACTTGGCAGTGTCCGCAACGTTGCTGGTATCCGCACCTGCGAGCAGGGAATCAGACTCCTTTGCCTCAGGTGCATCGCCGCTCGCGAGCTTTGACTCGTCGTCCTCCTCGTCCGACTCGGGCAGATCCGCCATGACCTTTGCAAGGAACTCTTGAGTGCCGTTCTCGTACAGGTCGAAGGAAATTTGGTAAGCAGTTGCAAGAGACTTGTCGTCGCCTTGCTCCACCAACTGTCGGATAAGCTTCGAAGCTAGCGAGTGCTGGTCGAGATAGGTGACGCACTTGGCGATGGAGAAGTAGTCGGGGTTGGGGATCTCGTTGTCGTTGAGTAGGTCGAGAATGAGACGGAGAATCTATGACAAGTTAGCTGAGTGCCGCAATCATGTCGTGATGGAACTTGAACATACCTCGTTCCTCAGTCCACGCTCCTGCACGACGTTCATGCAGATGTCGAGAACGTAGTCCATGAGCTCCTCGCTCTGAGTCGGGGCGTCTGCCGCAGGCTTCTTGCCTGCTGTCTTTTTCTCGTCCTGACTTGCGCGGAGGATCGACTGACGCAGAACATCCAGATTCCGTGCCTCGATCGCAATGCCCACAACCTGCTTGTAGTTGGCAGTCTCGTAACAGCTCTCGAATATGCGTCGTATCGTCGTCTGCAGGTTCTTCTGGACGTTCCTCTGCAGGATCATGGGCGAGGGGTGCGAGCCAGCGACGCCGGCATTGCCACCGCCTGGGGTTGTGGGGTCGAACGCGTTCGAGTCCTCGCGGGAAAGCAGCGACTTGGAGGGCAGGGCGGACTGCGAGAAGGGTGTGATTGGCGACGTCAGGCTGGCCGCGGCGCTGGCAGCACCTGTCGAGGCTCCGAACGATGTGCTGAGCTGGGGCGGGGCCTGGTTTGCCTTGCTGACCGGGATCGGGGGGTTGTGCAGGGCGGACATGGCGATGTATGTGTCGATGCATTTTGCTGTGCGTGCGAGTTAGCCCGTTGGTCGTCTGTGGCGCACCGAGTGCGCTGTGCGGGTGCGAGCTGCAGGCGGTCGCGCTGAGCGCGGTCCCGAGCTGTTGAGCTGCTTACCCAGTATTGTCTCTTCGAACTCGCCGGCCTTGTGGATGTCAAGGAGCTTGCCGGCACCCAGCGCAAAGACCATGCTCTCGTTGTACTCCTGCAGCTGGTAGTAGACCTTTGCAGCAACCAGCGCGGCGAGCTCGCGTTCCGGGAACGACTCGTCTTCGTAGAGCGCCTCACTGTGACGCACATGTTAGCAGCCGCTCGTGCAGGAGATGCCGGGGGCAGCAGGGGGGGATGGGGACGCGTACATCTGGCTGACCGAGCCCGCGACCTCGGGCCACAGCAGGTCGATCTGGTCATTCAACTGGTGCAGGGCGAACGACCGCAGAGCTGGGTCTGGCTCCGACAGGAACCCGACAACGCCGGCAGCTGAAGTGAGGCCGACCATGGTGACAGACGCAGACGGATGGCGGTCGTGATGCAGCGGCTGGGATCGTGCCCGCGGTGGTGGTGCGGTGGTGGCTGCGGAACCAAGTGGAAGGCGATGGAGCTGGTGGCGGCGTCTGCGAGCCTGCGGCGATGGACAGCGACGGGGCGGGGTGCGGTGCGGCGCGGACGGGGTCGTGTGCGGCGCAGAGAAGGAAGGACAGCAAAGGGAAGTGGCGTGGGTGATGGGTTGGCGTGAGCCGTCGCCGCGTTGTATGCACCGTCGACGGATGCGCGAAGCTCGGACAGAGGCAAACGAGGCGCCGATGACCTAATCCCCTTCTCACATGCACCTTGCACATTGCACGCGATAAGCCACGGCTGTCCAGCAAAGTGACACAGGCCCTTGTCGCATGTACGACGCCTCTGTGACTTCGCCGTCTGCATGTCTGTATCCATTGTGGCCTCGTCGTCGCCTCTGCAGCTCTGCAGCTGTGCAGCACTTGGCTTGGCACTCGTTATGTACTGCCACTCCAGGGCTACAGACATAGCTGCTGGCCAGCTGAGCTCCACGTTTCACGTTTCACGTTCCACAGCACAAAGCAGACGGGAGGCGAGCACAGCTGAGGTGTAGACTGCGGCTGAATGCTGCAATCAAAATGGGTATCATGTTCAACGCGTCGACTCCGCCCTTTCGCTATAGTAGTACATCATGTCCGTCGCTGTCATGTCGGGCCCTGCGGAGTAATCTCTCGCGACAGCACGCGGAGATTGTTGAGCATGCCGTTGATCAGAGACTCAAAGCCGCTCCCCTCCCTCCTGCGCACCTTATCGGCTTCACTCATCAGCACCTGCGAGTCGAGTTCCAGCTCGAGCTCGTGGTTCTTGGCCGGCCCTTGCACAACCTGTGTCAGATCGATCTGATATGCACCAAGCCACGAGTATGACATGCGGTCCTTCTGGCGCTGCATGTCCCGCAGCGTCTTTCCTTTCTCGATACTTGGTTCCAGTTCCTCGACAGCTCCGGGGTAGTTGATTTCGAGATTGATGCCAATACGGTAGTCCCACTCGGTCTGGGGGGAGCTGATTTCGAGGTTGGCAATGCGGAGCTTGATCATCTTGCGGATGACATGGCCCGTCTTTGCATCGACCGACACGCGGACCCTCTCCGCCTTGCCTGATTGCGCAATCATTACTCGCACCGTGGGAGGCAGTTTGTCGAACCCTGTCTGTCCCAGATCGTAGAACTGATCAATCTCTTTGGTGTGGTGGTACTTGACCTCCGGGCGCTGATTTCCAGAGGCAGGCACCGAGCTCTGAACCTGCCCATTCAGATACTTGTTCATGCGCTTGTGCTGCTCCATTGTCATGGTGCTCTCAAACTTGATGTCCAGGACGTCCGTCTTGCGGACCACGCATTCCGTGTCGTGAACGCCGCGCAGGCGTTCCCCAGCAGACCCGCGGTGCTTGTCGATTATCTGGCCCCAGCGCGCCTCCACTTCGAGCTGTGTATGTGGGGACTCCTGAATCGCCTTGCGCACGAGATCGTTGTTGACGGCCGTGGTCCAGATGAAGTCGCACACCTTGCGCGTGACGTCGTCGTAGACCTGCGCGTCGTCCGAGACAGGCCTCTCGTACCCGCTGAGCTCGTGAGCACTGTTCGCTGCGGCAGCGGCGCCTGCGGGCGGTGGCCCGGGGCGATGCGCGGGAGCCTGGCGTTGCGCCGGAGGCTGTACAGGCGGCGGAGGTGGTCGAGCCTGCTGGCGCTGTTGCTCCTGCAACCGCTGGAGTTCCTCTGAAAGCTCCTCCTTCTCTCGGTACGCCCATATCGGCTTGGGCTCGTGTCGCTTGCGCTTCAGTGCCATGGCTCTCGGCGTGGGCGTAGCCATCTTCGACGATGCGGAGACGGGACTCGGCTGCGTGATGGCGTGTGCAATGGAGCTGGAGCGGCGCGGTAGCACCAGCCCCTCGTCTTGGTTCACGATTGCGGATAAATCCATGGTTGGTGGTGGGAGAGTGTTACGATCCATGGCCGTGTCTGGCTGATTGGAGGCACGACGCTAAGGCCTCTTAGTCACCCACGATTAGGACCCTGGTGTGAATAGTCTGCTTGAGGAGTCGTTCGCTTAGAGGACTTTGGACATGATAGGATCAGGTCGGTTACGGTATTGTAACTGAAGTTTGCTTGCATATACTAGCGCGTGCACCGAGCATCACACCACGCCAAACCGCAATTACTCCGACGAGTCATGAAAGGTATCTCTTGTTCATTGCAGCGTCATCTCTAATCTCATTATGGACACGGCTCTTTACATTAAAGCCGACTGTGTCGTCTCCTCAAGCCGACTGTGTCGTTTGCTCTAAGCCTCGTGCTCTAAGCCTCGTGCTCTAAGCCTCGTGCTCTAAGCCTCCTGGTCCAGACCAAGATCCTCCGTCGCTGGGACGATGCGGAGAGTGTTGGTGTGGCCCATGCCTCCCCTCCAGCCCTGCACACAGATAACGGGGTCGCCCTTGCTCAGAACACCGAGCTTGATGGCGTTCATGATACCCCACGTCAGACGACGGTCGACATCCTCCTGCCATGGGGAGGTCTTGAAGTCAGGCTTCTCCTCGGGGAAGAAGAAGGGGTACACGCCACGGTACAGGTGAGAGTACTGTCTCAATTAGCAAAGTTCATGCGATAGCGGATAGTGAAACTTACCCTGCAGGCTGTGGCGTTGCGGGAAACCATGATGATGGGGCAGACGGGGCGGTACTTGGAGACCAGGCGAGCGGTGGTACCGCTTGTTGTCAGGACGAGGATAGCACCTGCATTCTGCTCGAGGGAGGCGCTGACAGCTGCCATGGCGCAGGTCTCGGTGGTAGGGCAGGGAATAGGAGCAAGCTTCCTCAGCTCGTCAAAAGCGTTGACGTATGGGATGGCGACCTCGGCGAGCAGGCAGGTCTCGTGCATCATGGTAACAGCCTCGACGGGGTAATCGCCCTTGGCGGTCTCTCCAGACAACATGACGCAGTCGGAGCCGTCAAGAACGGCGTTGCCGACATCGCTGACCTCGGCACGAGTAGGACGAGGGTTGTATGTCATGGACTCGAGCATCTGTGTGGCGGTGATGACGGGCTTTCCTGCGATGTTGCACTTGGTAATCATCATCTTCTGGGCAATGAAGACCTGGCTGGGAGGGATCTCGATACCAAGATCACCACGGGCAACCATGACACCGTCAGTCTCCTTAAGAATCTCGTCAAAGTTGTTGACTCCCTGCTGGTTCTCGACCTTGGCAATGATCTGGATGTCCTTGCCCTCCTCGCCGAGGACCTCACGGATGGCGGCGATGTCGCTGCCGCGGCGGATGAACGAGGCAAAGACCATGTCGACGCCGTTCTTGACACCGAACTTGAGATCAGCCTTGTCCTTCTCGGACAGAGGAGGCAGGTCAATGTCAGTCTTGGGCAGGTTGACGCCCTTCTTGGAGGAGATCCTGCCGTTGTTGACGCACTTGCACTTGAGGGTCTGCTCGTCGACAACCTCGAGGACCTCGAACGACAGAACACCGTCGTCGACGTAGATTGTGCGGCCAACCTCGATGACCTTGGTGATGTTCTTGTAGTCGACATACATGTTCTTGTCGTCGGAGGCGGTGGCGTACTGGTCATCGGTGGTGATGTTCAGGATGGTGCCGGCCTTGATGGGGATGTCGGCATCGCCAACAGTGTTACCTGTGCGGATCTCAGGGCCCTTGGTGTCGAGCGCAATGGCAAGCGGGCGGCCGGCCTGTGTGCGCTCGGCCTCGCGCGCGTTGTCGATGACCGACTGGTGGTACTCGTACGAGCCGTGGGAGAAGTTCATGCGGACCACGTTCAGGCCCACCTTGCGCAGGGCGTTGATCTTCTCGGCCGAGTTGGTCTTGGGGCCGATGGTGCCGATGATGGAGGTGCGGCGGTACTGCTTGGCGGGGTGGTACTCGGTGTTGAGCTGGCTGAGCCATTCGATGCGAGTCCTGCCAGCGTTGAGGTGGTCCAAACTGCAGCGTGTTAGCCGGCACCGCTGATAAGGGCGGGACGGGGGACGGGGCCGTCGGGCAGGGCTGGCGGCTCAGGGCTTCTCGTAGAAGACTTCTTGCAGAAGACTACCTTGAATTGCGCCGCAGCCAGGCTCCTCGGGGGCCCGCGTCGTCGTGCACGTACGCGTTCGCCATTGCTGCGGTATGTGGGGGTGGTGGTGCGGAGATGGGGCGGAGAAGAGCTGTGCAGGAAGGGCTGCGGTCTGGAGACTGCAATTGCTCGCGGGCGGCGTGAGAGAGAAGAGGGAGGGAGGATGCAGGCGGGCAGTGTGTTGCTGGAGGAATGCACCACGGCCGGTTTTGATCTCTCTGCAAAAAGCCGTTGGCGCGGGCGTGTTGAGCTTGGAGGGGTACGCTAGTGAATAAAGCTAGAAGTAGAAGGGCTGCGTGGGGCAGGTGTTGAGAGCTCGACGGCCGTGACCGGTGTGGATGACGGGCAGCGTGGGCGAAGACAGACTAGGGCTCTTATAAGCTGCAGAGGGCGTGAACAGCGTGGACAGCTTGAACAGCGTGAATAGAGGGCTGGCGATGCGCCGGGCTGCAGCTTATAAGGTTATAAGGGCAGCTGCCGCCGCCGCGTGCAGCTGGCACTGGCGCCGTGAGACGCTCGCACGTAACGCCCAAGCATGCCGCCCAGATAAGCCCCGTGTTTTTCATTTTCCTGGCCGTAGAAACTTTCTGCCTCGCCCTGGTGCGTGGTGCGCGGCCGGATGCTGAGGAGCTCCACCACCGGCGTCGAGTCTTGGTCGTTTCATGGGGGTCCAAGGCTACGGCGTGGGAACGAGAACCGCCAGAGCACGCAGCGAGGCCCGGCCATTTATATGGACCACGCGCCTGAAGGCTTCGTTCCTACATGACCCGAGCTGCTGCTCCGCATCGCCGTGCCTGATGCTGCTTCCGAGGATGTGCTCGGGCAGACGCGCACATGCGTGCGAGCAGCGCGCCGTGGCCGCGAGCCTGTGTCGCAGCGTTGCAGTGGCCGCACGCTCGCAGCGGGGGCTGTGGCATGGACCGACACATGCAGGTGGGAAGAGCCGACCGTGTCGCGCCGAGGGCACACCTTGAAGCCGTCGCGCCTGCCCGCGACGTTTCAACGGGCTCCACTGCCTGGTGCCACTGGTGCTGCCAGCACAGAGCCGCGCTTCACATGCCTGCACGCTGCGCGAGCCTCTGCCACCAGCCACAGCGCCCGCTCGTGCCGTGCACCACATCAACACCACCCACCACCCTCCGCCTCGCACCCACACGTGAAGACCTCCACCTCTCCCAGTCCGCCCAGTCGCCCTGTCCACCCTGTCCACACACACCCGCCCTCCGCCAACATGGTTGTACGTCGGCCCCACGACTCGCAAGCTCCCCTACTGATACATTCCAGCTCGGCAAGGTTGCGCACTACGCCTTCGACGCCGTACTAGGTTCGTCCAAACATTCAACAAGTCTGTAACTCTTGGCCAACCCTCAACCCTCGCAGTCTCCGCCTTTCTCGCCGGCGTGCGCCGCTCCACTGGCCTCACGTACGTTGCCTCCTCCACGCTGCACACCCTCAACGCCCTTGCCACCCCTCGTGCGCCGACCTCCCCACCGCCGCAGATCCATGCCCAACCCCCGCCGCACGACCACAGCTAACCGGCTGACGCTAGTCCCAGTGTAAAGCCCGACCAGTTCAGCGACACCCCGAGCGTGCAGAAGTGGCTGGACAACTATCTGTGGGTCGGCGAGACTGTCATGGACCAGAGCGTTGCCTTCTTCGCCGCTTCGTCGTACTTTGAGCGCAAGCGATGAGGTCCTCGTGTCGAGGAAAAGAGAGCGCCAAGGAGAGATGGTAGTGCTGCGCAAAGAGACTGTACTGCTGCGTAAAGAGACTGTACTGCTGCGTGGGGACATGACGGATTGGAGCAGCCTTCCTGGCGAGATGGCCGGCGTGTAGAACTGGCGTGAGCTGCCTGGGAAGAAAGGAACCGCCTTATAGGCCAGGGACTCTATGGTGCGGCGTTTGGGTATTGCTATGGTTATAGCTATGATTGTGTACATGCAATAGTGTCAGCTTTACGCAGGCCTTGGTCCCTTTATCATGTGTCTCGCACGCTCGATGCAATGGAATATACTCATATACTATGTATGCTAGGGTATCGCTCGCTATGCTACAACATGCCTATGCTGGAGGTGTTGCAGAAAACCCGCCTACCTCCGCTTGAGTCTGAACCCAGTCTCCTCATCATCACTGTCGTCATCTCTACTTACGACCCTGCTTCGCTTCGCAGCCGGCGGCCCGCTTGCCGCACTGCCAGCTCTCTTTCTGCCCGCAGGCTCAGACGCCTGTGTCTCGACAACGCGCTGCGTCCTGCCACTACTCTTCTGCGTCCGGACCTCGATGACCTCCTCATCATCCGGCCCACTATCTTCCACGTCGATGACTTCACGTGTCGATTGCGTCTGGCGTTGTGACTGCGCCCTACTCTTCCGCCCCCTGAAGCCCGTCTCCGGCTCTGACTCGGACTCGTTCACTGCATCCCTGCGCTGTCTCCTCGCCAGGCCGATGGGGCGCGGCTCGATGACGTCAAGGAAGAATGCTGAGTCGCTGAAGCCTTGCTGCGGAGGTGCTGCTTCGAGCGGGACAATGACTTTGTGTGAAACGAGGCCCTTTTCTGCGCCGCGCCGGCGAAACTTTTTGAAGTTCTTGCGCCCATTCCAGGCCGGATTCCATCTATCGCTCCTTGCTTGGGCGCGAGCTTCAGCTGGTGTGCGCAGATTATCGCCATTGCGTTGCGCGCGGGGCAGGACTTCGATTTCTTCAATCACAGCGAGGTTCTTCATCGCTTCGATATCAATACCTTCTAGTTGCTCCCGCAGACTCTCTTCGTCAGCCTGGCGCCGTTTCTCCTCCTCTTGCATGCGGAGCCGCGTATGCTCGCGGACATTGATGTCTTTGTCTGCCTTCTGTCTGACCCGTTGTAGATTCTCAAGAGCTTCTACACCGCGCTTTCTTGGCTGAGTGACCGGTGTGCTGGTTTCAGGCTCGACGGACGCTGAAGGCGCGCGTGTGGCTGCTCGACGGCGCTTGATCTCTGCTGCAGCAGGAAACAGACTATCCATCTGCTCCTCTTTTTCAACAGTTTCGTGTGGGGGTGACGGCGGTGCGAACCGACCTTGTGTGCGGTTCTGGGTCTGAGTCTGAGTTGTAGGGGTGGTGGCAGTCCCTGACGCCTGTGTCGCCATTCGGGCAGATTGTGGCAGTGATTGTTTGACATCCTCCATCTGGGTGTCTTCAATCTTGCGAACTTTTGGCGGCGGCTCGTAGTCGTCGAAACCGGTAAACCGACTTGTAGTCTTCGGACGATGTATGCGTTTGCGCGGATTCGACTTGAGGGGCTCGTTGGTGGGGAGAGAGGTTTCAGATGCTTCGGGAAGAGCGTTAACTGCTGATGTATACTGAAAAGACTGTCGAGTCGCTGCTTGTGGTGCGCCTGGTGCAACTTCAGGAACGTTGTCTGGCGACTGTTGTAGTGTAGCTCTGTCCTTGGTGATGACGATATCGAGAAACTCATTTTGGAAGATTGAACGCTGATTTAGTGCTCTGTCGACGCCGTTCAAGAAATTTGCAGCCCATTCCTCCGAGCTGTCTGCTGCAATTGGCAGGCGGACCGTAATCACAGGAAGCTTGTCGTTGTTTGCGCGACTACCTTTCTTCTTACCGGCTACGCTTCGGACGTAATCGACATACTGTTGAACAGATGTTTCGCCATGCTTCAGATCGTAGAGCAACGCTTTCCCACCACCACCAGCAATGGGATCTTGCAAGCTACTGTGCTGCTTCTCGTCCAGGAAGACGAATGTGAGATTGGAGAAAACTTCTGATCGCGAGACATCAGGCCTGAGCATCTCCTGTGGCCGCGGAACAGGTTCCGTAGCTGTTGGCGGAGTGTACTCTTCCTCTTTTGGCCACTGGTCGTCGTACGATTCTTCTAGCGGCGAAGGTACATAGCCAAATTCGCTGTCTTGCGTGGAAGTGGCTCGTTCAATTACAGCTTCAAGAAATTCTTCCGTCACGATGTGCTTGCCAGCCACGAGCCCTGAAAGCACGCGAGGCAGGTTGCGCTTCTGGGACACAACGTGGGTCGTCTTCCCAAAGATAAAGTCTGTTGTGGTCTTGAAGTCGAGTGCATGCAGCCTCGCGCTACGGGCCTTTGATTCCTTGCTCTCTTTTGAGGCGTATGTGAAAACGAGCGGCTTCCAGGTGACCTTGAACGGCTCATAGCTCTGGGCCAGTCGAATCTCGTGCTGGGTGCCGTCCAGTATGACTCTTGCGTACTCCATCGACCCGTCATCATTTTTCCTGCTCTTCAAGTTCTGCCGCCCATCGATGACGGTGCCCTGCCTGCAACTGAGATCTGTAATCTCAACCTGCGATCGAGTGTGCAGCTTGGTGCCGACGTCTGGAGCCACGTCAAGGACTTTGATAATAACGTGCTGTCGCGAGACAGCCTTGTTATCGATCTTCCAGGTCTTTCCTTCTCCGCTGGCCTTTGTGCGACCAAAGAGCTGCTGCGTTCCGGGTCGCAGCCAGATACGCTTGCCGCCAAAGAGCGACTCATGCTCCAGGAACCACATGACAGCGGCGAGTGTATGCGACCGTTATCGCATTACGGTCGAGACGAATCGTTCAGGGGATGAAAGTGAGCATTCTCCCGCGCGCGTGCTGCGGCGTTTGCAGGCTGCGATGTGTGAGTGGGGCAGCACGTCGGACCACAGGCAGTCGCCAGCAGTCGCGCTTCTGCACGCGCAGTCACCTGAGCCGCTAGCTCACTACTCTTGTACAGTATGACAGGGGTAAGTAGTCAATGTGTTACAAGACTTCGCAGCAGCTAGCTGTCAACAAAATATAACCTATAGATGTATACAAAGTATTTTAGCTTTAGTGTTAGCACTTTATTGTTTAGTCTAGTGTGCTTTACTATTACTTGTGCAGAGGTGCTGCTAGAAGAAGAATATTGAAGGATCTACATTGATTACTTACCCCTGCTATACTGTAAGCCGCGAGTATCACCCCTGTACTCCACCCAAACTCCATCACTCCAGAGATTTCTGAACAGGTGTGGACAGTCTCGAGTCACCAGATCCAACTTTGTAAACTTCGATCTTGGACAACGTGTCAGAATGCAAATCCTCTAAACCGCACGAGTAGCTAGAGACTGGACTTCGGCAGCGTCTTGTCACCTGAAATAACGTTGAAAGCAGACCAGACATTATACTTCAGCCTGACAGATGGTCAGAGAATGCCGACTACAGATGGGAGTTCAACGAGATCTAACGAGTAATTGATCCTCCTCATCTGATAGTTCACAGCATTGGGTGCAGTACACCAAAAGGCTCAAGCAGCTGTATACCTAGGTAGTACAGGCAGCAATCTGCACATGAAGTGACATAGCCAAATACGCTCACCAAATCACACGGAAACGGAACGCGGCGCTTTCGTCGCTTATGATCGCCAGTTTGCGACACAGCGTACATGGCTGCAGGTCGCCGATCGCCAACATAATTTGCTTCATGGCGTCTCTGTCCATACCCTAACTCTCTCTACGAGCATTTCTGATCATCCCCATTATACTGTAACTGGTAGTTGTGGGCCAACTTTGCACACGCCTCTTATGGGAGTGATAACTAGGTAAGTGTACCGTCTGTGGTTGTATAAGATCTACTATTGCTTCTGGAAAAGCAAACGATTGAGGAAGGAGGGGTAGCTTTGACTGTTCCTGGAGTGTAAACCCTCGAGCGAAAGCAGACTGGTTGATACGCCTGCTGTCACCTACCAGCCCGATATGCGGGCACGTAGCATGCAGTATGAGAATCACCAATATCAGGGGAGTAAAAGCGCCACTCAGTACATACAATTGACTGTCTAGTCTGAATCACAGGTCGGCCGTCAACTTCGAGTATTTATCTATTGTGCTGCCACACTTCCAGATGACATACTAAGGTAAGAGTCCCAGCGAACCAACAACTCTCGCCATGCAACTACTACCGATGATTGCCCACCTTTTGGCACTCTTGTTTTCTCCTTACCGTCTCGTTGCTGCCCATACCCCATCACAGAACCAGCACAGATACACCTTCAATAAATTAAAGCCGCGGCACCGTCCGCGTGGCTCCTTCCGCCAGCCATACTTCTGCTTTAGTATCTTCCTACGCAAGAATAGCGACGTGACAGAGGAGTTCTTTCACCGTCACTGGAAAATAATTCATTCCGACCTGACAAAATCAGAGCGTGAAACTGGCGCGCGATTGCTGCGATACACTCAGGTACGGCAAGTCTTGAAAATTTCGTATAGATGTTGATAAGATATGTTAGCAAGTGATGAAGCTTCACCAGCACCATACCAACCGGCAGTGGATTCAGCCCCTGATCAATGCAATGGGTGTGCTGCTGGCGATGGCACTGTATCATGGGATCGCGGAGTTTCTGACCAAAGACTGCGATACATTCATGACGTTCATCAAGCAGATCTTTCATAATCCAGTCTCGGTAGCTGATCAACAGAGCTTCGTCGACGCACGCGCCGCGATGCACATCACGGCCGGCTACGACAACCTGATCTTTGGCGGCGCGGGAGGTGCAGCGACCAGTCGTCTGTGTAGCGACACGCGGTTGGCGCACACTAGTTGTATAATTAGAGAAACGTGTTCGTATGAACACGGCGTAGCGGGAAAGCCACGAGTAGCGGGTGAATGGTATCAATTGTCCTACAAGTCCAAGCACATCTTATTCGCAGCCTTGACCCACAGCACAAACAGACTTAGAGCCCCCGCAATCCACACCATCGAGCGCGCTCTCGAATTCTTCAGTGTTGTCGTTTTGATGTAAAGCAAGTTATACACCACTCTTAGCCCTATATATAATCCCGTATACGCATTCATCGTAGCTACAGACGTCAGTCGCACCCAACCTTGGAAAGCAGCGTTTTCTCGTCGGTACAAGACTTACACGCACTCAACCCCACGAAATTTCCCGCCAACACCGCCCCTACGAAAAAGGGCGCATTCTCCATCCCATTCGCGTGCGCGGCCTCAGCGCGCTCATACCGCTCTAGCGCATGCTTGGGCACGTTCTTCTCCAGATAGGCAGTGTTACGCGGGTTGGTGTTGTCCCAGACGCCGTTGTTGGCGCTCTTTGCCACGCTGATCTATGGAGGTTCAGTTCAGTATGGTAGTGCGAGAAATGGAGTTGTAGGGCGTACAGCGTAGGCGTGGGGGGCAAGGGAGAAAAACCAGTATACAGGGATGCTGTAGAGAGAGTAGTTGGTTGGCATGATGAGAGGATATGAAGAAGAGTGTGATGGAAGCACTGTGATGGAAGCACTGAATACCTGGGTAATCGGGGCTTTTGTAGACGGGCTCTCTAGGCAGAAGTACACGGGTTTAAAGGTGATGCGCAAGTGTCTTCTAGCTTCACGTTACAATTGGGCGCGTGGAGTCGTATTTCAGGTGGAGTAGCGCAAACCTTGGACGACGGGTTCCTACATGAGCGCGCTAGATTGCTTCGGGCTGGCTCGATGAAGTGACGTGTAGATAGTCAAGTTTGACGGCTCTCAAGGTTGTGTTGAACTGCACGATTAGACATTATATTCATGCACATCATAGCAAAATCAACGACAGGAAAGATAGTGGTGAACGTCTTTCTCAGCAACCGCAATGTCGCTTGATGTAGTCCTCGCAAAGCTAACCGCCATGAGATGTAGCTGATTAGTGAACAAGCGGTCGTGCGTGAGAAAGACGGAACATCGCGATAAGTCGTCCGGAGCGTCGGGCTGATACATAGTGCCCATGCGACGTGTGTTGCTGTAGAATGGGATTCGGGGGCAAATTCCTAAGTACCTAGTCTATCTTTGTGAATTAGACAAGCATTGGAGCAATACCCGTAGATACGGTGATATTCGATCGGCACTGTAATTAAGGTGTACACGACAGCGCTATACCACAGTCAAACCCCTACCAACTGAAAGTCTCAAGCCGGTCTCACAAGTCCTTAAGCAGGTTCAAAGGTTGGCACATCCAATGTGACGCCCACCAACCCGCACCAACCATCCTACCACACACTCATCTCTCCGCATTCCATCCCCTCAATCTTAATGTCAACGGCTGACAGTCTTCCTCCATATCGCTAGTCCATGGCACACAGCTCCACCTATACCCCCTACTTAGGCCCACCCTGTCTTTCTCCTCCTCCTTGACTACCACTCTCAACCTCCCGCCCGCGTCAACAACGACCCTTTCACCTTCCACTAGTTTCCGGAATTTGCGCGGTAAAAGGGTCTCACACGCTGCGGAGGCGAGCATGTAGCTGCCTCGTACCGGCGGTTCGGGATAAAGTACTCCTTCAGCTTCATGCATCCTCCTCAACTCTGACCTTGAAGACTCCTCTGCGGCCACTTGCAAAAGCTCCATATGTGCCGCACCCAAAAAACCTACAGGTATCCCGCTCTTTCCACAATAAGTCTCCCACGCTTTCCAGTCCTTGATGAATAGTGGCGCGGGATCGTCGGGACGCCGTGGACGGCGCGTGAACCTCTCGCGGCCGTGAAGGTACGGAAGCCGTGTTGTTACGACGTTGGGAGGGTTGTGGAGGGTCCATACGCCTAGAGGGGATGTATTTGGTGGAAACCAAGAAGGGCGCCAGTGCAGAGTTGTGTTGTCGGGAAAGAGAGCCAAGAGATGGAGATCTTGCTGGAGGCGTGCCGGGCCTGGGGTGAGTTCGGGGTGCGTGAGTGAGCATGTTTGGAGTGTGGGATTCGTCGTTGCGAGATGGGTAACGATTAACGGGCCTGCTGTGGTGACATGTGGCGTTGGAGAGGTGGGTGTTACGGGACTGGTGTGTGGGGGCGTGAGGTAGCTGCTACTCATGGACGCCATGTTGTGCGGCGCTTTGACGGGACTCCGATACCTAAAGTATCTGTGGACCTGCAAAACAAAGATTGGCTTGCGAAGAACTCAAGCTGACTTGCAAGGCCGACGAATAACTTTCAAAGAGGTCAAGTTCCAGAGCTGGCGGCGACCTACCGAAGCTCACTTGACCAACCTAGTCCCAGGAGTGATAGTAAAAAGTGACGACCGGCCCGCCGATCTGACGATTGAATAACAGAGTTGGTGACTGTCCTGGAAAGATGATGGCTGACCGGCGGGGAGAACTGACCAGTTCAATACCACAGGTGACAGTGAAAGGTGAAGCCGGTATCAGTTTACTTCAGCGTGAACTCTCACTAAGCTCGACAAGCACTCACAGTTTGCTACCCCAGGACGAGTACGTGCAAGCGAAGCGTTGGCGCCTTGTTAACGCCACCTTTCGTACCCTGCTTTTACGGTAGTGGGCATTGACAATGGCATCGCATTTCATTTTGACGAACAAGAAGTCGAAGTGATTGGAACACACATTATTCGGGCTATCAATACCACCTATCCTATTCTCTCCAATGCTCTGATGCTAAATGGGTATATCGTCGCCTCGGCACCAAATACTCTTCACCCTAAACTATAAACCTCAAATCTGGTCCCTCCTTGACCACAAGACAGTCTGTGCCTGACTTCAGACCAACTACAGCTCGTCAGACCACGTCAAGACATCAACCTTCCTTCGCGGCAGATCTCGCACATCGGGTCTGTCGTCCAAGTTCTCAGGCCACGGCTTGCTCGGGTCGACCTGTGAGTCTTAGCGCTTGTGCTGCGCCGTCTCTGTTCCGGGCGCCGGGGTGGAGCTTACTTGTCTGCTGCCCGTGACGCTCGTCAATTTCTTGCTTGCGCGCAGATAGTCGCGAATCTGGTTACCGGTACTACTCTCTGTGGAGGACAGAGGGATGTCAGCGACGTAGGCTCGTAGCTTATCGCCAAAGTCAGATGGGGCTTTGGGGCGCGCAGATGCGGGCCGGGCGGAGGCTGTGAGGGTAGAGCGGGACGAAGTTGCGGGAAGTGAGTGGCGGATGTGTGATGGATTGCTGGCGCTGGAAGTCGCATTAATAGGGACTGGGAAAGGGAGAGATTTCCGCGATGACTTGTTCTTTGCTGGTGTGATAGTTGACTGAGCAGGTGGCGGCATTGGGGATCCAGATTGTCGAGGTGATGGCTGAATGGGATGCCGAGAATGTAGCTGCGCGGATGGGCGACGTGACTGGCGAGCACGTTCGAGGTGTCGCTCCAGGGATCGAGGGGCCTCGTGATCCTGTTGATCAACTTCTTGCTTCACGGGCAGCTGGACCGGCGGAATTTCCTTTGCCCGAGGCTGGACGTTGAGCTGCTGTAGTGCATCCATCAGTGTAGCTCTTGTCCCGACAACACCTTTTTTGTAGACTGCATCGCGAATGTTGTCCTTGTAGAAGCGAATGTACGGCATTGACTCTTCTCCTGCGTCGATGCAGTCGCTCACGTAGGCTTTAAAGTCGGTCTGGTTCCGGATGATGAAGTCATCCCACATCCACTTAGGCACCATCTTGTCCTGCTGATCCAGCTCTTCTATGCATATACACTGACTCGTGAAGTGCTTGACGGTACCCTTATACTCGGGATACGCCGCCTTGAATTTCTCGAAGACTGTCGCTGGGGCCGGACTAGCAATCGTTGTAACTGGCGATGCTTGCTCTGTACGAAGTGGGGCCAATACACTGGGCCGGGCTACGGAGGCAGGCTGGGAGGCAGATACAGGCGCCCGTACTGGTACTGGCGCAGGTGTAGACGGATGTTCTGGAGGGCTTTCCGCCAAGGGCTGCTGTTGCATCTTGACCATGTTCTCAACGACAATGTGATTCTCAACAGTCTTCTCAGATGTTCCCTTTGCGGCCTCAGCATTGCCGACGCTTTCAGGCATTGACGTAGCAGGAGGTGCCGCTGCTGGGCACAGCACCGGGCTTGGTGGAGCGTACAGACTCTGGTGACGAGGAGACATTTCAGGCTCTAAGGTTGCACTTGCTTCCGCAGGTTTGCTCGATTCATGAACATCCGAGTCTTCCACCTTGGTGCCTGCCACCTTCACATCTGTAACCTTCGTATCCGCAGCCTGCTGTACCGATAGACTGCTGACCGAGCCCTGCCTGCTTTCGGCGCTGGTAGTAGAGTTCCGTCTCTCACCCTCGGACTTTCCAAGTCTACCACTGCCGAACTTCACACGCCTCAAGCTCCTGTGTTTTGAACGCCTGCGCTCTGGAGGGGGAGATGTCTCAAGCTTACGCTTAGCGAGAGTTGGTGTAGCGGACAGTTGTCTTGTCGGATCCATTACTGGTAGAGGCATTGTGAGGGTGCTCTTATCAGGTACACCGGAGCTTGAGTCTTTGGGTGAAAGCTGCGCCGACATTGGTGTTGGTTCTGGGTGTACTGACCCGATTGCTTGTGCTTCCAAGTAGTTTGTTTGCCTTTCGCCGACCTGCTGGGTTTGGTGTGACACAGGGTCGTCGCTCCCAAAAATGTCAAACACAGCCGTATCCTGGACGTTGCGCTCCTGCAAGGCCTGGAATATGGTGCTCGTTGGACGCTGTTCGTTTTCGCCGTTGCGATTTTGAAGCGCATCTAGTCTGGTCTCTTCGACTACGGAGGAACTATGATCTTGGTAGGTACCTCGTATCATAGAAGCAGATGACGAATGTGAATCCCCGTTCGATCGTTGGGTTGGCGGTGATATGGTGACGACAGGTTGTTGACGGATTTTGCCTTTTAAGTCAGGTGTCTCTTTTACCTGTACGACGGAGCTTGACTGTAGCCCGGGGCGAGGGAATTGATTTGGACGAGGAGGTGGCGAGCATGGTGCCTGTGAGTCGTCTCCCAGGGCTTGAGGAACGAAAGTCTCCAGTTCCATATCGTCATCACTGTCAGCAGCTGCGTGATGGGTGGGAGGCGACGATGGTGGAAGGTCCACAAGGTCCTCGTGAGACGAAGCAGGAAAGATGGGATGCGGGGATTGGGTGCGTCTCCCGGCCGACTGCGACACGACAGGCTCTGCAACATGCTCTGGCATCTCAGTGCTCGAGTCGGGCGGGAGACCTTGGCGAGAAGACATCGGGGGTTGTGGAGGTTTAGGAGAGGGCGACATGTCCCAGGAGACTGGACTAGTTGGAGCCTCCTGCTCTGGCTCGCTGCTTTGCTCCTCCATGGGCTGAAGAGCGGAGTTGGAAGGATACGAGCCAGATGACGGATCCATGTCGTGGTACGAGCCGGAACTCGTTGCGCCTTCTAGGGCGGCGGCTTCGTCAGTCATTCTGCTGAGGAGCGTGAGTATTTGGACAGGTATCTCGTTGACGGAGCGCTGGCCAGGCTCCGGTTTGTACCAGCTTTCAGGTTTCCGCAGGATGAGAGCCTGGTCGTCAGGGACGGTCGAAGAGGCGCGGTTGAGCGCGAGCCCTTTCATCCACGAGCATTCAGCGGCAAACCTGTCCATGGCGCTGGCTCGGCTTTGCTTGGGCTCGGGCTCATCCTCGGAAAACGACGTCTTCTTTGCAGGTGGATTAGTCGACGGTGAGGCGTGCTCGGACTCGCGCTTCCGCTTCTTGCGATTGTCTGACACACTTTGACTTGGCTCTGCAGCCACCGCGGATACGCTCGCTTGACGTGCTTGTTCGGGTGCAGGTTTTCGGGGGGTGGTTGCGGGATGTTCTGGGAGGGTCCTAGGCTCTGCAGGGCTCGTGTGGACACGATCTGCAGGCTGTGGAGGCACCGGCTGGTGGGCTGGTCGCAGGAGGCTGAGCAGCTGTGCCGTGCGCTGGCGCTCTGCTGCCGAGCTGGCCGAGCGAGGCTTCAGCTCGGCGCGCTGTGTGTTGCCCGCCAGCACGGGCTCCATGCTGTTGCTGCCGACAAAGGCGGGGCCGTCATGGGGACGCGACCGGATTGGGTGGTGCACCTGCGTGCTGAAGGGCAGCTGGGTGTGCATGGACGGGTCGCGGTCGGGCGACTGCTCGGGGCCGGCCATGGTGTGGTGCGCGCGCAAGCATCGATCGTCGTCGGCCAGGCGCGTGGCGCGGAGCTGCTGCAGGGCGGCGGCGATATCGTCGTCGTCGCGGAGCAGCGCGGATGTAGTGTCGGCGCGGGCGGTGCCGGCGGGTAGACGACCGGCCCAGGTGAGCGCGTCGAGGAGCAGGCGCAGATGGCGGCGCGGCGGCCCGTACGAGGTGCAGTATATGGTGTAGCAGTCGACAGCCCACACAGTGCCAGCTTCGAGGGCGCGGGTCGGGTGCTGCGCGCGCAGGGCGGCACGACAGGCGCTCGTCAGCGCCGTCTCGGTGTGATGGCGGCCGTCAGTGACGGTCAGCGGATCCGTCTGCGGGCATTAGATCGGGGCATCACGGCGTCGCGGCGGCTGCTGGGGCGGCGCATCTCACCTGGAGCACCAGCACGACGTGCGGCTGCTCTGCGCTCCAACGGCCGGGGCCTGCGATGGCGATGCTGGAGCCGTTGTCGTGGTAGAGCCCGAGCCACTTGTCCGCGGGGAAGTCGCGCTGGCTGTAGAGAAGTCGGTGCTTTGCGTGCGTCTTGTCAGCGAGCCAGCGGTGGCCGAGTGCGAGCTGGACGGAAAGCTCGTCGTGCAGCCAGGCCCGCAGGTCCACGGCCATCGGACGCGCCTCGCACGCGCCGCTCTAGCGCAGAGCCTCCGCCTCGCAGAGCCTCGCAGAGCCTCGCAGAGCCTCGCAGAACCGCGGCGCAGGAAGCTGGTCGCGGTGGGGGCGGGCAAAGCGGGGTCGGTCAGCAAGCCGCGGCCAGCGACTGCAGGCGCTCTTGCTCTCGTCGCAAGAGGCCCGGGAGGCGCGCCTGCCAGCTGCACGCGCCTCGCCTCCGCGCGCCTCACCTCACGGCGCAGTGGCTGGAGCCGCCAGCGACGCGGGGCAGCTCCACCGCCGCCATGACGCCCGTCCGTGCGCATCAGCTGCCTGGGCCTTTCACCGCGGCGTCTGGCCTGGCTCCCGCGCAGCATGCAGCTGCTCCGCTAGGCTGCTCGAGCTGTCCGTCCTGATTGCACTGCCCGCGCTGTCCGTTCTGCCTGTCCTTCTGCCTGTCCTTCTGCCTGTCCTTCTGCCTGTCCCATCGACACGGCCGCTGCCCCCCCGGCTGTCCGCCAGCTCGCCCGCTCCCCGCCAGCGCCCCCCCATGCTGTCGTCCTGCGCCCGCAGGAGCAGCAGGAGCAGCAGGCCCCCGCCCGCGCGCCCCTCTCGCTCCGTCCGTCGCCGCCATGGCCAGCGCCTCGCGCGACTCGCTGCCCGACGCCCTGCACCAGCTGCACCTCACCGCCTCGCACTCGCACTCGCTCACCACCTTCGATGATCTGACGCCGCCGCCCGCCCTGCCCGCTGCCGGCGAGCCCAAGGGCATCGAGCTGGTGCAGGGCGGCCTCAGTGGCCTATACAGCCGCATCCGCGCCTCGGTCGCCGCCGCAAAGGACCCCGCCTACGACGGCCCCGACCGCCTCGCCGCCTCCAAGCAGCGCGCCGGCTCGCGCTCCAGCCTCGTTGCACGCAGCCCGGCCGCTGCCTCGGCCTCCTCGCCCGTCGCCGTCTCGGCGCCCTCGCCCCGCCTGCAGTCGCCCTCGTCGGCCGCCTTCCCCGACCTCCCGCCGCCGCCGTCGCGCGACTCGACCGTGTCCAGCGCCACCCTCCCGAGCAGGCTCTCGCTCAACGGCTCCAAGACCTCCCTGCACACCACGCGCTCACGCCCTTCCATCGCCACCGGCATCGAGCCCGCCCGTCCGCTCCGGGACGACGACTCCTTCGCCCACAGCCCCGTGAGCACCCACTCGCGCGTGCAGAGTGTCTCGGCCTTTGACCTGCCCAAGAATGGCTCCGTCAAAGACTTTGCCCCGCCCGCTCCAAGCTCGCGCTCGCCGCGCTTCGCCCCGGTCCGCGACCCCAGCCTGCACCGCAAGCGGAGCAACATGGAGTATGGCGCCCACGACAGCGACGACACGGAAGACGACATGGTCGTTGTGGATGGCGACAAGCCTGTCGACACGACCGGCTACAAATACCCCTCGGATGCCGTCCGTGACAGCCCCAACTTCCGATCCGACGACCAGTTCCAGTCACCTCGCCTGCCGCCCGCCAACCCCCACCACCAATCTGACAACGGCTCCGAAGATACCGAGAAGCCCCACGTCACTGCCAGCGCTCGAACGCCCGTCATTGCCCCGGAGCCACAGCGTCCGCCACTGCTCAAGGTCGGCCCTTCACATTTGCCCGGCTTCCAGACCTCGCGGACGTCTTCCTCCGATGGCATCAGCTCCGTCATCACCACCTCAACCATGCGCGCCCCAACCGTCCCTCCCATCCGAGAGATCCAGCGCCAGGCCCATGCAAGTCCTGCGGTCAATAGCATGCCACGCAGCGCCTTTACGCAAATGCGCAGGAAGATACTGGACCGCGAGTTCTGGATGAGAGACGAGAACGCAAAGGACTGCTTCAACTGCGGAGATGCCTTTACCACTTTCCGACGAAAGCACCACTGTCGCACCTGTGGCCAAATCTTCGATTCCAAGTGCACCTCCATCGTCTCGGGCAAGCTGTTCGGCCAGCCAGGCAATCTGCGAGTGTGCAAGCCTTGCGAGAATATCATTTACGGCCACGACGACGACTCCTCTGACTATACAGACGAAGGAGACCAAGCCTCCGTTTACGACAACAGCAACCAGGTCGAGGATTTTGATCACGACGATGACGACGCGAGTCACCAGCAACACGATCACACAAAGATCGGCACTCCGACCATCAGCATACCCATGTCACGGAAGAGCGGGAGTGAGAAGAAGCGCCGATCACACATCATCGAAGTCGGCACTCAGACCCTTGCCAGGCCAAGCTCGTCACGGTCGTTGCGATCGCTTAGTGGCAGGCCGCGCTCGTCAAGCCATAAACGCCATCACTCCAAACACCAACACATGCGTCACGTCAAACACGATGATCGAGCGCCATTTCACCAGTACCTTCATGAGACCACTAGAAGCCACACAAGCTTGCCTGCATTCCATCATGACAACATTATCGACCCCGACCTTGCGCCCTTCATGTCAGACGACAACTCCAGCGAGGAGGAGCATCCAAGCATTTTTGCAGCCTTGGATACAGATACGTCTGCAGGCACTGGTCTCGAGGGCGATAAAAGTGGATTTGGTAGTCTTTTCGCAGCAATGAAAAAGGGCAAGTCGCGTTCAGGAGAAAAGGGCGGTCCTGCGCGTGATAGTGATAATGTGAGCATCGCAAGCCGACACGGTGCACGACCACCAAGGCGGCGGAACATGAGCGTCAGTAGCATTACACACCGGCCCTCACCACGACGAGCCAAGAGCCAAAACCTGCTGCGTCCCTTCACCGCAGGCCTTGGTGCAGTCGGGTTGGGTTCCCAGTCCGGCACTCCACAGCTCCGGCCATCTCCTTCCCCAACCCCACCAGGCACAAAGATAACGCGCAGTGCTTCCATGCAGGGCGGTATATTCCCCAAGGTCGAGCTCAACAAAGCCAGCCTTGACCATGCCCGGAAACTCCTCACGCAAATGCTGCGCGACGCAGGCGTTGCGCATGTGTCTAGCTGGGAGAAGGCTCTTATTCCAATCCTGCGGCAATGCACCGATGATGTCAACCCAGATGTGGATAGGGGCGATGACATTGATGTGCGGAATTACATAAAGCTGAAAAAAATCCCAGGCGGCAGACCTCGCGACACAGCATACGTGTCAGGTGTGGTTTTCTCAAAAAATGTTGCCCTCCGCAGTATGCCACGTACCATATCCAGCCCAAGGATCATAATCATAACCTTTGCGATTGAATATGCTCGACATCAGGCGCACTTCATGAGCTTGGAGCCTGTCATCGCACAAGAGCGAGAGTATTTGCGCAATCTGGTCAGCCGTATCGCAGCTCTTCGCCCGCACGTCCTACTGGTGCAGCGCAATGTCTCTGGCCTTGCGCTCGAGTTTCTTGATCAGGAGGGTATCGCTGTGGTTTACAACGTTAAGCCCACCGTGCTGAATGCTGTTGCAAGATGTACGCAATCGCGAATGATCTCATCCGTGGATAAGCTTGCGATAGACCCATCGCACTTGGGACGTTGCGGTAGCTTCGATGTGCGCACATATGTTCATGGACACACAAAGAAGACATATATATATCTGTCTGGGTGCCAGAAAGATCTGGGCTGTACCATCATCTTGCGAGGTGCAGAGAACGACGACCTGGTCAAGTTGAAGCGCGTCACCGAGTTTATGAGTTATGTCGTGTATAACCTTCGCCTCGAAACCTGTCTCATGCGAGATGAATTTGTTGATACGCCGACGGAATCGGTCGTGGACCCAAATGCTCTAGACAATGAGGAGCGCAAAGAAAACATGACCACCGCAATCGCTCTTGCAGCCGGAATCGAAGCACCATCCGACGGTGTAACAGCGACGGGAGATGCCGCCCCATCGTACTACAGCGATCTGGTAGAGAACCACCGCACAAAAGTGCTTTCCTCGTCGCCATTTGTAAAGTTCATGCAGCCGTATCTTCTGGAACAGGCTCGTCAATACGAGAGAAAGCTGCATCATCTCCGAGGGAAGAAGGATCAGTATAACGCTGGATCGGACGAAGAGGAAGGGGCTCCAGACCAGAAGTTTGAGCTTGTCCAGCCGGAGATGGTCCATGGCGTTGTCGAGAAGGCCTCGAAACCAGTCCGTGAATTCCTGTCTGCTGTCCACGCATCCGAGTATGACAAAGCTCTCCACAACTATGAGACGCAGAAACGGCAATGGGAAGCATATCTATCCGGAAACACGGATCTATATGATCCTTTCAGCCATCAAAAGATCGCAGTTCTGTACAGCGTGGTCAACACCACCACCTCGACGCCTTGCATTGGCCCCGAGATCATCGCCCTAGGGTTCTACCAGGAGCACGACTATGACGACGGGTTCACCCCTGACTGCACTCTTGGCCAGTACGTTGAGGATCTCTGCACATCCGCAGGCATCGTTTGCGAAGTTGACGGGTGCAACCGTAGAATGGTAGATCACTCGCGTCAGTATGTGCATGGCGAGGGCCAAATGACCGTCGTTGTCCAGAAACATCCTCCCAAGTTGAAGGGTCTGTACCAGGCGATATTGATGTGGAGCGCTTGCAGGATATGCAGCCAGGAAACGCAACCTATTCCCATGTCTGAGTGGACCTGGAAGTATTCCTTTGCCAAGTACCTAGAACTGACTTTCTGGAGCACCCAACTGCATCCCCGCTCGGGCGTTTGTTCTCACGATATTCACAAGGATCACGTACGTTACTTTGGCTACAACAACGTTGCGCTCCGCATTCAGTATGATCCGGTACCAATGTACGAGGTCATCGTTCCAAGGCCAAACATCACCTGGAAAGTGGACAAAGACCTGAAGCTCAAAAACGAACAATACCTGAAAATTGAAGAGCGCTTGGACTGTTTCATGGCCTCGGTGCGTTCTCGCATAAGGAGCATCCACGTGGAGAGTGTCATCCCCGAAAAGGTCGAAGCGTGTACAGCCGAGGTTGAACGCTTGATCAAGCGCGTAAACGACGAGCACGAATTCCTTCGGCACAAATTACAGGACAAGTATATGAATTCCAAGTACTACGAGATCATCCCACTCAACCGCGCCATTCGTGCGATACAAGAAAGAGCCATCGCCTGGGATGAGGCTTTTGTCGATTTTGAACAAATGTTCTTTCCATCGGAGAAAGACATTCGAAGACTCGCCACCCTACAGCTGAAGAAGCTGTTCCTTGAGCGCGACGAGTCTAGCACATCGTTGACTTCAGTAGACGAAGGCGTAGAGTCCGGTGATGACGAGCCTGGGTACGACGACAAAGACGAATCACTAGCGCTGACTCCGATGCCATCAAACATGTCCCCCGAAAAGGCGACCGACATGCTGACCTCCGTGGTGAAAGAAGATGGCGATCAACCCTTGGACGCAGACGCCACTCCTCTAGCAGAACGACCGTCGACACCCGTCAAAGTCATCCCTGACCAGCCGATACAAGCACCGCGCGAGGCTGTAGAGCGAGAAGATGTGCGACACCTCGACCTCGCCGTATCGTCAGATTTCCCTAGTGGTGCAGCAAATGTTGACCAGCCTCCTCAAACGCCAACACTGTCTCCAGATGGCACGCAAATCGATCCTGGGTCCCCTACACCGACAAGCCATCCAAAGATAAACCCAATCGACAAGTCATTAGCGGATGCCATTGAAAACATGCAAGGTTCACCGTCGCCATCACCATCTCCTCACATGACACTGGAGAGTAAGATTCCACGACTCGTAGAGACCATCCGGCGTGAGACGCCGGCGAGGCCAGCCACGTTGGCACGTACTCAATCGCAACCTGGTAACATTCCGAAACATCAGTCGACAGCTCCACCTATCGTGCCTTGCAAACCAGAGGCCCTCCGCCCAACGTTCAACGATTCGCAAAAAGCACTAGAACGCATGACTGAGCGCTTACGGCTCGGCATCTCGAAACAAAGATCCGCGTCAAGGATTCCTCGCTCCGTACCTTTCAAGACTCAAGCGTCCAAGGTGTCGAAGCTCGCTGAGCATTTTGAGCAATTGTCACGCGAATTCCAGAAAGAGCGCACGCGCGAACGTTTCCGTGCAAGAGACAGACAAGTCCGCGCGTATCCGCTTGCATCATCCAAGCCCATCGTTGAGGTTTATAAGGATGTCCACGATGCAGTTCAGGAGAACACAGCGTCCGATGAGGACGTACAGACTGAATCTCTCCCGCGTACAAGCGTTGACAACAGCACGCTTAACGATAGTGCGATCACAGAGACGATAGACAATATTGCAACCCCCGAATCGCCGGTTGATGAACACCATGGTGGGGACATGGTGGACATTCAAGCCGACAGCGAAGACTCGCCAAAGCCGGACAGTCACCCCGCTTCTGATGCTGAGAACGACACAAGCGATGTCGAGATGGCTCCAGAGGATGTTCCCTTGCCAGACAGCATTTCCAGTTCGCAGCTACTCAACATGAGCGACTCCCAGCTCGATGCGTCGTTGGAACTCCCCAGGCATGAAAAGACGACGCTACTGAAGATGCTGACCAACTTTTGGTCAGAGCGCTCGGCAAGCGGGTGGGCGCCTCTGGATTATCCATTTGCACAGATCGAACACGTCTGGGAGGACTCAGACATCATTGTCCGTGAAGACGAGCCCAGCTCAATCATCGCACTAGCTCTTTCCAGCCCTGATTACCTAGCCAAGCTGCAGTCTTTCCGCGACGATCCAAATGGCCTCGACATGGAGTCCATGGAAGGCTCAATTGAGCGCAACCTACTCCACGACAAAAATACCAATATTCGATATGGCTTCGCCAACCGCGGTGTCAAGGCGCAGTGCAAGATCTTCTACGCTCAGTCTTTTGATGCGCTTCGCCGGAAATGTGGTGTCGCAGACCGCTTTGTCGAGTCTCTTTCGCGTTGCTCCAAGTTCGAGTCAAAAGGTGGGAAATCCAAGTCGATCTTCCTCAAAACTCTTGACGATCGCTTCATCCTCAAATCTCTGTCGCCGATCGAAGTCCAGGCATTCTTCCGCTTCGCGCCCAATTATTTTGCCTTCACGCATCAAAACCTGTTCAGGCAATTACCATCTGTCATAGCAAAGATGTTCGGCCTGTTCCAAGTTCAGATAAAGACACCTACAGGCCGTGATTTCGACTGGTTTATGTTGGTCATGGAGAACTTGTTTTACGACCGTGAACCCAACCGCCGCTACGACCTCAAAGGTAGCATGCGAAACCGTAAGATCCAGTCGACAGGCGAGCGCGACGAAGTCCTTCTTGACGAAAACCTCGTGGATCTAATCTACTCCGAAACCCCAATCTTCGTGCGCGAGCACACCAAGAAGCTACTAAAAGCTAGTGTCTGGAACGATACGCTTTTCCTGTCTCAGAACAACGTCATGGACTACTCGCTCATGGCTGGATTCGACGATGATGAGCACGAAATTATCGTTGGTATCATCGATTGCATCCGCACATATACCTGGGACAAGAAGCTTGAGTCTTGGATCAAAGACCGTGGCAAGAACAAACCCACCATCACATCACCCAAAGATTATCGCAACAGGTTCAGGATTGCGATGGAGAAGTATATCCTCCAGGCACCGAATTGCTGGCATCAATTCGCCGGCAGACTGGCCGCTGGAGGAGATCGAAGAAGACTGGTGCTTGAAAGCTCAAGTGCAGCCGGTCAAGGGCATCAGAGGAATGTCAGTGGAAGCACCATTGGCGGCGGGGGGAGTGTTGGACACAGTAGAGGTGGCAGTCTAACGCAAAAGGGCGTAATGGAGAGTATGAACAACATGGCAGATGAGATTGCTAGGGCGGAGGCGAGGAAGATTAAGTAGTGAGCATGAACTAGATTCGAACAAGCAGTGTTAAGCATAGCGGCGGCGCAATAGCCTTCTCTATCTTTTCTTTTAGCTATTATTTATAGTTAAAGTATAATAAGTATATAGTTAGATAGTCTAATTGATTAACTAAGGTACTATCTATTAAACTTTAATTAAAGATTAAATTATACTAAGAAAGTTAATTTTTTTAAATAAAGTATAAAAATAGAGGTATATTATAAAATTCTTATAGTATAGGCTAAAGCCCTCTATTTATAGTATAGAAATATAATAAATATAGAATACTAGAGGCTTAAGCTAGTCTAAAAGTAGGCTAAAGTATTATAGAGTAGTCTTAGAGTATTACTATACTAAGTATTAATAGGTTGTTAAGGTTATACTTTAAGTAAAGCTTATAAGCACTATTTAATTAGTTCTTAGGAATAAAAACTATTAGGGAAACTAAAGGGGTCTTGCACTAAGGAGTATAGATATAATCTATCTATCTTAAGGGCAAGGGGTAATAATAAGTAGTATAGAGTAGACTGTCTAGCTTAAAGGTTAGGTTAAGATCTAATATTATAGATTAATACTTAGGTTAAATATAAACTATAAGGGTTGTGTTCCTACTTACTATATACTATAGAGAGTATAGTAGCTTACTAGGCTTAATGTAAGCTGCATAAGCTAGGCTTACTAAGCTTAATATAAGCTGCACAAGCTCTATATAAGACCTACTTTAGCTTAACTACTAAGGAGTAAGCTTATTATATAACTTATAATAAAACTACGCTATATAGGATAGCCTATATAATATTATGCCAAGCATGTTAGCATTTGCTAGGTATTAGCATCTAGTTAGTTATAAAAGGGCAATTATAACAACTAGCGATACTAGTATACTTAGCTTAAGCTATATGCTTAAGATAAGGTAATATAGAATTAGATTAATCTAGATAGTAAAACTATACCCCCTATTAATTAATAGGAGCTAATCTACCTAGATGTTAAAAAATCTGCAGCTACTCTATTAGGTAGCTTAGCCTTAGAAACTATAATCTTAACTACTATAATAGGTACGATTAATTATACTAAGTAAGTTAATTAATATAAGGTTTAGACTAGCTAGTAGTCTAGAAAAGCTACTAAGCTAAGCAATCTCTAAGACTAGATTAATAAGACTATCTTAGCTAATCTTATAGCGCTAGCTTCTATTAAGATAATTAATTAAGATAAGTTAATACCTTAAGCCCTTATTTAAATCCTTAAAAATTATCTAGCTTCTACTAATACTAATAATATAGCTCTAGTTAGGTAGTAATACTAATTATATCTTAATAAGGCTAGAATAGGATAGATAAACACTAATAAGTAGTTTAATAAGTAGTAAGTAATCTATAGTAAGGCTTAAGTGTTTAGAATTACTAATATTAAAAGATAGCTTATAATTATAAATTTCTTAGATACTCTAGCTCCTAGGATTGCTCTAGAATAGTCCTAATTAATAAAGTACTATATTAATATATAAGCTACTCTAGAAGAAAAGCTACTTATAATTAATAAGCTTGCTTAAGTGTTTACCCTAGAACTATAGGAGTAAGTCCTCTCTCTAAAAAATAAGGGATTAGGTATTTACTTAATATTTAAATTAATCTTTAATTAGAATAAGAATAATGAACAAGATAAATAATTATTTAAATACCTCTATAAGCTAAATAAGAACTACTTCTAGAAGCTAGTTAACTACTAATATCTTAAGACTACTCTAATTAGACTAGGACTAGCTAAGAGTATACTAGTTAATCTAAGTAATAAAAATAAAACTAAGATTAAGGAAAAGGCTAATAAATTAGAATAGACTATAATTAAGAAATAAGTAATCTAGTCTAAATAAAACTCTATTCTTTATACTAATAAAGGAACTTCCTTAGTTAAATATCTAGGTTCTATAGTTATAGCCCTATTTAATCTAAGTACCTTTCTAGCTAATCCTAAACTAGTGTTTAGCACTACTTATTAAGGCTATCTACTCTCTAAGAGCACTATCTATAATAGAGGATTAGTAGTCTACCTTATTAATAATTAGAGCCTCCTTATTCTAGGTACCTTTAAGGTATTAACTACTCTAGAAATAGTTAATATAGGCACTTAATTATTACCTATATTAGGTACTAGTAATAGGCTAATTAAGAACTTTATAAATAGATAAAATAGACCTTAAATAAAAGATCTTCTGCTTAAAAATATTAAAGTAGTTAACTACTTCTATAAAAATATTATAGGTAGTAATATACTTAATTAAGCAGGTATATAGTACCTAGAATTAGATAGGATACTTTAAACAAGATTACTAGATAATAATATTATACTAGTAACTCTTAAGAAGAAGTTTAAGCTACTATTCATTAAATATAAGAAGTTTAGCTCTTATACTACTCTACCTATACTTATTAAAGTAATCTAATTAGCTTATCCTATTTAAAAGACTAATAGCAAAGATCTCTAGTATAAATAATTAGGCTATCTAAGCTAATACTTAATCTAGTTACTTACTAAATTAGCTAGAAATATCTTAATTAATAGTATAAAGAGAATTAACTATAAGTACTATTTAGTTACTTACTTAATATAAGTTATCTTAAGAAGGCTAAAGAAATAATTACCTAGACTATTCTATAGAATATTATAGAATCTATTTAATATACTAACTAGAAGGCTTTATAAAGAATAGGCTCTAATTATTAAGGATAACTTCTTAAGTAAGCTATTTAACTTTAATATTTAGAGTAAGACACTTAATAAGATTATAAGGGTAATTACTACTTTTAAGAGTAAGATTATAAGAAAATACTAGTAGTAAATTGTTAAAATCTACTAGAATAATAATAACGTGAGTGCATAGCGAGTGACGCAGTCAAGCGAGTGACGCACCCCAACAAACCATTGGGCCTTCCTACCTTCAAACCTCAATGGACCAACCACCTGACCTGGAATCGCTCCTAAAAGAAGACAGAATCAAGCTTGCACTTCAAGCAATTAAGAAACCTCAAGAGCTAAGCGTGCGACGCGCTGCTACAGTGTACAGGGTCTCTGAGGCAACCCTCCGCCGCCGACGCGCTGGGACGCAGTCAACACGCGATACCCACCCTAAATCAGCGAATCTTCAGAGGACAGAGCAGAGGACACTTGTGCAGTATATTAGGAAGCTGGATTCCCAAGGATTTGCCCCAACGCTCTATTGTGTTGAAGATATGGCTAATCAACTGCGCGCTGCACGCGGCGCAAAGCCTGTTGGCCCACGATGGGCTTCAAACTTCGTCAAACGCGAACCTGGACTAAAATCGCATATGACTCGACAGAGAGATCGCCAGAGAGTCTTGTGCAGCGATCCAGGGGTCATTGGGCCCTGGTTTGACCTGGTTCAGAATGTTAAGGCCAAGTACAGCATCCTGGATGAAGATACCTACAACTTTGATGAGACTGGCTTTACTATAGGCATTGGAAACTGCGTCAAAGTAGTCACTGCATCAGAGAGACGTACTGAGCCCATTGGGTTGCAACAGGGAGACCGTGAGTGGGTAACTTTCATTGCTGCGATCAACGCGATAGGCTGGGCAATCGCGCCCTACCTTATCTTCAAAGCAAAGAACCATGACGCGTCCTGGTACCCTGATTTAAGGCCCCAATGGCGCATTGGGGTCAGCGACAACGGCTGGACTACAAACGATATTGGTGTAGCCTGGTTAAGGCACTTCATTGAGCAGATTAAGGGCCGGAGGGTGGGTAGCCATGTGCTGCTGATAATTGACGGCCACGAAAGCCACAAGTCGCTTGCATTCCAGGATCTTTGCAAGGAGAACAAGATAATTACTCTGTGTATGCCTCCACACTCGTCGCACATCCTGCAGCCGCTTGATGTGGGCTGTTTTGCCCCCTTAAAGCGGGAGTATAGTAAAGAGATCAGAGTCTTGGCAACAGACCACATTGGCCGAATTGACAAGAAGGCCTTCATTGCAACGTTTGCAAAGGTTTTTGAGAAGGCGTTCTCAAAGGCAAACATCACATCAAGCTTTAAGGCAACTGGCTTAGTGCCTAATGACCCATTGGTGGTGCTATCAAAGCTTGATGTCAAGCTTCGGGCGCCAACACCACCTCTACCAGGGGGGGCCCAATGGAACCCCAAGACACCCACCAACGCCAACGAGATAGAGTCTCAATCAACGCTGCTTCGCGATCGTATTCAAAAGCACCAAGGATCATCACCAACTCCAATGGTGGAGATTGTTAATCAGCTGCAGAGAGGCACTGCAATGCTACTACATGGGCAGACGTTATTGGCAGCCCGAGTGCTGCAGCTTGAAGCATCGAACAAGGCTGCTTCTGAGCGCAAATCACGTAAAAGAAAGCGGATTCAGAAGGGTGGAGACCTCTCAAAGGAACAGGCAGAGGATTTGATAGCCCAACGCGACGTTGAGGCGCAGGTAGAGGGGGAAACGCGTGAGGGTAGGGCCCGAACAGGTGCAGGCAAGCAGGGCAAAAGGCACTGCAAGCGCTGCGGTGAGACAGGGCACAACTTGCGCACGTGTAAAAAAGATGTAGTAGACGTTAGCGATTAAGGATATATCTTGTTAGCTACATTATAATGTTGTGGTGTTGAGTAATTGCACGTAGAAGGCCCAATGGTTTGTTGGGGTGCGTCACTCGCTTGACTGCGTCACTCGCTATACACTCACGTTACTACTATAAGACTATAGAGAGGTTAATTAAAATATAAAGAATAGGTAAAAGAAAGAAGAATCAAGATTATTACTCTACTATTATATACTTATAAGCTAAATAGATTAGTAGAAAGAGTAGGATAGGAGCTTATTACTAAATCTATAAAAATAAGGATTAAAGCAAACCTTCCTACTTACCTCTAGCTAGAGGTTATAGATGCTATAGCTTACCTTTATACTCTAAGCCCTATAGCTATTTATAGGTATTAATTGCCTAATAAAGTTCTAGACTCCTAGTTTAGGTAGTACTTCTACTAGTATAAGCCTTTAGAGATTAGGATTAGAACTACTAATCTTTACCCTAATTAGAGTAGAATATGTACCTATAGCTATTAAGTATATCCTTTAGATAGAGAGTAATTAGTAAGTAGAGATAAGCAAGGATTTAAGGTTAATTCTTATACTTATATTAGGTACTTAGTTAGCTATTAAGCCTTTAATATCTATTTAATCTAGGTACCTACCCTTAATTAAGTAATTATTATAAAGAATATTATATTTAATAAGGATCTATTCTATATAAATAATAAGGATAAAGAAATATTAAAGAATTAAGTAATTAAAGTAGTAGACGTGCTCTATATTAGAGAATTAAATAATCTAGGATAAGATATTAAGATACTAGTTCTAGAGGAAGAGTACTAGGCAACCTAACTAGAATAATTAACTACTAAGCAAGATCTTAGAGGTAAGTAGATTAGGATATTAACTAGTATAGAGGGCCTACCTACTAATTAGGAAACTAAAGTTATAGAGGCTACTTAAGATATATATAAGGCTAGTAAGTATCTAGAGAATTAAGTAGATTAATTAGAAAGTATAGGTTTAGCTACTCCTAAGTAAATACCTAAACTAATTAATTAAGGTTTAGGCATATAAGAGGATTTAGAAGCAGGTAATTAATAGGGAGTTAACTCTCCTATAAGAGCTAATCTACTTATCTTTAGTAACTAGATAGAGTCTAGGGGTTTAATATAGGAGTGCTTAACTAATATTACCTCTTAATTTAGTTAAGCTATATTTATAATACTAGTTAAAGCATGTCTAAATAATCTACTAATATAATTAAGTTATTACTAATAAGGCTTAAGACCTAAGATTAATTAACCTATAAGTAAATACCTTCTAGTAAGAAGGAATAAGTTAGATTATAACAATTAGATAAAGGGTAGATTATTATAAGGAAGTATAAATATATTAATTATAGATCTAAGTAAAGAAAATAATCTATAGTTAGACTTATATAATACCTTCTTCTCTAGTCTAAATAGAGACTCGGATAATTAGCTAAGTTATAAAACTATTAACTTGATTATTATAGTAGTAACACTAAGCAATTAAAATACTAAGACTTTAAAGTTGAAAGTAGAATAACCTTATTAAGATTAGCTCCTACTACTACTAAAGACCTAGAAATAGTTACTATAATATCTACTTAAAGATTAGTTTCTCTAAGCCTATAGTAAAGAGATTAATTAGCTTATATAGAAAGGTGTATAGACTAAGATCCCTATATTAAAAGATAATTAACTACTTCTACTTAAGTAGGTATAGACTTATAAGTTTAATTAAAATAGCTACTTTATTAAGTATAAAGCTTAGATTATTATTAGAGGTAATCTTTAAGAAAATAATATATTAAGAAGTATATATATAGCTACTCTAGCTACTTAATCCTTTTAAATAGTAATAGTAATTATAGCTTAGTTTAATCTAGAAGTATACTAATATAATATAGTTAGAGTGTTCTTAAATACTCTAATTACTCTAGATAATCTAGTAATCTATAAACTACTAATAGGGTTTAAGAAAGCAGGTTATAATATTTAACTAAAGTAAGTATTATATAGATTAAGAGAATCTCTACTCCTTTAGTATAAGGAGTTCTCTAGAAAACTACTTAAGCTTAGACTTATAGCTTTAAAAGAAGAGCTCTACCTATTCTTTAATAAAGAGTAATTAATACTAATCCTATTCTATATTAATAATATTCTACTCCTATTCTATAAATTCTATAAGTAGAAAGCTAAAGCTATCTAGAATAAAGTATTTAGTAAGTATAAGATTTAGGATCTAGGACTAGTAGAATAGTTCTTAGAGATTAGAGTAATAAGAGATTAAGTAAAGAGAATAATTACTCTAGTTTATAATATATATATTAATAAGATTATAAAGAAGTTTAGATTAGAGAATAGAATATTTCTACTTACTCTACTCCCCTTAGAAGAGCTAATCCTAAATTAGGGAGAAGTAACTAAGTAGGAGGTTAAGTTATTTTAGGAAAAGATTAGATTAGTACTATATACTATAATTATAATTAGGCTTAATATTGCCTTTATAGTATTAAAACTATTACACTACCTTATAAATCTAAGTAGAGAGCACTATGCTATAGCTAATTAAGTAATTACCTACCTATACTAAATAAGGTAACGTACCTTACAGGCGAGTCGGACACCAGGCGAGTCGGATACTTTTGCCAAGCCCCTACTAAACTTCACCCTCTATACCAATGCCTCCTTAACAACACTAGTTAAACGCGTTAAAGGAAGCTTAGATATAGCTTGCACTCTAGGCTCTTAAACAAGACGCGACTCTGTTACTGCAACGCGCTGCTACTCTCTATAGCGTTCCTTAAAGCACACTAAGTAACTAACGCACTAGACAGCCTTTATAAGTAGTTTCTATACCTAATATGCAGAACCTAGATAATAATAAGAAGAAAGTAATTATTAAGCATGTCCTTAAGCTTATTGCGCGTAGTTTTCCCCCTTAGCTTATAGATGTGGCTACTATAGCTAATTCTTTATGTGCTAAGCGCAATCTAGGCCCTATTAGCACAAACTAGCCTAGTATGTTTATTAAGCAGTAGCTAGAGCTTATAGTTAAGTTTAATTATAAGTATAACTATAAGAGAGCCCTCTATAAGGACCCTAAGGTCCTGCAGGGCTAGTATAGCCTAGTAGCTAATATTAAAGCTAAGTATAGCATCTAGGATAAAGACATATATAACTTCAATAAGATAGGCTTTATAATAGGCTAGATCTCCTAAGGAGTAGTTATTATAGCTTTAGAACAATAAGGTTAGCTAAAGGCAGTCTAGCTAGGCAACTAGGAGTAGGCTACAGCTATAGTAGGCATTAATGCTAAAGGATAGGCTATTCTAGCCTTCCTTATCTTTAAGGCCTACTACTACCTCTCTACCTAGTATAAGGAGGAAGAACTACCTTAAGACTAGGTTATTAGGGTCTCTAATAACAGCTAGACTACTAATAAGCTTAGTCTAGACTAGATAGAGCACTTTAATAGGCATACAAAGCAGTATACTATTAGCAGCTACTATTTGCTTATTATTAATAGTTATAAGAGCTATAACTCTCTTAAATTCTAGCAATACTATAAGGATAATAAGATAATTACTCTCTATTTACCTGCTTACTTATTACACCTCACGCAGCCTCTTAATATAGGTTGTTTTGCTGCTTTAAAGAAGGCATATAGGCGCTAAGCTAAAATACTTATGCGCAATTAGATTAACTATATTATAAAGTCTAAGTTCCTACTATGCTTTATACGCGCCTATAACACTATAATTACTCCTAGTAATATCTAGGGAGGGTTCTAAGGCACTAGACTAGTCCTATTTAACCTAGAATAGGTTATATTAGCCCTTAATATAAAGCTGCGCACTCTATTACTACTACTCCCTATTAATAGGGAGCCCTAGCAGTTGCAAACCCTAAGCAATACTCTAGAACTTAGGTTATAATTAACGCTTATAAAGACAAGGATTTAGAGGCATATAAATAGCTTACTAACATCTCTAGTTAAAGCGTTTAAGAAGGTCTTAAAGGGGGTAGCTATTATTGCGCACAAGCTAGTGTTAGTGCAACAGGAAATTACTAAGCTTTAAGCAGCTAATAAGGCTGCTACGCAATATAAATTGCATAAAAGAAAGCAAGTTAAGGCAGAAGGGACCCTAATAGTTAAGGATAGGAAGCAATTAACTACTCTAAAGGAGTTTAGGGCGTGCAGTAACAGGAAGAAGGTAAAGAAGCAAAGGCGCGCTAATAGGGCTAAGCTAACCTAAAGGCGCTATAGACAGTGCAACTAGACAGAACATAACGCGCAAACGTGCAAGACTAAGGTAGAAGAGGTATCTAAGTAATATTACAGCTTGTTTTGCCTTATATAGCGCTAGTTTATAGTGTTTTAGGCTATAATAGGGGGAGGTTTAGTAGGGGCTTAGCAAAAGTGTCTAACTCGCCCGGTGTCCAACTCGCCCGTGAGGTACGTTATAATAGAATTAAGTATAGTAATTATAATAGCTCTAATCTTATAATCTATAGTAATATATTATTTACTAATAATCTAGTTACTTAAAGATTGTCTTATAGCTATATATTAATTATATTTAGAAGACTAATCTTTTAAAAAGCTACTAGGTAACTAATAATTATAACTTTAACTATAGAGGCTAAGCTAATTGCCCTAGAATATATAGCTAAGGAGATAATAGTAATTAAGAGATTTTTTAGTTAGCTTATACTTAACCTAGGGTAAGTCTAGAATATCTAGTGCAATAACTAGCAAATAATTAGGCTTATAATAGAGAAGAATAAGTAGATTATAACTAAGCTATATTATATAGATATATATAACCTATAGCTTAGGCAGGAACACTTAAAGAGATTATTTAAGGTTAAGTACCTTAATACTAAGAGTATGCTTATAGATAGATTAACTAAGAAGCTTACTAAGTAATAGTTTAACTTATTTAAAGTACTAATTACTATTTAAGATACTTAGATTATAGAAGGAAATATTAATTATTAGGGTTAACTATAGGTAGAGTAGATTACTAAATAAGGGAAAGAAAAGTAAATATTAATTAAGTAATTAGCTAAATAAGAAACTACTTATTTAAATAAGAGACTATAAAGACCTAATTAATAGTTGCTATAAATATAATAAACTTACTAATAATTAAATAGTAAGTATTAATATATATATTATACTACTCTATAGTCTAACTAAACTACTTAAGATTATTTAGATTAAGGGTAGATATAAACGCCTCTTAGAGAATAGCAAAGGCCTTATTAGCTATAACTAGAATATAAATAAAGCCTAGAAAGAGTAGAGTAGAAGCCTTAGTAAATTAGGACTTAGTAAGGGATAACTAAGTAGTAGACTTAGTATTCTATATACCCTTCTAATATAACTACTTATATAGATTATTAAGATCTTTCTAATTATAAGCCTTATACTTATCCTTAGCCTTATAGCACCTAAGTAATTCTAAGTGTTCCTTCTAATAAGTAATCTTATTATCTATAGATTATAATTAGGGAGTATAAAATAAGTAAGTATAAATAGTAATTAAAGTATATAGACCTTAAGTAGTAGGAGGCTAAGATAAAAAACTTAATTAGTAAAAGAAGTAAAGAGATTAAGGTTAACTTATGTTTTAAGTAGCTTCCTAGAGCTAACTAATAGCACTTTAATACTAAGTAGGAGAAGTTATAGTCTAGTTAAAGTTAAGCACTATCTAATTACTTAAGCCTTAACTAAAACCTATATTCTAGTAGTAGATAATAAGAGTGCTCTTCTTAGATAGATTAAAGAAGCTATAAAAAGTAGTAGGCTAAAAGAAAGAAGGCTTAATTACTCTAGATTAGATATAAGCAAGGTGCTTACTAAGAAGTAGAGAAGCTAAGCTAGTTATTATTAATCTATAGGAGTAAGAGGGCTTACTATAACTATAAATAGGTAATAGAGACCTATAAGTGTCTATATAGCCTAATAAAAAGTTAGCTAATAATCTTATTATACTAGTGTTTCTAGAGTACCTACTTAAGAAAGCTAATTATAGAGTAGTAATACTAGTAGAAGTATAGTATAAATAATTATTATAAGTAATATAGCTAGCGCTCTAATCTATATAAGCTAGAGGGGGAGAAAAGTAATTAGTATTCTTATTCTTAACCTTATAAGTAAAGTTAGTAATTATATACTAATATCTAGATTAGTAACTTACCTTTAGCTTAGTATTCTTCTTCTACTTCTTAGATAAACCTTAATTAGATTAAGTACTAGTATACTTACTAAGAATAAAGATCTCTATAGAATAATTAGTAATCTAACTATCTTATTTAGTAATTATTAAAGTAAGCAAGGTAGCTATTAACTTAAGAGTGCAAGCACTAAGTGCTTTAATCTTCTTTATATGCTAATTAATATAGTATTTAAACTAGTCCTAATAGATCTACTACTCTTTTACCTATTTAGAGGTTAGTAGCAAAACTAGAGTAAAGGGACTAATTAGCTTATAGAAGCACTATCTTTAAAGTACTTAATATAAAAATTATAATACTATACTATATACTTATTAGACTTATAGTAGATATAAGTAGTATACTTATAGTAGTAACTACTATTTCTATTAGTATAGTTATAGTACTAATTAGGGACTAGCTTACCTAAGTTATATACTTTCTTTAAGCACTTAAAGTAATACTCCTTCCTAACTATTCTAATCTCTTAGAATAGAATAGGTTTATCTTCTTCTAAGAGCTTAAGAAGCTTAATTAGCTAATTAGGTATACTACTTGTAGTAGTAAGTATAGATTATATAGGAGTAGGAATAATAATAGTAGGTTGCTTAGCCTTAGAGATATACTACTACTTCTTAGGAGTAAGTATTTATACTTCTTAAGTAGAACCTTAGGATTAAGTTTTATAAGTAGTAGAGGGAGTTACTAGATTAGTAGGCTTCTTAGAATAACCTATAGTAGGTAATACTTAAGGGCTAGAATAAAGAAAATAATTCTATTATATAAGAAGTAATTAAAAGAGTTAAAGTTTAAAGTAAGTAAGCTTACTATATGATATTATTTATTTACTATATAGCTTAGTATAATTATTTACTTACTTAATTAAGTAAAGCGCTAAGAATAGTTATAATAGCAAACAAGTAATAATAATAAAATTTTAAAGATTACTAATTAAAGAAAGGAAGCATAATTGCTATAGTAAGTATAGTAATTAATAGACTAATATACCTAGAGGGTATATTATAGCAAGTTACTAATTAGTAGCCCTCTAGGATTACTAAGAAGGTTTAGATTATATAACTTTAATTACTATAACTATATAATAAGTCTAGGCTATAGTAATCTCTAATTAGATAAGTATTTTAGCATAATTAAGCTCTAAACAAGGTATATATTTAAGTAGTTGCATTACCTTAGAGATAATAGAGAACCTAATTGATTTACTTAATTACTTATTCTATTCTACTAATTAATTTAGTTGCTTATAATCTATAATTAATAAAACTATACTATATAGGAGAGCCTATATAATATTATGCTAAGTATAATAGTACTTATTAAGTATTAGTAGCTAGTTAGTTATAAAAGAAAGATTTTAATATCTAGTTAGAGTAGGTATATAGGCCTATACTACCTTCTAGCTAAACTTTACTAGACTAAGTAACTTATTTAATATTAAAGTATCTATCTTCTATTTAGTAGCCTAAAAAAGATATATAATACTAACGTAAGTGCATAGCGAGTAGACCGGCTAGGCGAGTGGACCGCCCTAACAAGCCATTGGGCACTCTGCAAGCAATTGCGCAACACTACAATGCTTTACTATAGCTAACAGTAGCAAATATTAATTGCTAACTTCTACTGCATCTTTCTCACACGTGCGCAAGTTATGCCCTGCCTCACTGCAGCGCCTGCAGTGCCTTTTGTGCTGCTTGCCTGCACCTGTTTGAGCCCTACCCTCACGAGTTTCCCCCTTAAGCTGCGCCCCAACGTCGCGTTAGGCTATCAAATCCTCTGCCTGTTCCTTTGAGAGGTCTCTACCCTTCTAAATCCGCTTTCTTTTGCGCGATTTGCGCTCAGAAGCAGCCCTGTTTAACGCTTCAAGCTGTAGCACTCGGGCGGCTAGTAACGTCTGTAAATGCAGTATCATTGCAGTGCCTTTTTGCAGCTGATCTATTATCTCAACTATAGGAGAAGGTGACAATCCTTGGTGCCTCTGAATACGATCGCGAAGCAACGTTGATTGAGCCTCTATCTCATTAGCGTTGGTGGGTGTCTTAGGGTTCCATTAGGGCTCCCCTGTAAGAGGCGGTGTTAGCGTGCAACGCTTCACATCAAGCTTTAATAGCACTACCAATAGATCATTAGGCACTAAGCCAGTTGCTTTGAAGCTTGATACAATGTTTGCCTTTAAAAACGCCTTATTAAACACCTTCCTAAGGGTCGCGATGAAGGCTTTTTTGTTAATCCGGCCAATATAGTCCAGCGCCAAGACTCTAATCTCTTTGCTGTACGCCCGCTTTAGGGGGGCAAAACAACCCACATCAAGTGGTTGTAGGATGTAAGATGAGTATAGAGGCATACACAGGGTAATAATCTTGCTCTCTGTGCAAAGATTTTAGAAAGTAAGCAACTTGTGGCTCTCATAGCCGTTGATTATTAGCAGCACGTGGCTACCCACCCTCTGGCCCCGAATCTGCTCAACAAAGTGCCTTAACCAGGCTACTCCAATATTGTTAGTAGTCCAGCCGTTGTTACTGACCCCAATGCGCCATTAGGGCTTCAAATCAGGGTACCAGGACGCGTCGTGGTTCTTTGCTTTGAAGATAAGGTAGGGCGCAATTGCCCAGCCCATCGCGTTGACTGCAGCAATCAAAGTCACCCACTCACAGTCTCCCTGCTGGACCCTAATAGGTTAAGTACGTCTCTCAGATGCAGTAACTACTCTGACGCAATTTCCAACGCCCATAGTAAAGCCAGTCTTGTCAAAGTTGTAGGTATCTTCGTCCTAGATGCCGTACTTAGCCTTAACATTCCGTACTAGGTCAAACCAGGGCCTAATGACCCCTAGGTCGCTGCAGAGAACTCTCTGGCGATCCCTCTGTCGAGTTAATCGTGATTGGAGTCCAGGCTCGCGTTTGACAAAGTTTGAAGCCCATTAGGGGCCAACAGGCTCTGCATTGCGTGCAGCGCGCAATTAATTAGCCATATCTTCAACGCAATGGAGCGTTAGGGCAAGTCCTTGCTTGTTAAGCCTCCTTATATACTGCATAAGCGCCTTCTCTTCTATCTTATTAAGGGCTGATGATTTAGGCTGGGTATCGCGTGTTGACTGCCTCCCAGCGCGTCGCCGAAGGAGGGTTGTTTTTGACACCTGGTAGACAACAGCAGCGCGTCGCACGCTTAGTTCTTGGGGTTTCTTGATTGCTTGGAGTGCAAGCTTAATCCTGTCTTCTTTTAAGAGCGATTTGAGGTTATGTGGCTGATCTATTAAGGTTTGAAGGTTAGAGGGCCCAATGGCTTGTTAGGGCGGTCCACTCGCCTAGCCGGTCCACTCGCTATGCACTCACGTTATATATTATTTATAAGAATAGTTTATTAACATATTCTAGTATAGCTAATACTACTTTAATTAAAAGTATATAGTCTTAAAGTTAGTATATAAATAGTAGTAGTACTAGATTAATTTTTATTAGTAGTATAGTAAAGAAAAAAATATAATAGCTATTAGGTTTAGTCTAGAAAGACATATATATATGTATTAACTTAGGTTAAATATCTAGTAATAGTAGTAATAAAGATAATTAGAATAATAAGAATAATAAGACTATAGCTATAAATTATAGTAGCTCTTATTATAAAAAGTATAGAATACTAACTAGTTTATAGTATACTTCTACTATAAGAAGTCTAGGCTTAAAGTTATAGCTTTTCTATAGTTTTATAGGTTAAATATAGTTTAAAGACTTAAAAAAATTTTAAACTTCTATAGAGCTACCTAGTTAATATATTAAATCTATAGCTATAGGTAGCTATACTTATAATTATTAAGTTAAGGTAACTTTATAATTTTATTAAAAGTATATAAAAAAATAGAGGTATATTATAGGAAATCTTATAAAATAGGCTAAGGTCCTCTACCTATAGTATAAAAGGTATTATATACTTATTATAGTAAAGTATATTCTAAGAATATATTATAAATTATATATAATAATTTCTAAGAGCTTTAGAGATATAACCTTATTTTAATATAAGTTAACTTAATAATTATAAGTATAGCTATCTATAAATATAGATATAATATATTAGGTATGTAAAGTTATTAAGATAACTTAGGATACTCTTTACTCTAGTAAATTCCTAGTTAGGTATAGCGCTTAGATAATTACGCTATGGAGTCTCCTAACCCTAAGGAGTATTTTCCTGTGCTTACTAAGCCTATAGCTCTACTAGTTCTAGAGATATTAATTGCTCTATTCTTAGTAGTATAGAGAAGCTTCTAGAATAAGCTTACAAATATATACTACTATTATTAGTAGGGATTGCGTGTATAGACGCGTAATCTACTTATAAATCCTGTTAGTATATTATTAATAAGAATAGTCTAGTATTATCTAGAATATTCTGCTTAGTAATATAGTAGGGAGGAAGAAAGTATAAGTACTTCTATTCTACCCTATATTATTCTATACCTAGCAACTAAGAATTTAAGTTATATATACTATTATAACTTACTCTTTTTTATATCTTTATTACCTCTTTAGGCTATACGCTTCTCTATTAGGAAATTACTAGTCTAGTAAGTCTAGGTCTACTAGACTAGGGAGAAAGTAGACTAGTCCTCCCCCTACTTTCTTTATAAGGTAAGTATTAAGATTATACTTTAAGTAAAGCTTATAAGCACTATTTAATTAGTTCTTAGGGATAAATACTATTAAAGAAACTAAAGAGGTTTTATACTAAGAAGTATAGATAACATACCCTACAGGCGAGCAGATTAATGGACGAGCGAATTACTTTTACTAAGCTCCAACTAAAACTTAACCTATTATAGCCTAAAACACTACACTTTAGTCCTGCATAGTATAGTATAGGCTAGAATATTATTTAGAGACCTCTTCTATATTAATCTTACACATTTGCGCGTTATATCCTGTCTAATTGCACCTTCTATAGCGCTGTTAGGTTAGCTTGCCCTCTTAAGTACGCACCTGCTTCTTTGCCCTCTTCCTATTACTACGCGCCCTAAACTCCTTTAGAGCTGCTAGCTACTACCTATCTTTAACTATTAGGGTTCTTTCCTTCTAAACTTGCTTTCTTTTATATAATTTTTATTGCATAGCAGCCTTATTAGCTGCTTAAAGCTTCTTAATTTCCTATTAAGCTAAAACTAGCTTATAGGATAAGATTGCTCCCCCCTTTATATAGTGCTTAAGCGCGCTTAGAATAGAATTTAGTAAGCTGCCCTGCTACCTCTTATACTTCTCTTAAATTAGAGTTAATTGCAACCTAAATTCTAGAGTATTGCTAGGGGTTTATAACTGCTAGGGTATATTATTAGTAGGGAGTAGTAGTAATAGAGTTTAAAGCTTTATACTAAGGGCTAATATAACCTATTCTAGGTTAAAGGGGACTAATCTAGCACCTTAAAACCCTCCTTAGATATTACTAGAGGTAAATACTGCATTATAGGCTGCTTTAAAGCATAGCAGGAACTTAGTCTTTATAATATAGCTAATTTAGTTGCGTATAAGCAATTTAGCTTAGCGCCTATATGCTATCTTTAAAGGGGCAAAACAGCCTATATTAAGTAGCTATAGAAGGTGCAATAAGTGCAGAGGCATATATAGAGTAATAATCTTATTATCCTTGCAGTATTTCTAGAATTAGAGCAATTTATAGCTCTTATAGCTGTTAATAACTAGCAGTTAGTAGGTACTAGTAGTATGCTCCTTTATATGCGCATTAAAGTGCTTTAACTACTTAAAACTAAGCTTATTAGTAGTCTAGCTGTTACTAGAGACTATAATAACCTAATCCTAGAGTAGGTCTTCCTCCTTATACTAGCTAGAGAGGTAGTAGCGCGCCTTAAAGATAATAAAGGGTAGGATAGCCTATCCTTTAGCATTAATACCCTATATAACTATTATCTACTCCTAGTTGCCTAGCTAGACTGCCTTTAGCCTTCCTTATCTCTCTAAAGCTATAATAACTGCTCCCTAGGAGATCTAGCCTATTATAAAGCCTATCTTATTAAAGTTATATATATTATTATCTAGAATACTATACTTAGCTTTTATATTTTGCACTAAGGAAAACTAGCCCTATATAACTCTAGAATCCTTGCAAAGAGCTTGCTTATAGTTATACCTATAATTGAACTTTACTTTAAGCTCTAGTTAATACTTTATAAATATACTAGGCTAGTTTATGCTAATAGGGCCTAGATTGCGCTCTGCGCGCAGAGAATTAGCTATTGCAGCCACATCTACTAGCTAAGGGCCAAATCCTTGCTTGTCTAGCTTAAGTATATAATTAATAATTACCTACTCCTCTAGATTATCTAGCCCTAATAAGTTAGGCATAGTATTACCTTATAAAGGTTATCTAGTAAGTTAATAGCTTAGTATAGCTTAAGAAATGTTATAGATAGCTGCAGCGCGTTGCTATAAGAGTTTTGCGTCTTGTTTAAGAGCTTAAAGCGCAAGCTATATTTAAGCTTCCTTTAACGTGTTAAGATTAGGTTATTATTAAGGCATTAGTATATAGAGGATACTTTAGTAGGGGCTTAGTAAAAGTAATTCGCTTACCTGTTAATCCGCTTGCCTGTGGGGTATATTATAACATAACTTATAATAATATCTTGTTAGTACTATGTAAAGTATAGCCTTAAGTATTATATATTATTATTAAAGAAGAAGTATAAGAATTACTATAGTATAGGTAGCTAGAAGTATATTCTAATAGAGGTTCTAATTCTAAACTTTACTTATATTAATTAAGAGTTAGAGTATTTAGAGTAAATAGAAGCTAAGGCTAATAAAGCTAAGTCTATAGTGCTATAAGCAATACTAGCTATATATATAAAGAAAGATTATATCTATAAATAAAGGAGGATATTAAAGTGCTATAAATAGTAGTAGGTAGATAAGGCTAAAAAGTATTTAGAGGATATTAAGTCCCTTAAGGTAGTAGAAAGTATTAATTAGGATATTACTTAGCTAAAGGAGAGCCTGATACCTAGTTCTCTAGCTCTTAACTAGAGTATATTTATACAATCTATCCTAAAGAGTAATTCTAATTATCTATTATTTATTAATAATAAGATAGAAGTTATTAGTAGTTTATAAGGTATATAACTAGTTTCTATATATTTTCTAAGTCTAGGTATCTTAACTATTTAACTAGGTATTCTTTATCTAGTCTATTTTCTTAATATTTTATTATTTCCTTAACTTTCTATTTATTATTACTATTATTCTAGTAAAAGAAGTCTTTCTAGGTTAGTAATGTAACGACGCAGGTAATAAGACCCTCTAATATAGTTCTAATTCCACTATAAGGTGTATAGGAGCACTAGGAAAGTTAATAACTAGGGAGAATCTTATTCCTATAGGTCTTGTACGAAGAATACTTAAAAACTATCTATCCTAAGACTGCTACAAGCCTGCCTTTTATACCTATAAGTCTTAGTTAGCTATAGATAGATAAGAAATGTTAACAGGGGTGAGTTAGGACTAAGTTAGAGGGGTGTTAGTTCTGGATGGCTATAGATATGTCTAAGACTTGATTCGGGATCAAGCTGGAGCTAAGTTAGAGGTTGTTTAAGTTAGGTAGTATCTTGTTTGTAAGATTCGAGATGTTAATAGTCGATTCTTACAAGTATATTAGTATTTGCTAGTTCTAATAAAGAGATATAGAATATAAGGTTTATTTTATATCTTTAGATAGCTTAAGTTAATAGTTAACTAGGCTAATTTTCTCTAAAATAAAAAATAGTTTAACTTTAACTTTATCTAGTTTTTTTATTAGTCTTCTTATATATAGGTCTTTTATAAGAAGATATACTTTATCCCTCTTCTTTAGTAGAAGTGCTATTTTTCTTTTCTTATTAATATAAGAGATTACTTATATCTAAGCTTTAGTAATATTCTTAAGTAATTTCTAATATACTTTCTTTAGTTTCTCTACTAAGGCTATTACTAATTCTTTTTAGATATTACTATTAAGACTTTATATAAAGAGATTTAGAAATCTTCTATAGTTTATAAAAAATAGTACTATACCTATTACTTCTAATAGTTTATTATTACATATAATTTATACTATATATAAGAGTAAAACCTAATTATTCTACTACTAGTTATAGTAGATATAGAGATATATCTCTATTATCTAGTTTACTCATTCTATTTATCTATCTATCTATAGATAATAGGCTATAGAGAGCTTCTTCTTTATTCCTATTACTACTAGAAATATTATCTAGAAATCCAAAGTAAAGAGCTTATCTCTATTACTAATAATTAATTTAGAAATGCTATAGTATTAAATAATCTTATCTAGAAATACTTAAGTAAGTTACTTTATAGTATAGCTATATTAGAAAGGTAAAAACTTAGTAGCTTTTATAAATCTATCTATAACTATAAATATTAAGTTATAATTATAGTCTATTATAGAGTCTTTAGAGATTAGTAGTTATATAATAAAATCTATTATAATATTTATCTTTAGTATAGTTAGTAGTTCTACTACCTATTGTAAGAATCGACTACTAAAATCTTGAATCTTATAAACAAGATACTACCTAACTTAAACGACCTCTAACTCCCCTCTAACTTGGTCCTAACTTACCTCTGTTGCTATTTCTTATCTATCTATAGCTAACTAAGACTTATAGGTATAAAAGGCAAGCCTGTAGTAGTTCTAGGATAGATAGTTTTTAAGTATTCTTTGTATAAGACTTATAGGAATAAGATTCTCTCTAGTTATTGACTTTCCTAGTGCTCCTATATACCTTATAGTAGAATTGGAACTATATTAGAGGATCTTATTACCTATGTTGCTATATTATACTTAAAAACTTATCCTAGCTAGTAATAGCCTCTAAATAATATTGTATTAGTGTTTAGTTGTAAGCAAGCAGTTTAATATGTATCTAACTATACTACTCTTAGGATTGCTTACTCTTAGTTAAGATACTAGAGACCTCTTAATAACTAAAGCTTTTAGGTTTAGATTATTACTTTAGAAAAGTTGTATTAGATTGTGCTATAGTAGAGATATAGAGACTACTAATAACCTACCTAAATTAGACTTAATATAATATTAGGTATAATAGCTAGTTCCTTAACTAGATCTTAAGCTAAGTCTAGAAAGGGTAGGTCCTATAAACCTCCTTCTAGTTTAGTCTAAGAACGACCCCTACCTTTAGAGGAAAGTAGGTTAGAATTAGACTACTTATGTGCAGCATTAGCCTATAAGATTAGTTAGTTGTGTTAGGAGCTAGCTAAACTTTATGCTAGTCTTTATCCTATAGACCTTCCTTATCCCTCTACTAAGACCCCTAGACTGCAAAGGGTCTAATAAGCATCTAAAGCAAATACTATCTTTATAACTAGGGAAAAGCTAAGTAAAAGAACTTTTAATATTAAAGCACTTACTAATAGGAAGAGCCCTACCTTTTGGTAATAGTAAGTATTAATATAAGATTAATTAGAGATTAACTTAGATTACTATTAGTCTACCTAAGCTTGTATAGCCCTTGTTTAGGGTTATACCTCTAAGTTAGCTAAAGAGTACCTAGAACCTTAGTACATATTAGATAACAATAGTAACTATTTCTATATTATAGAAGAGATAATATTACTTCTATAAATATACTTTGTTACTAGAAATAAGTAGGTAGAGAGTTAAGCAATTTTTAATAAACTTTAAATAGAAAGGAACAAAACTTTCCTAGCCTTTAAAAGTTGTTTCCTTAGCTTGGCTGTTAAGGGATAAGTACCCTAATTAGAGTAGTTTTATTACCTATAGACTAAACTTACTCTAGCCCTTTAAGTACCTAACCTAGGTTTTAAATAGTAATAGGTAAACTCCTTCCTATATATAGTAGAACACCTTACTACCTACAATATAGAATAAAGGAACAATCTAATAGTAATACCTCTAGCTATTAACTAGCCCCTGCCCTTTAGGCCCTAACTCTAATTAGACCTAAAGTAGCCTGCTATACTATTATACTAATAAGAATATTCTAACCTATCTTGTTTAACTATGTTTATACGCAGTACTCTAAACCTGTAAGTAATACTAAGTATACTAATGCTTATAAGGGATCTAATGCCTAGTACTTGCTATAACTATAGTAAACCTAGATATTTTATAAAAGAATGTATAATGCCTTAGGTGCGCAAAATTAAAGTTAAACAAGAGGAGTTTATAGATGCTAAAGAAGATATAGACAAGGACCTAATACCTATAAGAAATAGAGTTGCCTAAGAGAATTACTTTACTTAGGCCTAAACTAATATAACCTCTTAAATCTTTCCTTATCTTATTTGTTTAGTAGACCTTATTTCCTTTTAGAAACTATGCTATGTTATAAGGGTTATAGTGTATAATTCTACTCCTTAATTAACACTAGTGCCTAAGGTTTCTTATTCTTAAATTTGTTAATTACAAACTCTATTTTAATAGCCCTCTAAACCCCTATTTAGAAGCTACCTTTCTTAGTATAAGTAAAGGGTTTTTAGGACTAGATTATATCCCTTGTGTTTTATTATATCTAACTCTATATAATTATAGATAGATTGAAGATATATAACTACTTATTTATTATTGTTAATTTAGGTTCTTAAGATTATATTATTAGGATTAAATAGTTACGTAGGTTTAAACTTAGACTTAATATAGAGTAGTCTTGGTTAGTTTAGCCTACTAAGTATTTAAAATCCTATAACCCTGCTCCCCCTATTTTAACAACATTATATTAACCTATAGTCTCCCCTAATATATAACTAGATATTAAGTAATAAGATAACCTATAAGACATAGATAATTATTAATAGGCGTTAAGCCTGTTAGTAAACGTATATTATATATAAGGCATAACCCTTATGCTAAAATTTAATCTTAGCCTTTAGCTATAGTAAATAAAACTCTAATAACTATACTTTAACTCCCTTCTATACTATATCTGTCTAAGGTTACTACTATTGCATCCTTATTTGTAAATGCCTTTTATTTTGCTATATAATAACCCTAAAATAAATTCTTTATTACTAACTTATATAAAATCTAGTAATTGCTAGATAACTACTAAGATAACCCTAAAAATGCTTATCTCCTATGCAATAAGCTGCTAGCTAGATATTGCTAATATACTAATGTGTTTAATAAGATAGAAGCTAAGACACTACTACCTTATTAACTATATAATTATAAGATTATGTTAGAAGAACCCTTACCTAACTTATACTCCCTATTATATAAGTAGAACCTTAAAGAACTTAAAGCTATAAAGAAGTTTGTGCAAGAATAACTTAAGTAAGGATAGATTAAGTATAATTAGAGCCCTTTTGCTTCCCTAGTCTTATATATATGCAAACTAAATAGTAGTCTACAGATCTGCATAGATTACTAGAAGCTTAATAACCTTACCTATAAGGACTTGTATCTAATACCTTACATAGATAAATTATTAGCACGCCTATTAAAAGCTAAGATATTTAGCAAATTTAATATCTATATAGTATTTAATTAAATCTAAATAGATCCTACCTTTAAAGAGTATACTATGTTTTATACTTAATATAGCACCTATAAGTATAAGGTATTGCTATTTAGCCTTTATAATAGTCTAGCTACCTACTAATAGTATATAAATAACGTGCTTATTAATTATTTAGATAACTTCTACATTGCGTACCTTAATAATATCCTAATCTACCTTAAGGACAAAGCAACTTATAAGAAGCATGTTAAGTGTAACGACGCAGGTAATAAGATCCTCCGATACGGTTCCGATTCCACTACGAGGTGTATGGGAGCACTGGGAAAGTCGATAACTAGGGAGAATCTTATTCCTATAGGTCTTGTACGAAGAATACTTAAAAACTATCTATCCTAAGACTGCTGCAAGCCTGCCTTTTATACCTACAAGTCTCAGTTAGCTACGGATAGATAAGAAATGTCAACAGGGGTGAGTCGGGACCGAGTCGGAGGGGTGTCGGTTCTGGATGGCTACAGATATGTCTAAGACTTGATTCGGGATCGAGCCGGAGCTGAGTCGGAGGTCGTTCAAGTTAGGTAGTATCTTGTTTGTAAGATTCGAGATGTTGATGGTCGATTCTTACATTAAGCTTGTTCTTAAATAGCTTAGATCTACTAGTCTCTAAATTAATATTAAGAAATGTAAGTTCTATGTTACTAGAACTAAATACCTAGGCTATGTTCTTACTAATATAGGTATTAAAGTAGACCCTAAGAAGGTGTAAGTCCTATATAATTAAAAGCCCCCTATAATAATTACTAGAGTTAAGTTATACCTTAGTTTTACTAGTTTCTATTAATAATTTGTGCTTAAGTTTTCTTAAGTTACTAAACCTTTAATTGTGCTCTAAAGCCTAAGTAATAAGTTTAAGTAGATAGAGGCGTGTTAGACTAGTTTTAAGTCTCTTAAATAGAGTCTTTTAGCTATACTAACCTTGTGTTACTTTAACCCTATATACTTTATAAGAATTAAGACTAATGTATTAGATAGTGTTGTTGCAGGTGTTTTATCTCAAGAATACCTAGATAAGTAATAGTATCCTGTTGCATTCTATAGCTACGTCCTAGTAGGAGTAGAACTTAACTAGGAGATCTATAATAAGGAACTATTTACTATCCTCTAAGCTTTTAAAAAATAGTAGGCAGAATTAACTTTAATTATAACTTAGATCTAAGTGTGCTCTAACTACTAGTTACTAGAATATTTTATAATTACTAAGGTTCTTAATGCATGTTAAGCCTGTTAGGTAGAAGTATTAAGCCTATTTAATTTCTAGATTAAGTATACACTTAGCAAGCAGAATAAACGCACTAATATCCTAAGCTAACGTGAATAAGACTTAAGTAACCTTAAGGTAGCCTAGCTAGATAATTAATCTTAAGTGTTGCTAGGTCCTTACTAACTATACCTTAGTATTAACTCTAACTTAGCTAAGCAATACCTAGAAATAGTAGTAGTAATAACCCTTACCTCTATAGAAAAGAAGATAGAACTTAACTTGCTAGAAATAGTTAAAGCTATTCTTTAAGTAAACTATAATAGTTTCCTCTAGGAATGTTAAGCCCTACTAGAAGGGTATTAGATTTACTATAGCTTATTACTATATAAAGACTGCTTATACATGCCTATAGATCCCTTGCTCTGCACCTGCTTTATTTGCAAAGTTTATAACTAAGTGTCTACTGCTTACCTTAGTACTAAGAAAATATATTAATTGTTGTCCTAATAATACTACTAGAAAGGCATAAGTGCTACTTATAATTGCTATATATAAAACTATTTATCTTGTTACTATAACTATCTAAGACAGACCTAACTTTGTAGGTACTTATATTTGTTACTAATCTCTAACTAACCTATGCAGTATTTATATATAGATTTTAAGTTATTTCTAAAAGATAAAGCTAGATATAATTAAATCCTGATAATTATTAATTGTCTCTCTAAGTAAGCTATCTTAATACTATACTATAAGATAACTACTGCCTAAGGTATAGCTAAACTCTTTATTTAGTAGGTATATTTTTTTAGATATACCTCTAAGTTAATTGTTTCTAACTAAGGTCCTTAGTTTATATTAAGCTTCTAGTTAGAATTCTACTATATTATTAGTATAAAGGTTAAGCTGTCTACTATATATTATAAGGAAATAGATAGTAAAACTAAAATTATAAATAAATATATTAACTAATGTTTATGCCCTTTTATATTATACTACTAGGATAACTAGTCTAAATTGCTTTTAATAATAGACTAAGTTTAGATAACACTACTATATTCCTCTCTAGGAATAATACTGTACTAGTTGCTATATAGGAGTAAACCTTACTAAAGCTAGTAGTAGTCCCTCTTAGAACTAAGGGTGGATTCTATAATAATCCTTAACTAGAAGGAAGCTATAGTATTAGTGACTTAGATGTATAATACTTAGAAAGTGGCTAAAGACAACCTAGAAGTGGCCTAGACCTAGATGCGAATTATAAAAGATATTTACTAGCTCCTAGTAAACTAGAAAGTTAGAGATAAAGTCTTCCTGTTAATGTGGAACCTGGCTAATAACTAGCCTAGCTATAAGCTAGCTGCCCTTTAGCAAGGTCCCTTTAAAGTTATTAAAGAAGTTAGTTACTTATACTGCTTAAGGTTACCTACTAGCTTAAAGATATATAATATCTTTGCACTAGACGTCTTATATAAAGACTTGTATAATTTACTACCTAGTTAACCTGCACTAAAGCCTCTAGGTACTCTTATAAATAGGGTAGAGGAGTAGGAAGTATAAGAGATCTTAGGTAGCTAGATAAAGCGTTGCTATTTAGAATACTATACTAGCTAGGTTAAATATAACCTAGACCTAACTTAGTATCCTACTACTAATTTTAAGCATGCGCCTTATAAGTTATAAGTATATTATTAGAAGTACTTATAATAGCTAGGCTCTCTGCCTAAACTCTTATAGTAGTTATTAACCTAGTAAGGAGAGTAGTAGGTATAGGGAAAATAGTAAGGTTAATTATAACAAAGGAAATCTATAGTATTAGGCACTTTTAGTTTAAACCTATCTTATAAACACCTAAAACAAAGAAAACGTTAATATATATTAGAGCTATAATATAGCTAGGTTAGGTAAGTTTTCTAACTAGAGTTCTTTGTTAGATAGGTTAGAAGGGATATTAGAGAGCTTGCTCTCTTTGTCCCCTTTATCTAGTATCTTAAGGTTATCTTGTTATGCTGCTCTACCTTGCGCATAATAACTACCTCTACTATGTTATAAACTGCAACCCTAACTCCTACTAGTAGTAGAACTACTTCCTTAAGTAGATGCCCTAGCCTTATATGTCTACTAAAGGTCTGCTACTACCTTCCTTAATGCCTAGACCTCCTCTATTAGGATATTTACCTCCTTAGTAAGCCTCTTTAACGTCTCTTAAGCCTATGTGTTATAGGTAGGTTATATATAGAAGTAGTATAGAAGAATACTAGTTGCTAATACCTTCTTAAGTTATATAGTTGCTACTTATATAATACTAGAAAGCTTAAGCACTACCTAATAAACGTTGTGCTATATATCTACGCGCACCTTCTCTATAGTAGCAGCTTCTCTAGCTAAAATCCCCTCTTTATCCTCTACTAATGCTTTAACCTATATATTAAGTGCCTTCTTAAGAGTAGTATACTTAGGACTAATATAAATTAGAACCTTTCTAGGTTAGCATATAGTTATAAGTAGGATAAGGATATTATAATATTACTAGTTAATACTTCTTATTCTGCTATATATAGTATGCACACTAGGATAAGGTTCTTAAATTAAACTTCTATTTAATTTAATTGCTCTTTGCTAGGGCACATATAGAATAAAGGTAGATAACCTAATAGGCTACTACAAGAGTGCTAGGAGGGACTGGTATTAGTATAGTAACTAAGAAATAAGCCTAGGGAAGGATTAGCAGGGGCCTAAGTTAAAAGTAAGGATATTAACTTATAGTAGAAAGTAGTGTCTATTAGAGAATGTTAGTATATAGGTATAACTATTTATACCTTACTACTAGCTTAGGTGCTAAGCCTAGTTAGTTATACTAGGGACGCGAAATTGCTATATAAATAGTATTATAGACATGTAAGCCCTCTAACTTAGCTAGGTATAGCCTTATTAGCTGCTGCTAAGTGCGTGCTATATATAAATATAGGGTTTTTTATTAATAATTATATAATAAATAAATAATAATAAGGTATAAACAAAGAGATAGTAAGGTAGAGTAGAGCTAGCTTAGAACTAAGTTAGTGCAGGGACAAGCGCAAGGCTAATTAACTATATTAGGGACAATATAACTATAAAGGAGGGGGGTAATATAAGAATTAACTACTAAAATCTTAAATCTTATAAACAAGATACTACCTAACTTAAATAACCTTTAACTCCCCTCTAACTTAGTCCTAACTTACCTCTATTGCTATTTCTTATCTATCTGTAGCTAACTAAGACTTATAGGTATAAAAGGTAAGCCTGTAGTAGTTCTAGGATAGATAGTTTTTAAGTATTCTTTGTACAAGACCTATAGGAATAAGATTCTCCCTAGTTATCGACTTTCCTAGTGCTCCTATACACCTTATAGTAGAATCGGAACCGTATCAGAGAATCTTATTACCTGCGTCGCTATACCTATATTTCTTTATACTTAGCATATATACTATATTTATTCTATTAACAGTTAATATATTGTTTAAGATATTTAGTAACTTTATCTTTTATATTTAGAAGCTTATAGTATTATCTAATAAGTTCTATAGTTCTTATAATTCTAGAATAACTATATAGTAGATTATTATAATAATTATATATTATTTCTTTTTAAAGGTTATCTAGTACTTAACTAGGTATATAGCATTTCTATAATACACGTATAATATTATTAAGCTATTATTATAGTCTAAGAGATCTATCTTAGTTAATCCTAAGTATAGTAGCTTTATTAATTATCTTTTTACCTACTAGGTTATATTCTTAGCTAAGAGCATCTACTCTACTATTATCTTTACCTAGGGTGTATAGAATCTTAAATTTATACTAGCTTAGTATTTCTAACTATCTAACTTATCTTTAGTTTAGAGTCTTAGTAGTAATAAAGTATACTAAGTTCTTATAATCTATATAGATTATAAGGTTTAAATAGCTTTCTATATATATTTACTAATATTCTAGGGATTATATAATTACTAATAGTTTCTTATTATATATGTTATAGCATTCTTTTAGTTCTAAGAACTTATGTTAGTAGTAAGTAATTAGGTGCTATTATCTATCTTTTTCTTGCATAATACATGCTCCTAATACTAAATCTAAGGTATCTATTTCTATTTAAAGTAGCTTATTACTCTTAAATATAATTAGTATTAGAGGGTTAATATATACTTATTATAATAACTTAAATATATTATCTTATTCTTTTCTCTATAAGAAGGGTATATCCTTCTATATAAGCTTTATAAGTAGTAAAGCCTTCTTTAAGTAATCTTTAATAAATTATCTATTAAAGTTAATAAACCTAAGGAATTCTTAAATCCCTTTAACTATTATTAGGGTAGGCTAATTCTTTACTATATTAATCTTAGTATTACTTATTTTAACTCTATATTATCCTATAATAAACCCTAAGAATTTAACTTCCTCCTTATACTATTTATACTTCTTAGGTTTTAGTTAGAGGTCTACTTACTTTAAGTATTCTAGCACTTCTATAATATATTATATATACTCTTCTAATATCTTAGAGTATACTAAGATATTATCTTAATATACTACTACTATTTTATTAAGGTATACTCTAAGAAAATTATTAATTAATTCCTAGTATATAGCTAGTATATTTATTAGACTAAATAGTATAACTAGGTACTTATAGAGTCTATATCTTATTCTAAGTACTATCTTTTATTCTTTATCTTCCTTTATATAGATTTGGTTATGTACTTCTCTTAAATCTAATATGTTAAAGTACTAAGCTTCTTATAATTAATTCTATAACTCTAATATATAAGGTAATAAATATTAATTCTTAATAGTAATATTATTATGCTTTTTAAAGTTAATATAAGGTTATAGCTTGCTATCTTTCTTTAGTATAAAGAGAATAGGGTACCCTGTAGGTAATTCTAATCTTCTAATAAATCCCTTTTAAAGGTTCTCCTTAATATACTTATATAGTATACTAAGTTCCTTTTCTAATGACTAGTATAGTAGCCTAAAAGTTAGTTACTTCCCTTCCTAGAGCTTAATCTTATAATTCTAGGGTTTATGCTTAGGTAGAGCTTTTACTATAAGCTCTTCTTTAAATATCTATATATATTGTTAATATATATCTAGGATGCTAGGAGTTGTATATTTCTTCTTAACTACTACTTTATAAGGCTAGGGCTAGTTACTCTCTATATAGTTAACTACTCTATCTTAGCATGTCTTAGTTAAAGTAATATTACTAATTGTCTTCTTATCTACTAACGTACCCTATAGGCGAGCAGATTAATGGGCGAGCGAATTACTTTTGCCAAGCCCCTACTAAAGTATCCTCTATATACTAATACCTTAACAACAACCTAATCTTAACGCGTTAAAGGAAGCTTAAATATAGCTTGCGCTTTAAGCTCTTAAACAAGACACAAAACTCTTATAGCAATGCGCTGCAGCTATCTATAATATTCCTTAAGCTATACTAAGCTATTAACTTACTAGATAACCTTTATAAGGCAATACTATGCCTAACTTATAAGAGCTAGATAATCTAGAGGAGTAGGTAATTATTAATTATATACTTAAGCTAGATAAGTAAGGATTTAGCCCTTAGCTAGCAGATATAGCTGCAATAGCTAATTCTCTGCGCGCAGAGTATAATCTAGGCCCTATTAGCATAAACTAGCCTAGTATGTTTATAAAGCGTTAACTAGAGCTTAAAGTAAAGTTTAATTATAGGTATAACTATAAGCAAGCCCTCTATAAGGATTCTAGGGTTATATAGGGCTAGTTTTCCCTAGTATAAAATATAAAAGCTAAGTATAGTATCCTAGATAATAATATATATAACTTTAACAAGATAGGCTTTATAATAGGCTAGATCTCCTAGGGAGCAGTTATTATAGCTTTAGAGAGATAAGAAAGGCTAAAGGCAGTCTAGCTAGGTAACTAGGAGTAGACAATAGTTATATAGGGTATTAATGCTAAAGGATAGGCTATTCTACTCTTTATTATCTTTAAGGTGCGCTACTACCTCTCTAGCTAGTATAAGGAGGAAGACCTACTCTAGGATTAGGTTATTATAGTCTCTAGTAACAGCTAGACTACTAATAAGCTTAGTTTTAAGTAGTTAAAGCACTTTAACACGCATATAAAGGAGCGTACTGCTAGTACCTACTAACTACTAGTTATTAATAGCTATAAGAGCTATAAATTGCTCTAATTCTAGAAATACTATAAGGATAATAAGATTATTACTCTATATATACCTCTATACTTATCGCACCTTCTATAGCTACTTAATATAGGCTATTTTGCCCCTTTAAAGATAGCATATAGGCGCTAAGCTAAATTGCTTATATATAACTAAATTAGCTATATTATAAAGACTAAGTTCCTGCTATACTTTAAAGCAGCCTATAATACAGTATTTACCTCTAGCAATATCTAAGAAGAGTTTTAAGGTGCTAGATTAGTCCCCTTTAACCTAGAATAGGTTATATTAGCCCTTAATATAAAGCTTTAGACTCTATTACTACTACTCCCTACTAATAACATACCCTAGCAGTTATAAACCCCTAGCAACACCCTAGAATTTAGGTTGCAATTAACTCTAATTTAAGAGAAGTATAAGAGGTAGCAGGGCAGCTTACTAAATTCTATTCTAAGCGCGCTTAAGCACTATATAAAGGGGGGAGCAATCTTATTCTATAAGCTAGTTTTAGCTTAATAGGAAATTAAGAAGCTTTAAGCAGCTAATAAGGCTGCTATATAACAAAAATTATATAAAAGAAAGCAAGTTTAGAAGGAAGGGACCCTAATAGTTAAAGATAGGCAGTAGCTAGCAGCTCTAAAGGAGTTTAGGGCGTGTAGTAATAGAAAGAGGGTAAAGAAGCAGGTGCGCACTTAAGAGGGCAAGCTAACCTAACAGCACTATAGAAGGTGCAATTAGATAGAATATAACGCGCAAACGTGCAAGATTAATATAGAAGAGGTCTCTAAATAATATTCTAGCCTATACTATACAATGCAGGACTAAAGTATAGTATTTTAGGCTATAATAGGTTAAGTTTTAGTAGGGGCTTAGTAAAAGTAATTCGCTTACCTGTTAATCTACTTGCCTATAGGGTATATTATTTCTTTTAATTATTAGTTAATATTATTTCTTTCTAGGTTATTTAGAGTTAATATAACTTAGACTATTCTACTTAGTAGTAATATTAGTTACTAAAGTAAAGTATTATCTATACTCTCTTTAGTATTAGACTTATCTACTAAAGTATAAAATAGGATAGTATATTCTTTAAGTACTTTAGATAAAGTATATTCTAGAAAGTCTAGAGTTAACTTTTATCTATATAAACTATATATCTACTTATAATAGTTAAGTTAACTTTACCTTTCTTACTATAGAAGTAATTAGAATATTAAACCTTTAAGTTAGAAGTATTAAGTAAGAAGATATATTAAAAAAGTATTAGAGTATATTCTATCTTAAGGTAAGACTAATTACTACCTTATAGTAATAGATAGATAGTCTAGTTATATACTATTCTACTCTACCCTATATAGGCTAACTCTAGCCTAGTATAGTACTCTTAGTTCTATTTAGGGCTTTAGTCCTAGCAGCTACTAGTAGTATACTTAGCAAACTTTAATTTAAAATCTAGAAAGAGAAGAGTTTATAAAATTATAATACAAAATTCAACCTAGGGTAGATTAGGCTCTAGGCTAGCACTATTGCCTACATAAAGAACTGTATTAGGTATAGAGTAATAATTTATATGTAGATGCTACAGTTATTGCTACCACAGTGCCTTGTCCTACATTGCTACACCTGAGATGTCGGTATCAATATAGAGTCCAATCCAGTAACAATCTTTAGGCATCTTTTCGGGCAGACCAAAGTACAACAGACCGCTGACAGATTGCTTACGACCAGGACAAACACCCGCATATTGAAATCCCACCTTGGAAGTACACACGATCAAGTTGTCGCCAGAACACTTGATGTAGTCCTTGTTCTGACCAACAGCACGGTACTGGAGGAAGTCCCATTTGCCGCTCTGGTTGGGGGCTACACCAGCCATGCCTGTCTTAGGCGCAATCTGGACCAAGGAGCCGTCCTGGCCAAATTGAAAAATGGAAGTCTGAGCTTTATACTCAACTGGGTTGAGGGCAACAGCAGCACCCTCGCCAGGGGAGACGGCGAGCCAACGCTTATCCATAACGGTACCACTGCCATCAGTCTTGATGCGGAAGCCACGCTGAGTTGGTGTGCCCACATAACCGTTGCTACCAGCGATAACGACATGAAAGTTGCCGCGATATTGGCCATCATTGACATTAACTTCGGGAGAGATCTTGCTGCTCCACCACACGCACTTGATGTTCGAGACACTAGGAGGGTCCAAGCATGAGGGATCGTTGGGGTCTACCGACGGATCACGCTCGAAGTAGATATTGAAAGAGGTACATCCAGAGATGGCATTGCACTTGTCAGCACAAGTTTGCACATCATAGGTATCCATCAAGGTGAAGCCTTGGTAGCCAGGTGCATTTGGGGAGGCCTTGGTGTCAGTGAAGACAGCGTTGAACCCAAGTGGAGTTTTGGCAGAGGTAGCTTGTTGAGAGTAGTAGTTATCGGCAAGAAAAGCTTCGGCAGTGTCAACGGCTACTTGACGGGCGATACCGGCAGGCTGAGGGTAGCAAATATTGGAGGTGCGCTTGAGCCTTTGAGCTCCAGCTGTTGCTGTAGCAGGCGCAGCCAGAGTAGTTGCAGTGACAAGAGGGTCGCTTGGAGCCGTCTGATAGACAACAGGAGGCCCTGGATAGGTGAGCGTAGGGGCGGCGGCAACGATGGTGGCCATGATGGCAGCAGCCGTAAAGGTGTTGATGAGCATGATGATTGATGATAAGATTGTACACTGATTACTTGAGGTGTTCGATGTTCTTGTTGTTTCCTTCTACAGCACGGCAAGAGCAGCTTTTTATACACACTGTTCAAAGACATTGTCTAGCGATCCGTTCTAAATTTACACAATGAGTGCTCAAGAAGGAGACGAACCTGTGGTACGCAAACGCACAGACTCGGAGATGAATTCGCGAGGCCTTTCTCGTATAGATCGTGCATTCTCGGCTTCTGGTGATTGTGGAGTGACTTTCGTCAAAGACACGTTCCACCAGTCTACACTCAACCGCAACAACACGATTGGCTGCTCTACCGTACAGATTATATTGTTGATAACTGTTACCTTGTGGTCTATGTGCGCTTGAGGAATCTAGATGCTTAGTTGGAGTCGAAATGTTAGAGCCTAAGCGTCATCTCGACATCCAAGTAGGGTAATCCAGAGTGGTCAAGAGTTAAGCGAAACAATTGTCAGCAAGGTACCGATAGTTGCGAAGTACTGACAATACGACAGACATTATCGATTGGCGTCAATACGAATGAGACTAACATGGCGCCGCTGTCTTCGAGGTCGTAGTGTGAAATAGTTGGTTCGGTGTTTGTTCCGACAGGTTCATGGCGTTAAAAGCTTTGCAAACCAACCATGCAACCTTGGATCGCTGTGCCTGACTAGGTGTAACAATCGGGCCGAGATTCTGTGAAAGAGGGTAGGAAGGTGTTTGCGGACACAGAACGCCCTTGTACATCTGGCAGTACGTGAGGTACACAAGGTGAGCTCGGTGCAGTCTACAATGACCGTCCAAGGTCTCCAAACTTCGTTCCTGTGCGGGCGGCAGTCTATGCAGATGACTCCCTCTGACACTCGGGCTCTACCTTAGGTAAGTGAGTAAAGACACGAGATAATAGCATGCGGCGGTCGATTCCCCGGATCTTGGATCAGGGCCAGTACGGTACCTAACCATGGCTGAGCCTCGCAAACTCGGCCCGAGTGGCTCAGCTGTGGCTGTGGGATGCAATCGTACGACAAATATGGCCTGTTTCGGGCCCAAACGTTTGCCGAAAGAAGGACTAGACCACCCAGGTGAGCTGAGATACGGGTTTGTTCACCACACTTGTGCACGTGCGAACACATGGTAACGGAGCGATGCCGGAGCCCGATCCGGGAAATTGTATGATTTGAAGTGCACAGGGCTAAGGGAGCACATCCGGGGGAAATCGTTAATATTCATCGCTGAAATGTGGATAATCTGAACACAAGATGCAATACCAGAACCTTAACCTTTCATGTACCTATGCGAAATTGTTCTCATGACGTCATGGCTGACGCATGCAGGACCAACAGGAGATGCAATGTGCGCATTCACATCTACAACTTCAATGCTCACTGAATGCAAGCCAGGAATTTGTCAATTAGCAGTTCCACTGCCGTCTACCTCAGCTCCATTCCATGGGTAGGCAAAGATGCGGCAATTGCTCTCACCGTTAGCGTCACATACGGTATTCGCACTTTAATTCACCAGACGATGTTCCAGACGTTGGAGATCTTGGAAGGAAACAACAGCATCGTAGCCCACAGAGCAATGCACTTACAGGCAACCTTGAAATATGGCGTTTGGTCAAGTCACCAGATCGAAGCTTCCATATTGTGAGCAAATCTGCTCCCGAGATTCCTAGCGCAACAATCTACTCTGGGCCTGGCTATTGGACTCGCTTAGCCGGCAGAGGTCTCCTCTAGATTGTATTATATAGCAATGAGGCGAACAACACCATGCGGCTCACAGGATCCGGAATGCTTGGGGATAAGCTTGCCTCAAATACCCAATCATGCGTCACTATTTGTTGATTGGCGAGATTAAAGTAAGGATCTAACTTGTGCAAAACCCCTTGGGCTGAATCTTGCTTATTGCGAGCGGGTGATTGAGTGCCTTGACGGCCCTGATTTTGAGTCTGAAGGCCAACAAGTACAGACGGTAAGATGTAGGTATATAAGCTGGTAGGAATCTGCTCAAACTTGCTCATTGGCAAAGAGAGAAACATCAAACAAGCATCAGACAAGCACTATACTAGCTCCACATCATGAAGCTTTCTACACCCCTCATTGTTGCCGCCGCAGCATCCTCGGCCACGGCGCACACTATCTTTGTTTCTCTGAACAACGGCGCTGTTGGCGATGGCGTCCGCGTTCCCTCATACGATGGCGTACGTCCAATAACACAGTCTGATGCCAAACCCCAATGTCCTTACTGACACACATCTAGCCCATCACTGATGTGACATCCAACGACATTGTTTGCAACGGCGGTCCTAACCCAACGACCAAGACCAACACCGTCATCACTGTTCAAGCTGGGTCTCAGGCGACTCTCACATGGCGCCATACCTTAACCTCTGGACCTAGCGATGTTATCGATTCGAGCCACAAGGGTCCCGTCATGGCGTACTTGAAGAAAGTCTCAGACGCGAAAACTGACTCTGGTGTCGGCAATGGATGGTTCAAGGTACCCTGCATTCTCACGCAGGTCGTCCATGTTCAACTAACAGCATACCAGATTGCAGAAGACTCCTTCGACGGTACGAACTGGGGTGTCGACAGACTCATCGCCAATCAAGGCAAGCAGACCATCACAATTCCAGCGTGTATTGCGCCAGGTCAATATCTGCTGCGCGGCGAGTTGATCGCGTTGCATTCGGCAAGTAGCTACCCTGGCGCCCAGTTTTATATGGAGTGCGCGCAGATCAACGTCATTGCTGGCAGTGCAAGTAAGACGCCTTCGACCGTGAGCTTGCCTGGTGCATACAAGGGATCGGATCCGGGAATCACGTACAACCTGTACACCGGATCAAAGACTTACACTGTGCCTGGGCCGGCGGTATTCAAGTGCTGAGTATAGGTAACCTTGAAGGTTCCTGGAGAGGCGGCCGCGAGAGTGTGCATACAGCGGTACTGCACAGCTCGAGCAGAAGACGGATGCATTTCGAACAGGCTTCCCACTGTTCTCCGAGATTGACCAAGGAAGTGCTAGTTGATAGAGTAGAGCATACGGTATATTACACCATTTTACACTTACACTCGACGATATTGACTTCTTATATCAACATTTTGCCTCACCAGCTGGTGCGGCGTCACCCCTTTCAGCCTCTTCTCTCTCCTCTTCACTTCTGATCCAACGCCGAAACGCTATTGTCATCAGCCCTCCCATGCCAACCTGAAACGCCTGAAAGATGATTGCGGGGATCTGCATCTTGCTCTGTTCCAATGGGCTGATGTTAATGTACATGACACTCGTGAGTGGGACAACCATGGCCAGCGCCTTCGCCGGGCAGCAGTAGCAACACGCAATAACATCCTTCTTAGGAAGCCATACAATGCTAGCAGTGAAACATAACGCCGTCCAGAGAAAGTAAAGAGTCGCGCAGATGAAGACAATGAAAATGATGTTGCTCTTTTTGACGCTTTCGAAGGCTTTATTTTGGAAAGCCTGGTCGAATGTTTGCCACACCAACGTCAGCAAGGCCAGGCTCGAGAGCTTCGTGAGTTTCCAGTCAACGAAGACTTTCTTGCACGTCCGGCCGAAGAAGTACTGAACTGCCTGTCCAACGGCCATGGGTAGAAACAGTGACAGCCCCAGCTGCATGAACACGCGCCGGTAGATCTCACCGTACCCACTTCCCTTTTCAAGGACTTGAGAGTACCACGCACCGGAGCTGAGATACATCTGCACGATGACTGGGCTTAGGAAGGGGCACAAGAACTGCCCTATTACGCTTTGGACGACAGTCAGCGCGGTGTTACCATGCGCCTGGCGCGTCATGACGACGTTCGAAGACATGGTGGTTGGCGCAGAACCGACAAATAGAAATCCGATCAGCAGCCAGGGATCCATGAATTTAGGGTTCGTGGCGCATAGCGAAACCATGGCAAAAGTAGCTGCTGAGCAGACGAGGTAGCATTGTAATTGCACGAAGAAATGCAGCTTCCACCGCATGTAGTTCTCGATCAACAGCCTTGTTGGCAATGTGCAGCCGTTGATAAAGAATATGACAGATACGGAGAGGTAGGTTATGACGGTTCGCTTGATCTTTTGCTGAGAGGCGGGGACTTGGACCTGTGAGGAGACAAGTATGATGGCGCACATGGCAAGAAGAAACCATTGGTCTTTGAGAAACCACAGTATCCATTGGGTGATGGTCTTGCATGTTGACATGCTGGGGGCGGTCTTGCCTGGGTGTTGCTGTAGGTCCGATGCGACCTCGCATGACGAGGGGGATTGGTATTCCTGCTGTCCGTTCTGGAAGTCTTGCAGGTTCTCGGTTTCCTTTGTCGTAGTTTCGGCTTCTGGGTCGATATGGCGGATGCCATCCTGGGGCGGGCTCTCGGACTGGGCCGTCATTGCTGCTGCTACAAGTGAAGTCCGAACAGGCTGGCTGTGTGCTGGAGTCGGCGTGCTACAGCAGCTTCAGGAATCAGCATCATGAAGCAGTAGCACAGACGGCAATCAATTAGGTGCGGGTATATGACGGCTATAACGAAGAGTCACGATGCAGACCAGTCTGGCCGATCACGGGCCACGTCTGGACGGATAAGGGCAGTAATGACGCGGGCGGCTTCCGTGGGAGTGACGGTAGCGACGGATAAGCAGACAAGGCGGCAGGGCCTCCCGGCAAGCTTGCATGGGAGCGGGCCTACATGCTGACGATACAGTACTGTGGATCAAACAGCTCCAGTGAGATGGTGAGATGGATGGCTGTTGGAGACCAGAGAGTGTGCAACGCTGCAGGCTAGCAGCTCGTATTCTCCGCAGCGGGGCGCGTCTGCACAATGCCCACCTGCACACGACCAGCTCTCGTGATGCCCTCGACCACGTCCCTTCCCTTGCATAAGGCGCCCACTCGAGTCTGGCGCTGCCCGCTGCCCACGCCGTCTGCAAACACACTGCCGCCATGACCGTGCCCGCATCCTCCGAGTCGCCGCGCAAGCTGCTTTGGGCAGGCGTGTACCAGCAGCTGCTGCGCCACGCGCTGCCGGACTCGCGCTTCAACTGCGACTTCCTCAAGGTCACGCCCGACTTCCGCGGCTCGTCGGACGCGGTCGCGCGCGTCGCCCGCCTGCCGTGCTACCGGGACGCCGACACGATCCTCGTCACGAGCGATAGCAGCCTGGAGGGGCTCCGACACCGCGCGCTGAAGGACGGCAAGAAGCTTCTGGTTGGCACGTACCGCCTGCGACGGGGCTTTGTGCTGCTGGACCCCAAGCACATAGCCGACAGCAGGCTCGAGCTTGCAGCGTGTCTCGACGGCATGGAGAAGCCTGGGCTGGGTCGGCGACTGGACCTGGCACAGCTGAAAGAGGACGGGCACCGCATTTCCATGTGCGCGCTGGGCGGCCTGGTTTTCAACGAGCAGGGCGTCGTCGTGTGGGAGGGCGCTGCCTTGTTCGAGGTCCAGTGGGCACTGCTGCAGGATCTGAAAGTGCTCGACGCCGCGGCCCCGGTCGTTGCTGTTGCCCACGAGTGCCAGGTCGTCGACGAGGCACAGCACGGACTGCCTGCGATCAAAGCAGACAAGAACGGCGAGGTCCAGTGCGACTTCGTCGTTACGCCGGAGCGCACACTGGAGATCAAAGGCGCTACAAAGCCATCGCGTGGAGTCGACTTCACCAAAGTGGACCCAGAGGCGCTGGACAACATCCCACCGCTGCAGGAGCTCAAAGGAATCCGCATGATGGAACAGATCATGGCCAGTTCCGGCTTTGGCACCACAAATGATAAGGAAGAAGAACTCAAGACGCCGTCTGCAGAGGAGCAGATGGGCATTGATATCGTTGAGCGACTAATGAAAGGTCTAAAGAGCTAAGGTGCAAACAATGGTGCAAATGATATCCCAACGCCGACGCTATGCAGCAAACATATCCCACGTAAAATGCTCGCCATACAAAAGGAAAGCGCCGCATCACCTGACCGCCTCTCCGTTCACAGAGCAACTCAACCGCGTAACTTTTACTAGCCTCCCCCCAGCCAGGAGCACGCCCTTGTCTGTTATGTCGAAAGTGACGACATCTTCCATCCCCTCGACACGCGCCGAGCATGCAACCCTCCAATCGTCCTTCTCAACACTCCCTGGCAGCATCGACAGCGATTCGCCTGCCTTGACAGCTGAAATCTGCACGCCTTGGATGTGAAGTGGGTCGCGCTCTAGCGCCAGCATTTGGCCAACGATGACTGTGAGGTGTTGGCTTTGGTCGCTTGTAGGTGCCTGGAGTGTTGTTGTATAGTGTGTGTTTTGTGGGCCGACGATGCGGAGGTCTACGGATGCAAGGCCTGGCAATGAAGCGGCTGGTGTTGGTGCTGATGCTGCCAGAGCGAGGATGCTCGTGAGGGCCGCGAGATAGTATGAAAGCATCGTGTTGCAGCTGAAGATCTTAATCGCAGTTTTGGGAGTAATGAGAGCGTTGGTTCGGAGGACGTTTTGGATGCAATGCATAACCGTTCGAGATACTGGCCATCTTTATTTCTCGCTCTTCTGTCTGCGCCGCAAGATCCAGCATGAGGCATAGCAAGCTAGTGCTGCAGGTGGGTCTAGGTGCTATGTATATCAGCCTCATGTTGGCGCTCGGCTGGTTTCCTGATGGAGCGCTGCCGGGCGCCTCGAGCCGCCAATCACAACGGTGCCGCATCGAACTTCACCATTTCGACCTCCTTTCCGGCCGTGCGATGCGCGACTGAGCGCGGCAATGGACCCGCACAGTCGGCCATTGAGAGATCAACATGTTGATAGCAATAGAGAATGGAGCTATTCCTGGTCATCAAGCGCAAGCAGAAACAACCTCTGGCCCACTTAGCCGGAGAAGGCAGTGCAGCCGTCCAATTAAAGGTAGGTAGACGTCGCATAGTAGATCCATTGGGTGAAACGCATAGGTAGGAATGCAGCGGTCATGACTACAAGCAGTTGCGAAGCAACAACACAACATTATGAGATGCACAAGGAACTATCGCAACAATGCTTGCATAAACACCTTCCTCCTTGTCACCAATTCTAGTTGAAGGGTTATGAAGAATGAAAGTTGAATGGAAACACATGCGACGAAACTATTCTAGCATCCCATAAGGAAAGTGTGCGCCCTTCAACTTTTGTGTTCTGATTCGTCTTTAACAGGTTGTACTCCCCATCAGATCATGGCCAAAGATTCGCAACGTCCAACTGGGCAAAGTGCACCCTAATCATCATGTGCACTGTTCCAACTTCTGGTCGCCATACATATGTGCAGTATGTTGTAAGTAGTGTTGGCACTGCAGTGAGTGTGTAGTCCTACGAATCGTGCCTTCGTCTTCGGCTTAGAATATGAACGGCCTTGTCTCACTCGCTGTGCTCCGCAGACCCTTTGCTAAGCCTTGCGTACCTATGTTCTTATCGTGCTTAATGACGAGGTTCAGATTCGTGTATCAAGTCGGTGCTCATAGTATTGTCAATTTACGATTGTGAAACAACAAATTTCGACAAGATCCAAAAATCTAGTTAGCCCTTCCAAGATCCTCATGTTCCCTGCGATCCCGACATCTGCATCGCCAGCCTTGTCACAACCACATGACAGGCGATGCAATCTTTCCATCCATCTCCCATCAGTACATGTTGAGTCTGCAAAGGACACCATCTGCCAGCCACGTCTCCTGGAGTTGTGTTCACCGCCTCACCCTCAGCTGGGGCTTCAAGCCCCACGGCTTCGTATACGGTGGGTAAATCCAGAGATTGTTTCACTGTATCATCCGGCAGCTGCTCGATTGGATTCGACCATAGAGGTTCTGGACAACGGTCATGTATTACGACTGGCTCCAGCTCTTGCGCTGGGTCCGATCGTGGCTCTGGCTCTGGATCTGGCTTTGGATCTGGCACAGATTCTACGACCGCCTCGCTCATATCAGAGCCAGGGTCTCGCATTACACTCTCCTCAGCAATACTGTCATACGAGCTCATCTCGGAAACGTACGCTATAGGTTCAGAAGAAGGCGGACCGCTGACCGTGCTTAAGTCATCGTCGAGTACTAAACTCTTTACATCCAGCCCACTGCTCTCTTCAACGATCGACTCTTTGGTGGCAGGCTGCTCAGATTTAAGTTCCCCTCGCTCCAGAATACGATCACGCGCGCTTTGGTTCAGAGCATTGAGCTCATGGCGCAGCTCCTTCTCTGTGGCGATCATATGTGAAAGTCTAGTGTTGTAGAGATTCACGGTACATCGTGTTATAAACTTGACTAGTGCTGCGTCGGCAAGGTCGTGGAGAAAGGCGTCTTTCGTGAACACTGTGTGGTCGTTTTCAAACGCTTTCTTGGACTGCTGGTTTAGAAAGTCGTGAACCCAGCTATCTGAATGAAGGCGCGAGAAGTCGTCGTCGATGACATCGAGCAACTCGAAAATGTCCAGGTAGGAACCATACGATTGGATCTGGCCAATAGCGAGGCGTTGCAAGCCGGGCATGTTATGGTCGCTTGTCGCGATAAACACTAGAATTGCAGCTTTGAGTTTGATGCGCGCTCGACCTGTCCAGCACTCGTCATCGGGAACAGGCGTCTCGTACACCCCTTTGTACAGGTAGTGGACTAGAGTATGACCAGTCTGTACATCTACGTCTGGGAAACAAAATCGCTCTCTCGTACCAGAGTCCGTCCATGTAGGGGGTAAGAAATGTGGGAGCACAAGGTAAGCGGTTTCACTTGGACCAAAGTGTAGTGTTACAGGGGCTTCAGCGTAGGGACTGTAGGGGCGCATTAGACCTGTCCAGTATCCTGAACTATTTCTGAGATACTCACGAAGTCCACGGCTTTTGTGGCGATTCTTCTGGGCCGAGATCCGTTTCTACAGTCGTTTCTCTCTCGCCCTCCAGCTCACTGTGGAATACGGGTGGCGGCAATGGCGGCTCTGAAATCGGCGCAGTATTGTCGTTCAGTCCCGCAACTGTTCTCCTGTAGATCCACTGCTCACTTTCGAGAACACTAGGTGAGGGTGGAAGTGGAGATGGCGGTGGCTCTGAGGGAGGCCCTACCGCAGAGGCGCGCTTCTTCGCTAGCCTCTCCTCCTTTGTCAGTTTCTTCATGGTGGATACCAATCGCAAGAAACGATTGTTCTAGTAAAGAGATAATAGAAGCGTTCCACCGCCAACAAGATGAAAAGTATATGGAACCCCCGGTCTGCGACACGACAACACATTTATATGCACCCACCACCGAATGACTTACCCCGCCATCCCAAGCCAGTCAGCATCAAGCACGTTGCATGCATAATGCCAGCAAACTGGTACATATCTAAAATGCATGTATCTAGTAACAAGACCTGTAACAGAATTCTATACTGCTTTAGAGAAGAACATGTTGGGGATGGTAGTGGTTCCTGGAGGAACCTACCTAGCCGCGCGGCTATCTATTCCTGCGCACTGTCAGCATGGTCATGTACAGCCCAATGGAAGATACTCAAGAGAAGCTCTTGGATTTGGATGATTATGTACCTAGAACTGATTGAGAGCTGAGGGGAGGACATTCCGCTGTCATGACGTGGCCAGGCGTGGGAGGCTACAGCCTTGCCGTTTTGTTATCAGATGGTATACAATCTGCATGAAATAGCCGAAGACATATCAGAATTGAGATTAATGCTTGAACATAAAGTATCTGACTTACTTACCGGCTTATCATACATAAGCACCCCGTTCCTTTACGCCTAGACGCAATCTCGCTGACAGGGAAGCAGCAAGTATGGAATACGTAGCGGTAACGTGTGGGCGGAAGTACAGGAAGTCAGTGATACCTTGAGAAGTAATCTTTGATTGAGACTGAGCTCGTCGAACTTGTGTCTTCGGGTGTCCGTTCGCCGCGTTGCGTGCAAGACTGTCGGAGCTTGCAGGCCCAGTCCGTGTATTCCCTGTGAAATGCACAACATCTTCGTGTCCTAAGTCCAAATGACCAAGCAAATTTTGATCTTGCGGGGAAAAAATACAGTGAAACATGGGAGCACTTCACAAGAACATGTCGCCGGTGGACAAAGTCGTCGGATTGTGGAGAGTAACGGAGGAGGTGCCTATTATTTCCGTTCGGGAACTAGCTTGTTTTCCCCAGCTTCTCCACATTTTGTTGGTCCCCGCACAATTCCTGCGAGAACCAACTGCCGTCATGATCATACCGCTGTCACTAGTGCCAGTTGCCTGTAAAGGGCTCCGCATCATCCCATCATGGTAATTTATCCACCACGCAGATTTTTAGTGGTGCAGATCAACAATGTTAGAAAAGCCGATAACAGGTCGTACATAGTGACCACATTTCTTGCTGTGAAAGACCATGGTCCTCGCAGTAACCAACTAAAATCAAATTAGATCATTGCTAGAAAGATATATATCCTTCAACGATGTATCTGCGCCAGGTTCTGCTGAATGGACTGCTGACCAGCAGTCTGCCCGGCGTGCTGAGCCATGCTGTCGGCAAGATTCGCACCGTCGTCACTACGGACATGGAGTCTGATGATCTGGCCTCGTTGGTGCGATACATATTGTATGCCAACGATCTCGAGAACCAGGGTCTTATCTACACGTCTAGTAAATTCCACTGGGAGGGCGATGGCGAAAACACACCCTTCTTCCTCCCGGATCGCGAGTACAACACCTCGCAGACATCCTGGCGCCCCACCGGTACGACCACAATCGAGGACTATTTGCTAAAGGCATACGCGGAGGTGTACCCAAATCTGCGTGTCCACGATCCGACGTATCCGACACCAGAGCATCTCCTTTCGATCACGGCGATTGGCAACGTCGACTTTGATGGCGAAATGGCCAAGAACACAGCCGGCTCGGATCTCATCAAGAGTCTCATCCTGGACAAGGATCCACGCACCCTGTACCTGCAGGCCTGGGGCGGCACCAACACGATCGCGCGCGCGCTGAAGTCGCTGGAAGATACACACTCGGCCTCGTTGCAGTGGAACACCACAAAGGCTGCCATCTCGCGTAAAGTCGTCATCCTCGCTAGTGGCTTTCAGGACAACACGTACATGGAGTATATTGCCCCACGCTGGCCCGTGCTGCGCGTCGAAGAGCTGTCCGCCGCGTACGACACCTGGGGGTTCAACTGCAACCGCGGCAGCGGCAATGTTCGCGGGCTTCCCGATAACAACATTTTCTACCAGGGTTCCTGGATCAAGCCCAATATTCAAACCGGACCGCTGGGGTCACTGTACCGCTCGTGGCTTGACGGACAAAGCACTATTGGCGGCGGCGACCAGCTCGACGTCTTTGGCGACCCAGAAAAGGCGCCAGAGGGTTGGTGCAAGCCAATGTCCAAATACGACTTCCTTTCTGAGGGCGACAACGTGGTGTTCAACCCTCTCCTTTCCACGGGCTTACAGGCTCCGAGCGACGCGAACCTTGGCAGCTGGGGCGGGCGACGGAAACAGAATAGCACAGTACCAAACCTGTGGGTGCTGATCGACAAGGAGACTGGGAGAAACGGAAGCCTGACCAAAGGTTGGACCACAGATCGCTGGGTAGAGGCGGCGCAAAACGACTTCGCGGCGCGTATACAGTGGACACTGGCGCCAGCGTACAAGGATGGAAATCACGCGCCTACCATTAAGATCGTGGGAAAGAAGATGATGAATGCGCGTGCGGGGTCGGATGTTAAGCTGTCTGCGAGAGTCAGCGATCCGGATGGCGACCGGGTAGCTGTGTCATGGTGGCAGTACCGCGAGGAGGGTACATATCCAGGAATCGTGAGTGTCATAGGATGCAACAGTGGTGCGATCGTTAAAGTGCCGCGGGATGCGGAAAAGGGGCAAACGATATCGATTATCGCGCAGGCAACGGACGATGACAAGTTCCCGTTGACAAGGTATGCTCGTGTCTCTGTTGTGGTGGTATAGATATGTGAACCTTGATATTCACAACAGTAAGCTAGTAGCTTGTTCTGCAGGAATCTGTTAGCTCACAAGTAATGCTGAAAGATCGCACATCTGACTACAACAATGTCATATCATTCGTCGGTGTACGACGTGACAAAGACCGATAGAGACGGTGGCAGGCGTCGATGAGAAATAGCAAGGGGCGCTCGTGATGAAATAAACCAACAAGATCGAAAACAACCTGTGCAAGCCAGATCAACGTCAAAGTACGAGCATGACTTAATCGTCTTAGGGCCAAGAGTCTGATCTAGAATGGCGGCCCTGCCAAATGTACATTACATTATATATTAGACTAAAACGTGTCTTCAAAGACAGCACGAGCAATCGTTACAGCTCGAATCGCGGATTGTGGGTGGCGCAGTGCACGTTGCCTGCGAGTTCCAAGGCACAGTGGTAGTGGCCGGCGCGTCGCCAGTGGGCGTCGTCTGTTTGACCAAAACTGGGATAGCAGCACCAGTCGCAAGCCTGAAGACGCGGTGGCCAAGTACTGTCATTGTGTCAGTGATGAATGTTTTCGCGGCTCCAGGATACACACCTCGCAGCAAACTGCCGATAGCGCCAGAGTGCGCGGTAATGGAGATGTATGTGGCGTCATCACTGCTAAAGATATCGTCCAAGACAGCCTTGGAGCGAATATCCTGCGCGGCCGAAGGCTCGGCTGTGAGTTCCTTCCAGTAGGGGTCGTGCTCGGCAAAACCCTGTTCGAACTCGAAGCTGGGGAAGTTTTGGTGGATGTACGACTTGCTGCTGCGGCGGTCGCAGGTATGCGCACTAATACCTTCGCGCAGAAACTCCTTTACAACAGGCACAAATGGCGACTTCTTAGGCAGCGCCAGGTCAGTGAAAGTAATTTTGGCGGTGTCTAGACAGCGATAGAGTGGGCTGGTGTAGTACGAGTCCGGAGGAGTGATTTTTTCATCGTTGATCAGGTGCTGCCAAAAGGCATTGACATCCTGAGCCTGCTTGATGCCGCTCTGAGTGAGCTTTGCATCCGCCCAGGTGACGGTACCATTGCCGTCAAGCTCGGACCAGTAGCAGTTCCAGGCTGGAGTGCCAAAGAAGGACTCAGCGGCGTTGTGGAAGCCTTCACCGTGACGACCGAGGAACAGCAGTGAGTAGCGGGTCTTTTTCTCCTTATTCAGGTACTTGATGTACTTGTTCAGACGCTGCCATTGTGTAGCATACTTGCTGTCGGGGGTCTTGGGGTCGCTGGGGTATGTGCGGTTGATGAGGCCGAAGTTGGACTTGATGAAGTCGAAAGTGCTGGGATCGGTGCTAGTTTCGTCTTGCTGGAAGATGCCCGTGACAACTTCGTACTTGATCTGCTTCTTGGGCGAGGCAGCGTCGACCCAGGAAGCGGCGACCAACAGACCGTAGAGGAGCGATGACGCGAGCATGTCGATGAGTGTGGTGTTGTACAAGGGGAATGACGAGGTCAACAGCTGGAGTTCCATGGCTGCTCTTATGGTTCTTATGGTCATGCGCGATTCCAAGACTGTTCCTTCGTCTGTCCAGGCGTCGGCGAATAGTTGGAGTGCGAGGTTGCAGGCGAGGCTGACAGCCAATCACTGGAGAACGTGATCCGGGCGAACTGCCCTTCGGAGCAACGTCGCACCCACATGGCGGCGGTCTTGCAGGAACATCGCTGGTCAAGATATGGGTGATGATGGCGGAGGAGATTTGGCGAAGACGGGCAGGAGCGTGGGCGAGGGGGGGGGGATGTGATTGGGAGGGCGTGTTTCGATTCGATGTATGCACGTGACCAATCAAGTGCGCAAATAGTGGTCGATGTCAACCGCTAGTACGTGGTAGATGGGGAACACAACCTCCTGACGAAGGAACAGGCAGGACAAGCAGCATAAGCAGCACAAGACTCGCGCGCTGCATTGGCAGGGCGTGTTTCGATTCGATGCGTGCACGTGACTGGTGGAGGCTGGCCCGGCTAGACCTGCCGTGGGCGAGCGGTCCACACAAAAGTTCCCTCGCTCGTCTACCTGGGCACTGCACCACCGCCGCCATGTTTGAGAACGTGTGCGCCATCCCGCTCGACTACGACGTCTTCGCGCAGGCGATCCACCCGCGCGAGCCGATTGTCGCGGTCGGGCTTGCGTCGGGCCATGTGCAGACGTTCCGGCTGCCCGGCGGCGACGACAGCGACAGCGGCGCGTTGGAGAGCGGCTTCGGGCACATTGACACGGTGTGGAAGACGCGGCGGCACAAGGGCAGCTGCCGCACGCTGGGCTTCAGCGTCGACGGGCTGCAGCTGTACTCGGCCGGCACCGACGCCATCGTCAAGGCGGCCGACGCGACGACGGGCCAGGTCGCCGCCAAAATCGCCGTCCCCCTCGACGCGTACGCCCCCGCCCGCCCGCCTCCCCTCTGCGCGTGCTGACCCCCGCAGCGCCGCCGGCGGCATCGACGCGCCCACGCTGGTGCACGCCCTCTCGCCGCAGACCCTGATCCTCGCCACCGACTCGTCCGCGCTGCACCTCTACGACCTGCGCGCCCTCGGCCCTGGCCCCGCGCCGCGCCCGCAGGCGACGCACCGCCCGCACGACGACTACATCTCATCGCTGACCCCGCTGCCGCCGTCCGAGGCCAGCACCAGCGGCTTCAGCAAGCAGTGGGTCACCACGGGCGGCAGCACCCTGGCCGTGACCGACCTGCGCCGCGGCGTCATGGTGCGCTCCGAGGACCAGGAGGAGGAGCTGCTGAGCTCCGTCATCGTGTCCGGCCTGTCCAAGAAGGGCTCCAACGTCGGCGAGAAGGTGCTGGTCGGCAGTGGCAACGGCGTGCTCACCCTGTGGGAGCGCGGCGTGTGGGACGACCAGGACGAGCGCATCACCGTCGACCGCTCCAAGGGCGGCGGCGAGAGCCTCGACGCCCTGGCCCTGCTGCCCGCCGGCGTGGGGCCGGGCGGCAAGATTGTCGCCGTGGGCCTGGGCAACGGCGACTTGCGCTTCGTCAAGATCGGCCAGAACAGAGTCGTCGCCGAGCTGAAGCACGACGAGCTGGCCCAGGAGGGCGTGATTGGCCTGGGCTTCGACGTCACGGGCCGCATGATCAGCGGCGGAGGGCGCACTGTCAAGGTCTGGGGTGAGAAGGGCGCCATGGGCCGTGCAGACGAGCAGGACGATGACGACGAAGACGAAGACGCAGACGAAGACGAGCCTCTCGCCGAGGCAGCCGCAAAGCGAGACCACGAGACCGATTCGGATGCCGGCAGCGACGACGCCGACTCCAGCAGCGACGAGGAGCAGCAGAGCAGGCGCAAGAAGCGCAAGCGCAACAAAGGCAGGCAGCAGAAGGGTCACGGCATCCTGAAGTTCACGGGTCTGGATTGAGATGAAACGCTGCACGATCCATAGACCTCGGCAGCGTTTTGCAGACTTTGAAAGCGTATGTATTGCAGAGTATTGGCGTCCACACGCAGTATAGGCGCAATCTCGCACACCTAAAACATAGATAACGATACCCACTCCCTACCATGATTTCTCTCGAATTCCGTCGATCGCTGCCCTTGCCACTGCTTGCCGAACCCGTACATGGCGCGCTGATGCGGGGACCATGTCACCGTTGCCTGTCACCGTTGCCATCGGTAGCAGGAGATCACGGCTGCCGTTTTCTGTTTGTTCACCGTGGCTGCGCCATCACGCAAGCCAGCGGGGGCCCCGCGGCACCCTCTGCGCGGAGTAACGGACATGGTTAGGGGTGGCGGTAGAACGGAGAAACACTCACGCATAAGATCGTCAACTCTGCCTTCGCTGCTCGCACACGGCAACGAACGGCTAGCAGCCGGTTTATGAAAGTCAGGTTCCGAAGATGCAACACATGTCCATGTCAGGTCGCCTCTCGGCAGTTGGCGCTGGATACTGACAACGGTCGGCGTGATGGAGCCGATGCTCGGCTCGTGCAGCACGGTGTGAGAACAGCCTGTAAAAACGTGTATAACAGGTGGGATATGAATGGCAGGTGGGATGCGATTGGCAGGTGGAATGTGATTGACAGGCGGGATATGTATAGCGGAGGGTTTGGACAGCAGGGAGATACAAATGGCAGGCTAGAGGGCTGCATGTGATACGCACAAGGATTCGGCAGCTTGCGGAGACCAGGTGCGCATGAGCCTTTTTCAATATGTAATCCTGTCAATCATTGATGGGCTCCTCAAGCAACATACACCTATTTGGGCGATGTCACGCTCGAGAGGGGAACCTTCGTGTTGAGTACTGTACCATCAACGATTGTCCCGACGGAACGGTCACTTGACGGACGGGACACAATATCCTGTATCGAGAAACACTTAGCTGACAAGGAACGTTCTGCAGGTGGTTGAGTATGAGGTTGAAAGCAGCAGCAGACATATCCTCTCTCTCTCGACTGTACTGTATACACAGGTATGAGTAATTGCTGGCTATACCATATCATGGGGAACTCATCCTATTGGCTGCGTGTATTGTTACAGGGCTTGAGGCGGATGTCGTCGATTTGTGTGGAGGCCTCCAGACGCCGCGGCCTCAAGACTTTCCTGCCAAGCAGGAAACCTGCATCATCGAAACAGTATCCATCGTGTATAGCTAATACGCGAATGTGTGATGGGAAACGGCAAGTACTCGACGTGGCTTGATCTCACCTCGTATACTGAAACACGCAACGGTCGGAAACATATCATCGTGCATAGCAGCGTTCGGGACCGCCACAGTGCCGAGCATCTGGCGTTCAAAGTGAGGGGTAGATCCAGCTTGCTTGGGTCATCACCATAGCAGTGATGAGTCGTGATGCATCCAAGTCCCAGAACATCAGATGCGCTCATCCTTGCATGGATCTGTACATGCGTTCTGCTGATGAGAACAAAGCTAATGAGCGTTTTGCTACAAGAAGCCAAAGTTTACGAAGAGCATGTCCGCGCTTGCTGCAGACTTGTCCTCCCCTGGCGGAGAGAGCTCCGATTCCCAGCATTTTGTTGGTGGCGGGACGGCATCAACCGCAGGATCGCTCTGCATGCATGCAACATCAACTCTGCTGCGTGAGCCAAGTACTAGAACAAGGTAGGTGTCGGGATATGAGCGCATATGCACGTCTGTGGCACCGAGGCGCGATGGCGAGAAGCAGGGTGCAGGACGCGTTTGAAGCGCATGCCTACCTGATGTACCGTGGTCAACCACCATGGCCCAAGTGGCCGGTCGATCTTGGGTGCGCATCGATTTCGACAGAACTGGCTGCACGGTACGAAATCTCACTCAGAGCACTGATTGCGTTTTGCTCCGCCAAAATGATCGAGTCCATCGTCATTCATACTGCAAGGTTTTGCAAGCACTTGGCCGAGAGGACAGAGCTCTACCCTTCTGGTCGTGGTCATCTGGAGGAGCTTCAAGATTCAGCTTCGCACTCTGATGGACCGAGCATGACGTTCCGCGGTTCGGTCTGCAAGGCTATGACGTTGAGCAAGTACCTACGAAACTGCCGTAGGGTGAAACACGAGCCACGAAACATGGCCTAGCTTACACAAACTTCGGAGGACCAAGGTGTAGCGTCCCGCGCACTGGGCCAGCCTTAAGAAAAGCCATGTTATGGAAGCAGGACCAGTGCCTCATGAGGTGGGGAAATGCCAGTGGTTCACAAATCGCAGGCCTTCTGAGCTCGCGATCAGGCTGGGCACGTTGGCCTAATCAAGATTCGTATACCAAGTGCATTTTGGCTGCGATAATCGAATTGAAGGTGCAGGTGTTGTGGTCCAGCGTTTTATGCGCTGTGTCCCTCAATGTCAATGTTTGGTCGCTGCCTTGACGGTAAAGGCGCGCTGAATGCGAGCAGCTATCAAGAACTGAGCAGTCTGCAAGATGGAAAATTGATCGCTGCAGGGATCGATATTCAAAGTCGAAGCTGACACTAAACGGCTGGAGAACTAACCTCAGACCCAGTAGATACTGGTAGTAAAGCCTGAGAGGTGACATTCTCTCGCTTGCATCGCATCTCTTCAAGCACATCTAGCGGATTTCAAGCGAGGAAGCATGGATGAGCTAGCGTAGCTGTTCCACACTTTAGCCGCGATTGTATCAGGTTAGTATGAGTCTCCGCGGCCACTACTTCCTTGCCTTGCTGGTAGCGTACTTCTACTTTGGGATGGCCCGACCGTCCCTTCCACTGGGGGTCAGATTCGAGTTGCTGCGAATCGGCTTGCGTCTGTACATGCGCTTTGCCGTGTGCCCTGCAGCTAGAATACTTGTTGGAGGTACCTGCGTCGGCCAACCAGTGTCACCGCTGTCAGCTCCGCGAGGAATTGTTGGTAGCCAACGAGCCACGAATGTCAAAGACGGAACATGCTCTCTTCGTGCAGTACCACAGTGTCATAGCGTATATCATCCCGGCAATAGACATGTCACCAAGAGTGCTTCTCAAATCCCTCGGTAAGGATGGGCGGAAGAGACCCTTTTTTGGGTAGATCCCACTCCCTGAAACGGCCGGGTCTTTGCGCGTTCAGGAACCATTGATAGACCCACTTCACGTGGCGAGCCCCGGTCGAGGTCCAGGTTCGGTGCACTATAGAATTGACCATATCCCTTTGGTGAGTGCGTCTGGGCTCTGAGGTTTCCAGCTTCTTCAAGGTCCATGCGACAAGAAACCTCCACCGGAAATCATCATCATGGCAATCCCCAATCGTGGGCCTGAACTCATCGGAGTCAACATTGCTTTCCTGGCTACCGCCATCATTGCGAACGCGTTGCGATGTATCGTTCGAGTGAAGATGGTTAAAGCGTTTGGCGTCGATGACTGGGTTATGGTCGCTTCAACAGTGGGTCATCTTGGGCTGACAGTACCGGTGTAGTCACTGACCAGTTGCAGATTTTCTTCATTGGATACGGTGCTTCCTCGACAATAGGCGCACACTACGGTACAGGCCGTCATCATATTGATCTCGAAGACTGGCAGATCGAGAAGGCACGAAAGTGCTGGTTCTACTGCTACCTCTTCTACTGTTGTTCTATGATCTTGTCCAAAATCTCCATCGGTTGCTTCTTGCTACGCATCTCCGTCAAGCGCATTCATACCTGGATCATCTACTCTGCTATGTTCGTGTCAACGTTTGCCTGCACGGCCTTCTTTTTCGTCACCCTCTTTCAATGTAAGCCCGTCAACTACTTCTGGGCAAAAAGTATGGAAGACGGAACTTGCATCAACAACACCATCATCATTGCTCTCGGGTTTGTCTACAGCATCTTCAGCATCATTGCGGATTTCACCTTCGCCTTACTCCCGGCTTTCCTGGTCTGGAATCTGCAACTAAAGAGGCGTACAAAGATTGCCTTAATACCACTCCTTACTATGGGCTGCGTTGCCAGCGCGGCCGTTATTGCGCGTCTGCCTTTCCTTCCTAAGCTCAACTCTGCTGATTTCCTCTGTAAGTCGTTGACGAAAGTAAGTAGGTACCAGCTGGTGCTTGTGCTAATACACTTCAGGGGACACACTTGACGTTGCTATTTGGTCCACCGTCGAACAGGGTCTCGCCATTACTGCTGGTAGTCTCGCGACTCTTCGTCCCCTCTTCGCTCTGGTCATGCATCAAATGGGAATCTCAACGCGCCCAACACAACCTCGACCTTCCAATTACGGACTGCAGACTCCCCCCGCTAGCCAGATGCTCAACAGTCGTCGTAAAGGGAGCAAAAACGACCTCGACATGTACAGAGGAACGACTGTCGAGGAGACACGAACATCAGATGAATCTATGGTCAAGCACGCGTCATTCCCCAGATCGCCAAACTGGTTCAATGGCAATGGGCCGCAACCAAGCATGACGAAGAGCCAAGTGCGGTCGGATAACGAGAGCGAAAGGAGCCTTAGGGTCAAGAGCTCGCGGAACAGCAGCGAAGATCAGATGCACATTATGGTATCAAAAACATTCTGGGTCGACGAGGAGAGGGCTTCAATGGCATCTCGAGGGCAAGGAGGGTTTATCTAATGAGTACAGCAATGTTCCGCGATTATGACATAATACTATACCCCATTTCTAATGTTATAACATCAATTGAGCATATCCTCTGCACGTGAGCAAGCGTGTTCACACTCCCAAGCTTCTCTTCTGTACCTAGGTACCCATCACCTTCCTGGGTCGCACGCGCTGATCATGATTCCTCCCTTCGGGTCTTCAACCCCTGGCCAAGACAAATCGACCTTGGTTATAACCAAGAACCTGGTGTATATCAAGCACGCCGCCAGCACAATTGTCCCGATGCAGAAGTGCGTTAAAGTAGTAGATTGTGTTGATCAATTCACCTCCCTAATGTGGCCTGATCACAGTGGATGACCCGTCTTCGCCCATAATATCAGGTGTGCTGACGCGGGTCAAATAGGCAACGAACGGCAATGACAAGATCTGCCGGAAACAATGATTCGTCCTCACTGTGACACCCTGGCTTTGCTAAGCAAGCGAGAGCCAGGCACAGATTGTGGGTACAGTGTCACAATGGACGGTACGTATCTAGGTACCAACACAAGCCTCAGGCTTTTGCGCTGCAATGCGAACCTTGATAGGTTGCCAAAAGCACGCGCCGTATCAACACGAAACACATTTCTTCATAAACGCTGGTGGACGGTCCCACGCGGCCTCCACGTGCGGGCTCCACGCCGTGTTCCACGATGCCCTGTCTGAATCCTAGAGCCTGGATAGCCGTTTCGCGAGCCTGCACGTGTGCGAATCGGGGGTGAGATGACAACCCGTTCCGCAGAGTGGACATGGCGGCGTTCTGCAGTCGGTGCGCAGGTGGAGAACCGCAGCAACAAGCCAAGAACACAACTTCCCTTATGCAAGCACACGTACAATCTTGAAGGAATGGGATGGACCTCGGGAGCACCGGAGCTCAATGCCGTGATCCTGCTGTGGAGGACCGCCGCGATCCTGCGTCCCGCACCCCAATCTCCCTGCCGGCTGGGCACGGCCGAACGCGCGCGCCGCCGCCTGGTACCTGCCGGCCCAGATTTAAATGCGACGGTACATGCGCGTTGGCCAACGTGGATGTGGACACCGGCATGGTCGTGCGCTAACTTGTGGTCGGGTCGGTGTTCATGGCCCCATCTTCGAGTGCAAAATTGCGTGGTGGGGACGCTGACACGAAGCCCAGTCACGAAGCACACGACGCTGCAAGAAGGGACTGTACTGTTAGTGTGCACAAGGAATGCACCCGTAATGTCTCAGCAGCCGAGCAGCATCTGGTAGAAACACAAGGAGACGATACTTACGAGCACGAAGGACTGAGCAACTGTTCTTCCACACGTTTTGACCCGCCAACATCCACGTCCTAGAACCTACCGCTTCATGCTCCGGGCCCAGTCCAGTCCACCGTCTCTGCAGTGATCTGGAAGCGCCACACATCACTCTCCACCCGACACTAGCGTACCACGATCGAGGACACGGTGCCGTACCAGAATTGCAGCATCTACAAAGTGGGCCTTCGATCCGCGTCCAACGTGCTGGTTAGCAGACTAGGGCAGGATGATGATGGGTAGATGAGCAGCCGCGTCTATACGACTATCCCCTCAGCTGTTGTCGGAGCTGAACACAGAGCCAGGCGTCACAGCTTGCTGCATGATCGACCATACAAGTGGGCCTCGAGAGTCACCTCAAGTATGGACGATACATCCCACACTTGGCTGCAGGTGCCAGCCAGATCAACAGGAATCTCCGAGTGCAGCCCGGTCGCTGCAAAACGTGCGCATGCCTCGGCGCAAGTCTAGAGTGCTATGCCGTCTAGGCTGTCTCATCAAGCAGATATGTGATCTCAGGGATGGATTTTGTTCAACACATGGAGTTCCGCAGCGCTCTTTTGTAAGCCTCCGTCTCGTCATTGGCGCCATTTACTTTGCGGCAAGAGTGTAAACTTCCTGCCGCAGAGAGGCGCTACGGCGTGCTAGTAGTATACCGAGAACTGGAGGCGGCTCGAAGCAGTGGATTTTCACGTCTGTGAGCATTGAAGTAGTGCTCAAAGGCGGAGCGGGCATCATAATACAGCTAACGTAAAGCTCACATTCATACTGCGATCACTTTGTACGTCTTAGCTACACAGTCTTTTCCAGGAAGCATATCAGGCCTTTAGGGGATTCGCTCTATCCTCTCTGGACTGTCCAATCCAAGCAAAAAAGATGTGAGCAGTGATCTACTTCCACATCAAGATTCAACGCCCCGCCATGCAGCAAGCCTTCCTCGGCTACCGCCTCTTCTGTCCCTCACCTCTTTACCGCTCATCATCGCCATACCACTCAATACTTTCCTCGATTCCACAACTTCCCCAATTCATGCTATCTCTCCTTTCTGACACTCTTACTCACCTCCTCACCCACAGCGTAGAGAGACTCCCCGATGTGCCCGAATTTGCTCGTCCATCGACTAGCTGCGCGGCAGATTCCACCCGCAGCATCTTCCGCTCCTTCCTAGAATTACTGTTATAACTCAGGAGCGTGCGCACACTGAGAAGACTGTGTCTACGCTTCACGCCAATTCCAATGGCATCGATCCTCGATGCTGCTGTGGAAGTGCAGAAGGTAGATATGGATGAATGCGAGAGCATGTGCGATGCTCTCATGGCAGAGGAAGTCTTTGTCCAGGAGGTGCTGCAGAAGGGGCATGTGTAGGAGGTGGGCGTATGATTGGACTCCGAGGACGATATGGGCGAGAGGGGAGGGGAGGTGTGTGGACTTTGGGTAGAAGCGATAGGCGCGGCAAGGTTAGTACTGATAGTTTGGAGCCAGGCCCATATGTGGAAGTCTTTAGGTCGCGGTGGGATGTCTCTGCTGTGACGTCGGTGGAGAGCTTGCGCAGTATCAGTGAATTGGTTCTCATGTTCAGTGCATGCAGATGGAGGGGAACAATGACGAAAGTCCGTGCTGCTCCCAGTAATTGAAATGGCTTCTTCACCATGCCAAAAGGAATCGTCGCGTGTCCAGCTCTCATACCCACTGAACACCAAACCCTCGCACCCAGAGAGAAGCTCAACTATCTTCTCTGCAACGCACATTTCTTTCGAGCCGTTAAGCGGCGGCGCCTGGGGCAGCTTACCGCTCGGATACAGTGCGGGCAGCCTGTGTGCGAAGACGTACCATGCGTCTTCTTTGCCGATGAGAATAGCAAGCGACCTACTTTTAGAAAGAGTCACAGACAACCCATGTACGGCGAGTTCATTCTCCAGAGATGGAAGTGTGAGCTCAAACTCCCCCGCTTCAAAAGACTCGTTGGGATACACTGGTGGCGAGGTGAATACTTCCACCCGGGAGCTGGAAGATGCATCCATTGCCGTGACAACAATATGCTTCTGGTCAGATGATTCTGCATTCCACGTTGGATCTAGGCTTGTCGGATCGTTCCAATGGCTTTTCCTTGCCCAAAAGTAGTAATGCGGCAGATCGCACCCAGGGAAGCAGATGTAATACAGATTCTCAAGCTTTCGCTCGACATCCGGGACAGCTGCGTAGTTCATGTCTTGCTCCCAGTCTAGGTAGGCTGGCATGTAGCCCATAGCTAGTGGTTGCCATGCGCTCGCCTCATAAACTTCGGCCACCATCCTTCGCTTGTTGGCAAGGCGTAGCGCACATCTCCGCTTGCGGTCGGCTTTGAGGTCTGTGACCCCCGGTGTCGGTTGTAGCAGCTTGGAGCTCAAGATGTTCCGCTTGTAGTATACAGTGTCTAACCGGGCATTCTTCGTACCAGTCTGAGGGAGAGAGAAGTACATACAACCATTCCAGCCAGCCACAATTGTACGCTCAGCCCAAGAAGTCGCACGCTCGATGGTTGCACGAGCGAGAACGCCAATCTTATGCCCATGGCGAACAGCAGTCCGAGTAAGGGGGCTCAGGATGGGTGCGAAGTCTGGGTCGATGCCTACGGGGTATTTCAAGCCTGGCAGCGTCACCTTCTCTCGAGTACGCAAAGTAACAAGTTTGAGTGGCGTGTAGGCGATTGGAGAAGGAAAGCATTCAGAATGGATGTCTTCTGGTGGCTGATATGATGGCATGGTTGTGTAGGGCCATTCGAACAATTGCACCCTGCAACTAGGTGCAACGGGAGAGTTCCGGGAACGAACACTCGTCTCTGAGGATGTGTCTTCCCATGACTCGTCGCTAAGCACCTCACCACCTGTCACTGTAAGCTTGTGCGTATCGTTCCGGGTACGCTCGTGGTCTTCCGTATCATCAGAGTCGGAGCTGACATCTTCTTCATGTTCTCGTCGTCTAATTCTGTCCTCATTGCGCTGTGCTTTTGCTCTGAGGCGAATTTGTTTCAATTTTGCCGTATTCTTTATCTCTCGCTGTTGCTCCTCTTTTTTCTCTTTCCGCTCACGCAAAACCCTGTTTTCCTCACGATGCAGGTCTCGATCGTGATCCGCCATCTTTCTCGCCATGACACTCTTCTTGTCATCCTTGACATAGCAGCCGGCTTCCTTCACCGCTGCAAGTAACTGTTCACGGCTGTAGTCATCGTATTTGGTCTGGGTAAGATCTTTGTCTTTGACGGTATGCTTGCCGCCTCGTCGATGCGGCGGTGCCATCTCGAGTCGATGACAATGCTCAATAGTTTTTTTCAGGAACCTGGTGTATATCTCAACGAGCTTGGACTATGTCGATATGTGGTAAGTGAGAAACATTCAACTGCAGTTGCACGACTGCTGAAGCCTTGATGATCTTTGAGGGCATCACTGCCAAAGATAAGGTCAGATTTGCCGCCCTTTGTCTTAGCCTAGTCATTCATCATACTCGACAACTTACAAAGGGTTGTGCCTCATTAGTGAACGTAGGGTTGAACTTCTTTATTGACACTGTTCGTCTCTTGAAAGGGAATTGAAACCTTAAAGTCTCCACAAGCGCAACTTCGTCATTGGCATAGGTGAGACAAGCGTCATTTCAACCACATCTTCGAATTTCTCGCTGGTAGCGTTGACTGAAACGCAGTTCGGTATTAGAAGCTACTTACAATTCCGACTTGTCCAGAGCCGACTTCTCCACTACCGAGTCCCGTCGCAACTTTAGTGTCCAATCGAAAAAGCCTTCCAACTCCATCCATTCTGCAGCGAACGCGGTAATTATCTTTGCCCAATCTTCGACTGTGTCCATGTCTAAGTGCGCTGCATCGTCCGTAATCTCGTGCCACACAGTTGGGAATGGAGATGGGATGACATGGAGGATCTCGACCCCACGATCCATAAAGGGAACATGGTCGTCCAGCACGAAACCTCCCAAGAAGGAGTTCTCAGCTTTGTTCTTCTCGTGTAAGAAGCGCGGCTCGGCACGCGGCTTCTTGTTCTGCCGTTTCGCCATGCGATCAGGGTGGTTGGGCGAAGATCTCAACAGCTTGAGCTTGCGCAGGCGATCCTCGATACTTGCCATGTGTTTGTATGCCCAATGTGTAGTCTTGAAGTATGATGGTACGCGAGGGCCAGCCGAGCCCAAAAGGTCGAGCAGAACAAAGAGCTCCATGGACTCGAGGGGTGTGCGATACGTCGAAGCGGCAGTGTGGAAGGATGCTTCCCAATCTTCGGCCAGAGCACTAGACGAACCTTAGCAATCGTACATTAGCGCATAGTGGCGGAGCGATCTGACCGTGCACCGTACAGACTGTCTGTGTCAGTCCAGCTGTGGAAAGCCTCCTCGCCGTCCAAGAGCAGTATCTGCACACCCTTGTGCTCCACGTCCAGGAGATCGTCTGTCCTGGTTGCCCACTTCTTCGTCAGAGCTGCATCGAGAGTACGCGCAGCATGCAGGAGCATCGCACAAGGCGCTGCGCTATCCGTTGCACCGATGAAGCCCTTCGGCGTGAGCTTGCTGTCGTAGTGCGCAACTAATGCCAGGCGCGAGACATCGCCTTCGCTGGCGCCAGGCGGGTCGCGCGTCGCAATGAAATTGACGAAGGGGACCTGTTCTCCATTGCTCAGGGGCGTGGCCGAGGTCGAGTTGTGCAGCTCGATGCGCCATTCCGGCAAGTTCGTGTGGAAGAAGTCGATAAAGTGTTGTCGCACAACCGCATTGCCTTCGGTTCCTGATACTCGGGTTCGTAAAATTGGCGCCAACAGTGCACCATTCTTGATATCAAAGTCATTGCCTGGGCCGGGAAGCCTCATCAGAGTGTCGTCGCTCAGGTCATGGTAGGCACTGCCAACGGATAGAAACAGAAGGAACGACAGCAGCGCAAAGGCAAACAACATTGTGGCAATCGCCTCACATCAAACCCCGCACGCCCAGTGAATACCGCACGATAGTGTCGACTCGAGCAATGAGCATGTTGATCCAGAATATATGCATTGATTGGAGCTGAATCGTGGTCACATCTCGGGCCAATTCCAGGGTCCAAAGCCATCATGTGACAGCGTGCTCCGGAGCAAGTATAGCCGAGTAACATCCTTTAACGCGTTGCTCACTCAATTGTCCATCAAACATCGATTGAGATGCAACCGCGGATCTCCACATTGTCAGCTGCTTTCAGAGGCCCATCACTATGGGCGCGCGACGCACAACAAGTCGCAAAGCCGAAGATAGCGCAATTCATCTGCAGGACTTGTCAACGGAAATTTTCCACGTCACCTGCGCTACGCGCAGCAGCGAAGAATTTTGAGAAGCCGCGCAGTGAGTACATCCAATAGGTATATGGACTGCCTGTCTAAGTTCTAATATCGTGTAGTGTACAAGTCGAGATTGTTGATCTACGATGCTGGCGACACACGCACAACCTGGGTATCCTTCTGGAAAGCCATGGCCCTACTGCAATTTGGAACAACTCTTGTTTTCGCTGTTCCGCCACTATGGAATAATGAAAACCAGCCTGATCCCAATTTGAGAAAAGCTCAGGCTATCTTAGGTAAGCCATATCCCGTCGTACATTTCTTGATACCACCCTCACGCGCTTTTGACATCCATCTCGTTGAGTATTCCTCAAATTTCTTCTTGAGCTTTACTCCAGTGCTCTAAATCTCGCCTGGGCACTTTGTACGAACGATATCTGCATCGCTTACAAACTCGTTCCTTTCACATCCATGCGGTCAGGCCGAGAATCTGACCTATCAATTTGCGCTCCATCACTTTCATTCTAGCAGGAACTGACGCGTTCCAGTTGGGGTTCTCGGCACAATACCTACACTGACTATGGCATACGTGACCGCACCCTTTGTGCACCAAGTCTTCCTCCAGATACCCGAGCACGCTCGCCGCTCGCGCCACAACCTGATGAACTTTGCTCGTAGCCTAAACAACCCAGCCAACGCGAGCACTACAGCAAACACCAAGCTCGAGTTCGTAACACTCCGCATCTTTCCCTTCCGCAAGAATACCACGGCTTTCTTGCATGAGTTGCACGCCTTGCCGCCCATGAAGTTTCGCCTGGCCAACATCGAGATCCCTAAAACAAATGAGTGGGCAACGAGACAGCGCGAGAAGGGCATCTGGAAACGCATGCTGGAGGTAATTGCAGAGCCGCGCTATAAATTCTTCGTCAAGGAGGGGAAGATGTTCACTGCGAAAACTGGCGTGCCAGGCGTGTGGGAGGAGGTCGCTATAAGGATCAAGGGACAGACGAATAAGGCAATCGTGCAGGAGAACTGTGCTGTCACTGTTCCAAGGCGTGCGATCAGAAGACCTGTAGTAAAGGGGCCGGTTGTACTGAGGCGACCAGCGAGGCCGGCCGTGGAGGAGACGATAGTCAAGAGGCAGACCGCGAGGAGCTCCAGGTAGAAGGTCGCCTGGAACAGGGAACCAGTGAGTTGTAATAGTAGAGATATAGCAGAATCACCGAGTCAGCTGGTACTCTTTGATTCTTGCTTAGCCCTCGTGAGTTGAACAGAACCTGTTTATCCCCCAAAGAGTTGACACTTATTCCAGCCATATTCGATGCGTCAGTGATGAAAATTCCGGCACAGTGATCGTAAGTATTGATGCTGCAGTGTCGTGGTCCCGTCGAACGAGGCACATACCTAATTCGTGTCACGTTGCCTCTCGCGTGCCGCACCAGCCGTGCGCGGCTCCTTGCGTATGTACGAACACTCCGTACCCACATACCTCACCATCTCGACCACAGCCTAGGAAGTAAACGCTGCAAACATATTGTTAGTCACCCTCTCGTTCGATATAGAAGTCAAGCTTAGCAGCTTTACAAAGTCCCTTCAGCCAGCTTGGCTGATCTAGAAGTCCTGCTAGATCGACGATTTGTCAGCTGAACGGCTGTGGGCGCGAACGCTTGCCATTCGAATAGGTACTCATAATCTCAGAACTTCTGTCCACTTCCGTCAACTCACTGTTGCTCATCTTTAGGGGTTTAATTGTGTTTGCAGCTCAATTGCGCATTTGCGTACGATCGCGCGGGATTGAGGCAGTTTCCCCACACCATACCGTATTCGGACGCCACCCCCTCGAGCACCTTGTTGGAGTCCACGTCTGACCGTCGGTGAAGCACGTCAGATACGTAGCAAAGATGCGGGGCGCATCTGGTCTTTCGGTCTTGCTGGCCTCTCTGTTTTTTGCACCTTACATTCTTGCCTCAGAACAGCAGCCATTCGAGTTCGGAGAGATGTCTGCACCACAGTATACACTACCTCCTCTCCCATACGCATACGATGTAAGTATTGGAACTACCCAGAACGCTCCAAATGTCCAGACTGATTCTCCACAGGCATTGGAACCCCACATATCCGCCCAGATCATGGAGCTGCACCATGGCAAGCACCACCAAACGTACATCACGAATTTGAATGCTGCTCTCAAAGCACAAGCTGAAGCCGTACACACTTCCGACATCACATCTCAGGTGTCCCTTCAGCAGGGCATCAAATTCAACGCTGGTGGACATATCAACCACTCGCTTTTTTGGCAGAACCTTGCCCCCGCAAGCTCGCCTGAGGCAAAGAGCTCTGCTGCACCAGAACTTGTGAAGCAGATCAAGACTGTCTGGGGTGACGAGGAAAAGTTCAGGGAGGCTTTCAGTGCTGCGTTGCTTACCATCCAGGGCAGTGGTTGGGGCTGGCTCATCAAAGTCGAGACTGGTAGCGAGCAGAGGCTCGCCATTGTCTTGACCAAGGACCAAGACCCAGTTGTTGGTAAAGGCGAGGTCCCAATATTTGGTGTTGACATGTGGGAACATGCATATTACCTACAAGTAAGTCTTGAACGTGCCAAACGACCAATTGATCTGACCAATAATAGTACCTGAATGGCAAAGCCGCCTATGTGCAGAACATTTGGAGTGTCATCAATTGGAAGACCGCTGAAGATCGATTCCTTGGCTCGCGTGCAGATGCCTTCAAGGTTCTCAAGGCGTCAATCTAGGAGTCTCGTATACACTCAAATGACAGAATCTCGGCCACTGAGTAAATAGGTTTCGTCACGTCGTGACATCCGCAGTACCGAGGTGGCTCTAGCGTGGACAGACTGACCAATTAGGTACTCTCTTGGAACTTGCTCAAAGGCACGCATTCACACTCAGCCTTGAAACGTGCAACAGAGGTCCGTGATCTGTTCCAGTCTCTCAAGAACACAAACAGCGCCTCCGTAGTTATTTACCAATCGTCAAACCAAGTTCTCTTCCGCGCCCCAACCTTTCTTCAAAGCTCATCTACTCTGGCCTTCTCGTCCACGCCGCGATCCCCAAGCATTCTACCTCTAGCTACCATGTGCAACGGCCACTCAAGTCGCGTCAGCCAGGGAGGCTCTATCGCTGTTCTCCGACCGACACAGCACCTACGGCGATCAACCACTGACCAGATGATGCTCTTCTTCCACAATCAATTCTCGGCGCCAGGCACAAGTGTTGAACTGCAGGGCTGGAACGATAACGCAAAAGAAAGACACTGGGTCGTTATACAGTAAGTGACGGATGTTACACGATGGCGGTTGTTGACGTCTCTTCTAGCCGAGATGGCGATCTCTCAGGTTCCGCGTCACCGATTCAGACACCGCCATTTTACTCGTTCTCGTTAGAATCAGGTGAAACTGCGACACTGGATCTACCACAAAGACTAGATCTTGGTGTTGGCGATGCAGGCATCATCGGGCGTCGGGTTTCAGTCATGGCGGGATCGACGAAGGGGCCTTTAATAGTAGCAGAGGGCATCATTGGGTGGAATTGAAACTTGATGCAGTGATCATAGACTCATAGCGTTGGTGTTCGGTGTTGGTTGTTTCCAAGATTGATCGTGGCTCCACCTCTAACGATGAGCGTCCGTTCACGCTGCGCAGTCACATTTGCGCCATTTTTTAGTCAATTATCATGGCAGCATCTACCATATCTACTGTTGCATGTTTCCTTTGAAACATTTATAGAGACTTACACATTTTGTTTGACTCTGAAGTACAGCAAAAATCTCTTTTTGTTTCATTAGATGTCAGCGCAACATGAAATCAATCCTAAACACCTTGTCGCAATTCTGCGCTCCCAGCGAAACCCACGGTTCTCATGAGCTTGACAGGTAATTGCATGACTCCCCGAACGGAACCGACATCGACTCTACATATTCCAAAGAAGCCAACGGCAATGTATTGCAGGCATCGATGGAGCATTCTTCAATGTGTGGTGCGTCAGACGCCACGATCTTGCATCGAGTGCACGCTCTCTAACAGGCTCTTCTGCAGCAACCTGCATCCTTCTTCCCAGGCAACCCAAGCCTCTGTCTCCATGATACTCGCATAACCGTCCATCAAGAATCTATGCATTTTGACAGAAACCAAAATGCGAAATAGTAGCAACCCGTCAGTCGTATTCCACATCAGCCACTTTGCCTTCGGCCGACCCATCAGCCTGATGTCTTCAAACAGTTCATTAAAACACTGCACCAAGTCTGGGGAACCGTCAGACAAGGTGTTTAACCGCGTCAACTGGCTCAGAAAGTGCTGATTGATCAAGTCATCGATGAACAAGGATTCTTGCTCGTACTCTATCCTGTCAGATGTGACTGAGGAACGGTACCCGGTACCAGGGTGTACAATGGTGGTTTGTTCGTTGTCCATCGGCATGCTCGTGCGCGTAGCGAGTGTGAGCGCGTTGATGCCATCCCATTCGAAAAGCTGTGTCTTGCACATAGGGCACTTGTCTCTTAACGAATTGTTGCGCGTAGCAAGCGAGATGAGGCACCGGTAGTGCACCCAGTGGTTGCATGGTGATAGCGGCAGGAAAGTGGACAAAGTGCTGGCGTTGTCCCATTGTACATTGCAGCTTACGCATGTCTGACTCGCGGGAGGCGGATGATCATGACGGTATTTGTTACGCATGAGGATGTTGTCAACGTATCGGAGCAGCGACGGTAGGACAATTGATGGTGTTTCGGATCTCACGCTGAGCTGTGGCTCCCTGCTGACTGTTGCTTCCGAGACGCCATATGCATACTAACCGGATTGTTTAGTCTTTGGCGCGGCTGCGATGTGCAAAATACTCACACATTGCGCGTGGGTGTTGGAGAAGGGCAGTGAAGCAGTGTCGGATTGTTGTGAAGCCGGCGACCTGTAGGTGTCGGCACGCACTTCAGGCGACGGATTCGTGTCGCATGCGTTGCTTGACTGACTCATCGCGATTATGAGAGAGTGGTTTGGTGAATTCCATGCAGCTTGCTGTTACAAGGTACGTAGAACGGGAAAACCGATCGATTGGCCATAGCTTCGCTAATTTTACAGGTGAAAGGCGAAGTGAAGGCGGCTTTCACGCCTCTAAAGCAGCAGAACCGTCTTGTACGTCGTTCGCGCGACTCTACCAGGAGATATGAGTTTCATTACAGGCTTGTTTCTCATAAAACTTTAGGCAACGTAGCGAAGAGCTAGGGATTGATACTCCTTCTAGGTGACGGGTGAACTTTGTGCTCAATATGGTGAATCTGCGCCCAAAATCGCTGAAGTAAAGAAAAGATGTCAATCTATCCAACCTGTGCCCATGAAATAGTCAAGGCACCACAGAAGTGCTTTCTGGGCAGTTCTCGAGCCGATGTGATGTCGAGTACAACTAGATTGCGCTTTCCCAGTTTAACTTAGTGTTCAGACCCACCAGGCTCGCACATCATTTGCCTGACAATTGACGACACGATGCTTTGTCAACAGCTTGCAAACTCTCTGCATAACCATTTTACCTTCTGCTATGGATACCTCTCTATCCAAGCTTGACTCAAGCTACTTGACCTATAATGACAGTTGACATCGAACCTGCGCCATTGAAGGTAGCTATTGTCGGAGGTGGCCCCGGTGGGTTGGGAACAGCGATCGCGTTATCCAAGATTCCAAATATCGAGGTCACAATCTTCGAGCAAGCAAGCCTACTGCGAGAAGTCGGCGCTGGAATAAGCATTGGGTCGAACACTTGGAAGGTCTTGGAATTGCTTGGTGTTGCAGACGCGCTGAACAGCGGACATCCGACTTGGACCACTCTAAATCTGTGGGTCGTATCTTTCGTACTTGTTGAAAGCAGCTAAATTCTTGAATCAGTAACGGTCGGTCCGGTGAAGAGCTTCATCGCCGTGAGAAACCGAGAACAGGTCTAGAGCGCGCCCCAATCCGAACGCAGAGGACCAAGCTACAGTCTGCTTTGCTATCTCAAATACAACCCGGCACTATCAAGCTATCAAAAAGGCTATTGAGAATTGAAGATCGGGGTACAGCAGGTGTCGAATTACATTTCAGAGATGGCTCAACAGCCATCGCTGATCTCGTAGTTGGTGCCGATGGTATTCGCTCAGTATGTGACGTCGAACAATACAAGGAATTCGTCTAACACCTCATAGGTAGTTCGTGATACAGCCTGGTCAGATTATCAGATTAAGTTCACAGGTACCACGATCTGGCGTGCATTATTGCCTTGGGAAGAGGTGAAGGACTTAGACGCACGATTCGAGACTACAGGATGGTGGCACACGCCTACGACGCACGTGTATTTTTCGCCTGTAGGCGAGGGATTGTGGGAGATAGCTGCAAGAGCGTGGCATGACCCCGCAGTGCACAGTGCCAGCAAGGTCAGCTGGGGTATACCAGTCGATAATGTGCACGTTGAGTCGCACTTCAAGGTAATTCCGTTGGCGACTGAAGTTAGTAGATACTGATCTTAACCTAGGAGTACCTCCCTCAGATCCGAGAGGCGCTCGCACGTGTACCCCAAGGTAGCTGGCGAGAGTTCGCTGCGTTCGCAGGCCCCGAGCTTGACACGTTGACTGCATGGAACAACAAGGTTGTCCTCGTTGGAGACTCATCACATGCCTTGTCCGGTGCTTTGGGATCGGGTGCTGGATTCGCCATGGAGGACGGCTGGATCCTTGCTCAATCGCTGGCACACCATGCCAACGATCTCAGTAGGGCTTTACCGCTCTTTGATCAAATCCGTTTGTCCTACTATGCGCGCATGTATACTCACATCGCTTCTGAAGCAAACAGGCGCGCAAAGAACCTGCAAGATATTGGCAATCCATCATTTGACGAACGAGTGGCCAACAAAATCATCTCCGACGGGGGCGCAGACATGTCTTGGATCTACAACAACGATATCCAGGCAGTCTGGAAGCTTGCGACTGAGGGTCTTGGTAACCAGCCGTGATGATCATCTCAGACTGATCATGACGTATCTTGGTGGTGAATCGCGTCTTTCGCTTGCGAAGTTGTGTCGGCCAAGTCGTTTGGCGAAGCACGCACTTCAACTCCTGGGTGTTTCTTGATGAGACGCGGTGTGCAGCATCAGCGGAGATGCGATCTATGACTGTCAGTAACGTCGGTTGTATAGTGTCATGGTCACATACTGCGATCACTGTTGGTCATCCAACATGTACTTGCTCTACACCTGATCTTACTGCAATATGCAAGGCGCACTATGTGTGACGCCTCTGCCCATACCCTTACGCCAGATGATACAGAGTGTAGCACCTGACTCAAGGCGTACGTTGAGGTCTCACGATGTGCGTCTAACCGAGAACGCTAAGAAGGAGGATGAGCAGCGGGAGTAGAGTTGGTGGCGGAGGTCTCCACGTTCAGGCGATGTTGTGGCCATGCCGTCGGGTCTCGAGATGGATCTGCAATTTTTAGGCCCTTGAAAGAGACAGTGTCGTTTCTGTCGTGAGGACTCATCCGAGAAGGCAAGCATCCTGCTGATCAGGCTCCTGGACCACACGAACTACCAGAAGCTAATTGAGTGGGCGCTCACAGATCCCTTTTTCGAACAACGCGAGTCACGACATGTCTAGAAATCCTCTGAAAACCAGCATACCTAATGAAAGCTTCTCTCAAAAGATAAGGCTGGCTTCACCAAAAAGTTCCAAAAATATTCCGAGATCGACACCGAGAGCGATGAGCTAGGCATGACTAGAGAATGAACGGGCTCTGAGGGATTCTCATGGCCGATCGAATATCTTCGGCAGGTAACTGTTGTGCCATGCTTGATTTCAAGGCTATGTCGTCACTTAAGATAGGTCTAGCGCTTCAGCCTTTTGGCTGGTCTCTCCTCAGCCTCGTGTTCGGTTCGTGCCTCCAGGAAAGCGAGAGCTTCTTCCAATAGCCTTTTCTCACCCAATCGAACCTCAATTGCCATACGACGTCTGTTTGCCAGACCAGGCTTTTCCAACATCGCCTGATCTTCTCGCACCGATGTTGGATATTCTGCAAGCTTCTCATTTAAAATGTGCGTTAACACAGAAGTTACGATCATGTCGCGCTTTCGTTTGTCAGCAATGATATCTGGCTTATGCTTTCTGATAGTTTTCAGTGCATCTTTAAGCTCTTCTTCGAGCTCCGGAAATTCGCTTATTTGTGCTTCTTCGACAAGACGGCCCTCTTCGTTCGGCGCACCTGAATCACGCTCGATGATGAAAGGATCGCTGTCCTCTTCCGCATCAATCTCGACTTTCTGAAAGTCTGTTAGTAAGAGGCTCCATAATGAACTCCAAACAGCTGCGCTTACCATGTCGATTAGGTCGGACGGTGACAAGCCTGTTACGAGGCCCAGTACTTTCGCAACAACGCTACGGGGAATTTCAACCTCATCATATCTACTATATTCAGGTGTGACATATCCATAGCGTCTGAGCACCTCAGATGACGGCATAGCGCCATAGTAATTCAAGATTTCAGCCCCAGCTTTGATGTCAGAACGAAGACTCGTGACTTCGAGACTATCGCCGTGATTGACATGAGCCTTGGTAGATTCATTAGTGCACATACTCAGCTCAGAAAAGACGAACTCACGTTGAAGTCGGCGTTTGCGTTTAGAATGTCGGCCATGGGCACCATGCCTAGCATCCTTTGCGCGTCTTTGTCGACCATCCAACCGTCTTCCTCCCCTTCAGCTTCGTCCTCTTCGTCCTCTTCGTTATCCAAGTCGAACGCATAGGCCATGATGGTACTGCCCATTTGGTGTGCCAGGATGAGCAGATCATCCTCGCTAACAGGATCCCGGCCAGCAGGAAAGAAGGTTGTTGGATTCTGCAAAATGATAGGAACGATACGAGTGCGGAGCTTATAGTCACTTGACTGCTTTCCGATTTTCTCCTGCGTCAAGACAGTACCTCTCAGCTCGCTGAGCTCCGAGTCGGTCCAGAACATCGGTGTATCGAATGTTGTCGGCAGTACATCTAAATAAGGCTTCCAGCGCGACGCATCACCTTGCAAATACTCGTATAAAAGAACCAGGATGAGAGATTCCCAGGGGTCCAGCGGTTCGGTGTCCTCTTCCTCTTCCTCGAATGCAGCCTCAAACACCTTGGGTAGCTTCTTGGGAAGCTCCGAAGTCTCGACATTGATGATGGCGGATCGGGGAATAGTAAACAATGTACAGTCCTCACAAATGTCCCTCTTGGCGACTGTTCCGGTCAATGAAAAAGCCTTCGTAGTAGTTGCATAGCGTACCGATGCCACGGCCCGCGCCCTGAGATCTTAGATCCCGAATCTCGAGAAGGTCTTCCTTGAAGTCGCCGCCCATTGACTTGAACCAGTCTAAGAAGCGGCTGGTCACTGCTTGGAAGTCTGCCATCTTTGCAAATGTACTTGGAAGCTTTGAAAATTGCGACAGAGTTTTTCTCTGCGAATTGTGGACTCGATGTTCACACAACGATGAAGCCAGAGGTGGCACGGTTACGTAGAAGTGCTAACTTTGTAGACACACTCAATGAAAAGTCACAAGTAAAGACGGCACTGCCTGGGCCGCCTGGTGTGGGAGGACTACTTACTTCGGGGTGCGTCGTACCAGAAGGACATAGCTTCATGCACTAGTTCCGGAAGAGGATTAGCGGTCGTTACCAACAAGATCACAACCACCACCATCTTGACTCTCTGATGATATACACAGTACAGATACGATCAACGAGTTGTCCCATCAGGTCTGTAACGTGATGATAGCACATCCAGAAAGCATACTGCGTCAGCACTAATACATTTATGCGAACCCTCAAATCCACCGCGACTCATATAGCACTTCCCTAATCCTTTCCAGGGCTACTTCCGCCTGAAACAACTCCTGCATTGCTTGCTCATCAGCCAGATCCAGCCTCGTAAGCATTATCAATACACGCTCGATGTTGATGAGAATCTCCCGCCTACTATTATTTGGCGCTGGGAACCACTCTGTTCGACAAAGGGGACAGGTGTGACTCCACGGATTGCCGCCACGTATGTGGTGCTCCAAGCACCGGCGACCCAAAATATGTTTGCATAACCCGCGATTACGGACCTGCACGGCATACTCTTCTTCGCCTGGAGGAAAATCTGGATGCACATAATCCTGAGGGGGGTCAGCACACGGGCCGTGACATATCGGACACTGGGTGTTCGCGTCTTCTTCGAGAGACAATTCGGTAATTTTAAGAGTCTTCGTGTTGGTTGCAAGAAAGTTTGCGATCTGGAACTCTGGTATGTTGTTGGGCATCCTTGTGATGCATGCGCAGGTTGTAACTAATTAAGTTGGTATTGTAGGCAGAACGAATGTCGTTGAAGCAAGTTTTTGATTTCGTTACGACTGGAGTTGTGCTATTTCAACATATTCTGGAAAATTTTGATGAAGTTTAGTGGTTCTGTGAATTTATCAAGACAGCCTATGGACAGTGATGTTCGCGAAGAAATTGACGCACGTCACTACCTAAGTTACAGCGGATAACGCATCGTCATAGGGATCACCAACATCGTGCCAATGCAGTTGCCAAGTCAGTACCGTCATCTCCGGCTTCTTCCTCTTCTTCTTTCTTGAGATCGACGCATGGGACTGCACATTTCCAGCGGATCTGATCGGGTGTACTCCAACAGTAGCGAGTGGGACTACAATGACACGTGGGCTGCCGAATCTGTAAGCAGGAAACTTGCTGCAATCCGCTCACTACGCATTTGATGATTGTATTCGCTTATGTCTATTTATCTGATGCAGTGAAATACTTTCTGCCTGTCCAGTGTGCAATTTGGGGATGCTTATGCCAGGAGGCGAACGCCTCCTAGATTAATCACTGGAAGGAACGCGATAGCAACAATGCTGAGGTAAATACGTAGAGTTATTTTGGTGATCATATTCGGCAAAGCTCCTTCTATACTGTTCAATCTACCCATGGTCCAAGTTACAAAAGAAAACGCCTTAAGAGCTGTCTCACGCCTGGCTCCCAAGGGATCTGAATGTCTCTCTTGCGCTATCTCTCCAACTCATCTCCAAGCCATCTTCCTTGACCATCTTAATCGCTGTCCTGACCAGTCTTCCAGGGTGTACGATATGCAGTAGACCGGCAAAGGCGAAACTGGCTGCGAAGACGTGTGCTGTTGTCAGAGAAGGATTCTAGTGGTATATCGGTCTGTCAGTGTAGCCATTTTCTCGTCCGTCAAGTCGGTGTAGCATGGTAATTACTCGTCCCGATAGTTCGTTGCGCGTGCCTGCCGAGGTACCTAGGTAATGATGCCTGAAGGTGGAATAATTGAAAGCAAAGAGAAGCCGCACAAGGGACTTATATCTTATCATCTCACGAATTCAGTGCTACAAATTCGATCGACAGCTCCTTCAGACATGCTTCTCTTCACAATACCAATACGCTAGTTCCGTATCGTCGTGTCCCAAGTGCGCCAACCAATCATGACACCCGAAACCCAGGTCCCACGTCTTCTCCTCACATCATTGCAGCACAGATTTCGACGAGGATCTGTCGGGCTGGGAAGGCTTGCGAGATTTGCGTCACTTTATGAGGCAGGGTCAAGCACTGATGCAAATCTGGATGAGTTCAGGAGAGACCAATGACATGCTCACAGTACTTGTAGGTGAATGAAGATTATGATTATTGACTACTTAATCGCCTGTTTATCCTTTTCGACCCCAGTTTTCTTCCAGAAAGAGTTTTGAATCTTTTTTCTGATACCATCTGCCTTCACCAGTATTGGCCACGTCATGAATAAGTACTATTGCGCCGAGATTGAATAGCCCCTATGTCATGATCTGATGAGGTAATGCTCCAACCAATCCGTTCAAATGAGAACAGTGCCGTTCTGACCGGTAATTAAACCGGCCTCGCCAGGAATGACTGTACCGTTCTCGATGGCTGCAGCGTGACCCCTAGCGAGCATACCGTACACGGGCAGGTACTTATCAAGGAAGGGAAGGACCCTCGCCAGCACCAGGGGTGGCGCGCCAGTCACGCATCAGATCGCAGACAATCGAGAACAGGCTAACAAGCTGGACACCAGCCTTCTCCATGCGAGAGTTGGCGGTGTCGCGGATGAGCTGCGTGGTGGTACCTGAACCCTCAACGTTTGCAAACACAGAGTAGCCCTCGGCGCGCAGAGACAAGGCGAGAAAAGCGGTGCAGACATCAGTGACGATACCTGCAACAATGATCTGCTTCTTGCCACTGGCTTTGACGGCGGCGCGAAATTCGGGGTTGTCCCATGCACTGGAACATTTGTCAATTACATGTAGGAGAAAAGGTTGGAGACTGTCTTACTTGACCTCACCCTGACGGCGGATAAGAGGGGCGTTGGGGTACATCTCAAGCATCTCCTTAGGAAGAGGACCATTTGGACCGGTATCCGCAGATGTAGTCATGATGACTGGCAGATCAAATAGTTTGCCAAGCTCGGCATGGGCCATGATATTCTCCTTGTACAGAGTGGGGTCCCAGTCACGAGCAAGCTGGTAAAGACCGACCTGGAGATCGAGGATGAGCAAAAGCTGTGGCACATGTTAGAACTTGGTAGATGATGATGATCGCAATCGAGACGAACCGAGTCGTTCTTGTCGATACGCTCCCATGGTACGGCTATATGTTGTTAACCTTGAGATAATCTTGGTATCTACTGCTGTGGTAACATACCATCACCACGGACGGCACTGAAGAGGCTGACAGCCAAGAATGCAACACTAGCTCCGAACTTCATCTTGTCAAGTGATAGGTTGATGTTTGATGATGTAGATGCTCTCAGATCGAGGTGGTGTGAGGGTGGTGTGATGTCTCGATGGCAGCTGTACGAAGCCCTCTTTATATAAAATCATCTCCCCTCAGCTTCTATCATTTACCTGCGTCCGAGCTGCCAATCGATCTCGTAGCAGCAACAACTAGTCTGCTCGCCCAATGGAGCACAACCGTGCAATACCACTACTGCTGCCCGTTGGTCTGACCGGAGCCGTGACAGTCACCCCGAGATTGATTTCGAAGACCTGACTAACTTCCCGGAGAACATGGTTTCGGAAGTCCAGCGTTCAATTGGTAGATGAGTGTGGATACATGCCATGTAACGGTCGGTTATCACACTCGTCATCCTAGTACCCGTGCCGTTAAATCTTGACGCAAAGGCTGAGTACGGTGAGGATCCTTGAGCGTGCTGAGCGAGGCGTGATTCGAGAGATTTTTTCCAGATGCAGTCATTAATAATTCCTTAGTGTACGCGAATACTTGCACGCTCTAGGATTCTCGCAGAGAGCCTCCCCCACGGTGGTATTCGACATGCTAGCGTGGCTCTTCTCATGCACGTAAGCAGATCACTTTTCTTAATAAGCATGAGCCCATCAGCCCCTAATCGCAGGACGGTTATACTCACGTTAGTGCTAATGCATCTCAAGGCATCGAAAGCAGAGCAATGTCTACGACATGTTTAGTCAGAGATGATTAATGCCATCTGCCCGCAGCACGTCCCGAGCAAGTACGCTGCCACAGCCCGCGCTTCTCTGTATACGGGATCTGATAATTCTGACGTCAACTGGCATAGCAGAAATAGATGGAATTAACCGTGCAATCTCCGAATTGAAGTCAAGGCTGCTGGGGTCATGCTTGGGTAAGGCTGTTGTAAAGATTCTGGGAGGGGCAAGAGTGGGGCGCGCAGCCTCGCACAAGCTGACTGACGATCAGTCATCAGGGCTAGAATCACGTCACGCCTGCGATCATCGACATAGCATACACAGTAAATTCCCAAATCGCATCGGCAGAGGAGCCATGCAGCTGAAGTGAGATCAAGTGATTGATTCGGTCGTCTATATAAGGTGTGTCATCATACAATTACTTCGACCCGATCGCAGTTCACAGTCCCACTCTATGCGGACAGGCCATTGCGGATCAAGAAGTCCTGGATTACCTGGTAGCCAGCAGTCGCGTTGTAATTAAAATTAAGACCGTGGCCTGTTTTTGGCTGAATGTATGCTTCAAAAGCAGATGCAGCAGGAAATACAGCGACGACAGCGGCGGGAATGTTAGGGGCAGGGATATCCGGGCCCTTGCCATAGCAGTTGCCACCGCAGAAAGGAATGTCATGCTCGCCAGTAATCACAAAAGCCGGACCCGTGAATGGGGAAGCCTGGGGCGCATTGCCGATGGTCAGGAGTTCACCAACTGTGACAGGCTGCTTAGTCTTCTCTGCCTCCACAGCAAGGCCGACGTCGAATTGGCCGGGATATAGGAATGCGTAGTGAAGCGCAGTGAGATCTGAGTGGGCGAAGTATCCGGAGGGATAATCGTACTGGAACACAGTCTCGTTGTAACCGTTGATGAGGTCGTTCACCTCAGTGGTGCCGATGTAATTCCACACCTCATCGGTGTCAACGTCGACACCGACCTTGTTCAGAATATCAGTGAGACCAGGAACTAGGTCGTCCTGGACGTTGTACTTTTGGGCAAGCGTCTTGATGGTAGTGGCAGAGGCATTACCAAAGCGGAAAGGCTGGTTCAAGCGCGCGCTGTGGAGATTCCAGCCAGCGACAATGTATGGGAGAAATCCACCAGCGATCGAAAATCCAGTAAGGACAACACCATCAGTATTGTTGGGATACAAAGCAGACAGCCAGTAAGTCTGCACCGAGCCGAAAGAATGACCAACGTGAATCACTTTCTCGTAGCTGCAGCTGATCTCGGTAATCAAGCCGGCGCGAAGCTTCTTGGTGACTTCATTGAGGGCTTCAACTTCGGCATTGGCCTGGATCTCATTGAGGGGATCGCCGTGGGTGGAGTTGCCGATACCGTAGCGATCGATGGCGAGTGTGCTGTAGCCGGCTGCAGTGGCCACATTGACATATGAGTAGTTGTAGTTGTCATAAGCTATATCCCAATAACTGGTAGTGTGAGTCAAGTTCAGAGGTAGCTATCGCAATTGTACGTACGTCTTGTCGAAGCCAATCCCATGCGACAGAACCTGAACAATGCCGTTGCTGCCAGCATCAGGTGTGCAATACTGGGCGGAGATCTTGATGCTCTTTCGGAGAGTCTGGAAACCGGTGAAGAGTTCAGCGGAGTAGTTGAATTGGTATTGGGTGAAGCGAGTCGCAAATGCGCCAACGTCCAGATTGCCCTCAACGGGAACTTCCTTAAAAACACCTTGGCGAGATGAGATGTCGACTGGAATGCTCAGTAGCTGGCATTGCTTTGCGGCAGCGCAACCAGCAAAGAGTGACACAGCAAGTGTTATCAGGCTAGGTGCCATTATGTGTAGCGGGTGTAGGAAAGCTGAGGTACTGGGTAACGGTGGATAACACAACGTTATCAACAGTTTGGTTGAACGGTGCTGGCGTCAGCAGCGTGTCATTATATGCGAAAGTGAGATGTTCGTAGTAAAGGCAGCTGCAGCTAGTCGTACTCACCCCAACCGGACCCGAAGACGACTAGCCCGTGAGGTCAAGGCGCATCCATTATGATCCGCTGCTCATAAGGTTGGCATTCGGAATCTTCAAATGGAATTATAATTATAGCGGTTTGGGGCGTAATACCGTTCACTCGGACCAATACACAGCAGTGTTGCTGTCCAAACGGATGCTGTGCAACCAATAGTGGCCAAGTACCGAGCGTTGCCGAGAGCTACTTGCTGACCTCACATTGGCCTGCATCTCAAATACCTACCCGTGTGGCTCACTCATGTTTGTCAAGATGCCTGCACTTGCACCCACAGTGCTTCTGAACCTTGGTTCCGCCTGGTGAAGCTAAATAGATGGCATCATCGCCCTTCCAGGATAGCTTTGGAAGCCGTTGGTGATGCAGCTAGTCCAATATTTGTGCTTATAGCGCAGACTAGCATTGCCTCCGGCACGAGTAGTTACCGACCTAGCACCAGGAACAGCGAGATGTGGTGTTTTGGCGTACAGTGAGCCGATTTGGGGATGATCAGGAGTTGTCGTGGCCAAGGCTTCGTCACCACCACAGAGAACAAATGCTGCGCCATGCTGACCGTGCAGTTTATTGGTGCCCAAGCATACCTTGCAGAGTGATTATCGTGATGTTGCCTCTGAGGAGCATTGAGAGTGGACCAGTGTTGCTGTCATTGCAGGGCGCACAACTTCGCTGCATGGCGGGATAGAGTACCCTGTCGAGGTCGACGCTGTGCCACTACTTGGTACCGCAATTGCTAGCAGCATCTTTGATCTTCGGCAAAGTATAACGGAGTGCGCACACTCGGGATCCTGCTATTCTTTTCGATAAACCAGGCTTCATCATAGTCTGAGCCCTGGAGTGATTATGATGGTGATCGTTGCCCGCCATTTGGAATTGTCCGAAGGATGCGGACAACATCATTTCAACAGACAGGGACAACACGTGGCGGACATGTTTTAAACGCGTGTACAGTAACAACCAGGTCTTTGAACATGTGCGCAGTGAGCCTTTGAAGTTGCTGAAGATTTGCTGGAGTGACGGGGGCCGAGACTGAGGGGATCATTAGATCATCTCGGGTGGCTTGACAAAGGCAGCTAACCCCACGCTGGAAAAAGCACCACCCATTGATAGGCTCGGATAGTTGAAACCCCGAGGCTGTCGCAGTCCCACCGGGTAGCGAGACCGCGTTTATGAAGTACTTATGCTCTTACATACCTTGCTTGCAGTTTGTTGCTGAGCTCGATCTACCTGCTTGAGCATCTCGCATTACCTACACACGAACTGGAATTCGCGCTCTTGCTGCGTACGCTAACAGTAGATTGCACACGATTTCCAGCACGCCGTTTCGCACTTAGACGGTCTTCATCAAACTCTCCAAACTCTACATACCGTTCCCGGCAGCTGGTCTGTGAGTCTCCCTGCTGTTGCACGCGTGCCGTGCCACAAAGGTGACACAAACACGCGTATGATCCTGTGTGCGCGTGGTTGACTCTTGTTTGTACCACCGCACGGAGATCGCCCATTTCCATGATTACGCGTTCGTACAAGCTATCTAGGTACCGGGATACCTGCAGCATCCAGGCTTAGAATTACAGACTTGATTTGGAAGGATGGCAGCCGCGGGTCCGTTTGCAGCTGCTCGCCCATGCTGCAATGGAACCACTACTAAGAGAACTCAGCCAGGCATCATCTATCTGCATTACTACGCGAATTGCCAGGGCCTTTGCAACAGCAGCAGCCAACACGAACGCACGCTCAATCCCACCAGACGCCCTTAACTGGTCTTTTCCTTCAGCATGTAGTCACCGCCCCGCACCGCTTTGTAGATTCCATAGAAGCCACTAAGTAGTGCACTGCTCCTGACCAATCTCTTGAGCAATCCCTTTACATCATTTCCATATGCTTCTTTTTCGGTGCCTCGATCTCTGACCTTCTCCCAGATCGATGGCAATCCAGTCGCGCCGAATTTTGCCCTCAAGGTTTCGTACTCTTCCTTGTCGTACAGCTTCCACCATTCGTCTTCTGTGTAGAAAACTCTAGAGTACAGCCACTTGAGGCCTCCGAGCTCGCTAGTCTTTTGTTCCATCTCTCTGTTTGCACTAAAGTACTCGGCGCCGGAAGATGGGTAGGGCCCCCAGACACCGATGTTGATGTACTCGCCTTCGTACGCCTGTCCATCTGCTCGCCCCTGCCCACATACCATGCCCTCGAACTCCCTTGGATGGCCCATCGAAACGCGGCCGTCCTTACGCAACGGGCATAGCCACAGCGGGTATATGCCAAATTTGCTGTCCACATAGTCCACGAAAGCCCCCGCATTGGCTGCTGGGAATGCAATGTCCTGGATTATGTATCGATCCGTATAGCCGGAAGCATGCAGCGCATGGTACATAATCCGGGTATGCATGAAATAGTCCAAAAGAACGCGGAAGATATACCAGAAAGGCACAAAGAAGTGATGGTATGCGTACATGCCCATCCAGAACGCACCACGATCATATCGGAAAAGGTAGTCCTCGATGGGAATAAGCTCAGTGGTCAGTGTTCCTGCCAAAGTGAGGCTGCGAGCGTGTATCCAAAACCATTCATCCCAAGGCCGCGAGAAGCGGCGAACAGGTATGCGCGGCGATGAGGGTTCTGATACCAAGCGACCGGACACGACAACCCCGGAGCGTTTCGAAAAGAGCACGCCATCTACGTAGTCGTTATCTTCTTTTCTGGTCTCCTGCTGTAGCACCTCCATTGCCTGCCTGCTCGATGTGATTGGACGGTACGTGACCTCCACCCAACTCCTCAAAGGCACAAGCATGACTTCTACCAGAGTCAACACGCCCAAGGTTCCAAAACTGCCCCTCAGGCCGTCGAATAGTTCGGCATTCTCAGTCGACGAGCAGTGCATAAGCGTTCCATTGGCAAGCACAACCTCCGCTCTTACAACCGTCCGATCGAAAAATCCATATTTGAAGCTACTACTCTCGCCTGCAGTCCCAACGAACCCTCCACCAACGGTTATGCCAGGAAACTCCATCACCACAGGAGGCAAGAACCCCTCAGCTGTGGTTGCCGCAACGAGAGCGTCCATTGGAACATTTGGCTCGACGAGTGCGGTCTGGGTCGAGGCATTGATGCAAATAATCTTGTTGAAGGCTGAGACATCGATGATGGCGGAAGGATCGAAGGAGGCATGTCGTGTGCTGTTTGTGCTGCCGTGGTAAATGCGGAACGGTGTTGAAATGCTGTGAAAATGGGCTATCCGGGACTGCAGGCTTGACACGCGCTGGTCGTGCAGTGCACGTTCAGAAGGGTGTATGTCTCCACTATCCATGTTCACTGCTCTCTCTCACTGAGGTCGGGAACGTGAGACTTTTTGGTTGTTGCTGGACTTCAGTTGTTTACTAGGTACCTTCCGCTTCTTGGCTTAGCAGTGGCAGGTGGTGCCACTTGTTCAAGTGGCTGAGGTATCCGCGCGCTAGCAAGTCCTTTCTTACTACTTTGTGTGCGTAGGGAAGATGCGCATGTCGTCCCAAAAGTTCTCTAAATATACTCCCTAAGGTTGAAATGCACCCGGCATTTTGTGATGAGTTCACTTGGTTGTCTTCTTGACGTGCGGCGGCGTGGAATCGAGGCTGTGAAGTCTCATCGGCATTCGTCACCGATTTTAGTGGGGCTTCTGCTCCGGATCTCCCGGCAAGGACAGATGGTTGTCGAAAGCACGGAGACGCGTCGAGACGCGTTCAACGAGGCTGAGTGTTGTATCCAACGACACTCAGGCCGTGGCCAGGCGGAACGAGAGGAGTCGGGTACGATACAGCGCAAGTTGCACAGGCTTCCTGTCGCCGCAATGTGTTCTGACAGGTACCTAGGTATGCTTTGACACGCATCCGAACTTCCGCAGTCAGACGGAAGATGGTTCAATAGCCTGGGGTGTGGAGTAGGCTCAGCCCTGCGCGCCCATTCGAGACATCAGCGACGTTAGGTCGACATCTCTTCGTCAACGAACTTCGCATCCCTTGCAGTCCTAATTCGTCCGTCCCATTACCACCGTCGCCAAGGACACAGTGAAAAGATGGAAGCGCATACAGCAACAGTTGCAGCGCTTGCGTCACAAGTGAAGCAGTTCAGTGCTTCGAAGGTACCCTTCAGGATTTATCATGGTTCCACATTGTCAACACGGCACTCGCCTCGTCAACGCAATCAGATCATCGACGTCAGCTCTCTAAACCACGTCCTCAAGTTCAACAAATCGGAGAGGACAGTGCTTGTCGAGCCCAACGTCCCTATGGACCAGCTTATAGATGCCACTCTTATTCAAGGACTATTGCCAAAGGTTGTCATGGAACTGCCGAACATCACGGTAGGCGGTGGGTACGTCAAATTGGACACATGCCCACTTCTCTCAATAGAGCAATACGTCATACATCTATCGCGAACACAGTCTGCAGTGAGAGTAAAGCTGACGTGAAGTTTCCTCACAGTTTTGCAGGAACAAGTGGAGAGAGCAGCTCGTTCAGATATGGGCTCTTCGACAGTACTATCAAAGGAATAGAAATTATCCTGGGAAACGGGGATATCGTCTGGGCATCTGCTGAAGAGCACCGAGACTTGTTTTTCTCCGCAGCCGGCAGCTGTGGTAGTCTTGGGGTTATCACACTGCTTGAGATGGAACTCATTGACGCCAAAAGTCACGTTGAGTTGGAGTATATCCCAGTCGACAGTACAGATGAAGCTGTATCCCAACTCAGACACTACCAACACGAACCGGACGTGGCGTATATGGACGGCATTCTCTACTCCCAAACCTACGGCGTAATCATGATCGGTCGCCTTACGAACCAAACCATCCCCAGCCGGATCCAACGTTTTGACCGGGCATCAGATCCTTGGTTTTACATTCATGCAGAATCTGTTTTGAAGTCTCTTACCAAAGTACCACAAGCATTGTCCAGACCGACCACCCATAAAGAGTACGTTCCTATCAAGACCTATCTCTTCCGCTACGACCGCGGCGTCTTCTGGTCTGGCCTTCGCGCTTTCAAATACTTCGTCACACCCTTTAACGCCTTGACCCGGTATCTCCTCGATCCTTTCATGAACAGCCGTACGATGGTGCACGCTTTACACCGATCAGGCATCGCTGCGCAGACCATCATTCAAGACTTCGCTGTGCCCTACACCTCTGCCTCGGAGTTCATCGAGTGGACTGATGAGAGGACTGGGATCTGGCCACTCTGGCTCTGCCCTGTCAAGTCTGCATCGCAAGATGAGAAGTCGTTCTCGCAAGGTAACAACATCAAGGATGAGATCCTGCTCGACGTGGGCATATGGGACATGGGACCCAAAGACTCACATGCGTTTATCAGACTTAACCGCGACTTTGAACAGAAAGTCACGGAGCTTGGAGGTATGAAGTGTCTATATGCGCATGCATACTACACCGAGCAAGAATTCTGGGACATCTACGACAAAGAAAAGTACATGGGCCTGAGGACGAAATATCATGCTGAGAATTTGCCGTCAGTGTACGATAAGGTCAAAGTGGATCTACAAGGTGTTGCCGGTGAAGTATCTGAGAAGAGGGATGTCGGATGGGCCGAGTGGGCGTATCAGAGTTTCTGGAATACATGGCCGTTGGGCGGGCTGTACGGGGTCGCGAGTGCGACAAAGGGATTCTTGGTGAAGAGCGACTTCTTGTTGAAGAAGTAGCCAACTGACATTCCTACAATCCCTTGCGTATTGAGTGCTCCACTCCACTGCACCCAAGCACGTCCGAAATGCTTCTTGGCAGTTTTGTAGGATCGAAATATCCTTTAGCACAGCCAATACAGCAGGCTTCCAAACCACAACTGAATGCCCCCACCTAAGCGCGACTTCACCAACGAGAAAGCTGCCTATCAATGTTATTAATCTTCTGCAGCTACGTCGGTGGCAACTCGGACGTGCCTGAGTGCAGTATGGTACAAAACTCCAATGGAGAGCCTGGTTGCGCAATATTGAGGACACGGCATGAATATGCAATGAGAATCTGAACCATTGAAAACGCCATGGCTAAAAGCAGCGACGTGACCAGATGAAGTCGCGAACGGCACGAATGGGCCCCTGGTAGGCACAGTAGGTATAGTAAAGAGGATAGCAGTTGCATGTGACAGATCCATCGAACATAGCCATGCTTTGCTGACACCTCCAATCTTGCGAAACTCTGGAGGACTGTCTCCAGTTGCACATGGCTGGCATCTACAAGCATCAGGGCCCTGCCACCTACGCATGTGCTGTAGGACAACAACAGCTTTTCTGGCACAGAACTAGATCTGTGCCGCCCTGAAATGAGTGATCGCCGCTCCAGCAAGATCATCTCCGCTGTCGCAGGACATCCCCTGCAAGGCCTAGGCAGGTGCCTGGATTGAGACGGCGCGTTTCTGATTGGTTGAAGCTCACAGCTGTCAGAAAATCTCCAGGCGCCGTGGTGCGCGTCGTCATGACGTCGCAAACAACAACAAGGACAGGGCCACGCTGCAAGCCTTCAGCACGTCTGTAGGACGCTCTGGCGGAGGTCGTGACGGAAGCTGCAAATTGTCGAAACAAGATCGTCGCGTTTCCAGACACGAAAACGCGTGAGCGAAAGACGCGTCTCGACCCCTGCTCGCGACCGCACACATCCTGGTTCTTGGTGCAGGTTGACGTAGCGAAAACCTCTCCACGCCCAGCCACCACATTTCACCAGCAGCCCGCGCCCAGTGACCACGCTGTGACATCGCTAGGTAGCCCCTCTTTGCTCCTTGCCACAAATCCCATACAAAACCTTTTGGATCAGCTGCCCTGCGAGTGCTCTTGCTGGTCTCCACTCGACCTCAGCACCCAGCTCAACTACGGAAACGCTTGGGCCAGCACGCCAACAAACACAGGGCGCTAGGCGGCCACCGTGCAACCGCATCATCTTTGTTTCTGGGATAGGTAAGCACTTTCAGACGCGTCGGGAGCCCGGAGCTGCTAGGACTGACCATAGCGAAGACGACACGACAGATATCGCTGCCATGGCTCGCCTTAGCGGCCTCCCGAGCGAGCATCACCACGAAGGGCCCGGCGATGCGCCGCGACGCCGGCGGGGTCGACCATCGAAGGGCTCGCAGAGCTCGCAGAGCTTGCAAAGTTCGCAGAGCTTCGAGGAGGAGACGACAGTCACAACAGGCAAGCGCGCCGCCTCGCCGCTTGCCTCGCAGTCCCAGTCAAAGCGCACCAAGCGCGTGCAGACGATTGTCGAGGAGGACGAGGACGACGACGACGGCTCCTCGCAGCTTGAGGCCGAGGCTAGGCTGTCCGTCACGCGCATCCAGCACGCTGCTGTCGATTCTATCCCTACCGAAGTCCAGTCGTCGCCCATCGTGCGCCGCAACCGCCGCTATTCAGAGCCCGTGGTGACCGCCCAGGGCCATGAGGATGACGACGACATACTCGTCGGACCCTCCACACAGCCTGCCCCAGGTCTGACGCCACATCTAGACCGCATCGGTGCCGCCCGCGGCAAGTTCGCCAGCCGCCGCCGCGAGCGCATGTCCATGCCCGCCCAGCTACACGTCGAGCGTATTGACCATGCCGACATAAACGGCCACCGCTTTCAGTACGCGCCTCTCACGGCTGTGCTCGATGGCCGCACTCGTCGCCGCCTTCGGCGCAGTCACCTTAGCCAGGAGGTCAACGAGATTGAAGACGACCGGAAACGAGGCAAGAAGCAGCTGTTGGAGCTGCGCCGCGAGCTGAAGAAGCGCGATGACAAGATTCAAGACCTCGAGTTCCGCCTCGAGGCCAGCCGCATGGGTAACATCCAAATGAGCGATGCTGATCATGACGATCTTGCCCAGCAGCTGGACGACGCTCGCAAAGAGCTCGATGACTTACGCAATAGTGCACAATACATCGGCGGCGGCAGCAGCGACCGCGACCTCAGCCGGGAGCTCGACGGTTCCGCTGAACCATTCGACCACGACGACGAGGACGATTTTATGCTCGTCGATCCTGACGAGCTCCACGTCTCTCAAGATCTGGAAATGGAATACCTTCCCAATGGCCCTTATGCCTCACGCGTTTTAGAGTTGTCCCAGGAAGTCACTCTTGAGCATCTTCCATCCATTAGTCAACTGCGTGTAGACACATTGGACGAGGATGACGATGTTGAAGTTCACCAATCTATCTCTGATCAAGCCGTCGAGCGATATGAGCGCGAGATACAAAAGCTGATGCAGGAGATGGCCGAGTCCAATGGCGCTCTTCGTGTTATTTCACTTGAGATCCAAAATCTTAGGTTCCTGAAAGCTGGTGCCAACAGCGCCGATATTCTCACTGCCCTTCGCAGCGGCTTTGCTGACCTGCGCGGCGACGTTGAGAAATACTTTCCCAACGAGACTCGTGGGATCACCAACGAGCAGCTCCTTCAGAAGATCCCTAAGCTCTTCAGCGGCGTCCTGTACGAGCTGAAGGAGAAGACTGACATCGCCGACGACGCGCGACAGACTGCGATCGTCCTGCGCCGCCAGTATGAGGGCGTCTTGGATCTGCTTGGTGAGGCCGAAGAGCGCAAGACCGAGCTTGACAAGAAGGTCTACACACTTGACAAGAGCAACGAGGAGAAGCAAAGAACAGTCGTCGACCTCGAGGAGCGCGTTCAAACCTTGACAGAATTGACGGAGGATCAGGAGGTAGAGCTGAGACAGAAGGACCTTCAGAATGATACCCTGGTGGAGCAGGTTGACGAGAAGGACACCGACCTCGACCGCCTCCGCGAAGATCTGGAAGTATACCGAACCGACATCGACAAGCTCACGAGCTCGACCGCCGAACTTGAGACAGAATATCAGGAGCGTATCGCACGCATGGAAGAGGAGCATGCAGATATCGTTGCTGACCTCCAGGCTCAGCTCGGTGTCGAGCAGGAGGGCCGTGAAAATGCCGAGGATGAAGCGGCCCAGAAGACGGGTTTCATCGAGGAACTGCAAGGTCGCGTCGACCAGATGGAGGCAGATTTTGGGTCTATTGACACCGTTCTGGCAGACCTTCGCGAAAAGCTTGAGTCGGAGACAGCAGCTCGTACGACCGCGGAGACCGAGCGTGACGAGCAAGTCGAGCAGGTATATGACCGGACCAACACCATCGAAAATCTTACCGAGACCATCAACGATCTTACTGAGCAGCTGGAGGCGGCTAAGGCCAACATCATTGCTGAGCGCGAGCAACGTGAGACCACAGAAACTGCTCTCGATGAGGCCAACGACAGAATCGAGGAGCTTAACGACAAAGTCCACCAGCTCGGCATCCAGACAAATGAACTTCGTTCCAAACTCTTCCAGGTTCAGCAGGAGAAGGAGCTAGAAATCACCGATCTCACAGCCGCGCATCAGGAGCGTGAGGATGAGCTTACCGAGCAGCTGACTGCTGAGCAAGAGGTGCGTGAAGGTGCTCAACAGGCTATCGCCGACATGGAGAAACAGCTTGCCGCCCTACGAGAGACGCTTGCTGTGTCCGAGGCCGATCTCACAAAGATGACCGAAGCCCGCCAGCAGCTCGAGGAGGATCGTGAGTTTCAAATCAGCAATGTGAGCACTGAGCTTGCAGAGTCCGAGGCCAAACGGGCCGCGCTGGAGAGCTCGACTGAGTCGGAGATCACCTCACTGCAAGCTCAGATTACTGATCTCACCAATGATCATGCCCGAAAACATGCTGAAATCCAGCGTCTTGCCGAACGTCTTGTTGAGGCCGAGCAGGCACACGAGGAGGAGAAAGCCATCCTTGATAACAAGCTGGAGATATTCGAGCGTGACCTTGCTGAAGCGCAAGCGGATAACGAAGCCTATCGTAGGGAGAACGAGTCGTTGTCTGATCGTGTTGGTCGGGAAGCAGTGGAGCTTCTTAACATCACCGACTCTCATGCGGATGAAATGGTTGCCCTCAAATCGGTAATTGCGACTCAACAGGATACCATCTCCGAGCTCCAGAACCAGAATGCCAACTTAACCAACGAGCACGAAAATATTCTTACCGACAAAGACGCCCAAATCGAAGAGCTGCAGCTCCTTGTCGACGACCGCGTGGAGAAGCTGGTTCACGTCGAAGCCGCCCGTTTAGACGTTGTCAAGGAGTTTGCCAAGTATGAGCAAGATACTCGTGAGACTATCGACCGCATGACCCTGCAACAGCGTGTCTTGCAAGAGCAGAACGAGGCGCTTGCAGAGGATTTGAAGAAGCGTGGTGCAGATGCCGTTGCTGCCGTACGCGCTATGAAAATCCAGGGTCTGGAGGTCAAGACTAAAGGCTTAAGCCTGCATCGAGTTGCGACTGGCAAGGTGGGCAAGATTAGTGAGAAGGTCAAAATTGGCAAAAAAAGCAAGAGCGGCCGAAAGGTCGCAAAGAGGCAGTGGGACAGCGGTTTTGGAGTTGACGAAGATGTTGAGGATGAGATTGATGGTGCAGAGGTTGGAGAGGCTGCTTAGACATGATGTCTGAGAGCGGGTCATGTCCCTTCGGGCTGTGACAACATCTATTTTGGATCAATTTGTTCGCGTCGTCCACATGGACTGTTGGATACCACGCATTTTTCCACGACTTGATGAAAGCTTTTCTTGGCTGAGAGTTGTCCGCTATTTTATAGCTACACATAGGGTAGGTTTCTTTGCATAGCGCGGCGTGTTCAGGATATGACAAAGGAAAATGTTTATTTAGTAGTGTAAATGATTATCTCCGACCCGCCCACTCCTTCCTCAGACCTTCCACACCGCGCCTGCCATCGTCATTCAACCCTGAAGTCATGCAGCGAGTCTTAAGTCGCCTGTCGCCCTCTTATCTGCTTTCATCATCGTTACTCACCCCAGTCATGTCCGTAGAGCCCAGTCTACCGTTCCACCAAAACCTGCTCGTCACCACACCCAGCGCCATCCACCTGCATTCACAGACCGGCGATAACATTGTATTCCAATGCGACAGCGCTGATGGAATCGTACATGCTTCCGCCGCCCCCAACGACAGCAGCTTGTTAGCTATTGCAGATAGCCATGTGGTCGTTCTATTCGATAAGACGCGGCCCCTCGTGAGGAAACACAGGCTCAAGGGCGGGAGTGTAAAGGCTGTCAAGTAACCCTCCACAGAGCCTCTCTCTAATGATGGATAGAGTTTACCACGCCTGCTTCTTTTCTCGCCAGACTCGCGCACGTTGTTTTTCAACACCTCGCTCGATTACTCGATCCATGCCTACTCACTGCCGACCGACAACTTATTACTCCTGTTTCACTCGCATCCTTCTACGCCAAATGTCGTTGCAATCTCAGAATTTGAAGAGGTTTTGCTATCGGCTTCGTCGCTGCCGCCCACTACTTTGATACAGGACCGTAGGGTGGCTGGCTTGGCCGCAATAAAGATTAGGCACACAGAGACTACTACAGCAGTCACTTGTGCAGCTTTCGTCACCTTGGACGGCATATCGCGATCTTCATGTACACAATTTGTGGTGGGGTTCAGGGACGGCACTTTGGCGATGTACAGAGTATACCTACCTTCGCTCTCCAACGCGGCATACTCCCCTCTCCAGCCTATCAGAGTGGGAACTATGCCTAAGCTGCACAAAGCAGCCATGGGTGGCGTGACTGCAGCTGCCTTCATACCGGGCCACAAGTCAAGAGTGGTTAGCATTGGCCATAATGGGCGGTGCAGATTGGTAGACTTCGAAGGTGGCGGTCAGGCTCTCAGGACCTGGAATGTCGCCGGCCCAGCAACCTCGCTGTCTGTCAACAGAATTAAATCATCAGTCCCGCAGAATGATGGAACCAGGAGTCAGGATCAGACTCGCGGCCCTCTTGAGATACTGATTGCAATTGGGACTTATGCTGGCAAAGTCTTGGTATTCAATGCTGTGGGCATTCTGATACGTGAAATTATCATGAATGTTCCGGTTTTATCGACGCAGTGGGTGGGAGATATGTCTGCGCCCTCACTACTCCCTCTTCGAACCTCTACGCTGTCCTCGGGGCCTGATCCCGTCGTTATGTCGCTGACGGAAGAGATTGGTGAAATTGTGGACGAGTCTCTTCCATGCTCTGGCACACAAACGACTCCATCTGAACATGGGAAAGACATGCGCAGACGAGCTTTCATTGATAAACCGACATCTTCTTTCACCAATCAGCTAGGGCCTATGCTTCCCATCACGCGAACCACCATCAGTAATGATTCAGGAGTAGATGCCAGCAAAGGCAATATGCCAATACGTGGTATTTGTTGTGTTCGTCGAGTCGAATGTGCTTCAGCAACGACATCACGTCGCGCATATCGAGTTCGTCATTCCACTTGCTGCTCATCACGGCGAACTTGCTCATCAGAACAAGACTTCTTTACGGCACCTTCGACTCGCTACCCGTCCACTCGCCAAGATCGCCAAGATAAAGGCAAGAGCAATGTTGTCAAAAGCGTTCATGCCGTCGAACCATTGAATGGAGATGAACACGGGCACATCAAATGGTATAAGTCGATTGGCATAAGGTCTACATCACCCGAACACGAAGAGCAACAAGGGAGAGATACACCAGTTACGCGCTCAGCAAGAAGACTCGAACCCGTCTCAGTCGGGAGGTCTCAACCTGCGGCAACTGCGATAGGTTATCAACAGCGCGCCATGCCTGTAAAGAAAAGAGAAGGCATCATTTCGCCCGGTACATATCGCAGTGTAGACATAACTTCAACGTCTGGTACGGTGTCGGGTCGACTCGCATCTCAAGACAACGTTGCGAAGAAGTCTTCGAAGCACGGCCGGAAAGAACAATTGCGAAGCATACCTCCGGTCCCAATAGCAGAAGTGTCGGCGTCGTCGTGGGACATTTCGAGCAGGCTAAGCTCTCGATCCAGGTCGTGCGTGTTCTCTGACCATATAAAGGCGGTTGACGGGGGAGGAGATGATGTGACCCCACCTTCCCGTCGCTCAATCGGTGGCTCGAGAAAGAGCCACAGCTTTGACGCTGGATTGCATGGCGTTGAAGCTTTTGGTGGGCAACGATATGTTGCCGCCAGAAGGTCCAAGATGTGGACGGATAGCAAGTGCGAGGATATCAGTCGTCTGCGCACCGACAACAAGGCGCTGAGAAAGCAGATTGCTGATCTGCGAAACGAATTTAGAGCGCTGAAGGATGTGTTGCTGCATGCAGAATCGCAACGGCGGTGGCAAGACTGCGTATCCTGACCTCTCATCCTATACATAGACACATCCTTAAGTGAATCTTCACATCCACCTCTTCAAACTCCAAAAAGGCTTTTTCTCACCTCCAACCTTCATTGTCATCCGATCCAGCACCGCACTACTCCCCCTGGCTCCACTCATCCCAACCTCCTCATCTCTTACACCCCCAAAACCCCAGCTTCCCCTCCCACTCCCCCTCTTCTCCAGCGCTTCAAGCGCCCTCTTCCTCTCGCGCCTCACGCGATCCCAGCGCCGAAAACCCCTGTCCTTCCCTCCTCCTACTCCCTCGTCGTCGCCGTCGACAAGTACGCCGGCGATCCGCCATGACAGGTAGGTCTGGAAGCCCAGTAGGAGGAGGATCAGGATGAGCACGATCAGGATGCCGAAGGCGAGGAAGAGGAAGAGGACAGTTTCTTCGGAGTGAATTGGATTGAAGTTGGGGGCGTTGTTGCCCATTGCAATTGTTGGCCGGTCGTGCAGGCGATGCTGAGTCGAGAGGGCTTGCGAAGACAAACGACGGGGGCTGCGAGGCTGTCGTGGTGCTGACGTTTCGTGAGGTCGTGTGCGGTGCGAGATTGTCAGCGTGGATTTACTGAAGAGCGCGCCGTTGCTCATACATGCTGATCAGCATAACGGCGCACCGCCGCGCGTCGTTGTCAGCTCCTGTGGCACCTGTCGGGCGTGTGTAACGCGTTTCGGCCTTGTTTCGGTTTGAGGCTTGCACGCGGGCGGGTTCCGGGAGGCGTGTTGGGGACAGGGATCCCGGCGCAGAAACGGGATCTAGAACGTAGGGTGTGGAGGAGACGGAGCTTCGATACTGGGTTGGGGATGCGCGGATTGAGATCGGCGGATTGGGCAGGGGGTAAGGGGTGTGATCTTCGTGACATACAGATTGGGCTTCTGAATGTGATGCCTTGTTTGGAGTATGTACTGTGGATGCAGATGCACGTCTAGAAACTACCTCTATGTAAACTCTTGTATGCGCGGCCTACTCGTGCAACTGCCTGCCTACTTCAGCTTCGCATACTGTTTCCCCCACTTCTGCGCAATTTCCTCCTCGGTGAACCGCCTCGTCTTGCGCCGCAGCATGTCTTCGCGCTGCGCCATGGTCATATCGCACTGCGCTCCCATCGGCACCAGGCAGCGCGCCAGGTGCGCATAATTTTTGCTCAGCAGCGTGACAGTCAGCATGAAATAGTCGATGTTGTAAAAGACCAGCGCGTGCTCATCGGCATACTGCTGCTTTTGCGACAGGAAAGCAACAGGGTGGTCGCGCCAGTGCCGCAGAGGATTGAGATGGTGCGAGGTATGGTAACCGTCGTTGTAACAATAGCGATTGCTCTGTTGCGGGTTAGCAATTGCCACCTTACAGCAAGACATGATGAATTAAAAGTGTTAAGAAACGTACGGGTGCGTCGATCAGCGTGATGCTCGAGCGGAAGTCAGAGTCCGGCTCTTCCTCGTCGACGAACGCGTGCTGACCCCAGTTGCCCGTCATGAGTGCGACGCGCATCAGTGCCAGCGGGATCAGGAAGACGAAAATAGCAGCCTTGGAGTTAACGTAGGCGTACAAAGTGTACAAGAATATGTAGTTCGCGATTTCGCACCCGCCGGTCTTCAGCGCGAGACTAGTCTTATTGTTACGCAGGAAGTAGCACGGCAAGTCGAACCAGACAAGCAGGTAGAAACGGCCAACGTAGTGCATGAAGTGAAGCAAGCTATCACGCTGATAGCGAACTGTTGACGATAGATCGTTGGGTCCATTGCCTTCGACATGGTGGTGCTTGACGTGATGAAAGAAGTACGAGTTCCATGTGTGTCCCATCAACGGGTCGAAGATGTACGGGAAGATAGTGTCGATGATAGCGTATTTTTTGTTCAAGACGCCGCGCATGTGGATATGCTGGTGCATGAGCAGCGTATAGGGACCCATGTAGTAGACTTGTACGGCTGAGTGAATAACGCCGTGCCACCAGTGGAAGTTGTAGAATAGGTACAGTGCTGATGGAACGCTGGTGCACAGGTAAATGATTAGATGTGTGATCATGATCACATCAGTTTCAGCCCGAACGACGCCTTTGGCCCAACGGATATATGGATCGATGATCCATTTTCGCAAAGCAGGGTTTTTAATATCAGCAATGTCCCAAGTGCTAAAGACTGAGGTTTCGAAGAGATCTGACTTTGGATTGTTGACACTCTTCAGGTAGGCGATAGTCTGCTGCTCGCTTTCTTGAGTATCTGTTGCATGTTAAACCAAGTCCAGGTTCGCATCAATCTGTGTACTCTTACCCTCTGGGGAAGGTGATACAAAATCCGTGCGTTTGGTAACAGAATCGTCAGACTCCTCTGCAGCATCGATAGGTACAGCCGGAGGCGTGGACTCAATTTGCTCATAATCTTTCTGCAAATGACCCAATACTAGCTTGTCCGCGACCGTGAGGTCAGCAGGTGGTTGGAAGTGCAGTTTGCCCATGATTCGATCTGATCAGATAAAATGTTGCTCGGACACTACTAAAAATTGTGAAGCGGCAATCGCAGGACCACACACAATTCAATGGCTGGTCGCTGGAGAAAAGAGAACGCAGACAACAAAAGTCCGCTCAGAGAAGCAGCGCGTCAGGTCAGACAAGAGGTTGCGGACCGTGGTGTTGAAGAGACCTCTGCTTGAAACATCGGTGTGAGGGTCCAGGGAGGTGGCGAGACCAGGTCCATGCGCCGCACAACGCGCGGAAGCTAGCGTGCTCGAGAGACCCACAACAGCAACGAAATGGCTAGAACCTCAACATCGATGTGCACGCACCTTGTGGGCCTGAGCATTGCTGAAGAGCGGTTCTGCAACATGCACAGATAACTAGGATAGCGCAGCAATAATCGTTCTTTAGTGCTGCCTCTACTTCGTGAATCCCTTGCAGGTGTGTGAAGTGAGCGATTTAGCAGACAGTCCTCTCTGCCCAATTGGCAAATCTGTTGTGGCGATGCGCTGGCTGCAATTCCTCCTCGGTTCTGTCGCACCCAAGCCTAACGCTGCTTTTTCCCCTCGGACTGCGGGCAATTGCACTGTGCAATCGAGTGGACAGGTCTCTTCAAAAGCACACAGGCCAAGAAGAAAATGCTGAGGCCTGTTACGAGCAAGGCAAACGCAAAGAAGTAGATGCACCACTGCACTTCGCGAGGCAGGACAACGCGTTGGTCGAAGGATACCATCGTAGCTTCTCTTCAAAAGGGTTAGCATAGGCAATTTCGTACGTCTGAACCGAATGTACCGTACATTTTGGGTCTTGAGTTCGATAGCTGAATGTCGTGAAAGCGGCAAAGCAAGGGAACTAAGGGAAGAAGTGTAATAGCGTCAAGGGTTACTTGAGAGTGGCGGTGAGAGAAAGAGAGATGTACAGCGCATTCACCATAGGTTGCAGAATAGGTTTCTATCGAATCCCACAACTATACTGCTGACTCTATGACATCGTCTGGCTCTTCAGATGAACCAGCCTCAGCTCAGATATTCGTACTCATATTATAAAGGTTGATAACGTGTGCTATCCCGCAAAAGTTCGTACAAGGTCTCAGCGACGTCGTCAAGCTTCTTGCTCATCGTAGGTTCTGCTCTTGGTCGGAAATGACCGATGCGAGCCTATCGAGCGTCGATTCGATCAAATCCATGCGAACGCGATCTCTCAATCGCTAAACTAGCAGGGCAATCAATGCAATAGCATATAGGAAGGCCTGAGGCTAGGTAGACGTGAACATAATAGGGTAGTGGGCCGCTCTTTGCTATGTTTTGCTTGCCTGTAGGGTGGATGCCAGCTACTGGGCGATTTCTGGAATGCGCAAATGCTCAGGTCCTTGTGTTTTGGTTCATATCCGGTGCGAAGTCAGTCAACCTATCTCGGCGCACATACTTCCAAAGCCTACCCTTGCGATAGTAGGTGAGTCGGCGAAGGCTTGTTTTTGCCGATAGTGCAAATGATTACATGGTCACATTATGTCTTGACTGCGGTTACGATACCCTCTCACACCAAGAATCTATCACCATCGTCTTCGACCAGCCCTCCTGTCTCAGCGGCGTCAACTTTGGCCTGGAGTGCAGCCACCACGCTCTCGTAGTCCCCATCATCTTGATACGCCAGGATAAAGTCTCTCTTCCAGCGAAGCAGCATCCAGCACATGAACAAGATGACGAAGGACTGTGTCAGCACCAATGTGATCTTGCCCTTCCATGTCTTCAGATTCGGTCTTGCCAAAACGCCAACAATGTCGTCCACCAGCGCAATGTACGCTGCTCGCCAAAGCGCCCTATCTACCAGATATAACCAGTAAGTCAGGAAAGAAGGTGCTAGTTGTATCGAGACGGCACTTGCCGCGACCCATAGCAAATGCACCCCGAACTCGCTGCGCCGCTGCTTTGTGCCCGTGGGTCGTTCGCCTACGAGAGACCCAATGCCGTAGCTCATCGCGAAGTCGGCAATGAAGAACTGAAGATCGAATGGCCGGCCGAACAGCCAGCGGTATGTGAAGAGAATCGCGGCACGATTGATGTCCCATTTGCGAGAGAATCGAACGGCTTGCTTGGGAGTTGGTTCGGGCCGATCTGTGGGGTAGAAGAAGGATCCTAGCCAATTCGTTGGGATTGCGGAAAGGATAACACAAACGATGTTCGCCTGCACAGTTTCAAAAGGTCCCCCAAGAATCACGAATAGGGCGACGGTGATGAAGGGAAGGTAGAGATGAGCGGCGGTACGCCATGCTGAGTATGATGCCGAAAGAGCTCTGGGGATAGCATCAGTAACGCTTGGTGGAACTTCAGCTTGTCGGTCATCCGCCATTGCAGTGTGCTCTTATGTTGTCGTGCAGAAGTGAAGATATCAACTAGCTCTGCCAAGAGAAACGCGTCATCACGTTGTCACGTGGCTAACAATGTCATCCGTAATCTCAAGCTCTTGTGTCTCTTTGTCCTCATACAACGAACATGAATCTTGTTCTACATTAGGCTGCTCGCCCTCTGATACAGATATTCTCTATGCTAACATGCAGATGTCTGATTCAGTGGGTTCAAACAACCTGGGTAATCGCCATTATTCCAACAGCCAAACGGTGTCTTCATGGCCATATCTTGTATGTCTCCTCTCTGCTTGCCTTAACGTCCATCAAGTAGCCCAGAAATTATCTGATATCCGTGAGGCCATGATTTGGAGCTCCATCCAAGAAAGCGGTGAATCACTAACAAGATTAGATACTACGTCGCTAATCAGAGAGTAAGCTACTGATTTTTTATAAGCTTAGCATGAGACATAGCTATGAGACTTGCACGACTAGATCTCAGAACACTTGTTGTTGATCTAGAATATGATTTAGGAACAGCTACCGATTGAACTCTTGGTCAGGTCCGTTGTCAAAACACTCCGGTAATGTCACAGACTTCTATGACATCTATCAGACTCCGAGTTTGATACCTATATACTCACCTTTGAGTTATTAAACATCGGCTTCCCGAGAGATTTTGTTTGTTTCGCGGCACCATTCTTACTGCTCGTGTAGTACTCCTTCCTCTTCTCCGCGCCCCAGATCTTCAGTTGTTCTTCATGCTGCGAGCACCACAGTACCAATTCTCTAGCCGCAAGCGCATCTTCTACCGCGTCGTGGCCATGATAACCATTGTCTTGCACAGTGATTTCAAGGAGCTCTTTGCACAGCGCCTTAAGGCCCCAGAGCTTCCTGATGCATGCTCCCACGGCTACACTGGCTAGCGTTGAGGAGTCGAATGTTTGGTTATGGTGGATGCGTAATGCGTGGAGGTCGTTGTGGAGCGCGTGTCCGACCAGGATCGTTTCAGAGTCCATGTGTTTGAACAGTTCTGTCCGTGCTGCGGTCGCGTTGGTGAGGATGGTTCCAGATGAGATGGCTGTTTGCACCATCTCTGCGGTGATTCCGCTCCATTTTGTGCGCCAGTCTGTTACTTCATGCTGCGGATGGACAAGCGTATCGATCAACAATTCGCCTGTGAGGAAATCGACAGCGGAGAGACGAGCCAGCTCCGAGATCTTGCCTTTGGGGCCGGTACCAATCATCTCACAGTCGAGTACTATGATGTCTTTCTTTTGGATGAAAGCGTTGTGTCCAGGTGCACTTTCGCGGTTTCGTGTCTGGAACTTTTTGACTCCATGGATTGAAGAAGATATCTTTGGCGTTACTACAAGGGCCCTCAAAGCTACCACCGTAGTCCCATACGCTGTATTACGGATGACTGACCACCTGGTATCCCGTTGGAGCAATGTCCCGCGTTCCGGAAGGTCGCTTTGAGAAAGTGAAGGTACTGAACGTCGTGCAGATGTTGATCCTTCCGCAGCTTTGCCGTAGCGAGTAACATGGCCTTGTTCAGTGACATTCGTCCTCGTTCCGCCTTTCTTGCCGGACGTGGTCCCTTCTCTGATGGCAGTCGTAAGCTGCACAGTCATTGGCGGATTTGCTAATATCGCATCTTCAAAGGGTAGCACAGTTTCCACGCTCTTCTGATATATAGTCGCCTCAAGCTTTCTTCTATGAGAAGCCGATGCTAGATGCTGCGAGCGTGCCTCCACAGTCGCGAACGTCTTCAGGCATCCTGTTACCGTACATAGAAACACCAAGCCGGAAGGTTTTGCCTGAGTCGACTGTCTGTTGGTCAGTGTTGCACGACCAGTCGCGTCTGGGGTAGGAACCTTTCCCGCTCTAGTGCCTTTGGTGACACGGGCAGGTGAAGTCGCAGCTGGAAGGAGGATGTGACCAGTGGCGCGACCATGGGCAGTCAGGGCTGCACGCGACTTGAAAGAGCGCGGGCACTTGTTGCATTGGTGTGGATGCGACGGAGGATTTGGTGGCCGCATAGGAGCCATTCTGACGCGTGCAAAATGTGGGAGGATACGCAAGTCAAGATCGTTAAGGCGCGAATCGTAATAGGCGAAGAGTTGAGCAGCACTAAGGGCAAGATTATATGGCACCGGCGGGCCGTGCCGCAGTCGTGGCGTAAGGTCTTTCACTTGACTACGAAGATGTACCTACGCTGTTCCCAGCACCAAAATAGCGGCTACCATATCGCACCTGGAACAACATCAGCGTCATTGGGGATCTAAGTGTTTGCGAGAACGAAAACATCATTATCAAGCGGTACTGCTGTCCACTGAACGTTGAATAGTTCAAAGAACAAGACCTATGACCTAATGACTCTCGAGCAATGATCAGTGAGCCATGTCAGCTTCCAGCTTGTTTGCCACAACCTCAACCTCAATCTTCCCAGCCTTGCTCTCCACATGTCCCTGCTCTTTCTCACCAACGGCTTCTACAACTCGTGGTCCTCTCCTCACGTAGTTCTTCTCTCCTTGCTGCACAAAACCAACGTGTACATACACGGCTTTCGACATAGCCGAAGCCTCCAGATAAATGGGCGTAGGCGGCTGCTCAGCATCAGCCTGCAGTGTCGCCCAATCCAATAACCTTTTGGCGACACCTCTGCCTTGCCACTCAGGCCACGTGAAGAGCGAGGCAAGATACCAGTGCGGCTCGCTGTTCATAACACTATTCCGCAGTTCATCGTTCCGAGCGTGGCCTCCGCTCCATGCCTCGTCGTCGACATGGGCATACATCTCATCAATATCGGCGTCGGACCATCCCAATTTCTCTTGCCAGCCATAGAACTTGATAGCTGAGCGGCGGAAGATGTTGTGCACGGGGAGGTCAGGACCTGCCCAAGCTGCAGCGCCGATGATGGTATTGGTTGAGACATGTACGGCCTTGATCCAGTGCATACCAGGCTGGGAGATCGTAGGCTGGACTCTCTTTGCAAGGCGTTGGACCTGGATGTCTTTTGATGGGCGCAGATGTGGTGGATCCATCTTATCGATGGAAGATTGAAGGAAGCAGGCGTAGACACCTTCAGCCTAGAAGAGTTGTTAGTTCAGAAATCTGGGATTGCGTGGTGAGTTGACTTACGAAACGGTAGGCGTCTTCCTCTTTAGCGACCTCGAGTCTGATCTCGGCCGCCGCAAGCCGTTTCGCTTCGTCAACTGGAATCGTAACTGGTGTCCCCTCCATGACAGAAACCTCGATGGAGTCTTAGAGTAGGAAGTATCAGGTAGGGCACGCGGTGTCTTAAGGAATGAATCTCAGATATACAGGTTTGTGTATTGCAAAGGTTTTGTGCAACGATGAAGTGTTACCTTGTCAGCAGACAATAGGCAGAAGCTCGAAGTACATTTGGTCCTAGATAGTAAGCGCTTGGCGCACGGAAACTACGCCACAAGAAGCAGCCGCTTGCTGAGTTCTTCAAGCCTATTGGTGCGTGAAGGCTAGATTCGGAGTTCCGCGTGAGAATGGATTCGGAGTGAAGCCATCGGCATAGAGCAACGTAGTGTTGTATTAGGATATGTAGGGGACATGCCCGCGAGACGCGAGAAGTAAACTGCATACATACGAAGGCATCCCTTGTAGGCAAATACCAATCTGTAGCTAAACCGCCGAAGCCCTGGGTGATGATAACCGCCGAGCAATGCAAGTAAACGCGAGTAACAGGAAACGAGTCGCCAATGAGCACACAATGCAGCGTCAACCGTGACGCCTTGGGTATCAAACGCCTCTAATGCAGCAATTCATGCATCGTCAAACAATAGTCATGGCTTAATCATGATCATGAAAAATGGCCACTCAGGGATTCGAGTGAACGAAATGTGCACCTTGACATGGCGACCGGGCTTTTTTGAAGTCCTTGATCCGATCCAGCATCCATCCTGACACGTACTTTTCGTCTTCGCGGGGCAGACGCTGCTCACCGAGCCTTATGCTATGCGACAGTCTGCACACGGTGCCAGTGTGCTCGAATTGCAAGCACTTTTGGTCCTTCGCACAGGCTTGTTCGCAATTGACGAATGAATTGGCAGGCGTGCCCTTGGTGTAAATCTGGTCGTCCGACATGTTCGTCCAGTCATCTGTCTTCGCTTGAAGCCGGGGCTCTATGAAGGTGAACAACTCTTCAAACATCAGAGCCCTCTCAGGGTGCTTTCGAGCCTGTGTCCATTGGGAGAGATCGGTAAAGTCGTCTTCTTGTAGATGGTGCATCGTTGCTATAGCCTCGCACCACTGTTCAGGTCCAAAGCGCAATGTCGAGGGTTTGTCGCCGTTGAACATTGGCCAGTATCCGCGAAGAGACACTCCGCTCTTCTTCAGCACCTGCGCTAGCATCGCGTCACCGCAGCACGACTTGGCTACGTTCTCGCCGAAAAAGTGTGTACCGGGAAAGTGGTGGTTCTCGGCGAACATCCTACCACGTGCCATGAGCTTGTCCAGCGCACCACGCGACAGCACGAAGCCGCTGCCTCCGTGTGCATACGGCGCCTTCTTCTTGGGCCAGACAGGCGATCCAAAGTAGTGCGCCGACTTGGGATTGAAGTGCGTCAAGAAGCGGTAGAGGTTGTCGTAGTTGACATATGTATCGGTCTCAATGAAGAGGTACCACTGAGAGTCTGGGCGCAAGTACGAGGTCCATTCCATCATAGGCAGGAACTTGTATTTATCCAGCTTCCAGCCATTCGACGCCCTGTCCGCTGTCTCATTCGCGGCTTGTATGCTGTCGTACACGTCGAAGTCGGTGTTCTCCCACTTGTACTCGGGGCGCACGTGCGAGAGGGCGTCTACAATGTCGAATCCTTGGAAGGTGGCCTTCTGGTCAGAGAAGATAAGCAGGTCCTGTTTACAGCGGCCCAGACGGTTCAGATATGCCGGGCAGCTTAGTTGTAGCCTCGCCAGCGCCAATCTTCAAGACTATGGTGATGTCTTCCATGACCCCGCTCGTGAAGGGCGAGCATTCTTCTCCGAAGCGGATCTTGGTCTGGGCTGGGCGCGCGGGCGTGGGCCGATCTTGGAGGATGTCATAGCCACGCTCGACATACGGGACCAGGTCCCGCAGCGACGAAGACAGGTAGAAGACGCACAATATCACGGCTGCGCACAGCAGGCGCAGCGGCGTGAATCGCACCATGATGGTGGAGGAGCGAAACCCCATGGCATGGTGGTGGGAGGATTGCAGATGGTGGGCTGAGGCAGGCAGCGCTGCACGCGAGATGAAGCTTACTGGGACCGAGCTAGCCGGCCCTCATTTCGTCACTGCCCGTAGCGTGAACGGCCGCGGCAGTCGCGTCCAGCCTCTCAATTACCGTTTCACCAACACACGTGCTATGAGGAAGTCGATCTGCTGCCTCGAAAGTTGATCCGGGCTTCTGAAACTGCTGTCGTTGCCAGCCATCCATTGGGTATGTCGTGGTTGTGTCACCACCCGGCACCGGGTCAGGCCAGTTCCAAGCCACACTTGTCCAGCCTCGCGGCAGTCATTAAAGATCTCACGGGAGCCCTGAAATTTCCCCGTGACAGAACCTATACATAGATGCACAGCAGTACACCCTGGAAGATGCGTCTATCCTCAACTTCGGCTACTTCCTGTTTCTAATGCTAATTTTGCTTATACCAGGAGGGTTGGTGCCGTTGAACAGCAGCAACTTGACATTGACTTTCCTAGGACAATCCTAGTTCTGGACTTCACTTGTCGGGCTGGGCAGTTGCTTGGTGGCAACTTCTTCTATTGGCACTACGAGCTTGCTGGCTTGATCGCCTCCACGAACTTTGCCTTGACTCCCTTGAACAGTTTATCTTGGATCAACTTCCGGATGATCGGCTGTGCATTGTGCTCCTCGAATGCAAGGCGGCCAGTGTAGCGCTCGAAAAAGTGGAACATTGTAGGATCATCGCAGTCCCGAGATATGCAGTAGTAGATGATGCCGGGCTCTGAAGCAGCAAGACGTGTTGTTTCCGCATAGACTGCTTCAAGAGCATCTGCATGCTCGGGGTGCGCGTGTACCTGTATTGATCAGAGACGTTGCGTAAGGGCTTTCGTGCAAGCGTACTATGCCGAAAACACAGAACTCGCCCTCTGGCACTGGCGGCATGCCCGCCGTAAACTCCTCCTTCTGATACTCTGCTTTACTGAAGGCCATTGCTACTGTCGCTTTCGATTCGATCCGAAGTGATTGGAGGTCCGGGTTTATGGAAACGAACTTGGGACGAGCCATTCTTATAGATCGCTCGCCTGGTTACATACATGCCCCGCCCGCTTATCGTATTGCAACACTTCGACTCATTTTGAGTAAATGTACATCGCACGATAGCTTATGCAAATCCAATGGCCTCACATCCACACTCAACGTTAGCCAGGAACGACATGTACTCGCGTTGCCAGCTTGGAGACCGATCTTTTCCCTCAAAAGTACAACAAAGTACTATACATGTCTCAATTGCATGTCCTGCGCGCATCTCTCAAATAACATTTAGTAGTTCCTTCCCCTCCAGGAGCCTCTCCAAGTTCTCTGCAGTCTCCTCATACCATATGGTCAGTGTGCCTTCTTCCACGTAGCCCATATGTGGTGTCAACACAACCCGGCTTTTGCCCTGCATGTCCCAGTCTTCACTGCGCCACGGGCTATCTGCTGGTAATGGCTCAATATCAAAGACATCGATTGCGGCTCCTCCAATGCGTCCATGGCGTAATGTGTCGAGCAGTGCTGATTCGTCCACTAACGGCCCTCGCGATGTATTCACCAACAGTCCAGACGGCTTCATCCACTCCAGCTCCTGGGAACTCACGATGCCCTTGGATCGCTCACTGAGCACATAATGCAATGAGACCACATCCGCGCTCGCGAATACCTCCTGCTTGCTGACCACTTTGAATGTCTTCTCGTCGTCAGGGATCATGCCACCTCCAGTGACCGGCAGACCAGCCTCATCGGCAAGCTGATCCGCCTTTTCTTGGGTCAAATTGGCACTCCAACATACGATCTTCATCCCAAAAGCAAGCACGCCTACTCTTGCTACGTGCGATCCAATTCTTCCCAGCCCAACAAGACCTAGCGTCTTTCCCTGCAAACCGATGGCTAGACCAGTCTGCCACGCCTTCGGTCCGCGCTTGCCCTTCACCACAGCATCATCTGCCGCCACGTTCCGAGCTAGCGCCAGGATCAACGCCCACACATGCTGCGTAGTTGGATGGCCACCGCCCTGCTTTACCGGCAGTGAACGTGGGGACTGCCCGCTCCCTTTGCCATCTGTGCGGCCTTTGCCTGGCGCTGTGCAAACAGTAATACCGAGCTCTTTCATTGTTGCAAGATCCCAGCTTTCGAACTTTCCGCCTGTCGCGAAGATCACCTTGAGATTCGGGAGCTGACGAAGAAGCTCTCCAGGGAAGGGAGTGCGCTCGCGTATTGTGCTAAGCACGGCGAACGGGCGCAGGCGCTCAACCAAACTTTGTCGCTCGGCATCTGTAGTCCTGGGATGGGTGTATGATGGCAGCGTATCATTGAACACTGTGATCTCCACCTGTGAATCGGGAAGATGAGAGAAGTGCTTCAACGAGATGCCATGGTAGTCGTCCAAGATTGCAAGCTTGAGAGGCTGAGCGGATGCCATATTGCTATACTCAGTCGATGTTACGGACTTCAGAGGTGAAGAGTTTGTGAAGTTCGTTGGCAGAAGATACTGGCAGAACATATACCCATCTCGGATGACTAACGCGGCACTTCAGTTCAACCTACAACAGCTCTTACACATCAGTCTCAAAGATACTGGTTCATACCATCGATCGCGCCATACTTCCTAGAGATGACAACTTCGATGTCGCAAGTGCTGTGCTTGAGCCGCAAGGTACAAAGGTGGATATTGTGATGCAGGGCTTGTGACGTTCGTACGCGGGGAAAGGTGGGGCCCAACCTCAAGACTTCCTTCCCTCGCATGGTCATCTCAATGCACAAAACACAAATGTCCTTGAATTTACGTCCTTTAGTAAGAGGATTCCACTCAGGATTGCTACTGTAGTAAAGCCCGAAGATGCCGAAATCCCACATCACTGACACCATGTCTTGATTTCATGTTCTCCCAGTCCAGCACCAGGTCTTATAGCAGTACCCCATCGCAGTTACGCCGCACAGCGAACACAAGATGATCAGCCATTCATTCGATCGGTTTCAAAATATGATTGGGTTATAGGATTCATGCGAGGTCTCGAATGTCACCTGGAAGCCACGCCTCCTCAGGTAAGGGGGGTGTACCACATGCTTTAGCATTCCATTCAAAACTCCGCCAACTGGCCCTCCTCAGCCGATCAGCCTTCAAAACCATCTTTCCTTAACTCTCTGCTTCAATTCACACTCATTCCTCACTATTCAAATCGAGATGCGTTCCGCGACCCTGCTTCTCGGCTTCACTTCAGTCATTACCCACCTCCCACGTTCTTTTGCAGTTGGCCAGCAGCTTCCACATGAAATATACAATGTCACCGCTGTCGAGCCTCCGTCTCTCATGCTCACAACCGTGAGCTTTACGATCACTGAAACAGCAACAGCCACGGCCACTTCCACTGAGACGACAACGCTGTCGCCTCCTCCACCACCAGTCAGCACCTTGACAGTCATATACCCATCACCAGATGCTGCTCCAGTAGAAGTCACATCTATCAGTCAAGTTGTCACGTCATACATTCCAGAAGCCACCTTCTGCGTAGGGCCCGCTCTGTACTTCTCCTCCATCTCCGGCGGGCCTTTCTTCAACGGCTCAGCAAACGTCACCCAGTATATCTCTGGAACAACCAGCTGCAGCACAGAATACCTCACCACAACCAAAACCATCTGCGCAACAACCCTAACCGGCATAGCCTCAAAGATCACCGTCTCAGAATGCGACCAAGAAATCACTTTCTCCAGCGAATGCGGCTACAGCCTCGAAACCCCCCCTCCAACCCCGGCAACCCCCAGCAACTGCCCCCTCATCACCCCCGCCCCCACCATCTACAGCCTCACAACCTACTGGCTCGCGCCCTGGCAGTCCCTCACGTCCGGCGCCGCCCCCTCCGACGTCGCGGTGAAAGTCTGCACGCAGCTCGCCGACGGCACCGCGCAATGCCAGCGCTACCAGGAGGTCTGGGAGGTGTTCCCCGTGACCTCGACGCTCACCACGGCGCTCCCGATCACGTTCTCGCGCACGCTCGCCGGCCCCGGCGCCCTCATCATCGACGCGAGCACCTCATTCATCAACAGTACCGCCGAGGTCGTCGATCTGTCCAAGACCCTGCGTCTCGAGACCGAGGTCACGCTCGAGGGCACCAGCACCGTGCGGCCCTCGACCACGGTGCGGCTGACGACGCAGACCACGTCGACGCGCACGGTGACCCGGCACCTGCAGCATGCCGCTAGGTACGTTTCCCCCGCCTCCACCCCTGTCCCCGTCCCCCTGTCCTGCGAGGAATGCTCCTGCTAACACGCCCCAGTACGCCGATGAGCACCTCCGTCTCGGATCTCACGAGCGAGAGCTCGTCCGCGGAACCCACGACTACGGTGCTGGTGACGTCGTTTGTGACGGAGCGGCGCACGCACACGATCACGCGGCCGCGCTCCAGGACGCTGTCGAGGGGCGAGGGGGACGCGTAGGCGCGTTACATATCTCGCCGGTCTTGTTGGAGGGATGGTTGCCGATAGCTGGGGGTTGGTTTCTGCTTATCTTGTTTCATGCCGATAGATTCGCTGGCGAGGAATCGGCCGAGTTCTGGGTTGGTTCTGTGCGCGGTATAGAGTAGCGTGTAGCGAATTCATGGATTTCACGGGACGGTGAGCGTTGGGAGTGTGCGTAACGAGTCGTAGATCGAAGATGATGGCGAAGTTGTATCGAGCCGTCCTACAGACACAGCGTAGTACAGTGTGAGCAGGGAGTGCAAGCTGAAGTGAAGATTTCGTGTTTTCGTCTATATGCTATGCCTGACGCTTCTTATGTAATGCTGGGTATGCAACAAAGCCGCCTTCCAGATACCCTCCTCTACCGCAACAAAATCTTCTCGTTCGCCCGATCAATAGTAACCTCCCCCTCGTTCTCAACCGAATACTTCCGCCGCACCAACTCAAACACAATCAACCCCGCACTCGTACTCGGCACCTGCCTGACCGTCGTCCCCCAAAAGTCCTTGTAGAGATACTTTCTCCAGCCGCCGGCGCGCCGCGCCAGCGTGCGGCACTGCCGCCACGTCTCCTGGTAGGCGTGGTAGTAGCGGCGCATGATGTGGGCAGGGCTGCGCTCCTCGCGCGCCTGGAAGTCGAGGGCTTCGAGGCGGCGGAAGTGGGCGTCTTGGAGCGCGGTGAGGGGGTGTTGGATTGTCTGGCTGGTGAGGCCGGCGGAGATGCCGGCGAGGAGGAGGAAGGTGGGTTCGAGGGCGAAGTGGGGGTTGATTACGGGGCGGGAGTCGTGGTCGGAGGAGGTGTCGGAGGCCGTGGACAGCGGACGGGTGTTGAGCAGGCTGTCGCGGGTGCGCGTGCCGTAGTGCCAGGTCACGAAGCTGTAGTAGCCCTGGCTCTTGACGGTTTCGAAGGCGCTGAAGAAGACGGCGGCGCCCAGGGCGTCTTTGCACAGCGACAGCGACCAGCCGGCGAAGATGCCCTGCAGGCCGATGGAGCGCAGCTTGTGGCCGGCGTAGTGCCAGACGGTCTTGTATTTGCCGTCGAGGATGTCGGCGGTGCGGAAGCGCGTCTGCAGGGCGTCGAAGGGCGCGGCGACGATGGACTGGAAGGCGCCTGCGATCAGGCCGGCGGTGAAGGTGGTCGAGGGCGGCGGCGGCGGGTAGACACGCTTGGTCTGGTAGGACGACGGCTCGTGCAGGCTCGACAGGCTGTGCAGGTAGACGGTGTACAGCACGGCGCCGATGCACGTGTTGGCGAGCAGCGGCGGCAGGACCTGGTTTGGGATGAACGACCAGCCCTCGGTGCGCACGGCGTGGGCCAGGATGGCGGGCGTCGTCATGCGCCAGCTCCAGCCCGTCTGGGCGGCGATGTGTGGGTTGATGGCGCGCGCATAGCCCATGTAGTCGATGCGCCCGCGGAAGAAGGCCTTGACAGGCGCGCGGAAGTAGAATGCGACCATACGGGCTGCTACGGCGCGCATGCCGGCCGCCTGCACGCCCGTCGCGGGCGCCTTGTTCGGCTTCTGGGGCTCCAGCTCATCGTTGCTGTCGCCGCGCAGGGTGACGGGCAGGACTCCAGTGCGTCCATGGGCACTGGGACTGGCTGTCATCGCATAGTGGAGGTGAGGAGGTGAGGCGGTGCTGGCGCGGCGGGGTGGACGTGAAGGGGGAGGTGAGAGCGGTGCTGGCGGCGGGGCGGAGGTGAAGGTGGAGGTAAGTCTGGCGGGCAAGTCTCGCGGGCAGTCTAGCAGGTGGTTGGGCAGGTGACAGGTGAAGGTGACAGGTGAGTGCGTCACGTGGATATATCGCAAACGATGCTGCACGGGAGAGCTGCCAGCGTCTTGCAGTCGTCCAGGCCAAGTTCGCAGACGTGCACTCAAGACTGGCGCCGGTGGGTCTGCGTGCGTGGGGGAGCTCGGACTCGTTGCTAACTAGCGCGGAACGCGTTCGCGTTTGTCCATTAAGCACGTCGGCCATCGACCAGGCACTTCTTCACCGTCGCCCGCCCGTCCCCCCTCCACTCCCCACCCGCTGTCCAAGGCCCCGCGCGCGCCCTCGCAACCATGGCCGACGACATCGTCATCGACAAGCAGCTCTTCCACGACCGCCTCGGCGGCTTCGTCGCCAAGTGGAAGGCCGACAAGCGCGCTGGCGACGCCGTGTTCCAGGGCGCCAGCTCCATCGCCACCGTCGTGGGCAAGGCGAGCGAGCCCGGTAGCTACCTGAAGCCCGCCGCCTTCCAGGTAAGCCTCGCGACGCCGCCCGCCGCAGCACAGCTAACGGCGCATCGCAGCTATGGCTGCTAGGCTACGAGTTCCCAGCGACGCTGTTCATCCTCACGCCCGACCTGCTCCAGATCGTGACTACGAAGAAGAAGGGTGCGTTACCCGAACACACTCCCGCGGCAGCAGCTAACAGCGGCAGCCTCGTATCTGGAGCCGCTCAAGGGCGGCAAGGTGCCCATTGAGATCCTCGTGCGCGGCAAGGACGCCGAGGAGAACAAGAAGCAGTTCCAGACGTGCATCGACACCCTCAAGAACGCCGGCAAGAAAGTTGCCGTGCTCAAGAAGGACAGCTCGACCGGCGGCTTTGCCGACGAGTGGAAGGCTGCGTTTGCCGACGCAGGCATCAAGGACGAGGACCAGGTCGACCTGGCGCCAATTCTGTCGCAGGCCGCCTTGTCCATCAAGGACGAGAAGGAGCTGGTAGGCAGCCGCCGCGCCACAGCCCAGAACACTGCTAACTCGTCCAGCGCACCATCCGCGATGCCTCCCGCGCCTCGAGCGCCCTCATGACCAGCTACTTTGTCGAGGAAATGTCCGATATCCTCGATTCCGAAAAGAAAATCACCCACCGCGCCCTCGCCGACAAGGTTGCGAACAAGATCGACGATGCCAAGTTCTTCGAGAAGCAAAAGGTCTCCAAGAACTTCGATGCCATGCAGCTCGACTGGTGCCTGCAGCCGACCATTCAGAGTGGCGGCGGCTACGATCTCAAATTTGCTGCCGAGCCCGACGAGAACAACCTGCACGCCGGCGTCATCGTCTCGGTGCTCGGATTGCGCTACCAGACCTACGGCGCCATGGTCGGACGAACATACATGGTCGGACCCAACAAGGAGCAGGAGACGGCCTACAAGATGCTGTTGGCTATCCACGATCTGGTCATCAAGTCGATCAAGGACGGCGTCATCGCCAAGGACGTCTACAACAAGGCGCTGTCGCACCTGAAGTCGAAGAAGCCCGAGTGGGAGAAGCACTTCCCCAAGAACGTTGGCTACGGCATTGGCACCGAGAACAAAGACAACTCCCTGCTTCTGAGCGGCAAGAACGTACGCGTGCTAAAGGACGGCATGACCATCGTTGTACAGACCGGTCTGCACGACCTGGAGAACAGCAAGCCGCAGGACAAGAAGAGCAAGACCTACTCCCTCGTCTTGGTGGATACCGTCCGTGTAGGACAGGGAGACGCTTCCGTTTTCACCAGGGACACGACCTCTGATCTGGACGCTGTTTCGTTCTTCTTCGACGATGAGGAAGAGGAGGCCAAGCCCAAGGTCAAGAAGGAGCGCGCGCCGGCTATTGCGCAGACAAACATCACCAAGACCCGCACACGACACGAGCGAACGACGAATCAGGACGCAGAGAAGGAAGAGCAGAGGCGGCAGCATCAGCGCGAACTCCACCAGAAGAAACAGCAGGAAGGTCTGGAGCAGTACAGCGAGGGCGCCAAATCTCTCAACGGCACCGAGGAGAAGAAGTTCAAGCGCTTCGAATCCTACAAGCGTGACAACCAGATCCCCAAGAACGTGGCAAATTTGGAAATTGTCGTGGACAAGAAGGCACAGACGGTCATTCTGCCTATCATGGGTCGCCCAGTTCCGTTCCACATCCACACCATCAAGAACGCCTCTCACACACCGGAAGCTGATGTGACATCACTCCGTATCAACTTCCTCTCTCCGGGTCAGGGTGTTGGCCGAAAAGATGACCAGCCTTTCGAAGACCCCAACGCTCACTTCATCCGTAGCTTGACCTTCCGCTCCCATGACATCGACCGCATTGATCAGATCACCAAGGACATCACCGAGCTGAAGAAGGAAGTCGTGCGACGGGACCAGGAGAAGAAGCAGTTGGAGGATGTTGTCGAGCAGGACAAGCTCATTCCTGTCAAGACTCGCAAGCCATTCTCTCTCGACCTTATCTTCATCCGACCCGCACTCGACGGCAAGCGCATTCCCGGAAGCATAGAGATTCACCAAAATGGTCTGCGATATGTCCACGGCGGCGGAAGCGCTAAGATCGATGTTCTCTTCAGCAACATGAAGCATCTATTCTTCCAGCCCTCGCAACACGAACTCATTGTCATCATCCACGTTCATCTGAAGAACCCAATCATGTTGGGCAAGAAGAAGACCAAGGATGTGCAATTCGTCCGTGAAGCCACAGAAATGCAGTTCGACGACACAGGCAACCGCAAGCGCCGCCACAAGTTTGGTGACGAGGAGGAGTTCGAGCAGGAGCAGGAAGAGCGCAGGCGACGAGCAGCACTTGACAAGGAGTTCAAGAACTTCGCTGAGAAGATCGCGGATGCCGCTCGCAACGAGAACGTCAGCGTCGACATCCCGTACCGCGAACTTGGTTTCAACGGTGTTCCCGCTCGCTCGTCAGTCCTGATCCAGCCGACAACAGACTGCTTGGTCCAGCTCACTGAACCGCCCTTCACATGTCTTACCCTTTCTGAGATCGAGATCGTCCACCTTGAACGTGTGCAGTTCGGTCTACGAAACTTCGACATGGTTGTCGTCTTCAAGGACTACAACCGCCCGCCTGTCCACATCAACACCATCCCTGTTGAGTCCCTGGACCCCGTCAAGGACTGGCTTGACTCGGTCGACATTCCCTTCAGTGAGGGTCCCCTCAACCTGAACTGGGCCACCATCATGAAGACTGTCACCTCCGACCCGCATCAGTTCTTTGCCGATGGCGGTTGGTCGTTCCTGTCGACCGAGTCGGACGACGAGGATGGTGAGGAAGAGGAGGAGGAGTCCGCCTTCGAAGTCTCCGAGTCCGAGCTCGCCATCTCAGACGAGTCATCTGAGGAGAGCGACTTTGACGAAAACGCGTCTGACGAGATGAGTGATGAGGGCTCCGAAGACGAGTTCTCAGAAGGTGAAGACTGGGACGTGCTCGAGAAGAAGGCGGCGAAGAAGGACAAAGAGAGCACGCTGGAAGAGGAGGAAGAGAAGCCAAAGAAGAGGAAGCGTTGAGCTGTATTCACTTGCATTGCGCTTCGGCACTTGAGCCTCTTCCTTTTCCATTCTTGTAAGATTGACTACCATGGGCTGACGATGAATGAGCGTTTGGAGTTTCATATCTAGGTACTGTCCCAGGATAAAACAAAGTATCTGCACATTGAAATCAAATTCACTTTTCTCTGGATGCACATAAGCTCTCAAGTTTTAGAAAAAACGACGGATAAGACCCCAAGCTTACTAACTTTATAGAATACATAACTTAGAGCTATTATAATACCTAAAGCTTAAACTTAGTTTAGAATTGCCTATATTGTAGGTAAAAGGCATTCTATAGAGTTTTTTGTATTTTCCCTGCTTTGCTATCGTGTAGTGTACTTAGCTCACATTCTCAGTCCGCCGTTTATTCTGCAACGTGAGAGATGAGGTCTCAGTACATCATCTCCAGGCAGCGAGAAGTCTTGGCATTTGCGGACGCGTTGATTGGCGCCTGCCTATGCCGCTTCTCGGTGTGGAAATTGACCCAAGGCTGCCGTCCCCACCCTCTAGCTGAAAGCGTCCATACTTCCAAACATCATACAGGCTGCCTATGAGATCTGTGGCATTGAGTTGACATAAGTACAGCTGGAAGCATTTCGCTTTTTCCAGTTCATCCTTCACACATCTCAGCAGCACTCCCATACCCTTCTCATCATTCTCACAACTGCTGTTTCACATATCCCCCCCGAAAGATGTCGACACCAACAAAGATCGCGGAGCCAATTGCTCTTCCTGACCTCCCCGTCGAGCATGCAGAGTGGATCTCGCACGTCTCGAGCCACTCCAGCACACCTCTGAGAGAATTGCTCGCTCCATACAAAGAGTACGATGCCCGGCTTCGAGAGGTCTTTGCACAACAACCATCTCATCCTGCAATTGGAAAGCCCAATGTCGTTCCACTCTTCACTGGCAACGAGCAGGATGTTAAGATCCGCGCTCGGAATATTGATAGCGAGATGGATGAGGAGCGAGAGCGCTATCTCATGCCTCTCGACGATGCCAATCGCAAGCCCGATGGCGCACCGGCAATTGTGCAATCACTCAAGGAGTTCCAGACGAACTTTCAGCTGTTCTCCGAGTCTGCGCTGGTAGACATGGACTGGTCCAACGTGGTTGTTGCCGGCAGTGCTGTTGTTACGTCGCTCCTTCCAGTTCCGGCTGAGCATAACACATCGAAACGTGCTCTGCGAGAGTACTACCATCAGAAGCTTGCTCCTGCCTCTGATGTTGATCTCTTCCTTTATGACTTGACTGAGGAGCAGGCCATAGAGAAGATCAAGCAGATTGAGCAGCGCATTCGAGACTCAATCCTGACGGAGACAACAACGATTCGCACAAAGAACGCAATCACAATTGCCTCACAGTACCCAACACGACACGTTCAAATTGTGCTCCGTATCTACCGATCAGTCTCCGAAATTCTTACTGGATTCGACGTCGACTGCTCTTGCGCGGCCTACGATGGTAATCAGGTTTACGCGAGCCCACGCGCAATCGCTGCATATTGGTGCATTGAATGCACCTCGTCTCTCACCTGGTCTCGTCTCTCACCTGGTCTCGTCTCTCACCTGGTCTCGTCTCTCACCTTCTAGTAGGGAAGACTGCATTTATAAACATACGTTATCCCAATCTCCTCCACCTCCTCATCCCTTCCACACCAATACCACCACCAGACCCGCTCCACAAAGATGGATTCCGACAATGACTACTACAACGACTACGACTTCGATTTCGGTGACTCTATCAACGAAGGCATTCCCTTCGATTCACTTGCCAGTTTCGCAAGCTCCAGTTCCAGGCCGGAGCCTCGGTTGCACCGCAGTCTGCCAGTAGATGACAAGAAGTCTGAGTCCGGCATCGACCACAACGGTGATCAACTGTTCCAGTTCGACCACAACGGTGATCAACTGTCCCAGTCCAACGACAACGATGATCGACTGTCCCAGTCCGACGGTTTCTCCGCATCATCTGACCCCGACAAACCGAACTTCACAGTGGAAACACATCCGATGATCTTCGAACTGGCATCAGAAACATCATATCGTGAGCTCCAACAAAGCATTGGTCATCTATCGTCATCAGTTGACAACCTCTCCCAGCCCTCTGGCGCTGAGATCGAGAATGGAGTCTGCGCGTACAACCTGTCCGTGGTCCAGGTTAACATCAACAACATTGAACGACTGATTAAGAAATACAACGCTAGCCGGGCTGAGGAAGAAGCGTTTGAAGCCAGTGAGAAATTTGAAGCTGATGCTGTTACACTCCCAATGCCTAAGTCAGCAGAATCACAATGGCGCATTGTGTCTGCGTACAGAGATGCAAGGTTCGTTCTCGTTGTCCCAGCCTGGAAGATAGGCGCAAAGAGAACTCAGGGATCCCAGACTGTCCGTGCTGGACACATGGTACCTACTGGATCAATCGTAAAGGGAAGTGGTAACGATGCCTGGAACGCAGGTCTTGTCGCCTGGCTCTGCAAGACTGAACATCTCTTCGGCTACGGCGCTGGCTTTGACGTCTACATCTCTTCTGCCAAGTCCAGTTGCCCGTATTGCCTTACATCGCGCAAGGACAGCAACGGTATTGATCAAGATTTCATTCTACCTGACGGCGTCAATTTCCTCCTCCAGCTTTCCAGTCACGTTGAGCTCAACACCAACTGGGACATTGTCTGGAACGACAGGACCAAGACGAGCAGGGCGAGGGTAGACGGACAGCCTGTCGTGTTCACGAAGGGCAGTCTGGTTCACAATCGCATCCGCGAGATCCCCGACAAGTTTATCATTGGCCCCAAAGCCTCCAGTGGATAGACTGGTCTACTGGGAAGGATACTTCCGCGATTGAAGAGGGCCTGGGAAGCACTGGATGGAATCATTTTGATCTTTGGTGGGAGTTTGGTTGGAATTGGAAAAGTATTGATTTTGGCATGGTCTGGCTGGTTCGACTTTGGAGTTCACAGTAACGGAAGGCGCGGTCTGGTGGGAACCTCCTCCCCCCTTCGCTTTCCAGCACGACTGCCTGGCGCGACTTCCCCGATTTAGGCGACCTCAAATAAACAATCTTGCTTTCATTCTTTCATTCTCTTGTTCCAGTTCCACACCAGTCCACCAGTATGAGCCAGCCCAACCAGCAACCACGCCGAGATGGTTATCCGCAGCGGCGGCACGATCGATCACATCGATCACCGTACCTGGATGCTCACCCACGTCAGTCACGTCACTACGAGCACACAGACCGGGACGGCACATACCAGTCGTACAGACCAAGCTACAACAATCAACGCCCTGTCAATGGACGACCGGTAAGTAAGAATTGTTCTTTACTGCTGCACTTGGATACCCGGGCTGGCGAATTGCTGCTCTCATTCAACCTTCAGGCTGGCGAATTGCTGCTCTCATTCAACCTTCAGGCTGGCGAATTGCTGCTCTCATTCAACCTTCAGGCTGGCGAATTGCTGCTCTCATTCAACCTTCAGGCTGGCGAATTGCTGCTCTCATTCAACCTTCAGGCTGGCGAATTGCTGCTCTCATTCAACCTTCAGGCTGGCGAATTGCTGCTTCCATTCACCACCAGGCTGGCGAATTGCTGCTCTCATTCAACCTTCAGGCTGGCAAATTGCTGCCACATTACTTTGCGAGGGGTCTTGCTAAGGCAAATGCTAATCCGTTCTTCTAGTCCTTCATTAGAAATGCAACCCCTGCGAGACAAGCCAGGAGTCAGAACCGCTGGGCTGAGCACATAGCACGTTTACAGTCTGCCGCCCAGCGCCCAACACCACCCACAGCATCAACACCAGTCAATCCGGCTTCAACACCACCCGTTCAGTCCGCCGCCCAGATTCCAGCACCACCCGCTCCAGCATCAACACCAGTCAATCCGGCTTCAGGACAGATCGTACAGTCTGCGGTCCAGAGTCCAACACCACCCGTTCAGACTTCTACGCCAGTCATTCCAGCTTCAACACCACCCGTTCAGTCTGCTGCCCAGATTCCAGCACCACCCGTTCCAGCCCTCGACGCAACAATCCCAGTGGCAGACGGCAGCGGGCAGACCATATGGCATTTGTGGCAGCCGTCTTTGCCCACACCACCAGTTAACCCAGCATACGTCCCTCTACCAGGATTAACCAGGGACTCACGCCAAGACGTGTACAGTGCCATAGAGCACTTGTTCAAGTTCCTCTTTCCCAGCGGTGCCGGAGTTCCCTGTAAGGAAGTTGCCGAGCAGTTGCAAAAGTACTATCCACAACTGCATAGGCAAGACTCGTCTGCCGCATATTCAGCATGGACGAGCAAGGCGATTAGAGACACACCTCACATTGGAAAGGTGCTTGGCAGAACAGAAAAACCTATACATTATATCCACAACCCTCCCAGCCGGTCCCCAGTCCAACTTGCGCCCCGGCCCCCAGTCCAACTTGCGCCCCGGCCCCCAGTCCAACTTGCGCCCCGGCTCCCAGTCCAACTCGCGCCCCTTGCTCCAGCCCAGGACCGAGCCCATGATGGTAGTCTTATTGATTTCAGTTATCTGGTCCCGATACGACCTTCTGAGGTTTCTCTTCGTCACTTTGCCGGTTCAGATGCACCAGGGCTGACTACGGTGGAGCCTACCGCCATTTATCTGTACTACTCACGCTCAACGAATTATAGGTACGCCACTTTTGCAGAAGCAGTAAGGGAGAACCACGCTGCCAGTGCTCAATTTGCACATGCCTGGGAGAACCATCTCAACACTATCAATGTTCTCTTTGCAGCTCCAGGCCGACCACCACCAGAGAACATTTTTGCGCTTCATGTCCAAGCCGACGCATCAAATTCCTGGCCTGCTCGAGGAACATCATCTAACGGATTCCAGGCAGCCCATGACTTGTTCAGTAGCCTCCCAGCCGGCTCACATGTGCACATCATGGCAAGGGGTGCCGACTGCCTGCCTTTGGAGCGCTATGGGCTTCGCGATCTTTTTCTGTGTTATCCCTCCATCACTTTCCATGTCCGAATATACCAGTCAAATACCGGGCTTTTGAAATATACGGCCGCAATCCTACTTGAAGACAACCTAACAATAGACGCAATGCGCGACATGTTTCTCGTACAGCTGAGGCTTGCCCTATCGCGCTACAGCACTATTGGGCAGATACCATCTACTACTCTTACGTTTGAATTTACTTCACATGAATACCTTGCTGAAGTACGCCAGCCACAACATCGAGCAGGTAGTTTCATAGCAGACTGGTTACACGCACAAGCTGGGATGTCGAGTCTGAGGAAAAGCAGACCCCAGCGCCGGGTTAACAACAACCGCAATCAGGTTCCAGACAGTGTTCGGGCGCTCTTTCAAGTTCAAGGTTAGAGTTTTTTTACAGTGGTTATTTGAATAGTATCCTTTGTGCTACATCAGGTACATAGAGCATCAATTAATCACCCTACGCTCGAAGCTCATGATCCATCTTGTGATACTCAGCAAGACGGACGATGAGTCCCTGAAGCTTCTTCGCCATCTTTGTGAGACGCAACCGGATTGTATCAACTATAAATCCGCAAACGGTCTGACGCCCCTGCTGGTGGCCTTCGGATTGCAACGGGTGGAGATGGCAAAGATTCTGATTGAAGCCGGCGCAGATCAAACTGTCCGGAACCACAACAATGACAACTTGGTTCATTTCGCACTCCGAACCTCGAAGACCGATGAGACTGGGCGAGCAAACCTACGCCAGCTACTCGAGCTTGTTGATAAACGCCTCATCGCCGGCATGTTCACCGAACGGGCCACCGCCGCCCCAGGCGCGGCTACGCCCCTTGCTCACTGGATCCTCGTCCGTCTTCAGGCTAACATCGGTCGATTCCCCTATAACTTTCAACAGAATGAGGTTAACCCCACAGTCGTCGAACAGGAGCACGTCATGCGTATGATTCTCGAGTTCAGCAAGGGCGAAGACCTTGGTCTCGTGAATGGCGAAGGCGACACGCCACTCCACGCCGTGGTTCGCTATGGAGCCTACCACCTGCTTCGCATCATGCTAGAATGCAGACCAGACCTGCTCTTCCGCGAGAACGCGTCGGGCCGGACGCCCTACGAGATGGCCGAGGATGCGCAGCTCGCAAACAACGTCTTCAACAACCCGCCCTCCCTTGCCGTGCAGACGTATGGGCATAGGTACTACGGCCAGCCCGCAAGCAGCGCGATTATACACAAGAGCCCCGAGAGATTCATCAAGAAGGACTCGCAAACGAATGTCAAGCAGCAGACGTGGAATGTGTGTCTTGAGTTCAAGGAGAGGATGGGCGCGGGCAAGAAGAGGAAGCTGGTCAGTTTGCTGGAGGCGAACGAGGTCGCGAAGAGGCTGGCCGGGAAGAAGCAGAAAGTGCGCAGGCATAGTGATGAGGAGGACGCGCAGGACGAGAACTCGAAGCGCGACGAGGTGGATATCTGGTTCAACATGGGGTTGAGCGCTTAAAACAGGTACTGAGTCTACAACTAGACACTGCCGCGTGACAATGTAGTTACTGCCGGGCTCAAATTAGCTTGATAAAAATTCGTCTTTCTATGTCCTTGACGCTATCTATTTCCGTGCCATCTCCCAGCAGTGCATCCAGCACCGTCCTTGTCACATCCTACAACCACCCCTCAAACAGCAAGAGTAGACATGTCATATAACATATCCAATACCAAAGAGCAGTATTTGTGAGGCGTGAGGCGTGACTAGGTTCTGGACAGCTCATGTCATAGCTAGACTGGTCATGCTCAGGTTGGGTTGAGTGCTGTCATGACGCGACCCTACCCCTACCCAACCCCGACCCAACCCTTGGTCTGCGTGACCCTACCCTTACCCCTACCCCGACCATGACCCAACCTCGACCATGACCCAACCTCGACCATGACCCAACCTCGACCATGACCCAACCTCAACCCCGACCATGACCTAACCTCAACCCAACCCCAGCCCAACCCCAGCCCAACCCCATCCAGCCCGACACCAGCACCACCCCACCCCCCAGCCATCAGCTATCAGCTATCAGCTATCAGAGAAACACGTATCCCACCCGCGCAGACCACGCCATCCGTCCAGCGCGAGACCATGCTGAGCAGTACACTGCCCTGCGCTGTTTTACAGAGAAGGAATTAATGGGGACGTGTGTTGTATACGCAGAACTAAGAGGGTGAGAGGATACGAGGACGAAGTAACATGCAGCCTCCATGGCTATGGTCTAAGACCAGCGTCCCGGTTCGGACGGGAATAGATGGCTTCCACCGCTGGCTCGGAGGCGGGGAGAAACCGCCTGGGTCTTTGGACTTCTGTGCTAGGGAACGGTGGGGGGGGGGGGGGGGGGGTGCGGCGCGTTGTGGTGCGAGACGAGAGGATGGTGCAGATTGTGGCGTATCATGGATGTAAGAAGATCTATGGCAGGTGTGTGTGCGTTGGTCTGCATGTTGTGGACGGTTGCGGACTGATTAGATGTAGATACGGAGTTGCCAGCACCGCAGGATAGTCGGTGTAGTGCAGATATGCGCCGACTCAAGTCATCCTGCACATTCTGCTAGTAACGCAATACAAGCACCGTGACGGGATGACAGAGCATGTGTCTCGCGCCTGTGAGTGGGAGTGGGTGTTGAGATGGGAAGCATGGATGTGGCGAGCGAGGGAGGCACAAGGGAGGTTGATGTTGATGTGAGATATTAGTTATAAGTAATTCTATCTTCTTCGACTCGAATGAAAAGCGGAAAATCTGTATTAATTCACAGACCACTTTTCAACCCGGGATGCTCCGCAGCTCAACCTCCCCGTGCTGCACCCCATGCTTAGCCAACGCTCTATATCGTCCCCCGCCATCGCCGTACCCAGGCTCATACGATGTACCACCCCCCAGCCCCCCATCTCCAACTAGTCTGAACCTACGCCCCCTCTCCACCAGCCTAGGCACCTCACCGTCTCTGCCCTCCCACGGTCCCACCCCCCTTCCCTCGGCCGCTAACCGCTGCAGTTGCAGCGCCGACGAGCAGTCCCACTCGCGGCTCTTGTACACACCGTGTCCGGACCGGCGCTGCACGCAGCCGAACAGCTTATGCGCGACGAGATCGGAGAGTATGCACGCCGCGCCTGCCACGAGCACGGCGGCCATGGCCACGAGGGAGAAGGACGTGTGCGCTGCGCTGTGGACGCGGACCTTCGTGCACAGGGACTGCAGAGCCGCGTCGGCGGGGGCGGTGATGCGGGCGAGTGCGTCAGGGCTGCCGAGGTCGTGGGGCGAGTGGCGGGCGTAGGCGGGGATGCCGCGCTGGATGGTGGCGAGGGACGTGTTCATCCAGTTCATGACCTCGGTGTGCCACTGGTTCGGGGGCAGGGTGGCGGACATGTCGAAGCCGAAGCCACCGTCCCAGAGAAAGTCTTGCGCGATGAGGTTCTCGTGACCGATGAAGACGAGCTGCCAGTGCAGTTGGCTGCTGGCGAGCGTCTTGCCGAGGAGGTAGTGGACCGCGGTTTGCGCGGGTGTGAGGTTGGGGAGCGAGGTGCCGTTCCAGAGGGCGCCTTGGTTCAGGAAGAGGTCGGGGAAGAGTTTGAACAGGCCTGTGAGGGGTGTGCATGATTCAGGTTCGGGTGGTGTAGGCCCTGGTTTGCAGAATTGGTATTGCTCCTGGCAGCCGAGGAACGATGCAGGGTTCGACGCCGTACAAAGAACTGGAGGCAGTTGCCCCGGGGTTTCGGTGCAGTTGTCGGCGCGGAACCAAGGGTCTTCAAGAGCGACAGCGTAGTCCATCCTGTTTGTGAGTTCGACGACAGTGAAATCTGCGGATGTGTTCAAGATATCTGGGATTGGCGTGAACTGTACATAGACAGGGTTGTATGGCAGATCGAGAATGGAGTTTGCCAACCTGTTATACTTCAGCATCTTTAAGGACGTATTGACATGCATGTCCATGTAGTATTGTGGTTGACTGCTGTTCGCCGGTTGAGGCAGACGGGGGACAACTTACCCAATACCATACGGCTGCTTGCCTCTCTTCCAATCCAATTCATCCACCACAAACGTCGAGTTCGTACCACTTGTATCTTTCAGGTAAGAGCCAAACTCATAGCTCTTAACCTGTGTTCCACCTGGAAGATCCATATTGGCCGCTATTTCTGGTGGCAGCGGCTGCCACCCAACCGTGTAGTTCTCTCCGGCCAGCGGCGCACACGTCAGCACCTTTCTAATGGATAAAGCATCTTCTGGGCGCGTATTCAGCCCCAGATCAGTGTCGGAACGCAGTAGCCCCGTGTCGAGGGAGAAACCGGCGCCGTTGCAAGCCCGCTGCTCGAATGGACACGCCACATCGCGAGTTATCGTGTAGGGTAACGTCGGTCGCACGAGGTTGCCACACACCGTTGAGTTGTCGCCAGAGCGCTCGTAGCAAGAGCGCGAATAGGCTGCGTTTTTGCGCAGGACGGTGCGCATCATGACCGTGGCGGCGTTGACATACTCGTGGAATTCGATGCCGGAGACCGAGAAGTAGTCGAGAAAATTGATGGCTGAGCTGTTCTTGACGGTGAGTTCCTCGAACCAGCCGCAGTGCGAACTCACGCTCAGAACGGATGTGTCTGGGGCTGCGACGATGCGAGTTGAGAACACCCCGGCGATTGAGAGCCCGAGTTGGAAAACGGCCGCGAATAGGATCAGGATGATGCTCTTGGTGTATGACTTGGTCCTACTGTCTCTGTGTACCCATACAAGCCGGCTCAGCTGGTTCATGAAACTGCCTTGGGATTCGGTGTTGCGGAGGATGACCTGCAGCTGGTGATACGAATCATCTTGAGGACTGCTCGAAGCGTTGAGTTGGTGAATGGTGAAGGATATAGTGCCCCACAGGTAGCTACTTGCGACCGCAATGAAGAAAGTGAAGAAACTACCAAGGATAAGGCCCCACTGGTTGGGCAGCGTCAGGGTTCCTCGATGGACGAAACTATTACCTGGAGTTGAGTCAGCAAACGCTCTTTCACATGTTGACCACTGACCTTCATTATTCCAGAAGCCGCAGTATACTGCGTCGCACTCCCACCACATAACCATGATTAGTTCAGGAGCAGTTCAGGTTCAGTGGTTAGTGCAAACGAAAGAGCAGTGCTTCTCCATATATCTGGCCATCTCCTGGCGGTGGTATGTGCACGGCCGAGCATTATGCTCGCTTGCCGGGCTTGGCCTTAGAGTGTGTTCCTTCGATTGGCAGGGAAAGACGTGAGATGCGAGTACAGCTGAACGCAAGCGTCTTGTCCGTGACCCTATTCCAGCACCATTCTCGCTTGTGTGCGGCGTGTCATTCGCAGAGACCTCGGGAGTAACTGAGCCACAGCGCAGCATGTCTCGAGAAGGCGTGGCTAAGTTATGGTCAGTACCCTTGTCGGATGATCTGCTAGCCGTGGCCTACACCGATCATAGGTCTCAGTGTGGGGATATTGGATGCGGCTGAGTGCTTGGCCTCGCTTCTTGATGGCTGAAAGGGGCTGAAGATGCATTCGGGGAAATTGTAGGAATGACGGACCGATGCTCGTGATCACGATGAGAGCTCTCTTCAAACTTACCATCGCTGAGAGATAACTCAACCCAATGCACGAACGAGTAGCGAGGTGCAGCAGTAATTGTTTGGTATCGCTTCAATATCTCTAGCATTTTGGTGAAGCAAGCGAATCGTAAACATGTTTCTTACCATACTTGATTCTTCCAAGTCCTATGGACACTTGTTGGTGAACATCAAGCGCAGTGTATCTAGACAGAGAAACATTAGCACGGTGGTGGTGTGGGGAAGGAGTCCCCGTGGAGTGGCCCGTCTCGACTTGCCGTGTCAAAGCTCCGGTCTCGGCAGCGCGACTTCCCAAAACTTCTGACAGCGTCACAGCTTCACCAACAACAGCTCAAAATGGCCGCCCGCACTCTGAGAATTGGTGCGTACGAGTCTAATCGCCTGGTCCTACATATCAGAAGCTAATTGACGCGCAGGCCTCATCCCCGGTGACGGCATTGGCCGCGAAGTCATCCCCGCCGGCCGCCGCATCCTCGAGGCGCTCCCGTCCTCGTTCGGCCTGAAGTTCAGCTTCTCGCACCACGAAGCCGGCTGGGACACGTTCCAGAAGCAGGGTGTCGCTCTGCCCGAAGATACCGTCGCCGCGCTCAAGTCCGACTGCGACGGTGCGCTCTTCGGCGCCGTGTCGTCCCCCAGCGTCGCGACCAAGGGCTACTCGTCCCCCATTGTCGCGCTGCGCAAGCGCCTGCAGCTCTACGCTAATGTGCGCCCCGTCAAGTCCATCGCCGGCGCCAAGATCCCCGTCGACCTCGTCATCGTGCGTGAGAACACCGAGGACCTCTACGTCAAGGAGGAGAAGACGTACAAAGCGGCCGACGGCTCCCGCATCGCGGAGGCCATCAAGCGTATCTCGGAGACTGCCTCGTACAACATCTCCGCCATGGCGGGCGACATCGCACTGCGCCGCCAACGCGTGCGCGACGCAGGAGCCTCCTCGATCCACTCCCGCCCGCTGGTCACCGTGACGCACAAGTCCAACGTGCTGTCCCAAACCGACGGACTCTTCCGCGAGACCGCGCGCCGCGCGCTGGCCGAGCAGAAGTACGGGCTGGTCAGCGTCGAGGAGCAGATTGTCGACTCGATGGTGTACAAGCTGTTCCGCCAGCCGCAGGACTACGACGTGATCGTGGCGCCCAACCTGTACGGAGACATTCTGTCCGACGGCGCGGCGGCGCTGGTCGGCTCGCTGGGCCTCGTGCCGTCGGCGAACGTCGGCCGCGACTTTGCGATTGGCGAGCCGTGCCACGGATCCGCGCCGGACATCGAGGGCCAGGGCATTGCGAACCCGATTGCGACCATCAGGTCGACGGCGCTGATGCTCGAGTTCATGGGCGAGGAGAAGGCGGCTGCGGCGATTTACGCGGCCGTTGATGCAAATCTCGAGGAGGGCCAGCTGCTGTCGCCCGACCTGGGCGGCAAGGGCAAGACGAACGATATCATCGATGATATCTGCAAGCGCTTGTAGATCTTGGCTAGATGCCATAAATGTAGATCGTAGATACCAAAACGTGACATTGTTGGATACCCTCACATAGCTTGTAGTCCGCTGCACATTGAAAGTAATCTGCGTCGACCTCGTACTATGACCCCCCAGTCTAAACCCTCGCGCCTGACCCAACCTCTACAAACGCCACTATGCACTATCGTACAGCCTCCCACCCCTCTAATCCAAATCGTCATTCGCAGCCCCCTCAGCCTTAGCCCCCTCTTTACCTCCCTCCTTTGCCCCCTCCGCAGCCTTCCCACCATGCACCTCAGCAAACTCCTCCTCGGCGCTCTTGGCGCCCTCGGCCACCGCCTGCGCGGTCGGGCACAGCTGGATCACGACGACGAACAGCTCGGTGTTGGTTTCCTTGTTCTTGAGCGTGTATCTGAGCGAGTGCGGGCTGGTTAGTCGGGCGTCAGCGGGGCGCGCAAAGAAAATGAGTTCTCCTCTTTCTCTTTGTCGTCCTTTTCTTCAACCTTTTCCTCGTCCGCGTCCGTACTGCGCGTTCTTGCTTCGCCCTCCTCCGACCGCCGTGGCACGGGACAACAAGCACGACAAGGAAAGGAGGGAGTGGAGAGAAGAAAGAGATACTAGAAATGGAGATGCTCGAGAGAGGGCACACGTACCGGAGAGGCTGCCCATCCCAGTGCCCAATGATGCTAATATTCGGCAGCCCGTACCCGATCTTCAGCGCAAACTCGTTGAAGTCGAGATACGGATTGAAGAAGTCGCACTGGTACTCGCGGCCCGCCTCGAACGTAAACGCCGCGCGGTTCGCTGGCGTCAGGAAATACTTTTGTCGCTGTGCAGAGCCCGCGGGGATGCTGTGCGCTTTGCGGATCGATTCGCCGGAGCCCGAGGCGCCTTCGGTGTACACTGTTGCGTCTGCGGCATCGGCAGCGTCGGCGGTGTCGGCGTCGGCGTCGGCGGGCGCAGGGTCAGCACTAGATTTCTTATCGCCGATGCGCAGCACATTGATGCTGGACAGCAGGGGGCCGTACAGATACGGCTCGTCGCTGTACACGTCGCCGTCGAGACCCGGGTCGATCCACCACTTGACGACCGCAAAGGCCTTGTCGAACAGCGGCGGCAGGCGGTCGCGGATCGGGTGTTCGAAGTCGTTGCCGAACACGAGCTTGTCGCCGGCGATGTCGTGCTTGGGCACGAACGAGAAGGATATCGAGTAGCGGTCGTAGGGGTGCTGGGGCGTGGAGAAGTAGGGCGAGGTCGCGGGCGAGCCTTTGGGGAGGCCTGGCGGGGGTCAGAGGGGCGTGTGCGGAGGGATTGAGGCAGATATACCCCGGTAGTCTTTGATGCGCATGTAGATCTGCGCATCGATCAGGTCCGACGAGATGTGGAGGGGCTTCTCCGAGTTGACGAGCACGTCCTGGTGCTTTGTTCGGTCGTAGGTTGCGCCGGCGGTTACCCGCAGCTCGTAGCTCTCGTGCAGAGGGGCCATGATGAAATCTAGGGTATCACAGAAGATGGTGTATAGGAATATAAAGACGAGGCGCTACAGCGAGAGGGTTCGACGTCAACAGAGGCGCATTGTTCGCAGACGCCACTAGTTGTAGGGATGACGTTGGTCGCGTTTTTTTCGACCGGGGTCTCGATTTTGGCGGGGAAACGCGATCGACGCCTGCATTGTGAGCTTATCTTGCCCCTCCAACATGGTCGCGTGCTTGATCTTCCTGATCACACGGGAGTCAAAGCGCTCGTCTTGGCTGTAGTTGAAAAGGGTCCACGCGTAAAATGGTTGTGGAATTAATGCAGTAGTCAATTATATGTGTGCAAATGATAGACATCTCGTCGAATTCTACCACACCCCGTCCGAACAAGTCTTGTTCTCCCTCCGCTGCCTCATCCAGTAATAAATCACTGTGCTGTAGCAACGATATTAACATTTACCCTATCTCATGTTCCACGGCCATCGTGTCTGGGACTGGCGCACAGTCAGTAAAAACGCCGGTACACCAAAACGCCGGACCGAATAATAATATGCCAGAGCTCGGATACTCGGACGCGGAAAGGGTCCTCCACTGGAAGGGTGCTGAAGCTGTCCACAGCACCAATCGTTTTCCTCAAAGTCCCTTTGCATTTCCCCTTCGCAGTTGGGTGTGAATGAACGCCAAAACTATGAAGGCATTGACTTCGCGTCAACCATCTGCTTCGAGAGTCGTCATTTGTGTATGATGCTGGATATGTTTTGTTGGCTTTTTGTGGTATGCTCGGTCCAAACATAAAGTCAACTTTTCAAGTCACCTTTTGGTTGGTATGGCTCCCGTGGCGAACATTTGGATTATGCTCGATTTGGTACGTTCGGTTTGAGACGCTCAACAGTGCACCTGATGTGAATCCCAACATCAGACCTTCGTAAAGTCGTCGACGTTGACGCGCTGGTAGAACGACACGTGCCCGAACGTCTCCCAGTACTGAGCAAGTCGGTCGTGGGAGATCAGCAGGAGTTGCGAGGTCATGTAGTTATCTGTGACTGTCAGCATTGCGTCATTTATGCACCCATACTACACGTACCATCTCTGAACCCCCTTGCGGCGATGTGCCCCACGCTCTTCACCACCCTCGCACCCTTGAACATATCTTCGGTCGCCACGCGGATCAGTCCGTTCGGCCCAATATCAGGTGCAATGAACGTGTACTCGCCGCGTGGGATATTCGGGTCGCCAGTGAGCTTGATCGCCTCGATGCGGCCCTGATACACCCTGTCTTCATCGTCCATTGTCTCGTCCTCGGCGTCCAGCACGTCGTATTCGGCGCGAATGTCTGCGCCTTGTAGTGTCGCGACACTATCTTCGAGGTCGTCTGCGGATTCGAACAATGCCTCATCGTCATCATCTGACGAGGGGGGCGACGACACGGGCGCGCCATCAGCGTCTGTCGGCGCCGTGCTCCAGCTCCCCGCGCTACTCACGCTGCCCTCACGCTCGCGCGCGCGCATGGCCCACTCGGCGCGCTCCGGCAGAGGCCGTGGTGAGTCGGGCTGCGTGACGAGCAGGAACTCGCAGCCGTGGCCGGCGTAGTCGCCGACCCAGAGGCCCTGCCACGGCTTCTGCGGCGTCGGCGTGTAGCTCTCCTCCGGCAGTGTGGCAAAGGTCGTGATGTCCTCGCCGATGCGCATAGAGACGCCGTTGGCGCGCGACGCGAATTCCATCCACTTGCGGATCCGGAATGTTAAGCTGCTGAGCTCGTGCATGCGCGACGGCTTGCTGGCGGTGTGGCGGAAGTTGGAAGGCGAGGCGTCGTTGCGGGTTCGTTCGGCGCAGGGCAGAATCAGGGGTGGCCAGACGGGGGTTGCGTTGGTGGTTATATCTTTGGGCCACGGACGGGTGAGCATGAGTCTGGAGTGGATGCCGGCTGATGCCAGCGGTGCTTCGTGGTGAACGTCCATGTGAATCTCGTGCTGCAGGCGGTCGCCGTACACGCGATCGTAGGAGGCCCCGTTGAGACGGATGACGGGCGAGACCATGTCGAGTTGCACGCGTGGCTGGAACGTGTGAATGATGGCTTCCGGGTTCCATGCCCATGTCTGCATGATGGGCTGCTGGCGCTCGGCCACGAGAGCATATGCTTCGATTGCATTAATCCGGTGGTCGTAGCGGGCGACGAGGAGCTTGCCAGTGTGTGCGGTGTCGGCGAACCAGAGCTTGTTCTTAGCGAGGAACCAGTATGGGTGGTGTTGTCGATACAGTTCTTTCCATGATAGGTCCTTGGGCTTGGGTACTTGATATCCCGGGACTTGTTCCTGCACGAAAGGCTGCCATAGAGTATCCTGCTGTGCGTGCTCGTTTAGTGCACGGTTGACCAGACTGACAGTGAGCAGATCGGAAAGCTGCAGATGACTAAAAATATGCTGGATAAGTTCGGCAGGCAGATCCAAGAGTGGCGTTGAAGTAGACGGAGGATCCATGTCGGCTTCCAAACTATACCTGCTGCTGTGGAAGCTGCGCATATGGGAGGTAGATCCGTTGATCCAACTCAACCAGGAGGCAAAGTCGTCTTCACTATAAAAGCAGCTTCCCCACACGGGCGCGCCTAAAATCTTCCGTGTCAGTGCGGTCCACGATCCTATTCGTACAGCCCCGATTACAAGACCAGAGCATATGCCTTGGTATGTCGCACTGTAGGGTTTCGGCAGCACCGCGGGTTGTCTTGGTTGCTGTTCTGGGCAGCTGCTCCCAGTGGCACCTTCCAACCTGCGCCTAGCTCCCGAGCAGATTGGATTTACAACGCGGTGATAGGCTGCTACGCGCGAGCGAATCGTCGTCGACTATCTCACAGGTACCGGAGACCTTCTCTTTTAGGTGCGCGCAAAGTACAGCGCCGACAATAGCGAAGCGATATCGGGCTGACGCGCTCCGGGTAGCTGAACGGGTGCGGTCTGTATGGGGCGGGCGAAGGGATGCGCGATAGATAGGGGGATGTCGCAATACTGCACCGCTCTATCTAAAGCCTGTGCAGCATCAATCAGCGTGAGGAGTCAAGATGCAGGTGACAAGGTAGAGTCAAGATGCAGGTGACAAGGTAGGGACGTGATGCAGGATGACGGATGGAGCATCGCACGGCATTGCGCATGGGCCCCTCGCTAGGGAACGCCATGTGGGGAGGATCGGGGGCTTTCTATCAACGACACCTCACTTCATTGCTATAGCTACGACTTTTCGAACTATTGTTTCGGATGAGATCAAAGCGTGATCTTCTCTTGACCCAGTCCTGGGGCAATACTCGCGACAATGTCGGTCGAATGCCACATCACATCTGGGCACTTTCCGGTATCGGCGGCAATTCACTGCTGATTCTGATGACGCGGACGGCAGGCGTGAAACCTGCTTGCAAAAAACGTGGAAAACGCTGCCTATTGATCCTTCGCAGCGCCACGTTCAGCGGCAATGTCGTTCATCGGGTCTGGACTGCCAAGTCTCAGATGTATTTACAGCGTGACAGTGCAATGCTGCGGGCCGCGGACAGCGCGGAAAGCCCCACTTTGTCACACGCAGGTGCTCGTTGGATACACTCACATACCAAAGCAAGTTTATTCTAGTTTTCTTGGCCCAATAATGAGGTCTCAATGTTCATTGTTGCTCTACTTTCTTTTATGTTAACATACCACCGCCTGTGTGGTGGTCTTTCAGCATTCGGGATCTTTGTTTACGGAACTGACACTGATACCTCTGCTGTACACGTAAAGTCTTTGTTGAACAAAGACTTCTTTTCCCTGGAGCGCCTACATGCTTCATCGGGATTAAGCCAAGTTCTCGGCATGTGCTGTAGCAAGTCTAGCATTCTGTTGCGCAAATCATTGTTGTCCGATTGGATCATCAGAATATGGCACTGCCAGTTTCTCCTCGGCAGGAGGCTCCGAAGTCGGATTCGTCAACCTTAGCCTCAGTAGTAAGAGCTGGCCAGGTATGTACAGTTCTAGGTCTGCTCCTCTTCGTCGACTTCATTCGCAAAGAAGTCACAGTATCGCTGCCAGTCTGCTTGTGACCCTTCGATCGTCTGTTGCAGAAGCGCTTCATCCTCCGGAGAGTGCTGCCATGCAGACACACTAGGCTGGTAGACCTGCTCCAGAATATTTTGCATCTCACCGTTGACAGCTGAATTATCCGTAGCGAATGTCTCAGACAGCGAGGCTAAGTAGAAATTCTCAGAGCGTAGCGATAGTGACCCTTGGGAAGCTGGACTATGAGGTACCGGACTTTGGGGTGCCGGACTTTGGGGTGCCGAACTTTGTGTTGGTGGTGCTGACCCTGACGATTGTAGAGGGAATGTAGACAGCAGGCGCTCCAACCCACTATCTACGCGCTCATGGTCCCAGATCTCGGAAGGTACGTTTGGGGTAGATTGCTCACCGACACGCGCTCCTTCGATGGTTTCTGTTTCCTCAAGAAAGCTATCAGGACGTGTCTCTTCCGGGATGTCTACCTGTTGAGCAGTGTCCGTGTTTTCGGCAGGGCTGTTGCAAACCCCCGTATCCGTGTCTCCAAAAAGGCTGTCAAGGGAGTCTCCATCAGACGGTTGATTGTCTTGCTCACGAGACGGCAGTTCAGATGTGGTAGTGTTCTGATGGGGTGTTGGAGCCTGGATTTCGAGATTATGGTCTGGTGAGGGTGGTTCTGGCGTCGCGACGCGCGTGGGCTGTGGCTCTTGTTTAGCTCGCGAGGCTTGAGCTGGGCTTCGAACCCGTATCGGTGCGATGGGACGTGATACATGCCCAACACTGGGTTCTTTTTGAACCTGGGTTGTCGGAGAAGGCGGAGGGCGTTGCTGTTGCTTAGAGGGCTTCTGCACGCGCCGAGCTGCTTCCTGCGCTGCAATATTGGCCTCTGCGTCGGCTTTCGCCTGAAGGAACTTTCGTTGTCCTTCCCTTTCCTGCTCCAGTTTCTCGGCTTTCTTCGCCTTTAAATCTCGGTACAGTTCTGGTTGGTACTTCTCCCGTAATTTTTGCACAGCCCAATTTTCCCAGGTCTTGTGCTTGTAGTTCAGTTTGCCCTGATCGATGAGTTTCTCGACTCGTGCTTTCCAGATATCCAGACCTTTACGGATGGAGTGCTTTTTTGCGCTTCTTGTCAGGCCATTGAGGCAGCAGTCAAGCGGCGGGTTGCGGTTAGAGTGGTAGCACACATAGCGTCCGTTTGCCATTGGCACAAAATCGGCCAACTTGTCGAACGGGTATTCTGGGACTGGCACGGTGTCCTCTGGATACTTTGTGCGATCAGGTCGCTTGCGACGGTCAACCTCCTCTTCATCGATCATTGGCTTTTTGTTATCCAGTTTGCGCTTCTTTGGGGATTGCACTATACCTTTGTGCTCCATCCACGCATCAACCTTCACAAACCACTTATCTTTGCTATGCATACGCTTCTGGTCGTCCGGTATGCCTAGTCTCCGCGAGTACTGTAAATCGTACCATTCGTCTATCTCCGCCTTATCGGCGTTGTAGACTGCGTGGGCATCAATTGCTTGTTTTGCGTCTTTCGTCTTACCATCTTTCAAGTCAGTGGACTTTCGCTTTGCTCCACGTGATGGAAATGGAGTCTCCGTGGATGAGTGGTCTGATGTAGACGACTTGTTATGTTGTACACGAGGGCGCTTCCGCCGCTCAGACTGTTCCTCGTCTGGGTTGGAACGCTTTCGGGACTGCGATACCATGTTTGGTATCATCAGTTTTTCTATAGCTAGAACAAAAGGTACAGTTGGGATTAATACATTGCATATATGTCTAGTCTTGCATTGTGAGCAACTTTCCATCCCTGTGTTGTGTGGGCTAAAATTCTCATAATGTACGACAAACTTTCGACACAACTTATTGCGCACACACAGTGTCATTTGTTCACTACATGTTGCTTGTGTAGATACTGTTTTCCTCTACGCTATGCCGAGATGTGCTCCATCAACAGCCTGTTCCTTCCTGTAAAGATACACGCAGCTAAATTAGGCAGTGTTACCTACTTCAGAGTCTATGTTCAATAAGAGAAGAATGTAAGTGTAATATACAGGTAAAAGCTACATTTCTGAAAGGGTTTGGGGTACGCAGCCACTACCCACAATGCCTCCATTTGTTGGCCACCGTTCATGGATGTCTCTGTAGTAACAAGTGGAGACACTCGAAACTTCTCGTTGTATCTTCTACCAACTCTGGAAGGGTAAAGGTGAATACAGGTGGGCTAAAGATAGCTACGTGCTATCGACTCCATCCTATCTCTGTTTCCTTTGGCCTGCTTCGCCTCTCGCTTCGCTGCTCGTCTGAATGACGCTCGCTTCGCTGCGGCAGTCAAGCCGTCCCTGCAGCAGACATGTGCTGCGTTGCACTTACCTTCTATACAATCGAAGGATCTGTGAGTGCAACGGTAGCGGCCTGGTTTGTTAGGCAGTTGTGCCCAGGTTGAAGGATCGCTGGCGTCCTCAACGTCCTGGACCTGCTCAATAGCATGGCTGTCTACTGATGGTCTGGGTCGCTTCGTAGTCGACGCTATACTTTTTAAGCTGTGGTCGGAAGAATCCATCGGACATGGGTTTGTAGTACCGCGAGATTTCTTCAGCGGACGAATGGGCTCATCCAGAGATACCACATCTTCGATAGAACGCTTTCGTGCCATTTCTGCCACCGTCTCATACTGTGATGAGCAGACTGATGTATCTTTTGAAGAGCCTGGAGTGCCCATCTCTGACAGACTGTCGCAGTCATTGCCTTTCTCACTCGGACTTGTAGGATGTACTATTGGCACCACAGGAGGGACTGGTGAATAGCCCACAATTCGAACTTTGCCACCCTCATCGATGCGTGTATCGAAAGATTGAAACCGGAGAATATTCCCCCACGATCTATCGTGGTCCTTTTTATTGTACTCTCCAAACTTGAACAGCCGTCTGCAGAAGATACGATAGAATTCTCTTTCTCTGTGGTACAACAATGAAGACAGTGACTTTATGTTGTCGAGAATGCTCCAGAATCTATAGGAATTGGTTTCCTGGTCCAGTAGCTCTTTACAGAGAGATCTAAAGCTGAGATACACTCGCTGTCGCTGTGTCGGTTTCAAATGACGTAGTGTCCAGATTTGATCTGGTGTATACATCTCAACCAACTTGTGGAAAGGGTGTTTATAAGATTGTGAGATGCCCGGAATGGTTTTGCGCGGCTCTTTGGAAAGCTGAAGTGTGGCTAATGTGCAGTACTTCGTGGAAGCTAACTTTTCGAGCTCAGAGCGGGTATCGAGTGTCCGCGTTGACCCTGAGCGCTCCGATCTGAGGAGAGGCACCAGGTCTTCGATACTGGTCTCGAGCGCACCGATGGGGAGACCGGAGACTGATGTAATATATCCTCCTACCTCTGGTCTCGGTGGTGGGTTGTAAGGCATGTATGGGCTTGAGAAGTCTTCGGCCTAACTTCTGTTAATGATTTCCTACGTCGAAATCCAAGGATGGCCTTACCGTGACAGCTGTCTGGGCTATTATATCCAAGCACTGGAATTCGATGGTAGATACTGTAGTAAATCCACCACTCAAAGTTCCGGCCGGCCTTGCGGCCTTGTGCTGCTGCTCGCTGGGAACTTTCTGGAATGCTGTCTGCCGCTTTCCGTATCTAATAAGACGTCTTCGCATTGCGTGAGGCATACATTCATCGTCTGTTCCATCACTTTCTCGGTGGCGCTTGGCATGCTTTGTGAAAACGGGTGAAGCCATGCTGCCGACGTCTAATCGCGCTGTACGGCAGGATCCAGAGACAAAACAGATATAAGATGTCACTGAGGGTACGGAAGTAGCGATTGGCTCTGTATGATGTGGGATTTGGTGATGATATGTGTGGTGGTGGAAGACAGAAAGAGAAGGCGCGAGGTGACTGAGGAAGTAATGACCACAATAGAGAGCTCGCTAGTGTAAAGTGAATATAAAGTGACTACGGAAGTAACACAATAAAAGAATTCTTGGCGCGAGAGTGAAAGTAGGACGATGAGCATGTTCGCTCCGTGGTGGAGCTAGAACTATAGGTGAAAGCGAGCATTGCGCATAGAAGTGAAGCGGCACTTGCGTGGGATGGAGGCAGCATTGGAAAGAAGGCAGTCAGCTATCAGTACCGGCAGCTATAGACGAAGCATTGAAGTGAATCGAATATTATATAGTTAAGACTACAGTAGGCTACTTAGTTATTTGACACAACGATCCTCAAAACTCGAGGCGACAGGTACAGTAGTAATACTCAGGCGAAGAGTCAGACAGAAACATCAAACTTTTGGGAATTTACACAGGTGAAAATAGCAAATAAAACTCGACGCGAAGTGCAGAGAGGGAATCAGGGGACGCGATGAATCTCGCCAAACTGCTTGTCTGTCTCCTACTTAGGCTTTCTGTTGCCTATTTTGCCAGCGAATAGCCGCCCTGTGACGAGCCGACGCGGTCTTAGCAAGCGCCTTGTAATCAGGGTCGCAAATCCCCTTCTTGAAGGACCGAATTCGCAGAACCCCGTACACTCCAGCCTCCATGTCTACCTCAACCTGAGGATACAAGTGCAGCGTGGCGATGATGGTGCTCAAGTCGGTCAACACGTGTGGGAAGGTTGGTATCTTTGTAGTGTACTTCCCGAGATGAACGATCTTGACTTGGCTGTCATGAGGATCGATCTCCGTGCGTGCTTGAGCACTTGCATCAGTTGCTTCTACGCGACTTTGATGAAATTCTTGGACCTCGGAACGCGTCTTCTTGCCGGTGCATGTACGGCTGACGTCGACTGTTGGCGGTGATGCAGCGATAAGCTTACGTTCTCTCAACATAAGTCTTTGATCTTTTTCGGACTCCTTGAGGATCGGAGTCCTGAGGAAAAATTGGTGCTTCTTGAAGACTTTGGCGAGTTTGCTGACGCCCTGTGCTTTACTCGACCGGAGATGCTCAGCTTTCTGAGCACGATCGAGAGATGGCGTAGCAATGCCCTTGCGGCCCGCTGCTTGATTGGATGACTTCATTGTGTCAGAAGTGGGTGTGAATTTGAGAACTTGATATTGGATATTGTCTGTGATGGGAGTGACTTTGTGCGTGAATGGAAAGGTATTGTGTGCTCTGGAAGAGAAGTTTATATGAAGATCAGAAACTGTTAGGACGTATACGCTGGTTCACGGTCAGTCGAACTAGCAGTGGGGATAGGCTTTGATGTGATGGAACCAGAGTTGGGGCTCGATCTCGTTACGAGAAAAGTGCACAGCGGCTGATGATCACGCTTCCAAATGTAAAATACGCGCATGTGAAGACATATTTGTTGTGTTGTGTTGAAACTGTAGGTTGGTCTGCGGGTGATTTTTACAAATTTTACAAGGTTTGGTTCGGGATAGTTTTCGGACACCTACCATTATTTCTAGGGCTCGTCGGACAGGTATATATCCTCTCGCAGTCGCTCTACTGATCAGAATCATTCTCACAATTACAGTTGCCTACGCTCCCATATCAGCCACCACGCCTGCACAGATTGCCGCGAAAGCCAAAGAAATTTCTCGCTGAACTTCCAGCTACCCACCACCACCCACCAACCACCACTCCCGTACACACCTTCACAAAAGCCAAAATGGCTAGCAACTTTCTGAGCTCACAATGCTGCGCCGTCCTCGCCAGCGCAGATGACGAGTGCCCCATTTGCCGACTTAATTTCGTCGGTGACGACGAGAAGGCTGTCTCAACCCCTTGCAGCCACGTCTTTCACCCAGAGTGTCTTCAAAAATGGTTTGAATCTCAGACAGGGCAAGCGACGTGCCCTATGTGCCGCGCGGTATTGTTCAATATCACAGAAGTCGGTGCCGTGGAGGAGATAGAGCAAGAAGACCCTCTGGGCTGGGAAGGACTGGCTTCGGCCTACGACGAGATGACCCTCGATAGGATGTACGAGGCCATTGACTTCCATCTCCCTTTCCTCACGCGACTCACGCCCAATTGGGAGCGCTATGTGGAGACGGCTTTGCGAACCACCTTGCACCTCAGAGGCTGTTCGCCGCGCACTGCAGCCGGGTTCGTGATGGTAGTGGCCACCCTCCAAGCCATGGCTGAGCTTGCAGAATACCAGAATGAGGGTATTGGGGAGTACCAGAGGGTCATCGACATCCTCAATGAGCATGAAGCCGAGGGCACGATCGACGACGCCTACGAGGAAGCCGGGCTTAGTACCGTGATCTCTCGGATCTTGGTTTAAAGGACTGTAGCGCACAAGCGGGGATTAAAGATGCGGTGATGACGGATCGCATATTCTGTATGGTCTATTTTCATAGTTTGTAGCCTGTATTCTCGATTAATGTTCAAATTGTTTTCACAACCAAATCAGCGACAACGTCAAATCAAATTCTGCACTCTGGAATACACCCAATCGCTCACCTAAAGGATCTCAATGTTGAAATCTGGTTGTCTTAAGAGATGGGGCAACAGTGTTTCTTACATATTGTAGCACTGAGTGTGTCTATAGATCAGAAAACCCCATGGCAAGTAAGGAACGGGAAACCTGGATACGAGCATGTCAGGTCTGTTCTGTCCACCCCCCAATACAACTAGCAATTCTTCACGGTTGACTACGGGAGCGCTGAACGCCTCCGCGGATTTGTTGCAGCATAACTGGTTCGACGCTCGTATGAACGTCGTAGGCCGGAAGAACTCGCTGTCGCTGAGCAGATAACATGTCGGAGACGCTTGGACCTTTGACGAAACGAAATGACTGAATTGCGATGTTCCGGTGGAGCTACCCCAAGTCGCGCCTTGGATATCCGCCCGGCAGTACATCGGATCTCGCGGAGTACTGTTCCGATGTCGGCCCGGCCTGTCATAGAGTGGACGAGGTCAGTACCCCGTGGGTGCCCATTGGTCCTTCTCCCCACAGCGATCGTTGATAACAACGTGGAGAAGGACCGACGTTCTATCATCTTGGCTGTGCGCGTTACAGCTCTATCTCCGTTATCTTTCATCGCGACAGTTTTTTTCTCTACTTGCGCCGTTTGTTGGGGTGTTGAGTGTAGTATGTAGAATTCAAAAAGCGGCGGGTGCTCGCCCAAAATATCATGTACACGCCTTTGTCGAATATACCATTCGTACACCAATCCGGAGTGTGCCCATCATGACCACCACGGACGTCAAACATGCCGATCAAGGCAATGTTGAAATGAATCTGGCTGCCGGGTCAACATACATCCCGGATCTTAATGACAAGGCCATGGAGAGGCGCATTGTGCGCAAAATTGACATGCGCATCTTGCCATTCATTTGTATCTCGTACCTGATCAACTTTCTGGACAGAGTGAGTGGTGGACACCTGAAGTTGAAGCCGTATTACTGACACCCTGAAAGGTCAATTTGGGAAATGCACGCACCCTTAACAATGACATTCCTGCCAGCAATATCGTCCACGAGCTTAGCCTTACCGGAAACCGTTACAACATCGCTGTCGCCGTCTTCTTTGTGCCGTACGTCATCTTTGAAGCGCCCAGCAACTTTGCCATGAAGTACTTTACGCCGTCGGTCTGGATCGGGCGAATTATGATTAGCTGGGGCATTATCACCATCTGTACATGCGCTGTGAAGAGCTTCGGCGGCCTCCTTGCGATCCGATTCTTCCTCGGTGTTGCAGAGGCCGGATTCTTCCCAGGTGTCGTCATGTACCTTTGCTACTGGTACAAGCCGTCGGAACGAGCAACGCGACTTGCTATCTTCGCCGGTTCCGTTGCGGTTGCTGGAGCCTTCAGCGGACTTCTGGCGACCGGTATCTCTTTCCTGAACGGCAAAGCAGGCCTCGCTGGCTGGCAGTGGCTATTCGTGCTTACTGGTATCCCGGCTGTTGTTTTCGGTGCCATTGTATGGATCTTCATGCCCAACTACCCCCAAGACGCCAAGTTCCTCACCGAAGAGGAGCGTGCTTTTGCAGTTGCTCGAATGGGTCCTTTCGCACCGAACAAGGAAGACAAGACATTCAACGCGAAGATTGCCAAGCAGACAATTCTTGATCCACTCTTCTGGGTATACGCGGTCAGCTATTTCCTCATGGTCAACAGCCTGAACGCATTCTCCTACTTTTCGCCTACCATTATTGCCAACCTGGGATTCAAGGGTTACACTGCGCAGCTGCTCACTGTACCACCGAATGTGTTCGCCCTGCTCATCATCCTTGGAAACTGTATACACTCCGACTACTCGAAGGAGCGCATTCGTCACGCTCTTGCTGGTGTAACTCTTGTCGCGACTGGGTACCTGCTTCTGGCTGTGGTGAAGAACTGGATCGGACGTTACGTTGCCGTCTTCTTAATCGCGTGTACGAACTCGGCGGTCATGCCCTTCCTGGCTCACCGCACGGCTACCGTTTCTGGCTCCACAGCAACAGCTCTCGCAACTGGTGTGACTATCGCAATTTCCAACTGTGGTGGCATCAGTGCTCCGTTCCTGTTCCCCAGCACAAACGGTCCAAATTACCCCATGGGCAACTGGACCGTTTTCGGAATGCTTTGTGCTGTGTTCCTCATGACCGTCTACCTTGGCTTCAGGCTTGGAACAAGCGCCGAGTATCGTGATTTCGCGCCTGGAGCTGCTGAGCAGTTGGCTGCGAGGACAAGTATCGAGGGCAAGGTGCCGGATGATGCCAGAGACTCTCGCGAATTCCCACCTGCCGTAGCGCAGGGTGACGACAAGGACGCTGTGAAAAATTGAGTAGCTTGGCCAAGTACCTTATTATAGACAGTGTGATTTGATGAACGAGTTAATTCATTGTATTCTCCAACAACTCCTGTGCCCGTGCCTTCAGCGTTGTCAGGCTGTGAGTTCAGGAGAGCAAGAACACCGAATGTGCAGCCGAGAGCGTTCGCCCCACTTTTCCGAACTGACGTCCCGCCAGAGCCTGATTGGTTTGAACTACCCGCCCGTTTCACACACTGCCACTATCCTGAGGTTTAGCGTTGTACATGAAAGAAGGGACAACCTTCGAGGCTCTCAGTATTAAATTCAGCACATGCAGATGCCTCCGTGCAACTGCAACGATGCTCGGACCACGGACGTGCTGAGGGATACGGTTTCGCGCTAGAAGCACGAGCCGAAAAATCGGTGAGGCGATGCAGTTCGGCGTTGAGGACGATCACGCTGCATCTGCTATTATTGTGGCTGTTAGTTCGACATCACTGGACCGAACTCACTCGTTTCCTGCGATTTGATTTCCTGTCAATCGTTGTCCATCTTGCTAGCAGCAGCAGCTTGACAATGCCCTACGTGCCTCGTAGCGTGATAGAATGGGCATTCCTTGTAGTAGCAGCTACTCAAGCCATCAGCACAAGCGCCCTTGATATGTGAGCTGAAGCTTATCCTATCGAGAATTGAAACCACTAATACCCTGACAGAGTGATACTCTTACGGTTCCTCTCCTGGGTCAAACCCGAGGTCTACCAAGTGCCAGGCGCATACGTCGTCCCGGTAAATTTCGCTGTATTCGTCCTCGGCAATGTCTACTTTGCAATTCTGGCCTTCGACGCACTTCAAGCACGGAACAACCTACAGTTGTTCGGCATTTGTGCATTCAATGTCGGCATCTTCTTTTTCTCCCTCCTGCGTTACGATCAGACCCGTTACAATGCGACCTTGCTTTCAACATCCACCACAATTGGCGGGGCATCGCTCGTCAAAGCGGACGTACCATTCTTATCATACATTCAGCCGGTACTCATAGTTTCTACTATCGTTCTAGGTGTATGTATGCTATGTTCCTGGATACTCGTGTTCAGATTGAATCACGAGTTTGCATGGGCGATATACAGACATGTCAGCGGGAGTCTCGCGACGCGACGCAAATATCTCACCTATCAGGTAAGCCTGCATGCTCGCTGCGTACTGGCTTGTAGATTAATCATTGACAGATACTTCTGGTCTTTATGAAGCTGGACATATACTTCATCATCGCTTTCATCATCGTATACGGCACGATCAATGTCCACTGGCAAATCCCAGAGTTTCCGTTGACTGTCGCCATCATTCCCCTACTAATAGTTCAAATTGGCATGACGACCCACTTCACAAAACGAGAGAACAGATTAGGAGCTATCGCTGCAATTGTATGCTCTTTTCCTGCGGTTTATGTCTTCCTGCGGTTTATGTCTTCCTGGTCCATTAGGCTGACTATTTTGCACAGGTTATCCGACTTGGCGAGATAGCGTATCTGCTCAGCCGCATCCTCGTCTTGCACGGCGTGCAAAAGAGCTCGAGATCACAAACGTTAATGAAGAACGAAATGCTTTTCTTCGCAGGGTGCTCCTTGTTACTGTCGACTATCGCTTGCGGAAATGCCACTCTATGCCTGCTCAATTTTGGCCACGGACTCAAGCCATTACTAATGGATTCGGGCTGGAAGCAGGGACGATACGAGTTCCAACCCATTCATGACCGAGGGCGCCCAGCGGCAAGGCTTGAACTGGACTGATTGCTCTGGGAGCTCACCCACATCGCAAAAAAGGTTCAACGTCGACTTGGTGTTCTTTCTTAAGGCTTTGGCACCCATCTTCCCAGAGTATGATTGCAAAGACGGATAAGACATACTATCTGTCAGGAAGGGATCATTGCACCATCCGGCCACTACAATCAGTCGCAGCAATAACACCACCAGTCATGAAGCAGGTGGAGTGTCCAGACCAGCATCGTCCTGCAACACCAATGCATCATCCCAACCGAAGTCCAGTTCATCACCATCCATCCACCTCCCTCCTCTCATATAAGACAGGAAATCCGGCGGCTCCCCTTCCGTCATCCTACTCAGCACACCTAACAGCGTTCGGCTGGTCAAATGACGGCCTCCAGGCACAAGCTCAGACATAGTGAGGTGAGCAATGCGCCTTCCGAGCCCTTTCCATCTCGAAACCTCGGTTCGACCCTCAATCTCAGCCGATACCGACCGAACCCTTGCCTTAGCATCGACCCTGGCCCGGACAAACAAACTCCCACCGCGCCCAACGAAATAGCAATTCGTCATCCACAGCCCCTTCTCGCGAAACTCGCCATACAGTACGCGAAACTCCTCTTCGGTGTACCCGTCAATCAGCCGATCCAGCCAACCCACCAGTCTCCCAAACGCAGGCCACTCCGTCGCGCCCTCGTGTCGCGTAACCGAAACGACCACCACCGCCGCCACCACCGCCATAACGAACGTGTCCCGGTGCGGCTGGAACACCGCCCGCAGCTCCCCTTGCACGTGCATCGTCGCGTCGCGCACGCTCGCGCACAGCGCCACCCACGCGTGCCCTGCGCCGCGCCGCCAGACACGCGACCCCTGCACCTTCGCGATTTCCTGGTCGACGGCCGCGTCGGCGTGCAGACCCAGGACGAAGAGATCGAACGGGACCAGGATGTCGTTCGGGGCCAAGTACACCAGGGTCTCTTGCTCGAGGCTGCTGTGTAGTTCGGCGATTTGGGCGTTTGTGAGCGGCGCGGCGGTGAAGAGGGGGGTGCGGCAGTTGGGGCACGTGGCGCGCTCGGGACGGTGGCTGGTGTGCCAGCGCATGATGCAGGTGTAGTGGAAGAAGTGCTTGCAGGGCTTCAAGGCGACGGTGTCTTTGTGTTCGGGTGGGTCGTCTGTTGGGCCTGAGGTGCTTTCTGTGAAGGGGTCCAGGCAGATTCCGCAGGTGATTTCTGTATCTGGCAAGGCGACCGGCTCGGATTTTAGCAGGCTGAGATCTCGGAGGTAGTCTTCTTGCGATGGCACTTGATCTGAGTGGCCGTCAGGTGAGGCGGTCTTGCCTGCTGTTCGAGCTGTCATTGTGGCTATCCTTGATGTTCTGCCGTATCGAAGTTTGAGCTCAGAAGTTGGGGAGTGTAGAGTTTTTGTTTCTGTGTGTGAGTGGCGAGAAGTTTTGTTGGCCAGAAGTGAGAGTGAAGTGAAGAATGGCCGCGCGGAGCAAACAAGCATGTGGATATTGGTATAATCGTTGAAAATATGTGCAGAACCTTACGACCGTGGACAGGCTGCATGATAATGGTACTATAGTATAAATTGACAAATCACTCTATTGTTCGTTGATACCCACGTTGTTGCCCTGCAGGACAAACCAGAATCATATAGCCAGTCGAAGGCCTTTGCTACTCATATGTACACCTCTGTTTCATAATAAGGGGTCCTGCAGATTCTGAGAAGTACCGATACATTTAGTGTCTAATTATTCATGTGTGGAGCTTCTTAGACCCGCTTTCGAGGTGAGTGCTCACAGCCATGCTAAACGCGTCCTGCGCGATCTTCTCGCACTCCAAGACGCCCGAGCGATTTGTCTGCCACGTCTTCTTCTCAGTCTCATATCGGTCTTTCGCCAACATGAACTTCCGATGCAACTCATTAAGCTGCGGGAACGCCACAACCTCACCTTGCAAGCGCTTCGCCCTGTCACGAATCGTGTTCATCAGACGGACCAGCTCGGCCCACACGACCAGCTTGTAAAACGCGTCGCGATCGGCGAAGTACCTACACTTCCGCGCTGGCACGTTCCAGCCCTTGAACAGCTGCACCACAGGTATCACGACTGCACCGTGCCAGTCCGGCTCGACGCCAGTTTCCAGCCACTGGCGGTGCAGTTCGTCGGCATGGCTGTCGACGTAATCCTTAAGCAAGCGTAGTTGAGTCGCAGCGACTTCCTCTTCTGACCAGCAGACGACGGTCTCACCGCGCTGCGCCAAGTCGATGCGCTCTTCAGCCCGCAGATTGGTGAACGACTGCCCGAAGATGGCTTCTCGGTCGGTGTCGATGCGATCGTGCAGTGTGCGCTCGCACAGCGCCATTCCACAAGAAGGGCAGTTGCCGAACTCCAGGTCAGACACGCGGAATTCAGACACCAGACACTCTTGGTGCACGTAGTGGGCGCAAGGAAGACGGATCGTGTGTTTGTTTGCTACGTCGAGGGAGTTGTGGCAGAGAGAGCAGTTGCCGAGGGGTGCTGGGCGGTTGCGGGAGCAGAATTCTACCCGCTTGAGGAAGAAGTCTTCCTGGCAAGGCAAGCATTCTGATGACGGTAGCTTGACGAGGCGTGAGAGTCGACGAGACGAGGTTTTCACCTTTGACGTCTTTGGTAGCACCTTGGAGCTCCGACCAGTCAGCTCGGCAACATGCTCGAAAGCGCCACCTTCTAGCTCGGGAAAATCTGGTGAAAAGGGTGGCACACATGGAGAGTGAAAAAAGACTGCATCTAGCTCAGCGGCTCGTTCGAGAGAAGGGAGTTCTGCCACATGCGGGGGAAAGTCTGTCGAGCTTGCTGGTGAAGATTGTTCAGTTTGGTTAGGGCTGACTTCCAGGCCTCCAACACCAGATTCCGCATTCCCAGAGTAGATACTGGAGCTGGCATACGCGATGGGACCATCAAACTCTGCAGTGCCTCGTCCGTGAGCAGCATACTGACTTAGTCCTGGCGCCTCTGCACCAAGCTCCAAAGTAGATGGTCGGCGTCGTCGTGGCGTACGCTCCTGGTGACTATCATGTCGTGCTGTAGTAGCCGAGGAGCCAATGGGGGTACTCACATTGGACTCGAATTCGTGTTGTCCGAAGTACACAGATGGGCGACTTACCCGCCAAACATCCTCTGGTACATCAGCCTCACCGTTCGGTCCATTGCTTAGGTGCTCCATGTTCTCTTGGTCAGATGAGGACGGTCTAGATTTCGGGTCCGAACGTAGTCGTGAACGATGTTTGCGGGATTCGGGAGATCGAGTCGCTCGTTTTTTCAATAAGTCGGCCATTGAGGGAGAATCGTACCCAAAGGCGTTGCTTCCCGATGCTGGAGGTCTACTACTAGGCTGGATGTTGGCCGCTAGCGACGCCAACGGCTGTATTGGAAGTGTTGGAGTCGACCCTGTCATCTCTCGCCATTGTTCTTGTTTGCATGTAGTCTGCGTCGATTCAAGAAGAAAGAACTCAGCGCACAGCTCCTGGATTTCTGCATTGCGGACCCGCCGATAAGACAGATGGTCGGGCTCGTTGCATCGACACACGACGTCTTTGTCTTTGCCCAGGTAGTGGAAACGCTCAGCGTGGACACTTCGAAGAGCCCATTGAATCTTCTGTTGCTGCTGAAAGCTGTAGAAGTCTTGTTGCAAACACGACTCGAGATCGAACTTGTCCATGTATCGAATGATGGCAATAGCTAGATGTTTGTCGACATCGCCTATTGACTGTGGCTTCTTGTGATCCTGCACTTGAAGACATCGGCACGCTTGCAAACGACTACTGTCTATATAGTGAAGATATGGACCTCGCTGTGCTGAAAGATGAGAAGTTCGAACAGGATACTTCTCGCCCGTTCGCTTGCTGCGTGCTACCACGACTTCGCTTGTTCGTCGGCTGTGTGAATACATCGCTGCTATTGATTTAGTGTGAGTTGAGGGGTGTTTTTTCCATCAATTGGCGGAATCATAAATTCAGAAGAGACTCTTGAGGTTAGCAGCCGCAATGAACAATGCTTTGCTCGTGCCAAAGAACGCCTGTTTACTCCCAATGAACAGGACGCAATGGGCGAACAAAGAATTCTGCAACCGTATATGAACATCGTGAACATGTTCTTTGTTAGCCTACAGTACCATAGTGAACGGATTGAGCCGCATTGTCGAGTCTCCGAAAACGGCTGAATCAGTGTCACTTGAAAGCGCAGCTGCCCGGAGGATGTTCTTTGAGGATGACGAAGCGCACTCGAGTGGCAACACAAAGGAACACCAAACGCAGAGACTCCGGCAACTTGGGTATTGAAGAAAGTCTCTGATGGGTCACAAGGTGTGGCCCGTCTACACGCGGATCGCTTGTCTAGTGATTGCGTTGTCCCATCTGCGCAGCCAGAAGTTCCAGATCCGGCACAAGGATCTCAAACCTTTAAACATTCTCTTGTCACGAGGTAACATCTACATGAGCGATTTTGACTGCGCAGTCGACTTTTCTTCGCACTCAAAAGTGCAACTGATGGAGGCAGTGGGATCCGGTGGCTGAGTCTAGAGCATCCCGCGGCACCCCATCTGCAGGATAAAGCTTATTGTCCACTGGCGGAGGTCAAAAAATGCAGTTTCGAGGGGTCCATGGTCCCGAAGAGTAATATGACTCTGAAGGGCACTATCAAGCCCACTCCCTTTCCGATAACAATTGGGGGGAAACTTGTGCACGCACAACCGCAACTCCAAGGCCCTCTGTATGTATCTCCTAGCACAGATCTACAACGAGTCTCGACTAATCCTTCGTAGGATTCTCGGGCCAACGGGGCAATTGTGCGTGGAAAAGTCAACTACTACTCAGAAACGCCGTCCCGACTTGAAGCAACCGAACCTCTCTATTATGCCCCAGTCTTTTGCCGCTGGTTTCGTATGGTGGCTGAAATAGCTAGAGGGCTATATTGGGTACGGTACAGCAGTTTGCTATTCATAGAATCAACACTAAGCTTTTTATTAAATGCTTTCTGCTACTCTCGAGCTGCGACCGAAGTGCGACGAGGTTGATACTTACTTCTACTCCCAACAGCGCATGGAGAGACTCGTCTTTCTTGTGAAACTTGTCATCGTCTCCGTGATTCTAGCTCTAACGGTTGTGGTATTGTATCTGTTAACCTGAATCAGGCGGTACGTATCGAGGACCAATTGCAAGCCATTCGACGTATCTGTCTTCTGCATTTTACTGTTCTTGACAGTTACGTTACACCTGACTAATCCTCGATGGCTTGAAATTGCATCATATCTTTGGCATGCTGCTCTGTTCTGATCGTTCATGTCTCTACTGAGTTAGAGGCACATACGTATCAACAGCATGTTTGGCAGCCTGATCACCCGCAGAACCATATTCTACGCTATCTAAAGGTCATGAAACGAATACTTCACTTCCACTTCTGCTCCAGGATACCAGTGCAATACAGTAATGGCGCACAAGCGACAGACAGCCTACGATCTTCAAACTCGACCTTGAATTATTGGGCTTGCAGCCCGTCACACTTGCCTCGCCGGCTTTACAACACCAACACACGCCCCGAACCCGATACCTGCGCTCCCATCGCCGATAATAGCTTCGTAAGTTACCTCGTCACCATCGGCGAGATACCTCAACTCACTCCCATCACTCAGCTTGCTAGCTTGTTTCCCATTCTTCGTCAGCTCAAGCAAGCAGCCATGCTCGTGCTCTTGTTCTCCGCTCACGGTCCCGCTCGCGATCAGATCACCAGTCCGCAGCCCGCACCCTCCAACAACATGATGCGCCAACATATGCCTAAACGTCCAATACATCGTCTCGAACCCCACCTCACAAGTTGTCGTCTTCTTACCGCCTCGTGTGATTGCCCCCGTAAGCCGAATATCATAATTCACTGCGCCCTCGTCATCCATGAACGGTGCTACGGGCTTCATCCGCTCCGGCGCGGCCACCTCGTGGGCCTTCAGTGCGTCGAGCGTGACCACCCACGGCCCCACCGACGTGCCGAAGTTCTTCCCGTTGAACGGACCCAGGGGGTTCATCTCCAGCCCTTGTATATCCCGCGCGGACCAGTCGTTCACAAGGACGAGTCCAAAGATGTGCTTATCCGCGTCTTTGGCATGCAGAAACGTCCCCGGCGCCACAGGCTGCCCAATGATAGCCCCAACCTCGAACTCGTAGTCCAGAGCCCGACTCGCGCCAAACACGATTTTCTTCTCCGCCGCCCGCGGGTCTTCGAGATATTGCCCCAGGGGTCGCGTGATCGGCGTTCCGCTTACAACGATGCTGGAACAGCGCCCTGCGTAGCCGACGGGGTATGCATGGAATGCGGGCGGGAATTGTCGGACCCCAAGAATGGCCTCGCCGGCGTTGAGGACGTGGTTCGCGCTCGCGGAGTAGTCTGTGAAGTCGCCGATGGCGAGGGGGAGGTGCAATGTCACATTTTCGAGGGGCTCGGCGGCCGCCTCAGGGTTTTCGGTGTGGGTTTTGCGGATGGCGGCGCGGATCTCGGATTGTAGATTGTGCGGGAGGGCGGCAAGGGCATTCAGGGTCGGGTGGGAGAAGATGGTGGGTAGTTGGGCGTGGATGGAGGAGAAAGCGAGATGTGTGGACAGCTCAGCGAGGAAGATTATGGAATCATTGATTCGGGTTACGGCTTGCGGAGAGGGTCGCTGGGTGGAGCTGCCGATGCCATAGGGGATGTTGTTAAGGCTGAAGTGCGAGGTGTATGGGTCGGCCATTGCGAGGTTGCGACGCGGTGCGTTTGCGTATGAATGTTGGGTTTAGGCTCACGATTAGAGACTCTTTTCTGAATGACCTATGCAGAGACAATAGACGTCTTTGTCTCGTTAGCATGTGCAGCTTTCGTGCCGGACGCTCTACCGTTGCTCTCCACATCGGGAGGTATACCGATGCGGGACGGCACGGTATCGGTAAGAGGGAACGTATTAAAGCCCGCAGATCCTAGAAGAAGAGCTCATGACGGGCTTTCAGAGCACCGGCGCGCGAGAGCTCGGTCTATGACCCCGCAGTTGCTGCTGCAGGTACTTGTCGGCAGTTGGTGGGGAGGATGGACCCTGAATCTCCCCCCACATCGGGAAGTGTCATCAAAATGACTTCCGCGTTGAATACCTACACCATTCCAGTAGTTCTTTTCCTGCAGGCTCTCAAACAAATTATTTCAATCTATTCGATCTATTCAATCAATCCAACTTCAAACTTTAAACCGCTGCAGTCATCTTCACAGCAATCATGTCCGCCCGACCTGAGCTAGAGAACGCCCTCCCCAGCCTAAACCGCTTCATCACAACCCACGACTCCACCACCAAAAAGGCCATTTTCTCAGACGCCGTCAATGAAACTTTAGGCTGGACGTCCCTCCCCGGCGCGACCTTCGCGCTCCCCTACCTGACTAAAACCCACCCGGTCAACCTCACCGACTCGACCGACATAAAGACTTACACGCCTTTTCTCACCTCGCCCCCGGGCCTCGTCGCCTCGGGCGGCTCTGTACTGCGCTTCGTGGACATGCAGCCTGGCACCTTGTCGCCAATGCACCGCACGGTGTCACTGGACTACGGGGTTGTTATCGAAGGGGAAGTTGAGTTGGTGCTGGATTCGGGGGAGACGAGGGTGCTGAGACGAGGCGATGTCGCAATACAGAGGGCGACTATGCATGCGTGGAGGAATACGAGTGCGGATAAGTGGGCACGTATGGTGTTTGTGCTACTGGAGAGCCAGCCGATCGAGATTAACGGTGAGAAATTAGGGGAGGAGTTGGGTACTATGGAGGGCGTGCCTGCGTCGCATTAGAATGGAGGAGTTGGGTAAATGAGGTCGTGCATGAGGGTATGAGTAAATGCATTTTGTGTTGTGCTTATGGATTGATCGCTGTATCTGGATGTGTTAACGCCAAGTTGCGTCACTTAGCTTCAAATAGATGCATTGCAGTGTCCACTCTTGTGAGGTCTGCTTCCGATTCAAAAGACAGTAGATTCTTATTTACACATGTCCGAGTGCGATTTGGCATCACCAGGCGTATTGGTTTTGTATCCAGAGTAAAGGGCCCAATACTTTGTTGAAAAGCATGCACTGTATACCTAGGTATCGACGTAACCAAAATCAATTTGAAACCACGCAAAATGCTGTGCGATTGCGACCGAAACACATTTGTGACAAGTGATATGTGGATACCTAGGGTTTAATCAAATGTTTCGGTACTTCGGACGATGTTCATGTGCGACCTCGGGCGTTCGTCCCCCACATCGGAAGTCAACCCCGACCTCGTCATCCACAGACGCGTCGGCGCAATCGGAGCCCACACGCGTCGCGATGGCCAATATATACCAAATACGCCAGCAAATATCTCGATCACACCTATTACCACTGACAAAATGGCCGAACAGCTGGAAGTGAAGAAAGCGCACAAGGTTGACGACACGTCATTCCCGTACATCTTTGAGGAGAATGCCGAAGTCCCGCTGAAGACCAGCTCGCAAGGTATTGTGCGGGTCAATGTCTACCGCCCAAAATCCACGAGTGAAGGCACCAAGCTCCCCGTACTGGTGACTTATGGCCCGTACGGGAAAGACATTCACTACAAGGAGTAAGCTCCGCATACTTCCCTGTTGCGCCGAGTGCTAACATCCCAGCTTCCACCCCAAGTCCTACGGCGAAGTGAATCCCGAACATCACTCCGATCACTCAGCATGGGAAACACCTGATCCAGGATACTGGACTAAACAGGACTATGTCGTCGTGCGCGCCGACGAGCGCGGACTCGGACAGTCCCCAGGCTTCCTGGACACCATGTCGCGCGGCACAAGCGAGTGTTTCTTCGACGTGGTGGAGTGGGCTGCCGAACAACCATGGTCATCTGGCAAGGTGGGCTTGTTGGGAATCAGCTACTACGCTGGGTCGCAGTGGCGGGTTGCTGCGCGCAGGCCAAAGGGGCTGGCGGCAGTCATTCCCTGGGAGGGCATGAGTGACTACTACCGTGATCGCTGCAGGCATGGCGGGATTTTGAGTAACAAGTTTATTGACTTCTGGTGGTGAGTTTGGCAGCGAGTGTGGCATATGATTTATCACTGACTGGTCTAGGAATCGCCAGGTTATCACGAACCAGTATGGTCGACCTGGTCGTGCGGCTCGTAACTGGGGGCCTGATACTGTAGATGGGGATCTCTCTGATGAGGTGCGAGCGAAGAACCGTCAAGATCAGACCATTGACACAAACGCGTCCAAGTACCGTGACGATATGTACTACGCGAGCAAAGAGTACGATATGAGTGATATCGAAGTCCCGTTGCTTTCCGTGGGGAACTGGGGTGGAATCTTACTTCACCTTCGCGGTAACATCGAAGGCTATATCCACGCAGGGTCGGAGTTCAAGTACCTGCGGTTGATCACTGGCCGACACGACCTGCCCTTTTTCTACAAAGAGGAAGTCGAGATCCAGCGTAGCTTCCTCGACGCATTCCTCAAAGGCGATGATCGACTCGGCTGGTCTGTCAAGGGTAAGCTCCCGCCCGTTGACCTAGTCCTCAGAAAAGGCGACGTCGGCTTCGACAACTCCGAAGCGGAAAAGGTCTACGAAAGACGCACAGAGAACGAGTGGCCCATTGCCCGCACACGCTACACCAAGTTCTATCTCACGCCATCCAATTCCCTAACCCCCGTGGAACCAATAACAAACCGCCCTCAGAAGCTCTCATACGAGGCACTAGGCACGCTCGATAAGCCCAAAGTAATCCAGTTCACCACTGCGCCCTTCGAAGAAGAGACAGAAATCACAGGCCACATCACCGCGCACCTCAACGTCTCCCTCTCGCCCCATGCCACCGGTCCCACTCCCTCGGACATCGATCTCTTCCTCACACTCCGCTATATCTCTCCTGCCGGTACCGAAGTCCACTACACCGGCACAGCCGGCGACCCTATCCCGCTCGCGAAGGGCTGGCTGCGCGTCAGCCTGCGCAAAACAAACCCCTCGCACCCCAAGCACCGCCCTTACCTTCCCTGGCGCGACTACTTCCGCAGCGACGTGCAGCCCGTGATACCGGGAGACGTGTACGCGGTGGATGTGGAGGTGTGGCCGACGAACGTGGTGGTGGAGAAGGGTGGAAAGGTGGTGTTTGAGGTCAGCAGTGGGGATACGCAGGGCAGTGGGATTTTCCAGCATAACCATCCTGAGGATCGGAGTGAAGAGGTGTTTGGAGGGTGGAACCACTTGCATTTCAGCGCGTCGTCTCAAAACTATGTTACGCTGCCGATTGTGCCGCCGAAGTAGAAAGTGGCGGTTATTGCCCCTCGCCGTAATTCAGTCAATTTGAGTTTCAAGAAACAAAGAAGGATTGATCAGGGGAATAATTGCATCGTCCTTGACCACTGTTTTCAGATCGGACCTCGAGATCCCAGGGTCACATTTAGTTCAAACATATATTATCTGCTCTTTGACACAAACGCTGAAAGGTGATCTTGTCAACTCGATTACCACTACTGACTTGAATTGCACTCAATAATGCCAAGATTATGTGTCACTCTCGGTACAACTCGTACGGGGAGAAATATAACAGACGAAGACGCAGTTACGTTGAGCTCAGCCGTACTTTTGACTACTTCCAACAAGTGCAATATGTACTAAATCTCGGACATGGTATAACTAACAAAACGTGAACACTAGTCAAGCAAGAATTAAACCTTCTGCGCCCACTTCCCAACCGTAAACTGGCTGTTGCACATATTCACCAACTCCCAGTCCTCAGCACCCAGCACACACCCCTCCTCCAGACGCGGACTCGCATCCACTACCCCCGCCACAAAACACGCCGCCATATAGTGATCATCCGTCGCATGCGCATCCCGGAACATCGGATGCTTCATCAGCCGCGTCACGCCTCTGGTCAGCGACCCCCGCGGCGCCCCCACCCCACAGCACCGCACAAACACATCCTCGAAGCTCTGTCGGAACTCGAGCATCGGCGCCTCGGGTGGGTAGGGTTGTGCGAGGTTGTCTGAGTACCGCAGCATCTGCCCCCAGTGGTTACGGTACAGGTTGTGCACTGCGCCGCCCGTGCCGATGAGCAGATATCCTTCTTCGCGGAAAGGTGCGAGGGCCGCGCCGACGCGCGCGTGCAGATGTGGGTCGAAGCGTGCGTTCATACTTATGATGGTGGTCGGCGGGCAGCCGGCGGGGAACATGCGGATCAGGATTAGGTAGGTGTCGTGGATCCAGTCGAATTTGTCGTTGGGGCGGGCGTCGAAGCCAGAGTCGGTGAGAGCTCTGATGCAGCGCGAGGCCGTTGGGAGGTCAGGCTTGAGTTCGTACGAGACGTATTTTGAGGGATGAACGTAGGCGACGGGGGACTTTGCCGGGTGAGGATTGGTCGCGACGTCGATGCGGTTTGTGCCACGTGCATCCCAGTGTGCGCCCATCATTATAATGCCTTTGATCCCCTGGCGGAGAGCGGCGTCGCCGCATGCTTTCCAGTAGTCGGCTGAGCGAGACTCTTCGCCGAGCATCATAGTGGAGCCATGCGAGAAGAAGTGGACTGGAGGAACTGCCATAGTGGCTTTGTGTGGTTTAGAGATACTCAGTGCCGCTAGAGGATGATATTATATCAAGACCCGGATGTCAAAATGCTTTTGATCCACAGCCGAGTCGATGGCGACGAAGGAGAATTGATAGCAAAGTCGAGGCTCGAAAAGGGAATTAACGCTATCAACGCAACTGCCGCGAGAGATATATTGGCTTGCCGAGCCAAGTCAAGGAGAGCGAGCCAAGTAGTCGTACAAGCCCGGCGTGCGGCCACATATCCACCTCAACGTCGATGATCGTCGCTCACCTGCTCGTGAAGTGGAGGGAACCGGGCCGACAGCCTCGGCAACCCGCGCGGTGCCGCACCATTTGGCGTCCACCCTCCCCACACTCCAGCGTTCCCCAGTTTCTCCTCCACCTCGCTGCCCCGAGCCAGTGTCGCTCGACGTATTTTCAATGCAGGAAGATGCGCCTACGTTACAGGCGCCCGCTATTCCGGAATCGGAATCGCAGAGGCTTTTCCAGTGTAGCTCGTGTAAGAGATCGTTCACCAGGGCGGATCATCTTACGAGGCATGTTCGTGCGCGTACGTATAATCCCTAATTATTTGGGCCGTGTCGCGTGGGTGTTGACTGCAATGGCGTGAGAAACACTTCATCTTCGGCAGGCGCAGCTCTCTCGTCCACGAGGCAGGAGGCTTATTCAGCAGCCAAATGCGCTTACGCTTCGCTGGCTCCCTCATGCTTGACACTGACATTTCCACACAGATACGAAGCAAAAGCCCTACATTTGCCCCGTATGCTCGAAGGGCTTTGCTAGAATGTATGCGCGCCCCACTGTGTCGTATTCGATGTCTGACTATGTGTAGTGACCTGCTCAAAAGGCATGTGACTAACCACAGTTCTGAATCCGCTGCAAAAAGGCAAAAGCGGGAGATCACCCGCGACACTCGAGTGGTGCAAGCTTGCGAAGCCTGCTCTCTAAGCCATCTACGTTGTGAGGACGAAAAGCCATGCAGCCGTTGTAAGAAGAAGAATATCGCCTGCAAAGTGCCAGAAACCTCACCAGTGGACGATGCAGAAGTGAACGAGCTCGATGCTGTTCATGCTGCACAGGACTTGCTTGACCTATCTAACGGATTCGACTACGCCTCACCAATGGCTCCACTTGATACCAACCAGACTTCAACACCGCAAGTCAGTGATGTAGACAGAGACGATGTGGGATTCCTTCCGCCACATGTACCAGTAGCACAGATGGAGTCTTCGAACGAGTCTTATCCAGTTGAGCATGGATCTTCGTTCAATGTCCCTAACACCACAAAACAAAACGCAGATACATTAGGAATGGCTCAGCTGTACACAGGGACTGATGGCACGGATCTTTCTTTCTTCGACAACACGATGTCAAACTTCGATGATACCCCGAGCATGGACCCTTTCTTGCCAGATTATTTCAGAAACATGCCTCCATTTGACTCCTTTTTGTCTGGCCATGCGACGCCAAGAGGAATCATGGATCTCAACTTCGACATGGATGTCGGTCTCACAGACCTTGATCTCGGGTTGCTGGACCAGTACAATTTCCAAGTGCCATTTATTGCAGGTACGCCGTCCACTGACGCGCAAGGGCTTGAACAGCAGCCTCTGGACGGCGACAGCGCACCAGTACGAACAGAGGCTTTCAAGCAGAGTATATGGCGCTACATGCCGCGTCGAGATAAAGACCACAGTGCAATGGAGCAGACCAACCTCGCTTTTCCGGACTCGGACAAAGAGAGCAGTCGCCGCGCGCACTTGCCACAACGTCGCGCACTCAACGAGAGACTTGGGCGTGTGAGCCGTGATAGAGTCATGGCGCTGGTGCTTGGGACCTGCAGCGCGGAGAACGTCAAGCGTATTGCATCCGCGTTTCCAAGTGTCGAGTTGCTTGATGGGCTCATCCAGTTCTTCTTGACGTCCCCGATTCTCGATGTGCAGTCGTGGTTTCATCTTCCCACTTTGTCGCTCGCGAAGCTGAGTCCAGAATTACTCGCGTGCATCATCTCAGCCGGTGCTGCTTCGACACCCGATATACCGCTGCGCAAGCTTGGTTTTGCTCTCCACGAGGCTGCTCGCATGGGTCAAGGCAAGTCTTTTGAGGAGGACAACACGGCAATCAGAGACCTGCAGCATATCCGTACGTTCTTTTTAATGCTCGTCGTAGGTATGTGGTCTGGCGTCAGTCGCAAGATGGAGATCTCGGAGAGCTTTTTGCAGCCTCTCGTTACGATGATCCGGCGCGGGGGCCGGCTACGGCGATGGACGTGGAAGGACATCGCCCCGTCTGCGGAAGAAGATGGATCAGCACTGGACTTGAAGTGGCGAGAGTGGATCCACCAAGAGTCGTATCTACGTCTCATCTATCGCGTGTTCGAGCTTGACAGACAATCATCGATGGCCTTGCTCAAGCCGCCGTTGATAACGTATTCCGAGATGCAACTGCCATTACCCAGCTCGAATAGTAGGTGTTCTCCACCGACTTTGTTCTGTTCAGTCTAGCACAAAGACGCTAAAAGCCTGTGGAGTGCTTGGCTGACATGAGACAGATCTTTGGCTAGCAAAATCGGCGACTGCCTGGAAGGCGGCCTACCTGAGCGCTTGGGATGCAAAGAAGCGTCCGTCGGCCGTCGACTGCGTCCTGGATCTCGAATATCTCGCTCAACACGACAACGCTAGCACCACGTATTTGTACATGATGTGGGGCCTGGTCTGGGAGTTTCGCCAGATGAGTTCGCTCGGTTCACGATCGCCCGTCAAAACACACAACAGTCTCATCCTGTCATCGCGCTACCAAGAACTCACGAAACAGATTGAGGACTTCCATCTCAGCAGTCCGCCGATGACTAAAAGTGCTGAAATCACCATGGAGCTTATGCTGGTACATCTCAACGCTTCTTTGGACGACATCCAGCTCTTTGCCGGCATTGAGGGTCAGGAGGAGGCTCGCTCCGCTTATCCGTCGCTACGCGACTGGACCAAGACTGTTCCAGCTCGCCAGGCAGTGTGGCATGCTGGCCAAATCCTCCGCGCTGCCGAGGGCCTGCCAAAAGGACTTCTCTGCAACTTCAATGCAATCGCAGTGTACCATGCAGGTCTAATATTATGGGGCTATGGATTTCTGAAGCGTTCGGTCACAGACAAGTCGACGCCTAGTGCCACCTCGCAGGCCGTAGTGATACTTAACGGAGACGACGCTTTGAGTGCGCGCAGGTTTGTCACACTGGATCGGGGGTGTCCGTCCATAAGGTTGGTGAAATCGAACGACACGGTTCCCCTTAGTAATGTTGGTGCTGTTATGGATGGGCTGGTTCAGCTCCTGTTGGCTCCCTATGATGCCGTTGAAGGGTCATGCCCGCCGCTAGTAGGCAACTTGGTGCAGTTGTTGGAGGGTCTTCGGCCAGACACGAGATGACGGGGTGTGCAGATTTCTGGAATGCGCGAAGAGGCATCGGGCTCGCTCTTATCCTTTGACAGGAAGAATGACCGGTTGATACAGTTCTAGATGGCTATTCCATGTCTCTCGGAAACAAATCTAGAGACCGTGGTCGAGGGTTACACGAATGTCGCGACCGGGAGCGTACAACGACTCGCCCTGACGCGGGGTCCACGTGCAAAACTTGGCTCGGGTTCCCTCTCAGTCTGGAGCTCACACTCCGACGGATTACGAATCCTCAGCAGCTCTTTACTTTGATTGGCTACATTGCGGTAGCGGCAAGTTCTAGGGGCACCCCCGCCTATCTTGCGCGTGTTGGCCCTAGCTTGTCGGCGGACAACGTCCTCCACATCGGACAACCCCAGCTGTCCCCACAAAACGGCACTTCAAACTGGGGTAATCTGGGCCAATGCACTAGCAGTCGCGAGTGATTATTGCTGCCGAAACGCACGCTCATTCGCTGGAAAGTCGCCGAGTGTAGGATCTCCCTTTGCGTCGACTTGTCTATATAGCTGGGGACACATCAACACCAGGAAATGCCCATCTTGTTGCTGCACCACTAAGATCTCGAAGTCCATCTTCAACATGACATCTTTCAGGAAGGCATTTGCCCTGTCCAAGGACGAGGTCAACAACGCCACACCGCCAGGCACGACGACGCTCGTTGGTGAGATCCTTCCATCACATGCACGCGTTCATCGCTGACAACTACAAGAACACCTCGAATGGGCTGCATCGCAACAAGGCCACGATGAGATCCGTCTAGTACCCCAGCCTTCCGCGGATCCCGCAGACCCCTTGAACCTCCCAACGTGGCGCAAACTGGCCATGCTGTTCTGCATGTCCGTGCATCCGTTCGTCGTCAACTTCACGAGTTCGTCCCTCTCCAGTGCGCTGCCAATCTACGCCGGGTCACCCATCTTTGGCCTGCCGCCGAAGCCGTTCTCGGAACTGACCTACCTGGTCGCCGTCAACATCCTGATGATGGGGTTTTCGAACCTGTGGTGGGTGCCGCTGTCGAACACATTCGGACGCAGGCCCGTTGTCCTCGGCAGTCTTTTGTTGCTTATCTTTTCGAGCATGTGGGCTGGCCTGACGACGAACTTCAATAGTCTGCTGGCCGCTCGTCTGTTCATGGGTATTGGAAGTGGTCCTGCTGATGCTGTCTCACCCGAGGTTGTTGGCGAGATCTTCTTCGTGCACCAGCGTGGGCGCGCCATGGTGAGTCATCCCAGATAGAACGCCTCTGATCAATACTAACAACACACAAGGCTATCTACACGGTGTTTTTGACCTTTGGCTCCCTCGTCGGAGGCATTGCTGGCGGCTACATTGTGGCATCAATGGGCCTCGTCTGGATCCACTGGATGAACGTCATGCTGTCGGCAATCACCTTCGTCCTGTGCCTCGTCTTCCAAGCCGAGACCCTCTTCGACCGACCCCAATGGCTCAACGACCTCGAAGTCGAAGACGGCAAAGACCACGTCGAGCACAAAGAAGCCCTCTCCAATGTCCAACCACCCCCGTCCACCTACCCGCCATACACCTACCTCAAGTCCCTGCGCCTCATCACCTACCGCCCGGGCATCGCGCAAAAGTTCCTCGCGCCCTACAAGACCATGCGCCTCCCCGGCGTCTGGCTCATCTCCGCCTGGTACGCCGGCCTCGTCGGCCTCATCGTAACAATCAGCACCATCGGGCCACAGCTCGTCGCCGCACCACCCTACCTCTGGGGCGCTGACGTCGGCCTGATCAATGTCGGCGGCCTGATCGGCGCGCTGCTGGGCTGCATCTACACCTACCTCATCGCCGACTGGACCACGAAACGCACCGCGACGCGCAACGCGCACGGCTACGCCGAGCCCGAAGCCCGCCTCGCCACCGCACTACCTGCGCTCTTCATCGCCACCGCCGGCGCCCTCGTCTTCGGCTTCACAGCCCAGAACCCCTCGCCGCTTGGCTGGGTCGGCCTGCAGTTCGGGCTCGGCATGGTCGCCTTCGGGCTCATGCAGGCGCCGTCCGTGGGCTTCAACTACCTGATCGAAGCGTACACGAGCGTCGCGGGCGACTGTTTCGTGGCGGTGACCAGTGCGCGCGCAGTGGTGAGTTTTGCCTGGACGTTTTTCGTCGGCGAGTGGGTGCATCACGATGGGCCGGCGGAGGCGTTTGGGATTTTCGGGATGCTGATGGGGGTTTTCGCGCTCATGACGGTGCCGGTGCTGATCTGGGGGAAGAGGCTCAGGATCTGGACGGCCAAGTGGGTGCCCGAGGGGCATGCGCAGTGATTGCAACAACTGTGGTGGAGTTGTGTTCGGCTCGGGTTAGGGTTATTATAATGCACGCCATGAAATATTCACACACGAATCTCATTCATCTTAATCCGTCAGTGTGTTGCTTGTCCCGTTTCAGTGCACCCAGCTCGTCGCATCTCCCTGTCCATCGCGTTCCCGCATCTGGCAGTCTGCAGCCACACCACAGACCCCTGACGTTCCCAGGACCCAAATCCGCGGACATCCAGATCCGGGTTTCCCTGGAGAGCTTTCACACACCACTATCGAGCATGGTTTGCCGCAGCACGACGAACAACTACACATTGTACAGCGTCAGCGAACATGGACAGATGCCCATTCCGCGAAACAGCAAGGCGCGTACCACGGGATGCGGAGCGTGGGCTCTGTAATCGATCGGAACCCGCATCGTGCAAACGGTCACAAGCACACAGCCATCCACGTCCGACCAGGCCCAGGCCTGTGAAACGACGGGCCAGTGCAAGCCTTGGGCACTAATACCCACCGACCATCACCACCACGACACAGCGAACCAAGGCAGAAACCGCACTGTACTGTATACACATTGCATTGCATTGCATCACATCACACCCCCAACACCACCCCCTCTATCTCAGCCCCCGATGCTATATTGATAAAATCAACCAACCCTCACCAACCCCCCCACATCCCCCACCCCCTCCCCCTCCTCCACCACCGCGCTCACAACCCCGTACACAGGCACCTCCTGCAGCCGCGCAACGACGTGGTGCAGCGTGGGCAGCGCATCCCAATCTAGTGCATCGAACGCGAGGGTCGCGTCTTGGGCTACTAGTGTCGTGGTCACGTTGCGCGCGGGTGAGGACGCGGTGGGGGAAGAGGGGGGGAGGTGCAGGGTGTACTCTGCGTCGGCTTGGCCGCGGTGGGAGGCCGCGGAGGCGGGGATGTGTTTGTGGACCAGCAGACCGCCGTCATCTGCACCTGCACTTGGGTTCTGGGTGGCGTCCTGCGCCGCGAGCCCGGACACCGAGACAGTGGCGAACTCGGACCCCATCCAGCTCGCACTCAGTGCCCACGTGCCCTTTTCCTCGTCGTGGGAGACCGCGAGATCCGCGAACAGCTTCGGGAACCCGAGTTCCTCGCGGCCGCTGACGATGGGATCGGCCAGGTTCTCGAACAATACGGGGAGATACGTGCCCGTTGTGACCGTGCCGTCGGCGGCTGTGTAAGTCACGCCGTGGATGTACAGCCCGAAGTGCGTGTAGCCCCTTCCGCCCAGCCAGGCGAGGTTGCCCAGCTGGGTGGTGGCGAGGGTGGCGTGGGCGATGGTGTCGGGGGACGCGAAGGAGAAGGCGGGCGAGGGCAGGAGGGTTTGCAGCACCGTGCGGCTGGTTTTGAAGCGGATGCTGGTCGTTTTGAAGGACGCTTTTGTACCGTCGCGGGCGCGGCCGTGGTGGTCTTGTCGCGGGCCGGGCATGGGGCCGAAGGCGGTGGGCATGCGCCAGAGGAGGGATTTGGTGGCGGTCCACTGGTGTTGGCGTAGCATGTGGCTGGAGTGGTCCCATTCGTCGTGGCCGAAGTTGTAGGCTGTGAAGCGGGAGGAGTCGAGGGGCGGGCCGGATCCAAGGTCCATGCCGGCGATGCGGGAGATCTCCTGGATGTAGGAGGCGCGTTCGAAGCGGCACTTTTGGTAGAGCTTCAGGCGGTCTGGGATGGCACTCAGGGGTGTACCTCTCTGCAGCATAACAGCGAGTGAGGCAGCATCCTCGATGGCTTGTCCAGCGCCCTGGCCTTGGTCTGTTTTGTATTAGTACTTTTGTTGACAAAACTTCAGGCATGACTTACGAGGCGTGAAGGGGTGTGCGGCGTCACCGATGAGAACCAACTTCTCATGTGTCCAGGTCGGCAGCTGCTCCATATCGAGCAACTCCCACACCTTCAACGTGTCTTCGTCCGCCATACTAAGCAGCTTCAGCACCGCAGGCTCAAAGTCCTTATACACCTCCAGCATCTTGTCAATATTACCCTGATTCTGCCAGTCACCACTGCCCGGCTCGTCAGGGTTGATCTGCGACTCCGCCGTGGGATGGATATTGACGAAATTCAGCAGCGTGTTGTCCGACGTGGGATACACGACGACGCGGCGGTCGCGGCCAAAGATCATGATCAGATGGCCCTCGTGCTCGGCGAACTTCCGCGTCTCGGGATCCGCCAGCGCCCGCTCCCGCGGCATCAGGAAGCGGAACGCGCTCTTGCCCGAGCCAAAAGTCTTGATGTTCTCTGCGCCGGGAATCCGCGGCCGCGTCTGCGAGTGCACGCCGTCGGCGCCAATCACGACGTCGCCGTGCACCACCTCGCCGCTCGCGAGCGTGACCGTGCCCGCCGCCGTGTCTACATCAACAACCCGCGACCGCGTGTGCAGAACCGCCGGCCGGCCCGCGCCGTCTTCGGTGGTCGCCAGCCGCTTCAGCTCCGAGTGCAGCCCGACGCGGTGCGCCAGCTGCCACGGGTGCTGCCAGCGGTGGGCCTCGCGCTCGAGGGGGATGCTGAACAGCTCCTTGCCGGAGGGCAGCCACTGGCTCAGTTTCCTGGCGGCCACGGCGCCGAGCTTCTCCGGGAACAGGCCCATGCGGCGGAGCAGTCCGTTGGCGTTGGGGGCGAGGTGCACGGCGGCGCCCAGCTCGTTGGCGAAGCGGGACTGCTCGAGGAGCGTCACGGCGTGGCCTTGCTGGCGCAGGAAGATGGCTGCGGAGAGGCCGCCGATGCCTGCGCCGACTATTGTGATGTTGAGCGGGCGGGTCTCATCTTGGGGCAGGTTGGCGCTGTCGCCGTTGACGCCGTTGGTGTGGGTGAAGTCCATGGCGAGATGTGGAAGAGGGAGGAACCTGACGACTGAGGAGTCTTCCAAAAGTACAGAATCCAGCCAGGCCGTGAGATATTACTTTGCTCGTTTCCCCGTTCGCTGCATCAGATGCCAGTCCGGAATGTGGGGGACGGGCCGGCAAGCTGGGGACTGTAGCCACGCCGGGGACTGTAGCCTCGCCGCGAGCTCCACGGCATCCGAGGGCTCCATGAGCCGCGGCTGTCTTGCACCTGTCAACTGAGCCCTGAGCAGCGTGGTGAATCATGATGTTGCGTTGACGTACACGGTACAACCACGGTCCGTACCTGAGAGGGGGGTGGAGATTATGTCAGGCGTTTGATTGGTTGATAGCAACCGTGCCCCACTTCTCACACGTCGCACAACGACAGCGCGGTCGTAGAGGTATCGTTGTAGACGTCGATGCAGCAGTAGTAGAAACTGAAATAAATTGCGCCTGCGAGTAAATCCGCAATCCAACTTGGCCCATCTACCCCTCGACGTCAGGAAAGCACAAGCACTCATCCAAACAACCTGAACAGCAATCTGATCCACGCCCATCTCAGTTACACTCCCGCGTCCTTCGCCAGGAGAGTCCTCTCCCAGTGTCATCACTCCCGATTTCCATCTCCTCCAAAGCCAGCACCCTCACCACTCCCCCCCAAGCTTATACCCAACCCCCCAGACCCCTCCGAGCGAATTCCTCCACACCTTACTCGCAGTCTGCACACCGTTAGCCTGAATCACTATTCCCTTCCCCTTATCACCCTTCTATCCCCATCTCCGTTCTCTCCACCCCCCACCCCTTCCCTCCCCACACCCCCCGTAAATGTCATGACTTCGGAAGTATGAAAATGAAAAGAAGGAGAACATACACTCTGCAAAAACACCCCCGTAAACATAACCCCAATAAACGCCCGCTCAATCCCGTTCTGATACACCCGCCGCGCGCCCTGGTCGAGCTGCGTGTTCACCGGCCGGTGGGGCGGGACGCGGCGGTGCTGTGTTGGCCAGCCGAGGGGAGCGTCGGGGGCTGCGGGCGCGGCGTGCGCGTTTAGAGAGGCGTCGAGCGGCGTGGTCAGGGTAGCAGGTGTCTCGGGCGAGTGCGTGAGCTCGTAGTCTCGTAGTACGGCGTGGGCGGCGGTTGTCCTCGTGGTGGACATGTTTGCGGTGCGAGGTGCGTTGTCTCAGGGGCGCGGAAAGCAGCGGCGGGGGAAGCAGCGGCGGTTAAGTCGGACGGTAGGGTCGGGCGTTCGGCGGACGGGAGGGAGTCAGGCGAGAGCAGCGGCGCGTGCGGTTGTACGATTATGAGCCGCGGCGGTTGGTGCGAGAGCTGGGGAACGGGGGGCCCCGATGTGGGGGCGTGGCCCGATGCGCGTCGGCGGCGGCGGAGAGAGTGGGCGCACCGCACCACGGCGCAGCGCTTTAACATCTAACGGGGCCGTTTGCTGTGTGCAACTCCCAGATCCCCAATTGCACCATCAGTCAGTCAGGGTATCAACATGGCCGACGCAGCACTCGCCCGCCTCCACGCCGCCGCGCTCACCGCGCGCTGCCACAACGCTTTCTTCCGCCAGAAGCAGCTCAAGGCGCTGCACGACGCCCTGCGCCAGGACAGCAACACGCTCAAAGACGCGATTAGGGCGGATACGCGCGTCCCCGAGCAAGAGGCGGCGCGCGAGGTCGCGCTGGCGCTGGACCTGGTCCGGGAGCACTATGCCGCCATCGACCCGGCGACGGAGCTGGAGCGCGAGTACCGCGTTGCGAAGGGCAGGGACGCGGAAGACCAGACGACTCCGTGGGGGGTGGTTTATATTGAGCCGCTGCAAACACATACGCCGTTGTTCTCGGCCGTTTCTGCGCTGAGCGCGGCGCTGAGCGCGGGGAACTGTGTGGCGCTGAGGGTGCGTATGTGCTGTGTCTCTCCATCCCACGTCTGACGATATGACAGCTGGACAACAGTCTCCGCGCGCTGCCGACGCTGCTGCGCGCGCTGCTCACCGCGGCGCTCGAGCCAGACACGTTCGCCGCCGTGGCCGCCGCGCCGTCCGCAGACGCGCTGGCAGGCTGTTTGCAGGTGCTGCAGGACACCCACGTCGAGCAGCCGACGCACTTCCAGCTCGTGTCGCAGCAGCGCCGCGTCATCGCCATCGTCGACCGCACCGCGGACCTGGCATCCGCGGCGCAGAGCCTGGTGGCCGCGCGCTTCGGCTTCGGCGGGCGCTCGCCGTACGCGCCCGATCTGGTGCTCGTGAACGAGTTTGTGCACGAGGACTTCGTGGGCCATGTGCTGCGCGCCGCGATCCCGTATGTCGCGGGCGCGGGCGTCACGGGACCGAAAAGCCCCAGCAGCAGCCCGCAAACTCTCAACGCACACGCCGCCATCACCCCGCTGCCGTCGCTGACCAGCCTCTCCGCCCTCCCTGCACCCACCGCCCACCCCTCCCTCCCCGTCTCCCCCATCACCTCGCTCGAGCACGCGCTCAGCCTGCTCGACGCCGACGGTGCCGCCGCGCCCCTGCGCGCAGCCTACTTCTTCGGCAGCCCCGCGACAGGGAAGTACCTCGCGCAATACACCGCCGCCGCCCTCGCGCTCGTGAACCACATCCCCCCTGCGCTACTCCTCGGCCCCGCAGCCCCCGCGCACCACGCCCCCTCGCTCGACTTGCGGTACACGCGCACGCACTTCTCGCGCCCGGCACCCGTGTACGTAGCACCGCGCGGGACCACAGGGGAGCCGTGGAAAGTGGACGCGAGCGAGGCGCTGCGCACAGCGGGGCGGGAGATCGGGCAGAAGAAGAGGGCTGAGTGGATCGCGATTGGGTATTTTGAGCAGGGGATTTTGCTCGGGTTGGGGGTGTATGGGGTGCCGCTGCTGGCGTGTGTGGGGACGGGGGTGTTTTATGGGATGCGTGCTGGGTTAAGGCGGTTTGCGATTGTGTGAGGGGTGTGGAGTACATAGTTCGGTATTGTTAGGCTTTGGTTGTTGAGGGTATGTGGATGAATTGTCCGTGGATTGGTCGGAATAGGCTGGCCCGTCGAGGTGCATAATCGGTATCCTGTCTCTCCTCTTGAAATCCTCTGGTCATGTGATTTCCGGCGCGGTACTGTCGGGATATTGATAAACTGCTGCATTCGATCCGGCACTATGTTGAGCGCCGGGCTGAAGTGTGAACGTGTCATATTTCTACACATGCCGGTACTGTTGACCACCACATACACCGCTATACATCCGCCACCGTCATATTGATACAAGATGTGATACACCCCAAACCCCGCTGTCTCGTCGTCTGGGTCATGCCATCCCCCCAACTGCCTCTCATTGATATCCCTCGAACCATATCGAAGCCTACCACACCCGACACAGCGCCATCCCCCCCAACTGCCTCTCCACACACTCCCTGGCCTCCAGAATCCCCCGATCGGTCGTCAGGAACATGCACTCGCCCGGGTGCGTCAGCCCCTTGACATAGCTCGACTCGCGCGTGCGCGTGATCTTATTCAGGTCCGCGGCGGTCAGCCAGATGCGCCGCGTGGGCTTGGAAATCAGCTGCATGTGCGTGAGCACCGGCGCGTTGTTCCAGTACTTGAGCCCGAGCCAGAGGCGGCGGCGCGCGGGGTTCGACGGCACGCCGGCGGGTGCGGGTGCAAGGGCGCCGGCGGAGGGTCCTAGCGCGATCCGTGTTGCGGCGGGCGAGTGCACGGCGTACGCGGCTGATGGGTCGGCGGCGAGGGTCTGCGCCAGCGCCTCGTTGGCTTCCGGCGTGGGGAGCGTTTCTAGGTGGAAGGGCCGTGGGGGCGTGACGCCGCCCAGTGTTACGGAGGATAGGAAGCCTTCGCGCTGCAGCCCCAGGACGAGGTTTACGTGCATTTTCGACACGGGGATGGAGGTCAGCCCCAGGCGCGCTTTGGAGGCGTTTTGCAGGTGCGAGCACACGTGGGCGAGGTTGACGAGCGACATGGTGCGGTGGCGGTGCCCTCGCGGGCTGCGTGGGATAGCGGGGTATTGGACGGGGTGCTCGGGTGCGCGGCGGCGGGTGTGCGGCTGGGTCGATGCGCGGGGGTGTGCAATTGCGCGGTGATGTCGTCGCAGTCGTCGCAGTCGTAAATTTCTCGGAGTCGCGTCTGCGGCCGGAGGTCAGGGGTCCGAGCTCCAACTCCGCTGCTGGCTGCTGGCGCTTGGATTGGGGCTAGCCGGGCGGGCGCTTCGAGGACCAATGTCAGCCTCCAAACGGCGACGGCTCCCTGATCCTAGCGTGCGCATGCTCGGAGGGTTCTATATATTGCTTTGGTCTCTTGTCGTGATTTCTGCGTGTCCATAATCTTTGTTCTCAGCTTGTTGCGTGATTTCTGGATTGATTGCTGAGCTGGAGTACGAGAGCAGACCGCTTACACCCCGCACGATGCCTCCACAGCAGGGCGAGGTCTCGTTGACGACGCTGTAGGCTGCCTGATTGTTGTGGGTGACGAGCACTAACACTGTGACAGCTTCGCAGACATCCACTACTACTTCTCCCCGCCGACCCAGCAGCCCCCGCACCACCGCTTCGATAAGAGCTCCTATGTCTATCTCTACCACAACCCCATGCGCCAGACTGGGCGCGTGGAGATTGCAAACCACCCCGGAACCCCAAACCAGGATGCCTTTGCTGGCCGTGAGTCTTACGCAGCCACGTGAGACCAAGCTAATCATGACTAGTCCTGGACATTGTGAAGGTCGAGCAGAGCTACAAGCACCCATGCCTGTTCACTCTGACTGTCGACGCATTCCGCGACCAGCATGGCAGTCCAGCTTCTACGCCCCAGCAAGACATGTCCCAGTGGCATCTCCCCGTGCCCGACCCGCACAACCAGGGCAAGTACATGTACAGGATCCACACAATCGACGTCTATCTGTGGACGCCGAACGATGCGAGCATGTTCCTGGACTCGCTGCGGCGGGTGATGCAGCCGCACCAGCTGCAGATTATCGCAGACCCGCACGCCGTCACACCAACATCAGCACACGACTACAAGACCGACACGATGAGCCCCGTGATTGCGAACCTCGAACGCGCCGCCATCTCACACCAGAGCCGCACGCCCAGCATAAGCAGCACGCAGGCTTTCCCCGGGCCTCCACAGGCCGCGTTCCCTGGCCCACCAGCTGCTCGTACATCAACAGCCAGCCCGGCCTTCGCGCCCATGGCCTACAATCCTGCTGCGCCCGCGGCACCAGAGCCCATCGCCCACCGCGAGAAGACGCCGCCGCCGCCAGACGCCGCAGACGGCACGGGGCTCATGGGCGGGCCCGTCCACAGCTCGCAGCCGCAGTACAGCAACCCGCTGCAGGCCTCGTTCACGCCCCAGCAAACGACCGGCCCCTACACGCCCGGCCTGCCCGCGCCCGGCCAGGGCTTCAGCGGTCCCCCCAGCGCCCACCGCCAAAGCACATCCGGGTCGCTGCCGCCGCCGCCGCAGAGCCCTCCCTCGTTCGCAGGCCCGCCCCAGTCCGCGCCCCCCGCAGAGTCCTACAACCCCACCAGCCCGCCCGGCATCCAGCGCCAGTCGTCGCTCCCCGTGCAGCAGTACGCCGGCTACGGCGCGCCCGGCTACAGCAGCGGCCCCCAGTCCCCCGGCCTGCCGTCGCCGGGCCTGCACCAGCCGCAGCACTACCTGGGCTACGCGCAGCACCAGTACGGCAGCACCGGGCCCGCGCCCGCGCCCAGCGACCCCGCCGATCTGCACAAGCAGTTCTACCGGCCGACCGAGCAGGAGGCCAGTGTCACCGACCACGCGACGCCGGGCGCGGCGCCCAACTCCAACATGGGCAAGCGCGTGGTCAAGGTCGAGAAGGGCGTGGGCCGGTTCCTGAAGAAGCTGGATAGCAAGTGGTGAGAGGGTGTTGTTTTAGCCAGCGTTGCGTGATGTTCTGAATATACCCACTCGTTAGATTTACTATGTACTTTGTATGAGCTGGCCCACGTGTAAGATGCGATCCGCGTGAGTGTGATTCGCTGGCCCGGCTGTCAGATGCGGTCACAGCGCCAATCAAGGACCACGCTAAGCCGCGGGAGCTGGCGCTAGCGCGGGCCCAGAATAGCAGCCGGTTTTCGAGGCCTGCTGAGGTGAGGGCTGCGTGGTGCGAGATGCGCGATGCGAGTTGTGAGATGCGAGACGAGACGCAGGATGGGGGGATTGCGCGAGCTTGGTGACATCCCTGTGCGGTACGCAGCACGTCACGGTGACCGAGGTCGGGTCCAGGCGTAGCGGGCCAGCCAGCACAGCACTGCACAGCACAGCACAGCGCCGCCCCAGCCACAGCTCCACCTCAGCCCTGCACTCCTACGCAGCGCCAAGCCGAGTCCAGCCAGAGCTGCCTGCTGCATCCATCTCCCCTCCCTGTCCGTGTCTTCACAGCGGCGTGCAATTGCTTTACCCTTTGACGTTCCCTGCCGTTGACGTTTCCTGCCGTTGACGTCGCTAGCGCGTGTCAAGTCCGCGGCCCCGGGCCTGCTCCACTTCCCTGGCGGTGATCTCATTTCCAACAATTTCCGGCGAGCTGAAGAGCGTGCCAGCTGCCCGACGGCTGCCCTGAACGCTCCTGCAATGCGGCTGCCCACGTTGGACGCGCGCGCGCCCGCCCTCGAGCGGCGGCTGGACCAGCAGAACCGCAGCTTCGTCATTGTAGGTGCAGTGGGATGAGACGAGACGAGAGACACTACTGACCGCCCCGCAGATCTCCATCATCGTCGTCGCCGTCTTCGCCATCCTGCTCACCACCTACCTCGTCACCCTGCGCTTCCGCCGGCCCTTCTCGTCCCTCCGCAGCAACGACAAGCCCCGCGACATGCTCCCCTCCCTCTTCTCCTGGTCCCGCCTGCGCGGCACCCGCCATGCCTACTCCAACTCGCTCCAAGACTCCACCCGCGGCCCCAGCGTCAGCGACAGCACCCGCGACCGGGCCCCGAGCAACGCCTCCGCCGAGCCCGCCGGCGTCGACCGCAACACCTCGATCCGCAGCATCATGACGCTCCCCTCGTACTCGCGCTCCGTGCGCGCCAACGAGCGCCTGCTCGGCCGCGCCGGCGACCGCGACGGCATGGACAACGTACTCGAGCTGCCCGAGTCCGCGACCGAGGAGGAAGCCACCCGCAACGCCGAAATGGAGTCGCTGTACCAGATCCGGCTGGCGCGGCGCGCGGAGGCGGCGGACCGCGAGGCCCGTCGGCAGGCCCGCCGCGACGCGCGCGCCCGCGGCGACACCATCGCGCTCGCGGATATCCGGCGTGCGGCCGATGCGGCCGCGGACGCGCAGGTCAGCGCGCTGCTGATTGCGGAGCACCAGGGGCGCGGGCGCGAGCGGCGCGTGTCGGCGGTTAAGTACGCGGATGTCGGGGTTGCGCGGCACGACGGGACGCGGGTGCGCGCCGGCGAGGACGAGAGCGATACGCGGGGGTTGCTGGACGGCGCGGCGTCGTTCGGCGGCCGCGAGCGGGGTCTCACGACGACATCCACAAACTCGTTTAACACGCTGGGCACGGGGCACGAGCGCGGGGGCTCCGTGTCGTCGGCCGCGCGCTCGTCGGTGGACAGCCGCGCCGACGGGAGTGCCGGAGGCGGGAGCCGTAACGCCTCGCGCGCGGCTTCGCTGGACGCAGGCACCGCGCTCGCACACACGAACACGCACTCGAACGCGCACTCCCCCGCCGCCAGCAGAGACGCGAGCCCCCACCCGCTCCCCGCCGAGGACGCGCCGGCCTACGAGGACCCGCCTGATTACTCGAGTCCCGTGGACCGCCGCGCACCGCTGCTGCCGCGGGTCCCGGATGCGTCGCACGCGCGGCAGGCGAGCTTTGAGCGGCAGGCGAGTTTTGGCGGGATGGCGGGGGAGGGCAGGCGGGCTAGTATCGCGCGGTCCGTGGATGCGAATGTGACGCAGCCGCTGAGTCCCTCGCGGCAGTCGAGTTTTGGAGCGCAGTCGAGTGTCGGAGCGCAGTCTAGCAGAGACAGGCCCTCGGGTGCTGAACGCCCCTCCGGACCCCCCCGGGTGCCCAGTCTGCAGCGCCTGCCCAGTCTCGAGCGAATGCCTAGTCTGCGAGTCGTGATGACGGCGCCGACGCCTGTGGATGGCGATATGGCTGCGTTTCGGTAGTGCGCCGCCACCCGCAGACGGCGGATCTGAGGCCGGGGACGGGCGTGCGGTAGCGGTAGCGGTGGACGACAGAACGTAACCCTCGGTGACCGCGCTGGGGGTGTTGTGCCGGATGCGGAGATGGGGGTGTCGACTCGCACCGCACCGCACGCTCCCGCCGCACGCTCACCGGATCCTCGCTTCTCGCTACCCAGCCCCGACTCTCGAATCCAGGGTCCCGGAGGGGGAGACTCGTGCTCGATGATCGCATGTCGACGGTCGTTTCGGCGCGTGCTTCGGGACACTTCACCTCGGGTACCCCATGCCCGATTATCAAGCTCCTCGGCCCTGGGTCTCGGCTTCTGAGATCGCAACACCCATACACACTCGAACCCGGCCCATCACATCTCCCTTTCAGATCCTGACACATCGGACACCAGATCTAGACTTTGCCATGTACTGTATTGGATTGCGGCTCACAGATTCTGGTCTTGAGCCTCGAACACCTAATAGTTTTTTCGCGTTTCTTTTAGCGGTACTGGACTTCACAGCGCTTTGTATTGCGCTGTCTTGCGCGACGGACGCATGGACGGGACGGCGGACGGTGGGTTTGTATACACGCGGACGCACAGATGTACAGGCGGATGCACATACCCAAAGGCAGATGGACACACACACGGACGGAGGTGGACATACAGAGATATACACACACACGGAGGCGAAGACACAAACACACGGACAAGGACAGACACGGAAATGTATACTCGAAGGTGGAGAGCCGCAAATCCACACACATACACAGAAACGGACGCACGCACGCACGAGACACGACTGCATAGACATCCTGCTTGGTACAGCACGGCACTGGGATGCGTTGGCTTATCACGATACACCAGCCCTTGAACAGACAGCAGAGCAGACGCACTACCCACGTACTGCACGCCTGCTTTCCGCACTGCACGGACAAGTCAGGAGAATCAACACCATTCCACCATCGCCAATCCACACACACACATACACACGCACGCAGACTAGCAGGCGGACGACACACACACAGAGAGAAAGAGTAGCGCACAGACAACAGAATCACGGACACGAACACACGCGACCGGCACCGCGCACGAGATACGATAGCATAGGCGTGGGCGTTGGGATTGCTCTACAACGGCGCTTGGATGGGAAGGAGGCGCTTGGCTGGGACGGGACGCGCGTGTACAGACTTGGGGTGTTTAATACCATTGTTGCATGACTTGCGTGCTTTCATTCGGTGCAGGTTCGTGCTTTCACTCGGTTCAGCTTCGTGCTTTGCATTCCGTTCTGTCTGAATCTGTGGGCTGCGCGTCGTCGAAAGAGATGCTGAGTGCCGACAGGCTAGATGCTGGATCTGCCCTAGGATCCCTGGGTTTGGATCGAAACGCAGCCAAGCTCGAAGCCCACGATGGAGTCCCACGATGGAGTCCCACGATGGAGTCCCTCGCCCAGATCCCTCACCCAGACCCTTCACCACGTCCCCCACCACACCCCGCCACACCCACCCCACCCGCCTACGCATGAAACGCATAATACTGCCCAATATTACTCAAACTCGCCCCCCCATTATCCACCAACCGCCCATCCCCCGTACTCGCCATGAAATACGCGTACCGATGCACATCCGCCGACACGTCCAGCCACGGCAGCACCTCGTCCAGAAACGCCTTGACCTGGTCGTCGGACCCGGCGGCCTGGAACTCGGTGATCCACAGCGGGCGGCCGGCGGCCAGGGTGCGGGCAAGGTTGATGTGGGATTTGAAGTAGGCGGCGTTGAGGGCGTGGTCGTACCTGGGGTCTGTGAGCGGGTGTGTGGTGCGGGACGCGGGACGTGTGCTGTCAGCCGCGGAGTGCGGAGTGTGGGACGAACCAGTGGATCGCGATGAAGTCAACCGTGCAGCCTGTGCAAGCGGCCAGGAACGAGGAGAGGTATGCGAGTCCGCCCGCGCCGTTCGTCACCGCCGGCGAGCCCAGGTACATTTTCTCCTTCAGCGCGTGCTGCGGCTCCATGTACTCTTTCCACGTGGCCACGGCGGTGTTGACGTCCATGCACGAGCCGCCCATGCCGGGCCTGGGGTATCGTATTAGCACGCTCCCTCATCATCTCGCTTTGGAAGGCGAAGTCCTACTGGCACGTGTCCGGCTCATTGAAGCCGAGGAGGTGCGTCGGCGCATCCGGGTTCGCGAGCGCGGCGGCCCGCACGTCCGCAGCCCATTTGCCCGTGTGGTCGCCGCGGTTCGAGTGCAGCATGGGGACGAACTCGTAGGCAGTGTTGAGGGGGGGCGTGCGGCTGTCCCAGTTGTACGCCCTGGGTGGTCAATTTTGGCGTGTGGGGTGAAGGGGGGGAATGTACCAGGTCACGTGCGAGCCGTACTGGTTGAACATGGCGACGTATTTGGCGTCGTTGTAGGACACGCCGCGGCGCGAGGGGCCGCCGGTCTCCGGGGGAGCGCGGGCGGAGAGCTGCGAGAGGGGAGTTGCGGAGACGCAGATGAGGAGCGCCAGGACCGCGAGGAGGGTCTGGAAGGGGGACATCGTGCTCGATGTGCGTGGAGTCGACGATGGAAGGGTAGACGTGATAAGGTGGAGTTTGTAAAAGAACAAAGGTGGTTGAGAAAATTGGGGTGCCTTGGGTGGCTTATATACAGTGGGGATCACGGTGAAGGCGAGTGGGTCCGTCGCGCTTTTCGCAAGCGACTGCAAGTGAAGCGCACAGGCAGATCGCGGATAATCTGAAAAGGCGTAGATTGCAGACTATGATGAACTGCTCAATCAACTTTCGAGACTTGACCACGACTACTCGATGCGCAAGGCATACTCGCGTCGACCATGCAACCCACATCAGCTGCAGCACGTCCAGCACCTCGAAGCCGCACAAACATCCGCATGCATCTGTAAACAAAGCCCAGAACCGCCGCAGTCTGCCGTCGTACAAGCACAATCCACGCTCACCCCATGGCAGTGCCAGCTCAAAGACGGACGAGCACAGTCAGCGTGACTTGTCTTTCAACACGACCATGGATCGAGTGCAGCAGCAGTGTTGATGAAAGAAAGCGGTGTCGTGCTGTCTTTCAGGTGTGCTAGCGTTCCGGGCGCGCGTTGTCTCGCTTTGTTCTGCTTTGTCGTGGGAACGTTGGCTGCTTGCCTCGAGTATCACCATGACCAGGGTAGGTGTGCCTTTGAGTCTATGTGGAGACGGGGCTCTCGATGAGAGGGCAGCGTTGTGTCGAGTCTCCTGCAGCATCGAGCCGGATACATGGCAATAGCGGGTTCAAGACACCGCCAGAATGTTAGGAAGGCGTCAGATCCATGGAGTGTGGATACTGCTTCTTTCGCCGGTGCAGTGGAAGTCGACAACGGACTATCTGGTGAGCTCGGCATAGCGAACGACTGTAATGCCAGGCCGTGCTATGAGGCATTCCTCTGCTTGAATAGAGTGGTTACTACCACCAGATGGCGGCGAAACGAGATACCGAACAGTTCTGCTTGCACAATCTTGCGGTCTCAATCGTTTCCTTTTCCCGAAACCTTTATTTTTACCTTTTTTTTGAACTGCCAGCAAAAAGAGCAAGGTACCCAGCCTCGTAGTTACCACAGTATCGTGCACTGACGACTCATCTCCCGACATGAATCGATGTAATCTGGTCCAACACGGCTAGATGAAGACTTAAGTAACCTTCTTATAGCTGGAGGTGTCTTGCCGATGCATCAAGTGACCAAACGAGTCTCCTCGCAATCACTCCGAGTCTTGCTCAATTTTCGACAACCTATCAGCGGCTTCAAAGTTGGACTACAGTCTTCTTAGCAAAAGCACGTAACGGGACACACTTGACAGCTTGGCTGCATGCTGAACCACTCACTATTTGCAAGGGGAGTAATCAATCCACCTGTTTCTTTATTCTATGTTCAGGTCACACGTTGCCACCGGCTCCAGCAGCATGCTGAGCCACCCGACATGAGTGTACGCGCCAACGAGCCGTATTAGGTGCCGATGGCTTATCTTCTTCACGCACTTGAAATCCTTTCTGAGGACTGTGTCTCGGGTTGTCTCTTCAACCAAGGACGTATAGCGAGATGATAGTACATATACATAGAATAGATGGGCGAACATCTGTTATCAGTGCTTGTAAGAATGTGCAGATCCCCCCAACTATGGAACAGAGATGTACCTGTAGGTAGTAAAGGCCTCTAACTGGCTATAAGAGTCTATTCAGACGTCCTGCAGGGCAATAACGAGGGGTTAAACTAATGATAGGATGATGTGTTAATTTCTATCGTACGTAGCTACACCGCGTAATCTGTTCCACAGTTGTTGGGGCTTACATAAGTGGCTAACGGTTGTAGTGAACTAATTGTATGAAAACATTGCGATGTGGCGCATGAAGCAAGTGAAGTAGGATTTAGTCTCTATCTACTAAATAAACTAAGCTTAGTAAGTATAGATCTGTTCTGTAGCGCTCTCTTCTACGCTCGGTAACACAAGATCTTGTCCAAGTTCAATCTGCTGATCTACAAGTTCCCTTACAGAGTCCTCCACAGCTGTCCACTGAATCTTCAACAGCTCTTCTGTTCTTTCTGAACGCGGCTTGATTGGGTCAGGAAGGGGTCCCTTGACTCTCACCCCGAGACCGGGATACTCTCTCTTGATGAAATCCAACACCACCTCCCACGACCATTCCGGCGAGCCGAGAAGAAACTCGTTCACACCAGCCTGCAGCGCCGCGTCCAGAACGCGCAAGTGCGCAAGCGCAACGTCCCGCACGTCGACCCCGAGAATCGGGAACGACACTTTTTGCGTGAACAGAGACATCCACAGCACGCCATTGCTGGAGCCAGACGAGGCAGGTACTTGCAACAGATGCTTGCCGATCGACAGCGCTGGATGCGTGGTGACGATGTCGAAGTGCAGGGAGGCGTACGCGTTGGCCCAGTCGAGGCACGCCCTGTGCGCTAGGACCTTGGACGCGTGGTACATGATCATAGGGTGCATAGGCGGAGCCATGGACTCCAAGTTGAGATCAATGTCGTGGGAAGTACCCGCTGAGCTGTGGTTAGCGTGTATCTTGGCGGGGTAGTGGTGATGAAGGAAGTGTTTGATGAAGACGGGGGACCAAAACGGGGCCGATTGACAAATGTGTGGCTGATTGGGCGAGGAATCTGCTAGACTGATGCGGAGCAGACAACTTACGCGTGACCTCTGGGAGTTGCTGTGCTACCCAGTCCAACGGCATGAATACATTGGCGGAAGATGTAATCACAACACGCTTCACTGACGGCGCTTGTTGTGCTGCTTCGAGGATTGCGACCGTGCCTCTGACGGCAGGCTCTTCGTAGTCACGTTTGAAGTCGGAGTTAGCGCCAGGAATCGGGGATGCCAGGTGCAAAATATAACGGACGCCGTTTAGTGCACTGTGGAAGGAATCGCTTTTCGTGATATCAGAAATGACGATGAACTCGAGCTGGTCAACGTGTTTTGGAAAGAGGTCCTTCATGTCTTGGATGGCTGACTCCCTCCGCACACTCAGGCGAGCACGATGACCAGCTTCAAGAACCTCCTTGATGACATGGCAACCGATGAAACCCGTACCACCGGTGATGAAAACGAGGTCCGCTGGCATGGTGAGAGCTGATGGGTTCTTAATGGGACACAAATCCTGTAGAATGGAAGTCTTTGCAGTGTGAGATATGCTGAAGAGGAAGCTATGATAGTAACTGCCAGCGGCCTGTAGGTATATAATGTGTAGTCTCAACCTTACTTTTCATTCAATATTGTGGATGTGTGAATATCAGACATGATAGCACTAATAGTCGTGACGACATCAAACGCCGATTGATCGTTCATTATTCATCGTTTAACAAGCCCGCGTCCTAGAAACGGAGATAACGGCGAACCGATCGGTGGAAAATGCGTTGTGCTGAGGCAACTTGGTGCAAGGACGAAGACACCACCTGACGTAACTGGAGCCCTGTTAATTCCCATCCCTGTAATCGCACGGTTGTTTGTAGTAATAGGCCCATATTTCTTCTAGCCTTCGGCACTCGGACACGTATGAGGCCCCACTCGCTCGCAACACATTAAAGGCCGAGTACTATAACCTCGGAGTTAGTACACCCTGTGTTACACAACACCCTCTCTTGTAGTTTTTAGACCTGCTCCGCCTCTCTATACCTCTTCCACAACACCTCTGTATCTCCACACTTACACCACGACTTGAGGGTCTAGAGTCTAGAGCCCGAGATCCAGACCCGGAGCCCGCGCGTTTGGACATTGAATCGTGCGTTTGAGGATGGAACTGTGACTTGAAAGTGTGCGTTGGTTAGGTGGGGTTAACTTTGCGGGTTTTGGGTCTTGCTTCTTTCTTCTTTCTTCTTTCTTCTTGCTTCTTGCGTCTTGCTTCTTGCGTCTTGCTTCTTGCGTCTTGCTTCTTGCTTCTTGCTTCTTACTTTTTGATTCTTGCTTCTTATTTTTTGATTCTTGCTTCTGGATCCCTGATTCCCGATTCCTGATTTCCGAGTCGTTGATTCTCGGGGCGCTGCTGTGACACTGCGAGACTGCAAGACTACAACACTAAAACACTGCGCAACTAAACGACTGCAAGATAAAGTGTCCAAATCTACAAGACCGTTACTGTGCAAGCCTATACGTGTGAGCCCACAAGCCTATGAGCCAGCAAGCCCACACGCTCGCGCACCCAAATGCTTGCAAAACCATACGACCACGCAAAACTATGCGCCTGTGCAAGACCCTATATACAAGTCTATGTACAAGACCGTTTAAAAGCCTATGTACCAGCCTATACAAGACGCTGTGTAGGAGCCTATGTACAAGCCTGTGTAAGACTCTATATAAGACCCCGTGTACGTACACCCACCCACAGCCACGAGAGTGCGGATCCAGTGTGGTATAACCTATAAGTTCTGTAGGTAAATCCGCTATAACAGGGATACCTATTAGAGAACACACAATAGTCCCATGATTGAATTATACTAAATCCTACCTAGTATCACATGCATTATAACACAGCTCTATACTTGCCTGTATCCCGACATAATCATTACGATAAATCCTTAACCTGCTCTCTCTCTCTCTATCTTTGACTGTTAATACTTTCTACCTATAGTTAGTAATCATTGCCGGCACCACTCCTATAAGTGTAAGAAGTTTCAACCCAGATGGCAGTGTCGCTTCATACACTCAATACTCAGGGACTGGTCTGCTCGAAGAGACAGCTAGTCAGGGTATCTTCAACTAGTTTGTCACATAGCTCTGCGTTTTCAGGGCCGTGTGACTTGCGGGACGTGTCATCTATGTCACTATAGAGCCACCAGCTGTCTCGATCATCATCTTGGTTGGCCAGAGGACCTTACTTCCAAACGCAAGTGAAGGGATAAAGCTTTACTTTGCAAGGTGGTGCACTTCAGCTCTGCAAGGCCCTAGGATCCGGCAGGATGCCGTTGGCCAGGTCTTCTGTTCAATCAGTGTCGGCTTCGGATACTTCACGTCGTGGGCGGCCTATTGCTCGCAGTACCCAAACGCCGGGCAAGATGCCATGATGATCGGCCTCAGATTCACAGGCTGTATGATCAATTGAATCATCGAGTGTCAAAGATTGATTAGATCGCTGCTTTGTCGGGTTCAAGACCTCAAATTCGACTTCTCAGAGGGCAGGTCATCCTGCAAAGGTAGACATGGTGCCCCTTGTGTTATAGCACAGTGCCTCGCAGCGGTTCCATACACAAAACGTTGGAACTGGGACATTAGCCATTGGATGTAGGCACAACGTCTACCAGAGCAAATCCCCCGCTTTGGCCAAAGAAAGACCCCTCAACCGACGCAAACGCCGAGAGCCCTGCCAACTCGCCGTCTCTGAAGGGTTCTTGATCATCGCGAACGGAGGTGATGTTCAGAACGTCTCCGTTGCTGAATTCGAGCATCCATCGCTTTGAGTAGGTGTTGTTGGAGCGTGGGGATGTCCACACCTCCAATGGATAGGTGGTCATGGTAAAGCGGATGATTTCGAGACCATGTTTAGTCCGCACCGTTGCGAAGCGCAAGTGCTGATCCTTGGGAACCGTGCTGTCAGAGAACCAAACACTGGCTTTGACTTCAGAGTTCGGGAACTGTATTCCAAACCATGTGAAGCCCACGCTTGGTCCACCAATGCCGTGCTGGCGATCATACCAGGTAAGTGACCGTGTTTCGTCGACATCGTACGCTTTGCCTTCAACCAGCAAGGTGCCCGAAGTTGCGCAGCTTGGGAGTGACCATTGGGTCGTGTTACCGGTGCCCCAGTCGAAGTGCCCGGTGCCCGCATTGAGTATGACACGGCTAGTTGCTCGGATAGTCAGATTGTAAGCAAAGTCGGAAGTCGACCCACGGGTCAGCATTTCGGAGATGCTGTCTTTAGAAACTCCTTCGACGGCAAAGTCGCCCGCGTCGAATATAAGTCTTCCATCTACAGATGGAGAGGCAGTGAGCAAAGGGCGAGACTCGATATACGACCAGTACTTCTCTGGATGATCGATGTCTAGGATGGAAGCGCGGAAGGTGGCAACACCGTCTGGTAGAGCGAAAGCCTGTGATAACACGACGTACTGACGGTCGTCCAAGGTGGTCAGGTAGGAAGCGAACCAAAAAGAGCTTGTCAAAGAGGCAGCCGGAGGTGTCAGCTGGGACGCCTGCAAAGAGTACTGCGCTGGCAACTCTGGCTACGACGGAGGTGTCCCTGGTTAGTCGTGTCTTTGCGTTCGTGTGCCCTGCAGCAAATCTCAGACAGGTAGACAGAAAGCACTTACGTCCTCAAACTCGGTATCCTGTTCCGGCGAGAAGAAGTAACGTTGAGCAGAGCACCTCTGCAACAACAGCAAGCCAAGAATCAGACGCATGCTTATAGGTAGGGGGAAAAGATGCTAGAAAGATGCGAACGTTTTTCGGGCTGTACCAGACACTAGGTAGTGTCTGGCTTTATGTATACCACATCAACTTCACAACCGGCCTGACCGGGTACAAGGCGTAACTAAGTAGAGGGCTTGGTCAAAGCGGCAGCACAGATCACGACTCGCACAGTCACCAATCGGACAACGTGCCTTTTGCCCGAGCACGGGCCAATGCCCTCTACTTATGCCTTGTACAGTACCCACGTCAATTTCATCTTTTGAATCCGCAGATGCGCCGAGCGGATCACAAAAACTCCGAGCCGTGCTTGGCGTTGCCGTCACTGTCTAACGACCTGTTCAAGACACTCACAACTGTGTTCCCCACATTCAAGACGATTGGGAGTAAAAAATCGCTGTTCCGCAAAGGCAGTGACACGAACCTTGGGTAGGGATCTTGGGACTGTTCTGGAGATGATGATAGGACCTTGTTCCGTCCACGTTCCGCGTCCAGAGGAAATTTGTGCGAGTGGCCAGATTTTGTCCAGCGTTGCAGAAGTCATAAGTCCCGTTCACTTGGTCTGGAGAAAACAAATTTTTTGTTCTCATGCTAGGTATTCACGATATCTCCAGTGCGCTGCCTAAACTCTATTTTTCCTGGGAAATCCTCGGGCGCACCAATGCGCCGTACGCGTGCATTATTTGTTGCACGATTGATCCTCTGTGAACCACGACTATGATTCATGCATTCATGCGACGGAAAGAGAACAGTGTGACTTACACTTATAGCGGCTGGCCAGAGTAGAAGGCTCTTCGAGTCGAGTCATCGTTGCCTCAACCCGAACTTATAAGATAATAAATGACGAACATGCTGCTCAAGCCAATGATGGCGCCTATGGCGACGGACATCAGAATGATGTAGAGCCAGCGCTCGACGAGCCACTGCTCAAGAGCTTTTGGAATACCACCTCCAAGCCGTCCCACCTTCGCAGAACTATCATAGCATCCAGCAATGTAGGATGCTCCTAGGAAGCTAAAGTTACATCTAAAGCAAAAAGAAGTTTTGTCTAATGCCGTCATCGAGTTTTGACTATGAGTAGAGAGTGTGACCTAAAGCATAAGAAAATAAAGCCACAGCAGTGGATTAGAATTTTCAGGTGTCCTAGCAAGATTCTTCTAACGTGCAGTAACTGAAGTGCGCGCTGAGGATGTGCACATACGCAATTGCATGCTATTTTCTACTATCTCATTATTCAATACTATCTATCTTCTTACTATTAGGTACGACAACGATCGACACAGCAACGAGCCAGAGCTCTATCTTTAGAGTTCACACCTTCCTTAATCGGAATTCACAACGCAGATTACCCTTGGGCAGACTCAGCAGTTCAAAAGCGCATCAACTTCGAACTAATGGGTCTTCTTTTTGTAAAGTCTTACATGTGTAATGATGACACATACACACAGCACAAGACAGATGGTCGGGATCATCCACGCACTGCCCAACCATACAATCATTTGGCCATCGTTGTACCGAATCGCTGATAAGCAGCAAAGTGCGACCCCAAAGGCGGCGCAGATAGCCGATCGTATGTAGATCGAGAGGCGGCGTTCGTGTTTAGGAAGGGAGAGGACGCCAAGAGCTGTGATGAGAATGAGTGCGAGACCGCCCTGGTTTATGTCAGTATGAGTAGAACAGCTGAGGAGGGTGAACCTACAGCGATGAAAGTATAAGTCATGACCAGGTCGAAGATGGCGTAGTACTGGTTGCTCACTGTCTCAAAGTCTGGCAACGATTTGCTGCTCGTCTTGCTTTTGCTCTTGGCCACAGTGACACTGAAACTATCAAACAAAGTCTTGAGAGTCGAAATGGTTATGTTGTTAAATCCGTAGGCAGATCGTAGGCTGTGATATTGTTGGGATCATCAAGCACGTTGTTAATACCCTCCCAAAGATCGTAGGTAGCCGTCGCCACAGCCTCGATTTCCTTGGACGCATCAACACCTTTCGGAACATATAGATAAACATGGTTGTAGGAGGTTTCATTAGCAAAGGATGCGAAGATCCATCCGACCGTTTTGTTCTCGCCGTAGGCTGCTGCCCACGATCCGAAATATGTGCCTTCCGGGAAAGTTGAAGCATTTTCCACGTTTTCGACAACGGCTGCGAGCCATTGAATCGCTGGTGCAAAGTCTGTGACCCAGGCGTTCATTGCTTCCACCGCCTGTCGCCAGATGATGAGTAGCGATACTCCTTGCAAGACAAGTACCAAGACAAGGTGGAGCGGGAAATGCAAGATCGACCACATCTGTTGCTTGATACTCCCAAAATGTTCTTCCTGCATACGGTCGAAGTACAACTGGTAGTACCAGTAGATAATAAGTACCGCCGCGATGATCTGGCCCACGACAGCTGCCGACCAGAGGAACTCGTTTTTCACGATCTTCGAGATTGACTTGCAGACAACGATGATGCCTTCTCCAAGAATTATCAGGGACAGGAGGGACATCCGCTGTACCATATGTGTGCCGACAAACGAGATAACATCCCAGTAGCAGGAAACTGCAACAGTAAGGATGGTTTCCGAGATGGCGATGATGTACCACGCAATGTAAGCATTAGAGTACGTCTCTTCGATCGTCTCATTGGGGAAGATAGGGGTTAGGGCGCCGTACAAAATAGCGGCGACTAGTGTTGAAGCCATGACTAACAAGATGGGAAGCACAGTCGTCTTGAATTTCTTTGTGTAGCACAGAGTGACACCATACTGAGTAAACAAGGTCAGACGTGAGACCATCAAAATCAACCCAAAAGCCTTGTAAATCTTGTAGTCTGATTGTGCTTGACCAGGTTTCCACTGAGGACCGATGACAGCGAAACCAACCATGACGCCGAAGTGGATGGCTTTCGCAGTGCGCTCGAAGACGGAGTCGGCGCTGAAGCGCACGTCGTAAAGTGACACTTGGTACCAGGTGAGCCACAGTAGACTGAAGAAGCCGATGTATGCAGTCAACGAATGACGATCGTTGATCTCGAGCATGGATGTGAAGGTGGTCAGATTTGCCACAAAGAACAAATCGTAGAACAGTTCTGCAGTGGTGGCCTCAGCATGGCGATGGAACGCCGGACTCTCGTGTAGTGAGCAGTCCATGTTCTCAAAGTTGGGTTGAGAGGCATCGAGTGCATGTGCATGTGCAGTAGTCTTGTGTTGTTGTTCGACGTCGGTATCAGAGTTTCCTCCATTGCTGTAATGATGAGCTGGGGAGGGAATCTCATGGAGAGGAGTGGCGAAGAAACTGAGAGGGCTTCTTTCCTCATGGTGATGAGCTTCGTGGCTCATATTGGTGAACCCAAGAAAGCGCGAGAAGTCTGACGGGAAAGTGGGCGAGGCAGAATCTGTCAAGACTGCAAGCCTTGCAGCTTAGATAGAGAGTACTGTTGAACGGTTTATTGTGGGTGCGTTGCTTCAGCTTTATGTCCCGGGTTGAGGGTGCTCAATCTCTGGCAAAGTTGGATGGCTTATGTGGCTGGCATGCCTTTGGCTTGATGCATGCAGCCACAAAGGCAGTCACAGCACGCGATAACCTCAAAATACCAACACTGTTATCGCTAAGAGACTCAAAGATCGCATGAATAGGGACCAACACATCTACAGGGCGTCGAATCCAAAGGCGTGCACGAGAGTCGGTCCACTAAAAGGAATGTGGATTACACTGCATTACAGGGTTGAGATATGGCCCCCAAGGCGTCAGCTAGCAGCTGAACGTCAATACAGAAGCTTGATTTCAATCAGTGCCAACTGTGCGTCTCATCACAACCTTTCTAGACAATGGGCAGGCGCAAACTGCATGCCAAGTCGAAACGCAAGACCTGGAATAGAAGCTTGCTGGTGCTAAGCTTATGCTAAGAAAATGATTCGGTAAACGAAACTGAAAGAATTCAAGAATCTTATCTGCAGTATGCCGACGAGATTACGTGAGGCTGTTTTGGCCCCCAAATCGGCGAATAAGGTTGACACAGGGCTTGGCGGCTGAAACGCGATATGCGGTGTCTGCACTCAATCAAATACATAAGGTGTTATCTCGGCTGTAATCAGGGCTCTAAATTCATCCGATAACAGCAAGTCCAGGTTGTGGTCTAACCGATCGAAGCAGGATAGGAGAAAGTAATTAGATCTCTTCCGATACAATATGGCCTAGCCAGGGCATGATAGCTTCGTCATATTTATACATGTATATGATTGTAAGGCAATGTACTAGATAAAAAAGGCAGCGTACTTGGATCATGAAGAAAATCCGCGATGATACAGCCTCCAAGCAATATTTTCATAGCCATCAAGGCAAGTTTAGAGATGAATTATAGCAACCAGTGGGATATTAAGAGTCAAATCCCGCAAGCTGCAATGTAGTTCCCATTCAATCACTGCGTCTCAGGGATGATAGGATGAGTCAGTATCGCTCTATCCAATCTTCCCCAAACGAACACGACCAATGTCAGCTAACCAATGTTGGAACAGAACAGAGAAATCGGAGCATGCGCAGTGACATCTACGTCATTCATTGATCTATCCTGAACAACACGTTTGTCATCTTGAGAGTGTGAGTTTGAATGCCTAGTAACCTTACCTACACAGGAATTAGATCTAGAGACGATGTCTAAGTGACAATCGAACGTCGTAAAAGGGTTACAAATACTAGCTACAAGCGTTGGTAGTGCTTTGAAGCCGCCAGGTCATCAGATAACATCCTAGCCGACTCTCTGCTGGATCACAGGTGTTAACACTGGAAGGCGAACCGCTCGATGCCGCATTCTGAAGAAACTAGCCCTCTATCGCAGGCGATTATCAAAGCAATGAGACATTTCTATATTTTATACTAATATTAAGTATACTTGACTAGTTCAAAAACTTGATTTGCTCACGTCTGGAGCGTTCTAAATAGGTGTTGGCGTAGGCTTTGGTCTGATAGGAACAACGAAGGTTGGCGGCTTTGAAGGTGTGTCGTCCGGTACTCCGTCTGAGCTGTCCTCGTCATCGCTTATGTCTGGGGTTCCAGGGACTGGGGTACTAGGTGTCGAAGTCGAGTCGATCCTCAATTTTTTGATGTCGACCTTGTCTTGGATATGCTTTGCCAGTACTGCCATTCTGGTTCCAAGTTTAGAACCTTCATCTTTCGGAAGATCTACGTATGTCTTTGCGTCTTGCCACTCTGTTTCAAGCTCCCAGTGAAGCTTCACTAGCAGACTTTGCATCCGTGTAGTACGGTCATCAACAAAGTTGTTGATGAATAGCACCCATTTCTTGGCTAGTCCAACAGGCTCGTACCTCTCATTGGTGCCATCTTTCAAGGTACTGTCTGCCTTTTGCTTAAACCAATAGTCGTCAGTTTTTCGCATGTATCCGTTACTTCCACTAGCTTCGATCTCTTCTAGCCGATCCCGAAGTCGTAAGGCAACGGCTTTCCAATGCTTTCTGAATTCTGGTTCATTCAAGTACTTAAAGTCATGAGCTTCAGCGTATATAAGCATCTTAAGTACACTTACAGCAATCAGCAGTACAACTTCTCTAAGCTCATCAATCTTCTGATGAAGAGGCATGCTGGTGAACTTTCTCAACGCAATCACATTGTGACCCTTGATGCCAAATAGTTGGCTCTTTTTGTTATTAAGCCGGCCTGGTAGGAGCAGCATTTCCTTCAAATATTTGGTTTCGCCAGGGAATTCAGAGAGTAGGTATTTCACTGCTTGTGTTAGCACGTGCCGCTTGATGCTGGAATATGATAAGCAAAAAAGTACACAACGCCTATGAGTAGATATTTGCGCGCATGCTGAATTGAAATGTCATCTCCATACTGAGAAAATTAACCAGCGTGGATCGGACTTACTAGCGTTGCCTCTAGGATCCGGATTGCCTATTCCACCCCACCTCTTATTCCAGAACTGCTCGAGATAATCGCATTGGTCCTGCTTTGCGGCTTTTCCTTTGATGCTTGATATCCACTCTTTTGGTATCTCGGACCTGTCAATCTTCGCTTTCTCTACTTTCGGCTTGTCAACACCTTCGAACTGCTCCTGGAAGAATCTCTTCAGAATCTGAGCATCCATAACGTGTTCTGTTTGCCAAATATCTTTGCTATACTCTTTTCTATTCTTGGAGTCTTTGATTGGAGTGTATACGCCATCAACCTTTGTGCTAGGAAATGGTAGTTTCTTGAAGTCGTAATCGTTGTCGCAAGGATCCTCTAGTGCAACGTTGTACGCATTGAGCAAACCTTTCCATTTGTCGACCTTCTCTATAACATCGCCGCTGCTAGGGTATGTGGGGAATGGCAAATCGACTACGTTCGGTTAGCATTTTTGTACTGCATGATACTCAGAAGCAAGGGAAGAAGGATCGTACCCTTATTTTTACACATCTGCATCTTTTTCGTCCCCGATGCCCGATCCAATGGGGCCTTATCCAATCCGTCGCCATCTTCACCGTCGTCATAGGACTTTGGTGGCTTGGGTGTTGTTGGCTGTTTGGGCGTCTTTATTTTCCTTGCGGGCGTGTTGCCAGACTTGTCTACGTTCTTTATCAGTGTCCCTTCCACCTCTTTTCCGCACTCCCCTAGTTTGTAAATAGTGTCAATTTTCCCTTTGCCTTTGGGGCTTGCTGGTGTCTGGGGATCCGCTTTGCCTTTGCCCTTGTCCTGTTTGGGAGAATCTTGAGTAGGACTATTCCGGCCGCTACCCGTGTCTTTCTTCGGTGGAGTCCGTTCTAGAATGTTGCTAAGATGCTGAATGATATTTTCTCTTCGGTTGATATGGTCAATAGTGGTCCCGAGGCCAGCGGAGTCAATGTTGTGCTTAGTAAGTGATACCGCAGCTGGGAGTGCAGTCACCCCATCGCGCAGGATGATCATCCAAGACCAGATGAAGATTTGGAATAAAAGCATGGTACTTTGCTACTAAGCTTGGAGAGTGGAAGAGAGTAATATCGAAATTCGTTTTGTGGCCCGTACCAGCAGGTCGCAATGGATTGGTAAAATATATAAACGATTGAGTAGTGATACTGCAAAAATGAATGTATGGGAGCGTTGATATTGAAGATATAGCGATACAGCCGGATACTTAAGGGAGTCTCCCAGACAGATGCTCGTTCTGGGGTGCGCCTTGTGCAGTCCGATGTCACGGGTAGCGTACATGCAACCACCGCCGAGCATCGTGGACGAAAGTAATGCTCAGTAGCATGTTCTCGTTTCTACGATCCTTTATTGGAGTTTCCTACCGGAGAAATTAAATGCTTCATCCTTCAGGGCTGTAGTCCAACTCCGTTTAAGAAGTGCTAGCAGGCAGGTGCGCGGCGGCGCAGCAGCAGAATGTCCGGCCCCTGTCCAAGATATCCACCGCATCGTGCCCCGCTTTCGCTTACTGACCAGTGGGGCTGCCCTCTCAAGCGCTTGACGTGTCCTACTCTCCATGAGGCCCGCTGCTTGCTGTACTTAAACGTCAGTTTTTCAATCGTCGGAAATTGTCAATCATTATGGTCAACTTACCCAACGAAATAATACACGCGATCATCGCTGAATACGAAGTAGAGCCCCCATGGAAACTTGCTCCATTAGCTGCGATCAATCGCAACTGGCAAGTTGTGGTGGAAAGTCACATATGGAAATGTGTCGATCTGAGGCCATCAGACCTTGAGCTCTTTCACTCAGCTTTCCGTGCGAGTTCAGGTCGTAGGAGACTACTTAATTCTCTCGAAATCATCTTTGAGGGGTACTTCGCCTGTCCTTCTGCGATGGACGAGAAGACAGAGACGAATCGAAAACACGAAGCCAAAGGTGAAGAGAGCGAAACGGAAGAGGGACAAGAAAGGGAAGATGATGAAAAGCAAAATCAAGAACAAGACACGATGGATCAAACATTTGCAGGCGCCAGTGATGGACACCCCAATGATCTAGAGCTTACAATCTGCCCTGGCACCACTCAAACCCACGAGGTTGACGAAGACATCTTCTTGAAGTCTGGTGTAGACCTTCAGGAGAGCGAAGATGAGGGTCAACCGCTTCATTTACGGTTTGTTGCTTTCCAAGAAGAGCATGGGCGGTTCTTTCAGGAGGTCAAGGCAATTTGGGATCACCTGAAAGAATGGGGAGACGACTTACGTGCTACCAAGATCCAATTTCATGTGAACGGCAACTCTCTTTACGAATTCCTCGGGCCAGAGTTCTGCGAAGCAGGGGCAGAATGCTTTAGAGACAGCTCATCGCTTTGGTTAGCGAATTTGCCTGCTTTACCATCATTACCGTCTGTAAGAGCTCTGCGGGTTCGGGAAACCATCAACGAGCAGATGGACTTGTGGCCAGCGATTGTGTCGAGCCACATTGCGAACACCTTGCCTGCACTCGAATTGCTGGACTTCGATAGTTTTGATTGGGAACAGAAGTGGCCGTTACTCAGGAAATACCTTCGTGCTGGTAGGTTCCCTGCATCGGCTTTCAACGATCCACAAGTTTGCTGACTACTTCAGCTCTCGCTTGTCAAATATCGACATTGCCTGCACCACTTAAGACTATGCATCTGAGTCTTGAATATGCCACGATTGAAAACCACGAGGTCCAGCCACAAAACTTCCTCATCAGAAACACAGACACACTGTCGAGATCTTTACACTTTTTGTCGACCGGCTTAACGACATTGACTCTACGTGTCAGCTATATCACTGTGTCTCTTTTTTGGGATATGAATACTCCGACCAATAATACGTGCATATCAAGGTGGCCGAACCTCAAAGTATTCGATATCACTACAGGTTTCGAAATGGCCACAGGCGAATACTGGTTTCGCAGCGACGAGGACTATCCGAGCCTCGATGGAAACTTTTATGGCGCACGAGGGAATTGGGACCCTGAGGAGCAAACCGCCGAAGATCTACTATACACGCGTGCGGGTTTGATGCCAATGCGATGCTTCCGAACGCGGCCCAAGCCGAAGCTATTCGACGAACTCGCACTCAGTGTTTCTCATGCTGCAGCGCAAATGCCAAAGCTTGAGTATTTCGACTTGGAGTTTAACGCAATGCATCAGAAGAAGTCTTCCCGCGGTACCTTTAACAAAGAGTTCGAGGAATATGAAGGCTGGGGTTTCTACTTCCGAGCGTCAGATCAAGCAAAGTTTGCTTCGACATTTGTCAAGCCTTACTGGTTCAAACACAAGCCCGGCATTGACCTGACGAACATTGATCGTGCGCGGACCGAGTGGGTATTCCAATGTCCGTACGAGCAGGTGCAATGGGAGGAACCCGAGGAGGCGAAGTTACTCTGGCAAGAAAGAAGCGCTCACGTTGACTTTGATGTGGTAACCTTCGACTACAACAACCAGCGGTGGGAGAGGCGGAGGAATGGAGCGTTGATACTTAGCTCTCAAAAGGACTGAAGGTCAAACCAAGAAAACTCAGTTTACATTGACAGTCGTTTCATCACTTGATCAGGAAAAGCTTCACAAGCAAGTCGCTGGAGAATTCTGACCCCAATGCCAAGGACCGAGATACCTGGTGTGATTGCGAAGTCGTGAAACCAGCGATCGGTGTCCGCATTGCGTGGCGAAATAACGCGTGTAATTTGAGCTCTACATACCTCCATATGTGCAACATAGCCCATCATATACTGCTCAAGCGACACAAGCGAGAATATGCTTGAAGTCATCTACTCAAACGTCGTGTCGGCATCATCCGCCTTGTCGTTGAAGCAGCGCTTGCGCAGCTCCTCTTCTTTGCGCGGCGCGGTACTTTATTGGAGCGCTTCACAATGTTTGTTATTGACCGTATCCGCATGTAACAAGTTCAGGAGGACTGTCTGTATGTCCTTTGAGGATTGGCAGAGAAGCTGCTACTACCTGTTGCATCTTCCTATGGTTCTTTGCGACGCGAACTTGGGGGCGGGGATGCGCGGCGGAGGGAGATTCTTGACAATTATTGTGGACGTGCGCTGCACTGAGCGCTGCTGGGGAAGGGACGTGAGGTCGGAAACCGTGTGTTTAAGAAAGGAGCTATTCGAGGCGGCGCAGCCCTAAGGCGCGTGGAGCATGGATCGTTCGTTCACCTGCGCGATTGCACTTTTTGTTGATGGACCGCTGACAAGACGTCACCGTTTTTAAGGGCAGGTTGGTGCAGCCGAAGATCCACCCGCACCGCCCCGACCATGGCCTTGCACCTGAAGACGCGCGCAGCAACTACTAGAATTCGCATTGAGCAAACTCTGGCATCATAGTTAAACATCAGCATGTGTAACAACAGACTTCAGCATAAATGAGGGGGCTGTGCGTTGGCGCACCTGTAGGTATCAGGCGGATCAGGCTGACCTGCAAATCACTTCACGACTCAGCCACCCAGTCCTTCCATGCTAAGATCTGTTATGGAAAGCATAAGACCAACACAGGCCACCAAATTGGTAAGTCAAAATGGCTTCCTCCTTCGGCTCTTTGCTAACTCAAAAAGGCACGGCTCATCAATCCACATCGTGCGATCACATGCGCTACGTTCTCCAAAGATGTTCCACTGGACCTCAACAAACGATCTGTACGCTTTATCGAAGTACTACCTGACCTCTCGGAAGACGGCCTCATACAGTGCACACTTTCGCACGGTACCGTTGGAGATGATGAATACATGTGTCTTTCCTACGTTTGGGGTTCCGCGAAAGACATACAGCAGATTATGATCAACGGCGAACAGTTTCCCGCCCAGAAGAATATCTGGACCTTCCTCAACGCCGCCCGCCATGCCCATCAGTATCCCGCTACTGCCCGTCGACTGTACTGGATTGACGCCCTTTGCATTGATCAAGGTAACATCAAGGAGAGAAATCACCAAGTTGGCCATATGGGCGCTATTTATGCAGCTGCTAGACACGTTGTGATCTGGATGGGTGTCAACGAAGCCATCAGTCGCTTGCTAGATGCATCGGCTAGATTCAGCGAGTTTATTGCTCCAGGTAGCAGCGACGAGGAAGAGGCCCAGTTTGCAGAGATCTGGCGACAGAAGAGGCTGAGGACGCTACGTTTGTTGAGGACTGGCAGACCTTTGCAAGCCATTCGTATTGGTCAAGGGCCTGGATTACACAAGAAGTTATCTTTGCTCGAAGTGCTTCGATTATGACCGACAAAATCCGCGCCAGAAGCGACCAACTCAAACCATTATTTTTCCTCAGATCGATTCTTCCACTCGACTTTTGAACGTTGAACCTGGCGAAGATGTCAACCAGTTGACAATAAGATCCTTCAAGTATCTTGAGAGCATCATCTGGCCTATGGCTCGAACCAAACGACGCAAAATGATCAATCTCTTCAACGGGTACCCTGGAAGAGACAGCCAGCTTGTCCGAGATCGCCTGTATTCCCTGACATCCCTATCTTCAGACGCGGAATCTATCCCAGTGGACTATGCAATATCGGATCACACATTTTTCGCAAAGGTAGTAGTGGCACTGCACGATACCATGAGTTGCATGTGCTCGGTGGCTCTCGCCGCCAATACACTCCACTACGCAGCTACAGGAGGCATTGTCAAGGCAGGTGAGGAAGAGCATCTATTCAAACTTACGGCATATCATTCAGGCAGCGATGATGTCTGGATGTTGCCCGAGACGCGACGCATCTGTTCGATCTACAGAGAGAGCATATCGGCGGAAAGCTACCCCACGTTCTGTCTTAAGAATATCTGCGCCAAGATGATAGGCCACCTTGTACTAGAGACTGGAATAACACCAGGGAGGCCAGAGAATATGAAATCTCTTCGACTCGAAATTAGAGGCCGCCGTCACAATGTTGAAATCAGTAGCACGGTGCCATGGCTGCGACGCGATATCCGTAAGTTTGACATTTGGTTTGGTGTTAGTGAGCTTCTCTACCTCGTCCGCACGGCATCCGTTGGCACCACACATGCAGGCGAAAATCTCTGTTCTCAAGGGCTACAAGGAAAAGGCTATTTGGGCTTGTGTAACGAGCGCAGGCAACTCAGCGTGTCTGCTTTTGGAGTCAGAGAGCAGAATACTGACTTCATCTCAATCACAACAGCTGCAGGTGAATCGACAGAAACGTTAAGAGTATTTGCATAGACTTGTGTAGACTGTTTTAGTAAAGCGCTCGAAGTTCCTCCATGTTCCAAAACCGGTGCCGAGGAGCGAGCCACGCAATGCATAGCACGTCCTCCTTGACGTGTCTACTACCACTGCTGCTTCTACTACTGATCATAACAACAACAACAACTATCATTTATCACATTAGATAGAGCAAGATGTGGTAGCCAAGATATCAAATCTTTACCGTCTACAGTTCAAACAGATCTTGCGCGTATCCCATGTCGCTCGAGCCAATCATAGCGTAAAGTGGCGCCAGCCCGGTGCAGATCCGGATGTTCGGCATCCTGGCTTACAGCATACATACCTAGAAACACACGACTGATTGTGCAATTCCATTCCTAGATCTAGCGGGATTCGGTCAGTAAAGCGTGGGAGTTACTAACGGGCCACCGTTCTACGCCGAAAGGTGGCTGGGTGCATGTCCCACCGACGTCGACGACAATGTAACAGATTACTATACACGGCACATGGCTCTAAAATGTGGAGCTGAATGGTTTTAGCGCATTGTACGCACAAACCTGGTACCTTGTACAGTACCTAGGTAGTTGATAGGCTCCGGTACCGTCTTTACAATACGCGGTTCCCGTGCCGTCCGAACGCCGGCACCCCACCTTGCACACGTCGAACATCAACGGGCCGTTTTCGCGGGCCTGCCCGCCAATGCCAAGATGCGGCTCAATACCTATGCACACGGTACAATACCAAGCATGGATCGGCCCTGGGACCCTAGTGACGATAATGAACCCTGAGACATCACCAGTGCGGGCTATACCGGGAAACACAAGCGCAGGACTCATTGCCATTGTTATGCCGGAGAGAGGTTACTGACAGTTCATGGAAGTGCTTAGGTATGTAGCTTTTGTTCGAGCGGCACATCACATGCCAACTTGCGACGTCCAGGCGATCGTACCCCACTTAGCAACCAAACGGAAGCAAACCTTTCTATGCATGCGTTCGGAATGCTCTGCTCTTGCATAGCGGCCAAATTTTCTGCTCTCTAGCAAGGACTGTTGCTTGGTCGCGACATTGTGTCAGGGCATCCAATATGAAAGAGCTGGTAATCCTAGTTGCATGTCACTGTTCAGATAACAGTCCTGCAATGGCGTGAGCGTTGAAGGTAGGTAAATGCTCATGCATGATCAGACGGTTCGAGGTATGCAGCGTGACGTCGAAATGACTAGGTAGCACAGCAGCTCGTGCACGATCATTTCTCGAGCCTTCATTTATTTCTTCAGTTACCGACATGCATCACTTTGCGCCATGTGTCATCGCTATTGGCTTGAGAGATGCCCCATATCTCTCAATGGAGCGGCCTCATTACCTTCTTCTTCTTATTTGGTTCTATAGCCGCGGATCTAAGGGATACAACAACGAACATTTAGCTTGTGTTGTCGGCGCTTTCAATTGCGATAATCAAGCTACCTAGGTGGCAAAAAGTGGTCATGAATGAGTGGCATGGTACCTACCCTGAAACAAGGGTATGCTTCCGAGATCGTGATGGACACAGCGCTGTGCTTTAAATGTATAAGTCTCGTGTGAAGCTAGAAACCCTAGCCTATGGATGAGCGAGACAACGTTTGTTAAGCGGATTGCGTCCAAGGTGGGCCGGTATATGGGTTGAGACCCCAGTCTACCTACGTACAATACAGATCTGGAGGAACTACTTGAAGAAAAGCTATGCGAGGGCTGTAGAAGACGTACCTATCCGTTAGGTATAATGATCACTTACTTTGCACCTCAAGTGTTGTATCTTACACTTGCACACATTTGTTTTTCATGTTCCCGTCGTAAAGCCGTGCCAAGCCAGTACATGCACCCGTCTGATCCCGACTGAAATATACGCCTAGCATTGATACCGGAGTTCTCATGGATACACTCATTCTACGATAGGTTTCAGAACACTGTGCAATCCGAGGAAACTGCGCTAGATATACCAGCTGGGAGGAAGGCACGTGCGGGTACCTTAGCACCTAAACTATAGCTCATGACAAGGGTCAAACACAGTGTCGAGTGAAGATCTCAGAGAGAGCGGGCCGACCACCGGGACGACATGATCTTTCCTTCCGTTTGTTTTATCAATCCCAACATTTTGAACGGGATGTTCAACTTCCGTTTCCGAGTAGAGGAGGGTATCGCAAACGAGAGCTCCATCTACCTGTTACGTGGTCAACGGGTGCACATATATAAATGATGATAAGACACCCTATCTTCAATTCATAAGCTTTAAAAGAACTCTACATTACTACAACCCACACTAACACATTCATAATTTGGCTACCACTTTAGCGATGGATACAACACGACTTCCCAAAGACCGCATCGAAGCACTACTTAAGAAGTACGATCAGGAACGAGACAAACGCCTCAAAAAAGAGGGTGCCAGCCAGTATATTGATATTCGATCAGAGGATGTCGAAGCTCTTGGCAAAGATCCTTGGATAGACTACAATGACCCTCGAGTCAAAAATCCTCCTCTTAAAGATGGCGATCACGTCAAAGTCCTCATCACTGGCGCCGGAATCAATGGTCTCGTCTTCGCAGGACGACTGATTGAGGCAGGTATCAGTAACAAGGAGGTTGTATGTGTTGATGCTGCAGGAGGCTTCGGTGGCACTTGGTGTGTAGAATCTGATTACATTCTGTCGTAGGCAGACGCTAACCAATACGAAAGGTACTACAACCGTTATCCAGGAGTCATGTGCGACGTTGAAGGGTACTGCTACGTTCCGTTCCTCGAGGAAACAGGCTACCGACCTCGACATAAATACTCGTACGGCCACGAGATACGCGGCCAGATGGAACGCAGTGCCGACCATTTCGGAATTCAAGGACAATTCTGTACAAAAACTGACTCGAAGATCTGGGATGAAGACAAAAAACTCTGGATTGTCACCATGACACGAACAGTCGGCGAGCCGTCCATATCAGAGACTTTTACTGTAACCTCGGAGTTCGTCGTCATTGCGGGTGGCCCCTTCAGCTTCCCTAAGATCCCTCAACTCCCTGGATGGAACGACTTTAGAAAGAAAAATCATGCATTCCATTCAGCCCGCTGGGACTACAGCTACACCGGCGGTACTCAAGAGAAGCCCGATCTAGTCAAACTTCGAGGAAAGCGTGTCGCTATTATAGGCACTGGCGCAACTGCTATCCAAATAGTGCCTGAACTAGCCAAATGGGCTGAACACGTATATGTTGTTCAGCGAACACCAACATATATTGGGGAACGTAATCAAACTGAGACCGATCCGGAGAATTGGGCCAATATTACGAGGGAGAAAGGATGGCAAGAGAAGCGTAGAACCGCCTTTGACGCATACGTTAGCAACAGCGAAGGATATGGTCCTGATGTGATTAATGATGGCTGGACACATACACCGGCCGGTTCTGGCTTCCTCGGGTCCAAGTCAAAGATTGTCGCTCGCGATGAGATCGAGCAACATATCAGAGAACTTTATGAGCTCGACTTCCCACGCACTGAGCTCCTGCGTAAGCGCGTTGATGGAATAGTCAAGGACGAAGGCACTGCCGAAAAGCTGAAACCATGGTATGGCAGCTGGTGCAAGCGCCCTTCGTTCCACGACCACTTCCTCCAGGCATTCAACAAGCCGAACGTCACTCTAATCGACACCGACGGCAAGGGTCTCGATGGTTTCACTGAGAATGGAATCCTGTTTCAAGGCGCCGAATACGAAATCGATGCTCTCGTCCTCGCTACTGGTTTCACGTTTGGCATGAGCTTAGACCCTTCGGAGAAACTTGGCGCAACTATCACGGGACGGAACGGCCTCAGCATGAAGGAATACTGGAACAGCGCTGATTCTGGGAGTCTCCTCGGCTTGGCTTTGCCTGGATTTCCAAATGTTTTCAGCTACTTCGGTCGTGGCTCGGGCGCCACATGGAATCTAACGTCTGTCATTGAAACGAAGGCTGCCCTCCTTGCAAGCATTATAACGCAAGCACAAAAGCAGGCGGGCCCGGGTCAGAGAGTGGTCATTGAGGTTTCAAAGGAGGGCGAGAGCCAATTTGGCCAAGAAGTTGCAAAAAGGGCGAATTGGTTTAGCGTTATGCCTGTATGCACACCCGGCTACTTCAACGGCGAGGGCGCCGCTACTTTCCAGGAGCCCAAGACGGAGGAGCAGGTTTTCAATGAAAGTAAGAGGATGGCTTGGGGTGCTGGACCCTTGGATTACAAGGAAATGACGAAGGACTATGCAGCAAGAGGTGACCTCAAGGGATTTACGGTTGAAGTGGTAGCTTAGGCTCGTACGAGCTAGGTCACCTTAACTGATTAATCATCATGCAAATACCTACATCTGAATGGTCACGAGGAACGTCAAAATCGATTTTGCGATTCTATCGAAGTCGGGGGTTCAGTCGTTATGATCATAGAGTTGCTTCGTATAATCAAAATGGATACACGTTCCAGAGTCAAATCCTCAAGATGTTGCAGTGAGACACTTACGCTGAAGCTGTGGTACCTGCTTGCGATTGCCAAGCTGTGACGGGCGGGGTCACTGTGCGGAACTAGGATCAAGGCATGAATCATGTTTATGTAGATCCACCGAGCTACAATACAAGTATCGAGGTGTGGGGTTTTCCCGAAGTACTCGGAAAATCCCCCACCAATGCACGTGACAGTCACGCTTGGACCTTTGGCGCTCACGTCATCGGTAACGTTACATGCGGCCGTGTGTGGCCTCTCAGAACTTCGAACTAGTTTTTATGTCTGAGCTCTAAGTGTGGGTATCCAGAGTGTCTTATACCCTGTCCCGGCACCGGATGCGCGCAATTGCCGTGAGGTATACACATTGCGATGTACACTCATTCTTCCAATCGGCAACATCAGTACCCAGGGATTATCATTGTTGTGACGTGATGACGCGTCCGAACCTGATATGATGCTGACTGCATGCATGCATGCTTGTGGAAACATATAAGGAACTCCTCGATTCTTGCCTCAACTACTCAGCTCACACAAGCGCAAACCCATCAGTTTCAAATCACGTCCCATCGCACAGACATGTCTTACTCTCCACCAGACTCCGCTAAGCCCTTTGTGCTCGCTGTCTCCGATCAAGACTTCGCGGAGTGGCGACAGCTCCTGCAACTTTCCAAGCTTGCTCCTAAGACGTGGGAGGGGCAACAAGAAGACCGTCGTTATGGCGTAACCAACAAATGGCTCTCCGAGACCAAGGACTACTGGCTAAACAAGTACGATTGGCGTGCGGCAGAAAAGCATATTAACTCTTTTGCAAACTACAAGATGCAGATCGAAAACGTTGATATGCACTTTGCTGCTCTCTTTTCCAAAAAGAAAGATGCCATTCCCATTATGTTCATGCATGGATGGCCTGGGAGTTTCCTGGAATTCTTGCCCATGCTGAAACTGATCAGAGAGAAGTATTCCGCCGAAGATTTGCCTTACCACATCGTCGTGCCTTCTCAGCCAGGATACACTCTCAGCACCATAAAGTCGATTGAGAAGAATTGGACCATGCAAGATTCTAGTTCTATCATGCACCAACTGATGCTGAACCTGGGCTTCGACAAATACCTCGTGCAGGGAGGAGATGTGGGCAGTTTCACAGCGCACACCATGGCTGCAAAATACGATGCTTGCGTCGGAGTTCATTGTAAGCCAGCCCTAGAACACTGACTACGAGAATAAAATATTCACAACGACAGTGAACCTCGTAAGCAATACCTCCAGGCCAGATGAGAACACTATCATGAGCACGTTGGAGAAGGAGGCGCTTGGCCGTGGACAGGCGTGGCAAATCACTGGATCAGCCTACGCGCAAGAGCACTGTACGAGGCCGAGTACGATCGGAAACGTGATATCCTCGAGCCCACTCGCGATCTTGGCGTGGTGAGTACCTGTGAGTAGCCTTATAGGACGCCTACTAAGACCGCACAGGATCGGCGAGAAGTTCCTGGAATGGTCAGACGAAGACCCTCCTCTCGACGACATCCTCACAAACATCTCCCTCTACTGGTTTACTCAGTGCTTTGCTACCACTCTCTACCCTTACCGCCAAATCTTCAGCCCAAACACTACTCAGATGCCTTTGACGAAGAAGCCATTGGGCTTCTCGTTCTTCCCATACGAGATAATGCCAGGTATCAAAAGCATTTTGGAGAAGGAGGCCAACCTAGTTTTCTACAATCAGCATGAACACGGGGGGCACTTTGCGGCTTTGGAGAGGCCAGTGGATTTATGGGCGGATGTCGTGGAATTTGCCGAGAAGGCATGGCCACGGTCGTGAAACATCAAGTCGTCAGAATAGCCATCAAATTCAACGCAGTATGACTCATTTTTCACAGGAGTAGTTTAGCACGCGCTTGCAGTGACCGAGTCGCTAGAATCAGGCAAATTCTCTTGTCGTGGAAGAGCGCTGACACCCATGGTGTGAGCAGATCTACACTTTGCCGAAGAATGGGCAGATGATTGACAAAAGCCCAACTCATAACAAGAGCAGCTGCATGTACCACAACACATTGCACCAGTCATCCGGCCACCCTCTCAAAATCGAAGGGCCTGTTACACGACAAACCTTCAACAAGCCCAAAGAAATGGAATACAACTCCGCTTCGAGATGGGTAGTGTCGTAGGATCACCTCCACATAAGCTAAGCTGATGCACCAAAACCCCCGAACCCACACTCTCCCTTCCAGCGAACCTGTCTATCTCCCATGAACTCCCGCACCACAATGCGACTATGATCAACGAACTCTCTTATTGCAGCTGTTGCACATATCCATGCCTACGTGGCTCCATAGGTAGTATTAGCCCTCAGCGCATTCATCCCATCGCTGCACCGCCTACCGCAAACGTTTGAATCCTCCAGCAAGCCATGTGACAGGGTCACAGCGCCGGGAGTCATCAGCACCCGGCCGTTGAGCGGCACCGGCCCGCTCCTTAGCACCGGAGCTTGGATTCCGGGGCACTCGGTTGGAACTGCTGATGTGGGGCCTCATGTCAGCAGCGTGTCTTCCGACGCGACCGCCCCCGATTCCGCTGAGTCAGACTGAATCGACAAGCGCCTTGTCCCCGAACGGAGTTGCTCGTGGGCAATTACCCGCGTTTGGCGACAGACGTAGCAGTCTGGCCATCTGGCCGGCTTTGTTACGAACACGCTGACTTCGATCCTGCCGGCATCTTAGTGCTGGAACCGGCGCCGGGAGCTGCTGTAGTAGAATGCAGGGTCTGTGCTGTACACTTCCTCGTCCGCACTGGCCACGAGCACCGGGTACTGGTGCGCTATCGCGAGGGGCTGGAGAGCGTGGTTGTGGAAGGGCAAGAAGTTGTTGGGTGTTGAATGAGCGGGGTACTGTGGAGCTACGGTGCGGGTTAGTAATCAGACAGAGGGTTGTCAAGATGTCGGACTTGCCGGAGGGGGGATTCGGCCTGACTACTGTTGCGGTGGTGCGGGTGTACCGGTCTGGGGCGTTGGTCGTGATGGATAGGGATGAGGCGTGGATGTGTGGAGCTGCAATATAGGTCAGTATTCGGGTAGGGCATGGTCTTTGGGTCGCACTTACTAGCGTAGGTCTGGCTAAATATCTCTGTAGTAGGTGTGGCGGATTGGTATGGGGAGTAAATGTCCGGAACTATAGTACAGGTCAATAATCAGGCAGACGATCATCAAGTTGTCAGACTTACCAGAATACGGGCTCTGCATGAACATCCCCGTAGGTACGACGGGCTGATATGGAGAGTAACTGCTCGGAGCTATGGCACAGGTTAGCAATCAGGCAGTGTATTGTCTTCATCTCTGACTTACCATCTCTAGTGGCTCTCACTGCCAAGCTCGCTTCCCAGGGCAGGTCACTTCGGTCCTGTAGAGTCGGGGGCTGAGACCTGTAAGGCACTATTTCAACAGGGGCTGCGGTGAAGTTCGTTGGCCTAGAAGGACTACTATAGCTTCCTCGTTGCTGTTCGCCAACCGCAGCGGGACGGTGTAGCTGTAATTGGCTATTGCCAGGCTCAGAGGATGTCTTAATCTGAGTGGGCCGGTCTTCGACACTACTTTGGGGCTTTTGAGTGTTAGTTTCCTGTACAATACACTTGGCGACATCTGGAGATCTTGTAGGTGTATGCTCTGCCCCCACATCTCTTGGTCTTTGCTGAGGGGTGTTAGAGACAGCGCTGTGTCACCTTTTCACTACTCTCAGGCTCGGACCTACCTCGGATTTCCCAGCTTCGAGGCTGACCTTCTTCTGCTCAAGCGGTTGCTCTCGAACGTCAGCACATTGTTCCCACTGCGTACCTAGGTAATTATGATTCACCTTTGCCTTCTCTGACGCTCCGATTCGAATTGGTAGTGCGGCCGTTGACCTCGGCTTCTCTATAGTTTTCCCCAGATCCTCGCTGAGTGACTGCGCAGCTTCTTCACGGGGCGCCTTCGAGAAGGAGGTTGTTGGATCGTGGGATTCCCGACAACAAACACCTAAGACGGAGATCGACGGATTCTCCACCATACTGCAGAGTCTGATACCGGAAAGCAGTCGATCTGCCGAGGGACGCACCTCTGGCGCCTTGGAAAGTAACGATCTGATTACCTTGACTAGATGCTTGTCAAGCACTGACATGTCGTCTATGCCACGGAACGAAAGCCAGGCATCTATGTTCTCCAGATTGGCGTGAAACGCAGAGTCCTTCGGCGAAGCGTTGACTCTCAACCGCTCAAGACTGCCCTCATGCTGCAAGACTAAGATCTCGAGCATGATGCAACCCAAGGAAAACATGTCAGCGGCGCGGCCGCTCGGCTCCCGTGCCGCAACCTATGTAGCGGCGTTGTTAGTGCCGATACAGCGTTCGTCTTTGTTACGTACCTCTGGTGCAAAGTAGTGAGGAGTGCCATGGTCGCTATTCGTGGCGGTCCGCGACGCACGCGAAAAGTCTTTCGCGCTGCCAAAGTCGCTCAAATAGAGCTTTTCACGTGACAAAAGGATGTTCGACGGCTTGAGGTCTTGGTGGCGTATCTTTTGAGCATGCAGGTAGGCTATCGCGGAGACCAGACATCCAAGCTGGGAGTACGCGGGCAGCGCCTGCTGCGAAGGGGGATGCTTTTTGAGGTACCCTAGAGCGCTAAGTCGAGCTGTCTGCAACTCGTCAGCGCCGTCTCCACTGCAATCTTCTACATCCCCAAAAAACGTCTGAAGATCGCACACGGCCACAGGGTACAGCAATGCACCGAACTGTTGTCGGTGCGTGTAGGTGCCAATCACTTGTATCAAGTGGATATGACTGAGCTTCTTCAGGATCTCAATCCCTTTCTTGTCCTCCGATGTGATCTTGCGTTTGGAATGCACTCTTTTCCACGCCACTGAACAGCCGCAGATCTTCGTCTCGTACACATCTCCCGTAGCACCTCCTCCGAGGTATTCGCCTGCTTGAGGTTTAGAAGTTGTGTGAGTCTCTCATGAATTTGAAATTACCTGGCTCTAGTGGTACAGTTTCATTGTAGTCAAACTCGATATGTGAACCTCTTCCAGTTCCAGACCAGTCACTCAAGACTTCGGGTGGGAGCTTCTGCTCTCCGCTCTCAGCCACGGACGGTGTTGCCGGGGCCATTAGAGATGTCGTGGAATGATTATAGTAATAAAATGCTGCTGGTCGTATACAGTGACTTTACTGACTGCCCTGTTGTTCAGGACGCAATGAGACGTTGCCTAGATATCACGTGAGAGGTCTCCCTTTCCAGCGATACCTGACCAAAGATGATGTTTCAGGACCTATGTTGGTGCAGCAGAAATGATGACTGGGAGTGAAGGCTGGGTGTAGGAATGGCGAGCAAAGAGCAACAAGGAGCGAGACAGCACGCCTCACGCACCCCAAGCCTCAGCCTCGCCTGCTTACACCCTCAACGACGATACGAGCGACACGACACGCCGCCAAGCAGCAAGACTGAACAACTGCCCAATGACCCGCACAACACACCTCACAGCCATGCAAGCTGACACCCGCATCAGAGATCCCGTCGCTGCGCGTCAGCCCACGCTGCCTCACTCGCAGCCTCATTAGGTACGCTTCTGCCGCCCTTGCATAGGCAGCTCATTTCCCTTCTCCAGCACTGTTTTCACAAGCCGCACATACCCCGCTATTTCGAAAGGCCCCGTGGGGTGCACTTCAACGCTTCTCGCCCCCCCCCCCCCCCCCCCCCCCCCCCCGAGCGAGCCCCAACGTTTTCCCTCCTGATCCCTCGGATGGTCAACTGCGCCAATCACCTCAATTTTATGGACATAATACGACAGGTACATGTGTGCATACTTCCCTGCACAGCGGGTACCCTGCGTCAGCGATATGTGAGCCCCGTCTTATTCTAGACCAACTGTTCGTGGCTCTAAGGACAGGTTATAATCGTGCAAACTTGGTCCCGTGTTTCCTACTTCTGGTCGTGCGTGGTGCTTGTGATACGACATAGTCATCCGCCAGGTTAAATTAGAAAACAACACGACGGTAGGGTGCACGATCAGTCCATCGATCGATCGCGACGCAAACACGCCCTGGCACCATGCGCCAGCTCTAATGCATCTCTACGATTGTGCAACATTGTATGGTTATAGCATTTGGAGGACACTTGAGCGTTATTCTGGCATTCCAAATTCTACCTCAAAGAATTTCTCCTTGATCTCGACGAGTTTTCACTGACCCAGTTCACAGCCCTCTCAAACCCATTCTGGCCTGTCCGGAAATCGACAACAGCCTGCAGCACCTCCTCCCTGCTCGTCGCCACGAAGGGCCCGTACTGCACCACCGGCTGGTCCAGCGGCATCCCCGCGACGACCAAAAACCTTGCGTCCTGCTCTGCGTCCCCCGCCACGGCAATACTAACGCTGTCGCCCTCTTTTTCAAAAACCGTGTTGCTGAACCGCGGACACGACCGCGCCGTATCTCCGTCAGCAACCTCGATCGCGCCCTCCAGCACATAGCAGAACGCGTTCCAGCCCCGCGGCACGGGGAGTCGGAACCCACCCCCCGGCTTCACCGCGAAGTCCAGGTACCACACCGGCGTATAACTCAGGTCCCTGGGGCTCTGCACGCCAAACGCCTGGCCGCTAATCACTTTAACACGCACCTTCCCGCCATCTGCCGTAGTCTGCGGGACCTCGCCGGCCCGCAGGTCGCGGTACCGCGGCTCGCAGTACTTAAGTTCACGCGGCAGATCAACCCACAGCTGCACCCCGACATTCGGCGTTCCGAGAAGCTCCTCGCGCGGCATCTCCGAGTGCATAATCCCCCGCCCGGCGGTCATGAACTGCAGATCCCCCGCGTCCAGCGTGCCGCGGTTGCCCGCGAAGTCCTCGTGGTCCACGCCGCCGGCCAGGATGTACGTGATGGTCTCCTGGCCGCGGTGCGGATGGTCCGGTGCGCCGGCATCGTCAGGACCGCCGAATTCGCTCGAGAAGTGGTCGAGCATGAGGAAGGGGGTTAGGTTGGGGAGGGACGGGGTGCCGATGGAGCGGCGGACGCGCAGGCCGACGCCCTCGGGTACTTCGAGGGCGTGGATGACTTGGGCGATCGCGCGAGGGGAGGTGGTGGTGTATGGTTCGTCGGGGATGACGGGGAGGCCGTGGAATGTCGTTGGAGGTGGCATGGCGTGCAGTTTGGAGACGCGTTCTCTGAGTCGAGACAGGAGGCGCATTCAAGCAGAAAGTGATCTAACAGACTTTCCTTGGGGCTTTTCATTCGATGGCACGAGTATCGTGCTTTACTTACAGATAAGTGTGAGCTTCTCCACCGCTGGGGAAAGCGCATTTATACTCATCTTGGTCGTATCGTGATTCTGCTTCGCCCTAGTTGGCTTGATAGGGACCTCTGCAGCCATTGTTCCATTCTATGCGGAACACATTCAGGTGAGTCAGCAATGTTCGTTGAATGGCTGTTGAGCACTCGGTGGTTGCTAAGAGCTTAGGAAGCGTTCTTGTCGAGAAACGAGGAAGTTGGTTGAGCTGACCAAGCTGGGCCTCCTGATTGGGTCTAGCTCCACCACCGGCAAGTGTTACTCCCCGAGCCGGTGCTGAATAATCATCCTTTTTATGATCCAGGAACGAATATCTTAGACATCTTGGTTTAGCATGCATGAAATAGGCTGGTATATGCATTGACTCGAGGGAGGTTGAAAATGATTCGCCTTGATATTCTCGTGGCCTTAGATTTAGGGTCGTATTATTTGCAACTTGTAAAGAAGTGCTTTAAACTCGTTGCAGTAAACGCTTGGTTCAATGCAATAGTTACTTGGGTTTTGATTCTTGATAGTTAGAACAATGCTGTTGTTAGAGATCTACGATGCTCCTGCACTGTTAGCATTTTTAAAAGCACTACACCTAATAGCAGTACCTTCTTGCTTCTGTCGTAGCATCAATTATTACGACACTCCTCTATAGTCTCTATGCGACGTATTTTTCCTACCCTGTTCAATACGCAGTCTCCTAAGGTCCCGTTTGTAGGTAATATATGCTGTAAGAATGAGACTAGCTACCTATGCCTGTGCAGGGGCTGGAAGAGGCAAGCTTTTAGCTAATAGCTGTGCGGAATTTAAAATCTAAATAGAGATAAAGTGTGCTAGGACTTATATCCGCCAAGAAAATGTAAAGGGGTTAACGTGTGGAGTTCTATCTTCTCTTAAGAAGGCGAAGATACGTGTTAGTTTATAGGATGAGCTGCTACATGTCCACTATCAGGTCCTATCTCACATAACTTAGGATAGAACAACAGTTTATTTCTTGTACCGAGCGAGGACTCACTATCAGAGTGCGGCGTGATACCTTCCCGAAGCTTTCCTGGCTCGGTGGCTCTGGTACCAAGGCCTAGCATTCCCCACGTTTGTGCGTAGTCTCCTACATAAGTCTCCAGTATCCCGTTGACCAAAGCCAAGGCATTCAAGTCCTCCCCCACGTCCCACCGAACTGTCCACGCATCTACCACCATCTATCCAATCAAGGGCGCATGAGTATCGAACCCCGTGACAAGACAGCGTCCTGTAATCATGTAGGAGGTAGTCCGTACACATCAACACGCACGAGTAGCGAAGATAGCAGACAGCATTGCACGTGCATTCAACACCCACCAACAACCATTCGTCCAGGTATTCCATGGGTAGCGCGGGGCGTACCGAACTATACAACAGCCTTTACCACGCATCAATAGAGCACGGGAGACAGACAGTAGTACCAGTGTATTAGAAACGATTTCCTATTGTGGGAGATGCTTACAGGATGCTCACGAACCGCACACAGCCGGCAGGGCCAGCGCTGTTCCCCCTCCCACGAGCCCGCCGGGCCACTGCACATGCGCAGTACCCCGCTGTGGCACCACTACGCACGGGGTGTAGAGAGGAGAGGATAAATGCATGCACAGGTAAGAAATGAATCTTGCGCTGTGTAACTAGCATGAGGTGACATTCTCTACACTCGGTAGTACCCAGTACAGTACAGCGCTCGCGCATTGCGGGCACGAGGCGGCGCGGCGCGCGATCTACCTACACAGCCGCGTGAACGATGGGACGCACGGCGCCTGGCGTTGTTATTCTTGTTCATATTCCAATTCCCATCCCCATTCCCCATCCGCACCGCACATCTCTCCCTCTCCCTCCCCCTCTTCCTCTCTACTTACAGCCCGCCCACGCCCTCCTCCCGCTTAACCCTAAAAAACGCCAACTTCGCGAACCTTCCCAAGCCCGCCCAGAAATACCGGCCCGCAGGGTGATCCATAATCCTCTCCAACAGCTTCACAACCGCGACTCTAACATCCTGTCTGGGGTGGAACAGCCCGAGACTGAGATAGAAAAGCCCCGTGCCGGACTCCGGGAGCACGCTGAGGAGTTGCAGGGTAGTCGCGTACTGGTGGCGGCGCGCGGCGGCGGCGCTGACAGCCGGGGTCGTGGCGGGTGCCGGTGCGGGCGTTGAGGCGGTGGGCGTCGCAGCGGGAGACAGTGCGGGCGGCCCGGGGTCCTCGACGCAGCGGGCGAGGGCGAGGTAAATCGCCGCGGCCTGATCGGGCGCGAGGCGCAAGCACCGTAGTTTATCGTGCTGGTGGTGCAGATCGATGCCCCTAACGGGCCGCCGCTTCCACGAGCGCGCCAGGTCCTGCACGCAGGAATAGTAGCTGCGGGTGCTGCGCCAGCCCTCGATGCGGTGCGTGTTGGCGGCGAGTTCGCGCAGGCGCGAGTGCTCGTCGGGCCAGACGTAGCCGTGGCCTGAGACCCCGTAGGCGCCGGCGTCGGCGTCGGTTTCGTGCGAGCCGATGTAGAGGGCTGACGCGCCGTAGACGGACTCCTCGAAGGCGGCGGCGATGCGGGTGAATTTCAGGACCCAGGCGCGCCATTTCGCGCGGATGGCGGTTTCGCCGGCGCGGTGGGCGATGGCGAGGAGCATCGAGTCCATGAAGGGGTTGTCTTGGGTGGCGTCGACGGCGTTTGGCTTCTCGCTCGCCATGGGGGCGGCGGCGCCCGCGACGGGAATGCCATGCGCGTGGAAGTAGTGGGCGCCCTCGGTCGGCGCGGCGGGCTCGATGCGGTTGCTGATCTTCATGCGGCCCGTCGGCAGGTCGCACAGCACGTCCCACCACTCGGGCTTGAAGGAGAAGGTCGGGTTGGTGACGCCAGCAATAAAGCCAGGGACCTTGAGCAGGTCATCCACCTTGGTGAGATCGGTGTAGGGGAAGGCATGGCGCACGAAGCCGCGCAGGATGCCGCCGGAGGCGAGGGCGCAGGCAGCGAGGACGGCCTCGGCGACTTCACTAGATGGCCGGTTGTGGCCGATGAAGATGATGCGCTTCTGGGTGAGGAGGGCGTTGACCAGCACGATGATGGGGTGGGTGTAGGCGCCGCTGGTGGTGAGGTGGGGGTGCAGGGCGAAGGGCTGGGGCTGGGTGGCGTGGGGGGTGGAGAAGGTCTGGATGAGCTTGATGAGGGAGAAGTCGCCCACTGTCTCGGGACTCAGCGCAGAAGGCACTTTCACTGGAACGGGGATGCCGTTGTAGTTGACCTTGGACTCGAATTCGTGCGTGTCGCGGGGGAGAATATAAGCTATGCGCTTGGGCTGCGAGTCGACGGACGACAGCGACGTGCGCTCGGCGTCGGCGGCCTTTTGCTTGCGGATCATCTGCTCGAACTTCTCGACGAACATGTCCTTGGCGTCGGTCGCGTGCAGCACGAAGCTCTCCAGCGACGACAGGCGCGGCAGCAGCGACAGGTCCATGGCGTTGAGCGAGTTGTAGAGCGAGGCCAGGGTCTCGATGACGGGGTGGCGGAAGTACTCCTCGAGGGCTAGTACGAGTAGCGGCTTGTAGATGTGCAGGAACGAGTGGCGGGTGCAGATGGCCATGGCCTTGACGACGGCGCCGCGCTTGACCGTGTTGTCCTGCTTGGTGTTGACGAGGTTGAGCACGTAGACGAGCGGGGGGCCGTCGGGGTCCTGCTCTTCGTCCGAGGGCTCGGTGTCGTCGTCGCCGTCGTCGTCGGCGGCGGCGTCGGGCTCAAGGTCGCCGTCGGGCTCACCCTCGCCGTCGCGGTCCTTGCGGCGCCTGCGCTGGCGGCGGCGCTCGCGGCGGGCCTCCTTCTCCTCCTCCTCGGTGGTGGTGTCCTTGTGCAGGAAGAAGATGGTCCAGTCCTGGGCGCGCGAGTGCACCTGGTCCGGCAGCATCAGCTCGGCCAGCGTGGTCTCGTCGCCGCTGATGGCGGCGGGGTACTGGTTCTCCATGACCGACCCGCGGTCGATGTCGAACGAGGCCACCAGGATGTACTCGACGTGGCGCTCGACGGCGTCGGCGGGGTACTGCGAGCGCAGGCTGGCCATGCCGGCGACGTGCGACTGCGACGCGGTGCGCGACGCGGGCTCGCCGTCGTCGGCCTCGGGCACCATGGGCGGCTGCGGCGAGCGGGCCTTGCGGGCGTCGGCGCGCGTCGACACGGACGGCGAGCGGGCGTGCGGGAACGACGAGAACGACGGCTGGCGCTGCAGGCCGCCCGCCGCCGACGAGGGCGCGCCGCGCGGTGCGATCACGTCTGCCATGGGTGTTTCCATCTCCGCGCCCGCTCCGTTGCCCGCATGTCGTGGATCGTCGTCGTCCTCCGCGCGCTAGGGGCCCCACACAGGGGTAGCGTTCCAGAGACGTCGGACGCGGCCTCCGGCTCAGCTGGCGGTAGACTGTAGACTGCGGGAATGCGTGCAGCGGCCGGCACACTCGCACTCCAGGCGCTGGGGGACGTCGGACTGTGGCGGCTGTCGGCTGTGTGGGCAGTGGTGGGGTCTGGCGGCCTCGATCGCCGCCGGGATAGGCGCCTGGCTTGGCGGTGGTCGTTGCTGGGGTAAACACGGACCAAACACGCCAACACTGCCATCCGAATCGAGCGCAGTGCGACCGTCAGAGACACAACATCATGGTATGCATGCCGCCCCGCCGCCCTGCAACACTAACATGCCGCAGTCGGCGCCCACCGAGAAGCCGTCGCCGCTCTTCTTCAACAGCGCCCGCGGGTCGCGCCAGTCGCCGTTTGGCCGCCCGGGCTCCATCCGCCAGGGCTCGCCCGCCGCCGCCCGCCCGTCGACGCCCACGAGCTCGCCGCTGAAGCCCAAGGAGACGCCCGGCCCCGCGTCGCCCGTCCTGCTGCGCCCCAACAGCGCCGCCCCGCAGAGCGCTCCGTCATGGCTGAAGACAGGCGGTGGTGACCCGCCGAGCTCGCCGGCGCTGCGCTCGCCGCGAGAGCTGAAGTCGCCGTCGCGCGAACTGCGCTCGCCGTCGAAAGAGCCAGCATCTCCCGGGCCACAACTGCTGTCGCGCGATCTGCGCTCGCCGTCCAAAGAACCGCTGTCGCCCGGCCCGCAGCTGCTGTCGCCCGCCCGCGACCGCCCCGAGTACGCCCGCAACACGTCCAGCGCCAGTGCCCCGCGTCCACTCAGCACAGCGTCGCTCGCCGCCATGTTCGACGGCGGCCGCGAGCGCTCCAGCACGCCTCCACTGGCCGCCCGCGCAAGCACCCCCCCCTTCACCGCCCGAGCCAGCACACCGCCGCTGTTCCTCCGCGACAGCACGCCCCCCGTCGCCTCGCCCCTCGCCTCGCCCGCCGTCTCGCCTGTCATCTCGCGCGCCGTCTCGCCTGTCATCTCGCGCGTCGTCTCGCCCGCCGCCGACCCCATCCCAGCGCCCTCCTTCAAACCCACCCCGAAACCCATCGACCCGCCCTCGCCCTCCAAACCCGCCCGCGCCCCGCCCCGCCCCCAGCTCATCCGCCAATCCACCAACGACGCCCTCTCCAAGCTCCCCCCGCCCCTCCTCCACAGCATGCGCGAGTCCTTCTCGGTCATGGACCGCGACGACGACGGCCACGTCACGCCCCCGGACGTCGCAGACATGCTCTCCCAGCTCGGCCTGAGCGCCACCCCGTCCACCCTCTCCGCCTACTTCAACGGCGCGCCCTCGCTCAACCTCGCCACCTACCTCAACACCCTCGCCGACCTGCTCTCGCACCTCTCGCGCCCCGCCGAGCTCAGCGCCGCCTTCGCCGCCTTCGACGATGGGGATGATGGCCAGATCGACCTCGCCGAGCTGAAAGACGCGCTGCTGCACACCCCGCCCGAGGAGGGCGGCGGGCGTCTCACCGAGCGCGAGATTGAAGGGGTGGTCGAGGGCTTCAGCGGGCGCAGGGCGTTTGGCAAGGCCGGGAAGGGGTTGGGGAGGGGGGAGGTGTTTAGGTATCAGGAGTTTATGGCGAGTCTGGTGGGGGGGCCGGGGGAGGCGGAGACCCAGGATTGAAGGGGTTTGTCATGTGGGTTATGAAGGGTACGGAATGGGTGGCGTTTGGCGCGGGTATATACCGAATGCATTTCTTGTTTGTGTTGGAGAGAGTATATAGTGCGTTGCTGTTCTATGGTGCGTGTAGGGGTGAGACGACAAGGCTGGATCTAGCCGCCTTGGTTGTGAATCACTTGAGAGTCTGAGATGGCTACAATGGATGATGACCACGTTCTCGACTACACCTCTAAAATGTATGTTAGGTCAAACATGTCGTACAATTACTCTTATGGTGTGTTGAAGCTGCTGGTGGAGATTCAATAGCACTCCATTCGCCTGCTATTTACCTATAAATAACATCATCATTACTGTCTTGATTGTTGTCAACGTCGTAGCCGACGGTCGACGTCGTCTGAGCTCCACATCGGGCTAGCGTGCTGACGCAGCGCCGAACTCCAAAGTAGACACGAATCACCTCGACTCCAGAGCTCCGCGTTCACTCATTCTCACGCCAATCATGAAGGTCTCTCTCGGCTTCGTATCGTCGCTCCTGCTCTCAGGTGCATCAATTGCCTCTGCCGCCGGCTGGAGCTTCGAAGATGCCACCGTTTCCGTTGCGAGCAAAGGCGCTGGCGTCGGCGGAGCTTCCAAGAACAAGTGAGCGCACCGCAGCTCGATCACGACGCGACTGACAGTCCCAGGCTCAGTGCTACGGCGCCCCTCAAGAAGACCGTGGCCCTCGGCGCAACCGACCTGCTGAAGCTCGACCTCACCACGGTCGATGGAAAGACGGCCAAGCGCCCGCACCAGGCGTTCCTGACCCTCACCGACCCCGTCAGCGGCCTCGAGGAGTCGTTCGTGCTCACCATCAAGGACAGCGGCAAGGCCAAAGTCTCGCTCGTAAGCCCAGCACCGCGGAACAAAGCACTCCGCACCGTCCTCTTCCCACCCGCTAACGCCCCCAGACCCAAAAAGACCTCCCGCACCAATTCCTCACCGCCGCCGCCCCAATCCCCGCCTCCCTCGTCCTCGGCGCCTTCGGCTCCTCCACCCCCTACAAACAGCACCTCTTCGACCTAAATGTCACCCGCGACCCCGCGACCCCACTCGCCGTCCCCGCGCCCCCGCTGCGCTACGCCCCGGAGCCCGAAATCCACCACATCTTCCGCGCGGACCCCTCCTCGCCGCCAAAACTCATAACCGTGGTCTTCGCCGCCGCCGTTGCCAGCGCCCTGCCGTTGCTGCTGGCCGCCTGGGCCGCGCTGGGCGCCAACGCGGGACATCTGGGGAAGGCGCTGGGGAGGGCGCCGGTCGCGCATGCGCTGTTCTTTGGGTCTGTGGTCGCAATGGAAGGGGTGTTTTTCGCGTACTACACGGCGTGGAATTTGTTTCAGACGCTGCCTGCGGCGGGCGTGGTGGGTGTGGTGGCGTTTTTGAGCGGGAGTAGGGCGTTGAGTGAGGTCCAGGAGCGGCGGTTGGCGGGGCTGAGGTAGAGGGAGTCCGGGAGGGGAAGTCTGTAGCGCAAGGCGCATTAAAGGCCTGCGTGTGTGTGTGTGGTCTGAGGCAAGGCCGGGTCCAGACGCCTGGAATCGAAGCGCAGCGTCGGTCGCTCAGAAGTAGTGGAGAGAAGACTTGGAGAGAGATGGCGAGCAGAGACACGAGCGCGCTGCTCAGCGCGGCTTGAGCGCTTGTTGTACACCATACCGTACCATACCATACCATACCATGCCATGTCGTGTCATGTCATATCCAAATACAAGAAAAGTCTCGTCAGTCTATCGTTCCCCTGAAGTCCTGCGTTCTGACTAGCACCGACACCGACAGCGGCCGTCCGGTGCGTGGTTACTGTGCTATATATAGTATAGTATTTGTGCTGCAATTGCAACCCCAGCCCAGCACAAGACTCGCATCGACCCGGTGGCTAGGCTGTGTTGCGGGGTTTCTTGTGGACGTTGGAATTTCTTGACGCGCAGAGTGCTACTGTGAGAGCTTGCAATGGCTAAGGCAGAGAGATGCTGGTCTCAGCTCCAGATTTGACACATCGCAGGCATAGGGGATGAGAAGCTGCAGTGTCTCGGCAGATGGTGTAGCAGAGCTGACCGCGGAGATTCTGATACGGCTGTTGAGGATGTTTGGCAGTGGGATTTTGGGGTGCAAGCTGCTGGACTCGGGGAGGGAGGTGGGCGGAGTACCTATTCTGGACATGTTGTCTTCTATAGCATTTCACCACTGAGTCAATTTGTTGACGCTAGCCATCTTGGTAAGTTGCGTGTTTGGATCTGCTCAGTTGTAACTATATAATTCTTTGCCTCAGTCTTTACAGGATAGGGGGAACATACATATATACAAGGAGGATTCGCAAACTAGTCGTGATAATTGCAAGACTACGAGGTTTCCTTGTGCTTCTGCTTCGTAGTTGCGCGTAGCTGATACGTCTCTAGAAATTGGCAACTGTGAGTTTGAGGTGAAAATAGTAATCATCACCCGCGGTAGCTCAGCGAAGTTAGGCGCCGATTCCTGTTTAGTATTTTGGCTACTCTTAGCACAGGTGTGCAGCTTGCTTGCTACTTGTGTTATAATGTATCTAGTATTTAATAATACTATTGCCTGTATTCATAATTACTAGTGCTGTTACTATTCTTGCACTTTACATAGCTAATTAAGCATTCGATCGCTATTAGTAAAGTGCTATGCGTTCGCCTAAGTTGCTATATTGCGCAGGATAATAGCCGCACTCGGATGTATGCGGAAGTAGCAGCTACCATCTGTTCCTCCTTCATCTACATCCTTGTTGTGCGGCACGCCCGGAAGTGAACATCAGTGGAGCCGGAAGCACGTAGGTATGTGCTTCCGGCTGGACTAGGTAGCCTACAAAGCATGCACTTGTGTCATAGCGCAGCAGTATAGAAGGCAAAGAAACCAACGGATTCCTCGTTACATCTATCTTAGCCCTATTCCACACATTCTAGTCCTTTCACAACATCTCGTGTTGGAGCTCGATCAAAGAAGCATGCCTTTCGGCCAGCTCGCCGTCACCAACGCCCCTATCCCGCAGGACAACCCTCCGTACTTGGCAGGAGACCCCGTATTCTCCGACATCCCATCCTAACGGTCCGCTACCGCACATCCTTCGCCAGCATCCGCGGCCTGGTGCCGGACGTGCTCGAGGTCGACGACGAACCCCTCGTAACAGCTACCTTACTCCGCTACGGCACCGGCCCCAGCGGCCCCTTCAACGAGCTGATCCACACAGTCGAAGCCCGCTACCGCGGCACCACCTACGCCTCCTGCCTGTCGCTGCTTCTGGACCTCGAGGCGGGCGTGCTGGCCGGCAGAGAGCCCTTCGGCTTCCCAAAGCGCCTGGGCGCCGTCTCGCTCACGCCCAGCGCGCCACACGCAGCGACGGGCCGCGTGGAGCGCCCCGCGGGCCACCCGCTCGCCGAGTTCCGCTTCCAAGGCACGGCGCAGCAGAGCCCGCCACGAGCGCTCGACAAGCCGTTTCTGAACCTCCGGGTTATCCCGTCGCCGGTTGCGGGCGCGCCGGCGTCGGTCAAGGAGCTGGTGCCGTGTGCTTTTGAGATCCGGCCGGCGGAGGTCTGGGACGGGGTTGGGGAGCTGGTGTTTCCGGATGGGTGTCCGCAGGCGGAATCGCTGAATAGGGTGGAGGTGCTAAGGTACGAGGGCTCGACGTTGGCGTATGGGGCGCGTTGTGTGCTGCGTGCCGCGGAGGAGGTGTTTCAGTTGTAAGATGGGGATTAAAATGAGGGGAGCTGAATCGAGTCTGCGATAGTAAATCAGTATAGAAGCAAAGCAGTATAGAACAAATCATTGCCTTCTTGCTGGTATGTACTTGGTACAGCAACATCTTTGACTGCAGGAGCAGAACGCTAGAGGGGAAGTCACAACAGCAGTAATGTACAGAGTAGTTGGGCAGGCACTTAGACACTAGTATAGGCTTATATTGTGACGAACCCTTAAGGCGCTATCAATCCTCTTAGAGAGATGATGTGTGTACGCTACGTGACCGTAGCAAGTGCAGGCCGACAGTGCCCCAAAGCGTTTCCCGTAGTTCGCTAGTCTGTGGCTAGAATCTATAGTTAAAGAACATTGTAACAAGCAAGCATTGTGCACAACTACCGTGATGTTATAGGTAACATACAGGATTCTCTCCTCAGCAAGCAACAACGGGCGAGAACAAACTCGTTTCTCGACTGTCGATGCATGTTAGAAGCAGTGTACCGAGCGGTAAACAGCTCGAAGCAGGCCATGTTCAACGAGTGCCTAGTCTAGGGTACTACTGATAGGCAACACTGCCACCACAATCCGTTTCTTGTGACTGTATAGGAGAATCCCGCATCAAGTGACTCTTGTCGTCATTCCAATTTAAGAAGCTTGACGTGTGTGCGACGGATTCGACGTGTGTGCGACGCCAGGCTATATTTCAGTGCTTCGTTTGGCATTGTGCGGTCATGCATTGCTCAACAGGAGGATCCAATGTCGTCTATTATGACACTGCCTTTGCATGTGATACATGATGCGTATTCAACTACTCTATATACTTAGCAACATATTTCAAAGCACTGATAGCTGTTTTAGGTTGGTTCAGAACGCGTCTTGAAGAGTGGGGCTTCCTCGCTTACATTCGTCACTAGGCGCCTTCATTGTTATGTGTGGGTTCACCTCGGTGAAGATAAAGCAGGTGTAGAATTTAGGGGAAGCATGCACATCTACCGAATCGCGAAGACGTGTTGTAAGAACCGTCACGGATACATTCAAAAGTACCAGCAGTGATCCTGGGGATTGCTCTCGGACCGTTAGCAGCCAAGTTTCTTGACGCAGAGGGCCAGCAGGATGCCGTCACTCTTGTAGGCCGTATCCAGTTGGACCAGGCGATGATACAGACTCCTTCAAGGTATGTACCGGATCGTGATTGGGATATAGCTGGTAGTTGCGGGGTTCCAGCTACCTGCGAAAGATCAACAGGCCAACTGGAAAGGAATAGCAATTTGCCTGCTGCCGGTCATGACAGTTATGTGAATCTTCACCAGTACGTGTATCTACATCACTATTCCTCCCCTCCTGTCCTCGATGGTGATTGGGTCGTGCGTCACATGCACCGATCCCATCCTGTCGCAGGGGGTGGCGAAGGGACCTTTCTCTGACAAATTCGTCCCACGGGCTTTACGCGAGATCATATCCTCTGAAGCTGTAGCAAACGATGGTTTTGGTTTTTTAGTCCTTCTGTGAGTTGATTAATCCTCGCCTGAGCGTGCCGTGGCACAGCACCTTCGCAGGCTGACGTATCGCGCAGCCTCGCAGCTCACCTCATCCGTCATGCAGGCCTGGACGATGTAAAATGTAATGAGGATGCCTTCGAGACTGGTGAGACTTTGGTTCACCTTCTCAAGCGATATGTGTGCCGCAGTGGAAGAGACAGGAAGCAGGCGATGAAAGGGTGATTGTCCATATAGACTTGCGAGCGTCTTTCCCTCAACCACTCGACAAGTTTTTGTGATTTGCCCCGTTCATCTCCCACGGGTGATTCAATCACTCTTCCTTCGTAACTAATCTCTCCTACTGGAGTGATAAAGAAGGTTGTGCCACAGACAAAGCATTCCATCAATCTACCATGCGTCCTGTGCCGAAACTGGACTAGAGAATTGCTTGAATCGACCTACGAAACAAAACAACAGTTCATCTTAGGCATCCCCCCGTAAGCAGTCGTAGGACCATCAGTGTTCTCAGTATACGATGCTTCGTATCGGTCTTAGCCCTAGGGCCTGATTAGGAAAACCACAGCTGATTTGTAGGGCCGATTCGTAAGCAAGTTGAAGAAAGTTGGTGATTACTTGTGTTGAAGTGGTGATTGTAAATCAGATTACTATACGATGTGACAAGAAGCCTACAATTTCTAATTGGCGATCTTCGTATGAACATATGCTTGGCTTAGGGACCTCTACACGCATTAGCGTCATCATCATAATTATAAATCATACGAAGATTGGTGTATTCCCGTGCCTTTATAAGAAGGAGCAATGTCGCGCCTGTGGTTGATGTGTATGCGAACATGTCGAACCTCAAATCCATTGCCGTCGTTGGTGTAAAGTCTCCCTAATTTCCGTCCGATACTTGTACGCTGACAAGAAGACAAAGGCTAGCGGTAACCTAGGCCAAGCTGTGATACCCTTCCTCAAACGAGCGAATTTCGATGTAACTGCTATTTGCAGGTCAGACTCGACGGCTTCAATCGCGGAAAGCATCAATGTCATCAAGACGGAGTACACGTTGGGACCTTTGACCGAAGCTTTGAAGGGACACGACGTCGTGCTATGCGTCCTCGATCCACAAGCCCTAGCTGCTGAAGCGGTCGTCATCGACGCTGCTTCTAACGCTGGTGTGAAATGGTTCATTCCCAGCGAATTTGGCCACAACACGGCGGACGAGCGCGTCTTATCCTCCTTACCATTCCTAAAGGGTAAATCTGAGGTGGTCGCTAAACTAGAGAGCAAGACCGTCAGCGGTATGAATTGGGTGGGAATCATTACCGGCTTCTTCTTCGATTGGGTATGTCGTTTTCCTCCACGCACAATGCTGATCCATGCTGACCTGACTAAGTGCTTGAGTCGAAATTTCCTCGAGTTCGACATCAAGGAGAGGTCCGCTACGATCTGGGATGACGGCAACACAAAATTCCACGCCACAAACATTGGAGACATTGGCGCGGCGATAGTCAACCTCCTTTCTGAACCAAACACCCTCGAGAAAGTCAAGAACACGTATGTGTACATCTCTTCGTTCGAGCTCACGCAGAACAAGATTCTTCTCGAGCTGGAGCGGGCAACGGGGACAGACTTTCAGGTGAAGCGGGTGAAGAGTGAGGACATCCAACGCAGTGCCATGGAAAGTTTGGCCAAGGGCGATGTCAACGCTGTTTTACCGCTACTACAGTATATTGCTTGGGGAAACAAGGGGCTGGGACACTTCAACACGCTGTCTGAAGATGGAAATGCTCTGTTGCTGCCGTCTCCTCAAGAGACCTTCGAAGAAACGATTGAAAGGGTGGTAGGGGCTGCGAAGCACGGATAGAAGGTAGCTTTGTAGAGCTAATATTCCAGCAATTATCTTGGTAGTTGAGTCTAAAGAATTGTTCCTGCGGCTTTCTCGTCAATTGCGCATTTGGTAATCTACTGATAAACTAAGGTCGTAGGTGGAAAGGAATGCATACATCGATCACACAAGAAAGCACTATCTACTAGAGACTGCTGCCGACGATTGAGACCATGGACGACGATTCACATACTTATTCAACGATAGTAGCTCGAGTCGATTCACTAATTGAAAGCATATCATCGATGAATTCGGCTTTTTTGATGTTGGGTCTCATAATATGGATTCTCGTATTTCGGTAAGCGACAAGTATCTCGTATTTCGGTAAGCGACAAGTAGATTGCTGAAACTTCGTCGGACGAATTGAGGCTGACCCCGATTAACACGTGTTCAGAAGTGTCTAATTGCCTCAGACCCGAGTTATCTGTTGAAGCCTACTCTGCATCAAGTAGCATCTTCAGCTCATGCCCCCAAGTGGTTAATTGATTTATTCGCTCGAATTTGCCAAACACATTGATGGTACGCTCAATATGGGCCGTAGTCCGCTGTGTAAGGCCAAAGCGCGTCTTGTGTATGAGCTGGTTGAGCCTTGGCTCGATCAGTGAGGCCATCATTGGCCAAGTCATCGCGTCATCCGAGCTAGCGATTTTCTGAATAGTGATCATTAGTTCTCTACAACACTGTCGTGTAAGGAAGCCGAGGCAATACTCGAGGAGCGTTCGTAATTTAGCTAATGCCCAGCTGTAGCTTGCTTAGAATGGTCTAGAGCCTGTGCGGTTCAGGGCTTTTACTTCACCTTTCACTGTTTGCGATAGCCGAAATCTGACTTCCGACTCGCGGTGACTGGTATAAGTACTGGAGGTAGGGAACTCGTCTTTCAGTAATGACATTCGTTTGCAAGATATATATCCTTCCAAAGAGTTCACGCCATACCCCGCAAAGATGTCAAGAGAGCAGATGCCAATTGCAGAGCAATTCGAATTGACAACTATTAGCAATGGCGAATACGAAACGGTGAACCCCCCTCAAAGGATGGCCAATACACTCAACATCGCGTATGGAGGCTATGCGCTAGCCACTGCATGCAAAGCAGCAACTCTCAGCGTGGACGGCCCGTACCATATCTACACTGTGCTGGGCAATTATCTTGGTCCAGCATCCACGGATCGGCCCCTGCGAGCGCGTGTCCGTACAGTCCGGCAGACACGAAGTTTCGCAACACGACAAGTGGAGATCAGCCAGAGTGCAGGAGAACAGGGTGAACGGATATGTCTGATAGCTCTTGTCGACTTTCAGATTAGAGAGAAGGAGACGTTGGTTGCATACTCTCGAAGTCCCAGTAAAACCTACACATCGTGGGAGAACTGCTCTACAGAAGCCGATGTGCATCAGAAACTCCTAGCCGAAGGCAAGGTGAGCCAAGATGTGCTCGACGAAGACTCCAGGACCTTCGGATTGGTTAAGAACATTTTTGAGTATCGGCCTTGCCCTGAAGGCATTTTCGCTCAGAACGTGCACGGTATAGCAAAGAACCTAGCATTGACACAAGACGAGCTGCCACTCACACAACGATCATCAGCGGACTGGATCCGTTGCGTTGAAGATCTCCCAAAAGCTATGGATCATGTCGCGCTCATGGCATTCACTTTAGACGCCTTTATCGCGTCTCTCCCCCTGACCTTGAATCACAGGTTCCTAGACGATGCGTCTGCATGCTCCAGTTTGGACTTCGCGCTTCGAATCTTCAACACCGATATCGACATGGCACGATGGCACTTGCGAGAAGTTACCACCAACGTGGGTAGTGAAGGTAGAAGCTATGGCGAAAGTTGGCTATGGGATGAGGACGGTAATGCCGTAGCCTGTATGACTCAGCAGTGCATCTTAAGGCCAAAGCCTAAGAATAAGGGTCGATTATAGGATATTTGATAATATAGAGGTTATAGACATAGATAGTCAGCCTAACATGCCTTACAGTATACTATAGCACTAGAAATAGGAAAGTAGATTTAACCAACTTTAAACTCTGCTTTGTTTCAACAGCCCTGATGTTGTTCTTTTGAGGGCTTGGTAACTGTTAAGCTGTACGATTTGCTGAAGGTTTAAGCTCAAGCGTAGCTACCGAAATTTCCTACAATGAGCAAGACTTCTTTACATGCAACGTGTGCCAGTTGATTAGTTCTATTTGGTCTAGGAGCTAGATACCACAGAAGCTAGTATTGCATGACGTACTATCTCCAATGTTCTATCCAATATGCAACAACACCGGTGCATTAATTAGAACTAGTTTCCTTGCACAACAGCACTGTACATGTATTGCTGCGTCTTATGCGTCGCTATGTGATGTGCGTTGCCAAATGGTGGAACGCATGAGACAACTGCACGGATTTATGTGAAATGAAGTGGCGAGCAAGAGGAAGTAGGAAAAGCGTGGCGAGTAACATCAGCGTGCGCTACACGATCAGTAATCCAGATTTGTTGCTAGTGGTACCCAAAGATACGCGATACGAAGTACGGTCACTAGCGGCTCTGGTCATGCAACCTGCTTAGGTAAACATGAGAACAGTCAAAACTCCTTGGTCCCGTACATCGACTTCGGTCCTTATACTTGTCCTACAAATTATCAACAATGTCAAATCGGCACAACCTAAGCGGCGGTGGTTTCACGACTGGGCGACATTCTACGACATACGACTATATATCCCCGTTGAAACTGGACTTGACTGGTAGTCATGTCCTGATTACTGGCGCAGCATGGGAGGACGGAGTTGGGTATGCAACAGCCATGGCTTTTGCGCGTGCAGGAGCGTCTGCGATCGCAATAGTCGATCTACACGGCGTATCGGATGAGCTTGTTGCAAAGTTGAAGCTGGCCGCCACGCAAGCTGGACGTGCCGAGCCCATAGTGATAAGCTGCAAGGTCGACATTGCAGACTCAAACAGTGTCCACGCCATGCATGCCACTGTAGCACAGGCCTTTGATGGCCGTCTGGACATTGTTATAAACAACGCAGCCCACATGGAACCATATGAGCCCCTCCTCGATGCGGACCCAGATATATACTGGCGGACCTATGAGGTCAACGTCCATGGACTTTTCAACATGGCGCGCGCCTTCCTCCCCATGCTGCTCTCAGCTAATGCTAGCGACAATGGTCTATGTACAATGATCAACGTAGCCTCTTCGGGCGCATTGACTGCTCGACCCGGAAGCGGGAGCTATCGCAGTTCTAAGCTTGCGATATTGAGGTGGACCGAGACCTTACAGCTAGAGTACGGTGACCAGAGACTTCTTGCCTTCTGTGTAAACCCGGGTGCTATCAAGACCAAGATCACAGAAACTGCGCCCGAGGCAGTGAGGAATATGTTCCCAGATCGACCAGACGTTGCGGGTGATACAATCGCATGGTTAGCTGCTGAGCCAAGGGAGTGGTTGGCTGGAAGATACGTAAGCTGTCCGTGGGATATGGAGGAGCTAGTCGAAAAGAAGGACGAAATCGTTGAGAAAGACCTGCTCAAGATGAGAATGGTGTTCTGAAAGTCATCGATGGGTCGGGCCTCCACGATGCTCTATTAGGAACATAGTGGTGCTCGGTGCTTAGAAGCAACTTTCGGTTTCTTAAGCACGATACAATTCGACATCGTTCGTTACATACACCACACTGCATGACTGCGTGAGTGGTAAAAGCTTAGGCAGCAGGAGCGTACACGAGCGTACGGAGCAGCACAAGATCATCCAAGCTCATTTCAGGGCAACAAACACGTATAGTGAGGATTTAGAGTACATGGCTATCTAGTCACTGTACTTCCATTATAGGAATCTTAGCTGGGACATCTGGAGTTTCTAATGCTCTGTTGCGGCTCGATGTTCCTAATCTTTAGGTCGTACTCCCTACTTACAATCTAGATGCTACAGGATAGCCACGGAAGCTACTCGGCCGATCTGATGGTACGTTTGCTATTACGGATAATGGTGCAAAACAAAGGCTTAGCATATACGATGTCCTCTAGGGATTGAAGACGAATCAAATCCCTCTTCTGACTTCAAACGTCACATCACGATACAATTAGGTAGCATCTAGCAACATAACACTTTAGACGAGAGCCAGCAACCGCGTCTGTTGTCCTCTTTAAAACCGTACACAAGTCGTATGATTGTATCCGGAAGAACTTCCGTTCGCTCTACATCTCGCCCTAGCTGGAATGGTAAGCAATGCACGCATTCCATGGTACCAGGCTGCCCCGCACACGATCTAGATGTAAACAAGCACGAGTCGAAATAAGATCTCAAGACCTATCTGGTCAGATCCTCGGAAACCTTCAACCCACTTTCTTTGCAGGGTCATCTTACCTCCCGATCGTATCACTCATCATTCGGTCTTTCATCTCGATTTCACACGCCATGTCTAGCTGCAACAAACAGGCCATACATACATCCGGCTTTGACGCTGATATTACTGCGCTCACGATACAACTAGACGAGATCAGACTGTTTATTGAAGGTGACAAAGGCAAATACGCTGCCAATCAACCCCCGGATCGTAACATCGTGTGCGCCGCCTTCGAGGAGGAATTGAGAAGATATGAAGTTTTTATTACAGATCAGAGGCTCGCTCATAGTATGGGAGCTGCAGTACATGTTGATGGCGAAATCATTCTGGAGTCAACAATCGAAGAAACCCAATGCCAAGAAGACCGACTGCTTGCACTTCAAATCAGCAACGACGAGCCCGGATATGAGGATCCGCCAGCATCGGGGTCCATAATAGACAGTAGTCAGGTTCAAAACTGGCTGAAAACTGCCACTCACAGCCAGCACGCCGGCTCTGTGGTCGACTTTGCTATCGACGACAGTGACGATGGAACTGAGGCTGGCCCCTCCAAAACGTTTGCTGAGCGACAAGCGGACGTGCTCGAAAAACTTTCTCAGCGGCTTCAGTGTGTCGTTTGCCGCGAGAAGGTCTTCTCCAATCTTACGGTGTCATTGCCTTGTGGCGATCGCTATTGTATCGAGTGCCTGAAAGGGTACTTCATTCGGGCGACGAAAGATGAGATGTTATTTCCTGTGAGGTGCCACAAGAAGCCCATTCCACTAAATCTCATCGCTGCACATTTGTCTGTTGACGAATTGGCAGCGTTCGAACGAGCTAGTATTGAGTTCTCCACCGTCGATCGAACGTACTGTAGCAATCGCGCTTGCGGAGAATTTATTCCACCAGAACAGATCCAATCAGCAACCCACAGAGCCTCTTGCACGTTCTGCAGTACCTCCACTTGCGGACTGTGTAATCGCAGTTATCACGGTGGCTTGGATTGTCCGGATGATCCTGAGCTACGCCAGACTCGCGATTTAGCGGGTGAGCTTGGGTGGCAGACATGCTTCTCTTGTGGAAGCATAGTCGTTTTGAGGAGCGGTTGTAATCATATGACGTGAGTATCCAAGCAATGTGACTCATACGTCGATAAGAGCTAACTATCGAACAACGTAGATGTTGTTGTAAAGCTGAATTCTGTTACGAATGTGGCACTCAATGGAAACAATGTCGTTGCGAACATGCGGATGCAGGCAGGATTCTCGAGAGAGCTGAAGAGATTGTGGAGCGCGATGCTCCAATTGGAATTCCACAGAGAGAACGACGGGAGCGAGTGCAACAAGTCCGCGCCGAACTCGAGCTGAATCATGAGTGCGAACACCCAGGCAAGTTTCAACGCATATACGAGTGTGGGAGACGCGGCTTTCGTTGCGAGATGTGTGATGTCAGGCACTGGAAGTACATGCTACAATGTCGTCATTGTTTCATTAATGTATGCGAAGATTGCCGTCGATGGCGAGTGTAATCGTTTCTCTACAAACAGGATGCATGCAGGAGAGTACATTGTCCCGACGCCTTAGCTGAGTCAGCCTGGCTCCTCACTAAGTTCTTTAGCATAGTATGTTCAGTCACGATCTTCATTGTGACATTCAAATTACTTCTATCTTCTCCCAGATGCAGTTTGACTCAGCAAATCTGAGGGCTAAACATCCTGGTCCTTGATGTAGAAAAAGATCAGAGTCTAGCCATTGTCACGCATTCTAGACCGATGAGAACCCACTTAGAACGACAGCTTACGAGTGATACATAAATTCAAGGTTTCTATTAATCTAGAGCATGCGAGAGTGGTATTGAACATCAAAACATCAAATCAAAGTCCTAAGCCTCCTGAACACGAACCACAACCTTGCCACGAGACCTCCCAGTCTTCAGCCTGGAAAACGCCTCAGGCGCAGCGCTAAACTTGTACTCCGAATCAATCACCGCCCGAATCTTCCCTGTCTCGAACCACGACCCCAAAAGCTCGAAGTCGGCTTTGTTAGGCTTTGTGATCGCGAACACGTACTTCCCTCTGCCACCGCCAAGGAAGCCGGGCAGGAACTTGTTGCCCATGAACTGGCGCAGCGCAGCGAGGTCCATGCCCAGGCCGACCTGCACGAAGGTACCCTTGGGCTGTAGGTAGCGGCCGCCGGCGCGGTAGAGGTTGGAGGGGTTGCCAACGTTGTCGATGATGGCCTCGAAGCGGGTCTCGCGCGCGTTCAGCTGCTCGACGATATCAGCTTTTTTGTAGTCGAGGACCTCGTCTGCGCCAAGGCTCTTGCACAGCTCGACGTTTGCGGTCGAGCAGGATGTTGTGACGTGGCAGCCGAGCTGTTTGGCGATCTGGATGGCCAGGGTGCCTGTGCCGCCCGAGCCTCCGTTGATGAAGACCTTGTCGCTGGCTTTGACGTAGGGCCTGATGGCTTGGAGGGTGGTCATGCCGACGGTGGCGACTGCTGCTAGGTCTTCATGCCTCGCGCCTTGGGGGGCAAGGGCGATCATATCCTGCGACGCCTGGACGTATTGCGCCATCGCGCCATGTTCGAAGACGCCGTTGCAAGCGCCATAAACAATGTCTCCAGTCTTGAAGGTGTTGACTTTACTCCCAACTTCAACAACGCGGCCACTAATGTCTAGTCCTGGCGTGACAGGAGCTTTCAGGGCTAGTCTCGGGATCAGACCGAGCTCTAGGATCTTGTAATCGATGGGGTTGACGGAAGTGCTGAAGACTTCTACGATGACCTCTGTGTCGGTAGGAATTGGCTTTGGGACGGATGTTGCTAGATACAAATTCTTCTCGACTGCGCCTGAGAACGTCTTGCATTGCCAGGCCTCCATGGTCGTCATGATGGCCAAAAAAGGGTTATTAAATTTCGGTGGGTGTGTAGTGTAGGTTTGGTGATTTGTGATTCACATCTTCCAGCGTCGCCGTGTCCTTTTTGACTCTTTTGCAAACATCTATCCATACTCAGGATCGGACGTCGGACGATGCTTAACTGAGGTTTGTAAGAGTCGGCATGTCGGAGAGCGAGCTGTGATCTCGCTCTTTGACGTCTAATTTCTCCGAAAAAGGCCCTTGCGGCTGACTAGCACTAATCGGTATTTAGAGATAGTCAAATCCCTCTCTATTGTCTGTTGGCCACGCTTCACCTCATTGGTAGACTAGCAGCCGGAAGTAAGTCCGCTCGGGCTTTTTTCACTGCACAGTCCGAACCGCTTTGTTGCTAAGTCATCAGCAGAATATCTTCGACAAGGAAACCCGACAAGCGTCGATGAACAAGCATGTCAACTTAAAGCACTTTGACAATCGCCGTAGTACTAGATCAAAAGACGTCCTAGACGCACCAGCCTAGCCCGTGAAATGGTGTCAGGGCTCTTCTCATCCACTGCCTTCATTAGGCTCCGCGAGGCTTTCTCGCCCTGAGGCGCGCGGTTGAACCACTGAACTGCTCGTCCGCGCGAAACATGCCTTTTAGTCCGTGACTTATCAACAAAGCTGCGCGACAAACTTGCTCAGGCACCACACGACTCAGACTTTTCAGATGAGGAAAATCGTGCTCTTCTTCCTTCCAAACGGGCACGCCTTGCCTTCATCAAAATTATAGTTCGACGTATTAGTGTACCATCCCACTCTCCTCCAGAACCCTGGTCGTCCCTCTACAGCGACAACAACGATTCCGAAAGAATCGTATGTGCCGCTCGCCTTATATGATTCATGGCCTCCGAGGATCTGAATAGCCCAGAGGGGGCCTTCGCAGACGGGTAAGGTATCAGGGCACCACAAGCCGTGCGAAAAGCGATCAGACGACTCAGAATGGTAGGAAGAGTTCGACACGGTCAGGCTGCAACTTACGTGGAGTTCGCTTCCGACAAAGCCAGATTTGAACTCGGCCATGCAGGCTGTGACCCGGAGGATGGTGGTTGGCCCATCCGTTGATGTCGATGATGTTGACGAGTCTTCCACGGTAACGTCGGCGTCACAGTGTTTGAACGCGGCCCAAAAGAGCTCAATCCCACCTTTAATGTTCAGCCAGCTCCAAGATGGCTCCCTGCAGTCTATAGTCCCTGGCCCTCGCGATGTGACTTTCCAGAGCAATTCTGTTGATCCAAGCAGGTGGTGGCGCAGACCGTGGACAATCTGCCAATCTTGCGCCGTTGAAACTTGGCTGGCGAGACCCTGAAAGGCGGGCCACCTGTCTTTCCAGAACGTCACCTTGCAACTTGAGTAGGACTGCACGATAGCTTCCCATGCATCGGAAGCGCTATTCTCGTCCACTCTGTCATCCAGTAATTTGGAGAAAGCATTATGACCTAGCTTCATGTGGTGAGCATTGGGTCCTTCGCAGCACTCGCCATATCTGCAGGTCCAAGAAACTTTATCAGTGCCAAAACTGAGAGTTCTTGGGGATAGATAGCGTTCTTGTACCGCCCATGCTCTTTTGTTCAAAGGTTCGGGCCAACTGCGACGAGGACTAGCGTAGAGGGGCATTTCGTCTTGCCGTCTGAAGAGAGGGCAGGGTGTAATGGCCAAAGCAGACCTCTCAAAAAACAGCCCTCCACTACCGTCCTCGGCACCGGTTGCAGCTAAAGTGCATGTAGATTGCCGATAAACGTCACCCATCGTCGCTGCTTCTTTTGCCCAGTCCCAGTCAGAGTCTTGCTGTATACACAGAGAATCGATCCAGATATATTTATATCCAAGCGAGGCCGTAACTTGGAGGGCATCTCGGAAGGTTTTGGACAGAATCGACAGTGGAATATCCGAGCGGAAGGCTTGATAGGTACTCCGTAATAGAACTGCCACCTGAACTTTACCCCAGCAGTGCGAGAGTGTCAGGTACTGCGTGGGTCTGGGCAGTTCATCTTGGAGAACTAGACGAGCTGATTGTACCATGCCCCCTGCAGTGGTGATTTGAACGAGCCTGGAAGGCAGAAACTCGGATGACGTTGGGCAGGTATCCTTGTCTTTTTCAAGGCAGCGCGCCAGCCAGCACTGAGCCAATGCCATTATCTCTGGTGAGGCTGTACTCGAGCAGTGGAGTGTCGACGGTCCTACTTCAGGTTGTTCCAATTCACAGTCCATTTCGATCAACTTCTGGCCCGCTGTGTGTACTTGAAATGAGAATGAAACATCGTAAAAACATTTAATGACTAAGGAATAGGTCGCATTGCAGCCATCTGTGTTCAAGACTCCCACAAGATGAGCGTCAAGCAGTGAGCATAGATGGCAACCTGCGCTCGCAGATGCGTGCAAGGCGCCCAAAGTCTTGTGATGACCAAATACATCCCATGTTAGTTTCCGTTTCGAGCGAATTACACAGATTCTTTTTGCGAAACCGCTCACGTAGCATACCATGGAATTCGTGAGTACTTGTTCGCACCTTGAACATAGTTGTGCATATCCGGGTATATCGCTGACACTGCCATGTCGGTCTTGTAGCTTTCTGTGTAGCCACTGCTGATAGCCGTATGGTGCAATAACCCCGTTTTCTGGAACCAGCCTGTCGATGATCTCTGCAGCGCGGTGCAAGTCAAGTTTTGGCTCTTGCCCGGATTCGCGCAAAAGATCATCAGAATCCGATATGCTATTGCTGCTGGTCTCGGCTGTTCTTCCAGAAGGCTCGATCTCAACGTAATACATCGTGCTGCCTTGAGCATCGTATACTCTTGCAAATTCGCCTGGATACCAAGATTGGTCGTTACAACCTGACTTGACGTCTTGCCAGTCTTCATCGTCAGGCTCTCCTAGTGCAGCCTTGGTATCTGGCTGGTATTGGGGGTTCCGAAGTAATTGCCGGGTTTCAGCTCTCGAAGCGCCCTGCAATCCATTCAGACCTTTGGTCAGTGTGTCGAGGACTTCACCAGCGGCTGGATCGAGGCGTCTCATGTCAGGAAGGATGGTCAAGTGTGTGGATAAAGACAACAATGAAGTCAAGAAAGTTCGAGTGCGGAAAGAGCCAGGCTTACCTACGGGCTAGGCAGTCGTTTTAAGTGCTGCTTCAACACAGCCTTGCGCCACAACTGAATGCCACAAATAAATTTCCTCGTATCTCCACGCAGGTCATCTTTCCGGTACAGTCAGTTGCATTCGGCAGTTGATTACCAGCAGTCAAGTGCGCAGAGAACAAACAAGATCTTGGTTGCTGGTGATCGAATTTGCCTACACGGATTACCCCTCCTCGCCTTCGCATTGGGGACCGCACCTACCTCACATGCGCACAAGGCCAGCAGGCTTAAACAGCATCATGCGTTCGTCATTACTTCATAGTCATCCATCTACGCTCCTTGCAGCGACTCCCCATTCCCACCCAGCGTAACTGTCTTCGTCGTAATATACTCCTCAATACCCAAGAAGCTGCCCTCGCGACCAAAGCCCGACTCCTTCACGCCGCCAAACGGCGCGGCTGGATCGGAAATCAACCCAGTGTTCACGCCAACCATGCCGACCTCCAGCGCCTCGGCCACTCTGTACACGCGCTGGATGTTCTTGCTGAAGAAGTATCCCGCAAGGCCCACATCCGCTGCGTTCGCGAGCTCGACAACGTCAGCCTCGGTGTCGAACTTGAAAAGGCCGGCGACGGGGCCGAAGGTCTCTTCTTGCGCGAGCTGCATGTCGGCGGTCATGTCGCGGATGACAGTGGGCTGGTAGAAGGAGCTGCCCAGGTCGGGCAACTTCTGGCCACCGACCAGGACCTTGGCACCGTGCTTGATGGCGTCTTGAACGTGATCGTCGACCTTCTTTGCAGCGCGTTCGTGGATAACGGGGCCGTGGGTGACGCCCTCGCCGAAGCCTGCACCGACCTTGAAGCCCTTAACCTTCTCGGTGAACTTCTCGGCGAACTGATCGTAGATACCAGACTGGACGTAGATCCTGTTGGCGCACACGCATGTCTGTCCCGATGAGCGGAATTTGGAGGTGATAGCGCCAGCTACGGCGCTGTCGAGGTCGGCATCGTCGAACACGATGAAAGGCGCGTTGCCACCAAGTTCGAAAGACAGCTTCTTGAGGGTCGAAGACGACTGCTTCATCAAGAGCTTACCGACGCCTGTGGAACCTGTGAAGGACACCTTCTTGACCGTCTTGCTGGTGGTCATGGTCTCGCCAACCTCGGGTGTGTTCTTCATGGCTGTGACAAAGTTGACCACACCCTTGGGGATACCTGCACGATGGGCAAGCTCAGCCAGGGCTGCTGCTGTGAAGGGGGTCTCGCCAGGCGACTTTGCAACAACGGTGCAGCCAGCTGCCAGAGCAGGACCGATCTTGCGAGTGACCATAGCAGCTGGGAAGTTCCACGGCGTAATCAGACCGCAGACACCGACCGGCTCCTTGACTGTGAAAACCCTGTTGGCAGCCACGCTCGAGGGGATTGTGTTACCGTACACCCTCGGCGCCTCCTCAGAGAACCACTCAAAGAAGCTTGCCGCGTACGCGACCTCGCCCTTTGCGTCTGCGAAGGGCTTGCCATTCTCCCATGTGATAAGTGTCGCGAGATCCTCGGCGTTGTCGGTCATCAGCTGGAACCACTTTCGGAGTAGCCGTGATCGCTCGCGGCCGGTCAACTTGCGGAACGAAGGCAGAGCGGCTGCGGCGGCTGCGATTGCGGCTTCGGTATCGGCTCGGTCCATCTCAGGCTGGGTTCCGATGAGCTTGCCGGTCGCGGGGTCGTGGACCTCGAAGGTCTTGCCGGATTTCGCATCGATCCATTCGCCATTGACGTAGCTCTGACTCTTGAGGAGCGAGGGATCTTTGAGCTGCGGCTGTCAGCGCTGGTACTCGTTTGCCGGCTGTTGGCGTATGCGACGCAGGATTTCAAACATACGGCTGGCACGCTGTGACTCATTTTGCTCGAGTATGCTCTCGACACAATAACTGGCAATGTTTGTCGCTGGAAGCTGTTTCGGCAGGTAATCTGCTGGCGTGCGATGGATCGTGTTGCGGCAGCAAAAGAGCGCATTGTATGTCGGTGGCAGATTCAATTACTCGACGAGACGTCAGAAGGCGAAACTGAAATTCGGCCCGCTTGGTAATCGCAAGCCAATCTGTCAACTAGTTGATCAGCTTGGAGTGCGGATAGTGCTGGAGCTGCTGCAGGGCGGTGACGTAGGGCCGAAGCTATGACCAATAGTCGAGGAGGGGAGGTTGTTCAGCGCTCGACGCTGCGAATACAACAACACACAAGAGCGAGATGCAGGCGCGAGAAGTGAGGGCACGCAGCAGCTTTGAGTATCTCGCACCGAGTGTTTTGCGCCGGCGAACGGAGCTCACAGTGGATGTCTGCGCGTCTGCAGCGCGTCTGGAGCGTTAGCAGCGTCTATCGCAGAGCATCGTGAGTCGCAAACATCTCGAGAAACATAGGTATCATATCGCATTTCGTTCGTAAAGGTATTATGATCGTGAGACAAGGAGATCTAGCGTGAGAAAAGACATGTGCAGTAGATATCAGGTAGGCATCCCGCCGACCCACCACGCCCACCCCCCCTTCGCCTTATAGAACGACGTGTAAAACCCCGCCGTCGAGCTGTGATCGTATTAGTACTCCTCGACCCCACGTTCGTGATGCACATCGCCTACCCAGCTTTCCTCTCGGCGTTTTTCGCCTTGTGCCACTCCTTCCACCGCTCCTTCTCGCTCAGAGACGCGTCGCGCCACTTCTCCTTGCCGGCGACTGGGGGCTCACGGCGCGCGCGCAGCTTCTCTCGCCACGATGCTTTTTGCACTGTGGTATTTGAGGGTTCGGGCTGTGAGAAGCTGCGGGTCAGTTTTGGCGGCGAGGGATTGTTCACAAGGGTCTCGGTGGATGTGGTGGCTTTTGGGACAGTGGACATGATATGGAAGATATGGTATGTGGATTTGTTGTTTATGAATTCAGTATATGCATTTATTTTGTTGTTATATGTGATGCTGCCAGACACAGCCCTGTGGCTGGTAGGGCGTCCACCGGAGGTTACTCATGCACAGCCATGCCGATCTCAAGGCGCGAGGCTTGGCTTAAGGCGGCCACAGCGTCATGCGCTCATTGGTGTCTTGGTGAAGTGAAACAACATGGCAGTGCAAGACTTCATTTTGCTGTCTTGGGCGTGCTACTCTGCTAGGTCTACTTCGTCGAGGTTCTTCCTGACGAACTTGGTCACCTCGTCGAGCCCCTTTTGCACAGTTTCTGTGTCGTTCACGAAGCCGATTCGCACGTAGCCCTTGAATTCCTCGCCAAAGCTCTGCGAGCCGGGGACGAAGAGGACACCGGTCTTCTCGAGCAGCTTCTTGCAGAAGTCCACGGAGTCTACGGGCTTGCCTTCTCTGTGGAACTTGAGGAAGGCCGTTGTGCCTGCTACGGGCTTCACCCACTCGCACTCGTCTTCGTTCTTGATCACGAATCGGTCAAGAAGCGCGAGGTTCGTCTTTGCGAGCTGGATGTTGCGGGCTAGCAGACCGTGGACGGTTCCCGGGCTGAGCGCGTATGCTGCGACTTGTTCATCCAGACCCGAGACAGAGATAGTCGTGTAGTGACGGGCTGAGGCAATCGTCTCAATGATTTCGGTATTGCGAGACGCAATCCACCCCACGCGGATACCAGCCAGAGAGTATGCTTTGGACATGGAGCCGGTGACGACGACGTTGCTGTAGCCCATGGACAGCAGTGACGGAGGGAACTCCTTGTCAATTGGAATGATTGAGTGGAAGATAGGTCGGTAGACTTCATCGCTGTGGATTGTGATGTTCTTCTCCTTAGCAATCTCGATGAGTTGTTCGAGGAAGGTCTTGCCCAAGACTGCTCCGGTGGGGTTATTGGGATTGTTGACGACGATGACCTTCGTGTTGGGCTTGATGAGTGCCTTTAGTTCTTCCAGATCCGGCACCCATTTGTTCTCTGGCTTGCCCTTCCACAGATCGACTTCTGCGCCTAGCGATTTGGGAACATCATACAAGGACTGATAGGTGGGATACTGGCAAATAACATGATCGCCTTCACCCACCAAAGAGTATGCAGTGAGGTAGTTTGCCTGGATAGCACCGGGGGTAGTGAGGATGTTGTCCGCGCTGAGGGGTGTCGTGACCTTGGCTGAGTACAGTCGAGCCAAGTTGTTCCTCAAATCTTCTGCACCTCTGATGGCACCATAAGTGAGCACTCGGTCTGTCTTTAGCACCTCCGCCGTCTTGTTCTCAGACAAGTCGCGGAGTTGGTCGATCGAGATGGAGGCGCAGCATGTTTCTGCAAGGTTGTACTTGCAGTGATGCTCATTGGCGTCCATCCACTATGCACGAACGTTAGCCTGTCTTGTCACCAAGGCTAAATGTGGGGGAGAAACATACGGCCTCGACGGCAAACTCTGTAATCTTGACCATGGCGAATTCTGTGGTTTGGGGAGGTGATGAAAAAGCAATGTTTGCAGCTCTGGTAGGTAGACGTGCTGTTTTATCCTTTCGTCCAGTCGGCCATACTAAAGATGGCCTCGACTGACATAGGGCGCAGTGTCTGGTGGGGCGGAAGTACCTTACGCTAAAGAGGGCAGGGCAAGCTAGGCCCGCGGAGCATGTTTACGATCGCGTGCTCTATGAAGCTCAATTCACGTTGACATCGCTGGGTCTCTTATACTGAAATTACGCGATCGCAGTGTATGTACTGAGCAGCCGTGCGCCTTTCGCGGGCCTTGCGACACTCGATCGATGACGGAGGGCGCGTGCGCCCCCGGCTGCGCTTGCCTCGGTTGTCCCGTGCGCCCAGCCAAGCGTCATTCGAGCGCGATAGCATACTTGGTAGCCTTCACCTGCATCTGGCCACCTTGACTGCACCTCCACTCTTTGTTCCTGCACATCAGCGAGCTTTCAGGCTCTTGCGCTGTTTCCGTCGCTCGCTCTGCCAGTTTATCCAACACGGCTCGAGGCTGTCAGTGAATACAGAGCTCGGCACGAGCTCCAGTGGAGCTATCAGGCCGCTGCGCCACCTCGTTCGCGATGCGATCAACACCATGGACGGCGTCGCTAATGGCTCTACTGAGTGTCGCAGGGTCATCTGCGGCCTACAAGACATACGCGAATTACTCCGTCGCTGAAACGCCCGATTCGCTCTTCTCCATCTATGGCGACCGCCCAGAGGGCTGCCCACCATGCTTCAACTGCAACCTCGAGGACTTCAAGTGCCAGCAGTTCGCCGAATGCAGCAAGGCCAACGGGCGTTGTAGCTGTACACCGGGCTTTGGTGGCGAGGACTGTTCGGAGCCACTGTGTGGCTCTCTGCCTAAGGGCAAGGACAGGTCGCCGCGAGGAAGCGAGAAGGAGTGCCAATGCGACGATGGTTGGGCTGGTATCAACTGCAACGTCTGCGAAACAAACGATGCTTGTAACGCGATGATGCCCGAGGGCGAAGACGGCGTCTGCTACAAGGACGGGCAACTGGTGAAGGAGAACTTCCAAATCTGCGACATTACCAACAAGAAGATCCTCGACCAGCTGAAGGACAAGAAACCACAAGCGACCTTCTCGTGCAATGCCCAGACTGAGGAATGCAACTTTCAATGTAAGCCGCTACTATGCTCCCACCGCCCTTAAGCTAATAACTGCAGTCTGGGTCGATCAGCGAGAGTCGTTCTACTGCTCTCTGGACACATGTACCTCCGACTGGACCGCCGAGTCTGACCGCAACACCACTCTGTACCGATGCGAGAACATCGAGTGCGCCTGCGTACCGGACAGAATGCTGTGTGGAGAAGCTGGCTCGATCGATATTGGAGAGTTTTTGAAGGAGTCTATCCAGGGTCCTGCCGAGTTCAAGTCCATCGCCTCTGAGCGCAGCGGCGATTCTGGCAGCACCTTTTCAGAGCCCGCCATGAACGACCTCATCTCCAGCATCTTCGGTGATGAGAGCATCACGCTGCGCTGCAACACCGGCGAGTGCTTGTACCAAAACCAGGTGCCAGGGTACGAGCGGCCCATTAAGAAGATCAACACGCCTCTGATCGCAGGTGTAATTGCTGCCGTTGCTCTGTTCATTGTTGCTGCCATCCTTGCCACCTGGTATCTCACACATCGCGCGGACAGGAACAAGTACGGTGCCATCCACCTCTCGGACGATGAAGAAGACGACAACGCAAGGTTGTTGGCGGACCACAAGCCGGCTGCTCTGATGTTTGAAAACGTCGCCTATAACCTCAAGGGCAAGCAGATCCTGTCTGGCATCTCTGGTGCGGTCCATCCCGGTGAATTGCTGGCTATCATGGGAGCATCAGGTGCTGGTAAGACGACGTTCCTGGATATCCTCGCACGCAAGAACAAGATCGGTTCAGTCAACGGTGACTTCTATCTAAACGGCGAAAAGATCCGCGACGACGAGTTCAGAAGCGTCACTGGCTTTGTCGACCAGGAAGATACTCTACTGCCTACACTCACTGTCCACGAGACCATCCTCGATTCTGCCCTCCTCCGCCTCCCTAAAGACATGAGCCGTGCATACAAGGAACAGAAGGTGGATGAAGTCGAACGTCAGCTCGGAATCCACCACATTCGCCACCAGCCCATTGGCTCTGAGGAGACCGGACGTGGCATTTCTGGTGGAGAGAAACGCCGGGTTGGAATCGCTTGCGAACTTGTGACCTCCCCCAGCATTCTATTCCTGGATGAGCCTACCAGTGGGTTGGATGCCTACAATGCATTCAACGTCATCGAGAGCCTTGCCTCCTTGGTCAAGAACTACAACAGAACCGTCGTCTTTACCATCCACCAGCCGAGATCGAACATCGTTGCGCTTTTCGATCAACTGGTTCTTCTCGCCAAGGGCAGGGCTGTGTACTCAGGGCCATTCGACAGCTGCCAGGGTTACTTCGATAACATCGGTTACACCTGCCCGCCCGGCTTCAACATCGCCGACTATCTAGTTGATCTTACCATGCACGCTAGTGCTGTCCACCGTCCAATTGACGAGGACAGCTCTCTGTTCACTAGGGATGGTGTTTACACCAGCGCGAGCAGCGCCATCGCAGTCAAGTCTATTCCAAGCGTCACCAACATGAGCGCAAGTGATCTAGCCACGAGCCCAGCGAACTCCAGCATACGGCCCAAGGCCAAGCGGAGGACGTCGATCAAGCAGCAGCAAGAGCGAGAGCTCTTCACAAGAAAGAAGAGCTCCGCGCCCGTAGACGGTACGCAGTCCCCCAAGACCGACGATGAAGGTCCATACGATCGTCAAGAAGCTGCCAAGGCGCAATGGCTAAAACTTTCGCGTCAATCAGGTGCACCGCCGGCACAGATCCTCGACGATCTCGACGAGCTTCCTCCGCCTGCGGATGGTGGCACCGGAACGAACCTGGATGCTCTCATCATGGCATACGCAACGTCAGAGATTGCAGCTGGAATTCACGAAGATCTCACCAAGTCCATCGCCAGCGCAAGTGAGGCCAACGGTACGAACGGCCATGCCGAGACGAACGGCTTCGTTGCCGCCGGTAAGCTCAAGGGTTACCGCAAGGTCGGCCTGGTTGGACAGTTCAGGATCTTGTCGAGGCGTACGTGGCGCAACCTGTATCGCAACCCGATGTTGATGCTCACCCACTACGCCATCGCCATCGTGTTGGCCGTGTTCCTGGGCTTCCTCTTCTACGGTCTTACCGACGACATCAGCGGCTTCCAGAACCGTCTTGGTCTGTTCTTCTTCGTGCTCGCGCTGTTTGCGTTCAGCAGTCTGACTATCCTGACTGTGTTCGCACCGGAGAAGCTGCTCTTCACGCGTGAACGGGCCAAGGGCTACTACTCTCCTCCGTCATACTTCGCGGCCAAGGTGCTGTTCGACATCATTCCTCTGCGTCTGCTGCCACCGATCATCCTCGGTATCATTGTGTACCCAATGACGGGACTGATTCCAGCCTGGCCGAACTTCCTGAAGTTCATCCTCTTCCTGGTGCTGTTCAACTTGTCGGCGGCTGCCATCTTCTTGTTCATTGGGACTGTGTTCCGCAATGCTGGTGTTGCAAACTTGGTCGGTGTGCTTGTGATGCTGTTCAGCCTGCTCTTCTCTGGATTCTTCCTGAACAAGGGCAGCATCCCGCCGCTCGCGAGCTGGCTGCAACCGGTAAGTCTAATCGTATCGTGAAGCACGACATGCAGCTAACATTGACAGCTGTCAATCTTCCACTACGCGTTCGAGGGCCTGATTGTCAACGAGGTCAAGTACCTGTCGCTCGTGGACCACAAATATGGCATCGACATTGAGGTACCTGGATCGGCGATTCTGAGCTCGTTCGGGTTTGATGTGATGGCGCTGTGGACGGACGCGATTGGGCTGGGGGTGTTTGCGGGAGTGTTCGTGGTGCTGGCGTACCTGGCGATGCACTTTTTGCTGGTGGAGAAGCGGTAGGTGGGTGGAATGTTTTGTGCATGCGGCGTTGTGTGCATGCGTGTTGTGTGCATAGGCGGCGTTGGGCGAGGGCCATTATACATACGCAATTTCATACTCGGCAATTATACTAAGCAGTGAGTTATATAAGGCGTGTTAGTCATCGTGGATGTGGTTGTGACTATGGTTGTGGCTGTGGTTGTGGTGTGGGTGTAGGTGTGGATGTGGTTCTGGCTGTCTGCGTGGCGTGGCTGTCATTGGCTGAGTGGCTGTCAGTCCTACGGCCGCCGTTTGTATGGGCGTGCCTGTATGGTGTCGAATCGCTGGCCAACCCTGCCGCCCCACCACGCCCACGGCGACTCGTGCTCACAGTGCTCCACCACACCGCTGGCCGCAGATCCTGTGCCCCTCCGCACAGCTCGCTCCCGACTTCACGACGGCGTCACCTGCCCCCGCCCGCGACCGCTCCCCCTCGCCGCCGCTCCTCCGCATCGCCAGCCAGATCACCACCGCGGGCGCCGAGCTCTGGAAATACAGCGACCGCCCCCCGCGCGGCAGCCTTAAGCCGGCCCTTGCTGGCTCGTTCGCAGTCCCCTTCCGCACGGAGTCGTCCATCTCGGTGCGCAATCTCGGCGACGGCGAGGCGCTCCGGCCCAGCATGGACTCGCGCCGCAACCCCAGCAGCTTCCAGCAGCTCGAGAAGCTCGGCGAGGGCACGTATGCGACGGTAGGCGCCCCGCCCGCGCCGCGACCGCGCGCTGACGACCCCAGGTGTTCAAGGGCCGCAACCGCCAGACGGGCGAGCTGGTGGCCCTGAAAGAGATCCACCTCGACTCGGAGGAGGGCACGCCCTCGACCGCCATCCGCGAGATCTCGCTGATGAAGGAGCTGCGCCACGAGAACATTGTGCTGCTGCACGACGTCATCCACACCGAGAACAAGCTGATGCTGGTCTTCGAGTTCATGGACAAGGACCTCAAGCGCTACATGGACTCGCGCGGCGACCGCGGCGCCCTCGACCCGCCGACTATCAAGTCTTTCATGTACCAGCTGCAGCGCGGCATCGCCTTCTGCCACGACAACCGCGTGTTGCACCGCGACCTCAAGCCGCAGAACCTGCTCATCAACAACCGCGGCCAGCTCAAGCTCGCCGACTTCGGCCTCGCCCGCGCCTTTGGCATCCCCGTCAACACCTTCTCCAACGAGGTCGTCACCCTGTGGTACCGCGCCCCCGACGTCCTGCTCGGCTCGCGCACCTACAACACCAGCATCGACATCTGGAGCGCCGGCTGCATCATGGCCGAGATGTACACAGGCCGCCCCTTGTTCCCGGGCACCACCAACGAGGACCAGCTGCAGAAGATCTTCCGCCTGATGGGCACGCCGTCCGAGCGCTCGTGGCCCGGCATCTCGCAGTTCCCGGAGTACAAGAGCAACTTCCCGGTCTACGCCACCCAGGACCTGCGGCTGATTCTGCCGCAGGTCGACCAGGTGGGGCTGAACCTGCTCAACACCATGCTGCAGCTGCGACCCGAGATGCGCGTCTCGGCCACCGCGTCGCTGCAGCACCCCTGGTTCAACGATCTGCCGCAGCGCCAGCAGGAACACGCGAATGCGATGGCTGCGGCGCAGCAGGCGCAGATGGGCTACCAGCCGTCGCAGTACTAAGCCTCGGCACACTGCCCGGTGCAATCAGAAGCACGGCAGCAGACACTCGCCGAGCCTCCAGCGACAGGGCATCACAGCCATGACCTGCGTACACACTACCTGCCGTCCGTAGATGGCACTGCATCGCGTCGGTCGGGAGTTCTCATAGACTGTTCGTCTTGGAATTCACAGCACCAATATTAGACCAGGGAGAGGTGCGGTTTTAGTAGTCTGGTGTGGGACTGCTGGTGGGAGAGGAGTGTGTAGTGTACGTAGACTCTGAACGAAAAATAACGATCATGTCCCCTTACCATCAATCCTCCATTAACATTTCGGCTTTCCCCGTGCTTCGTACCTGGTGCTGTGGTATCTCAGCCTGGCCATCTCGGATTGACCCGCGAGATACCTGACCGAGCGTGGCAGCTGTGCTCAGGTCGCTCCTGCCTATCCGGGTAAGCGCGTAAACACGAGCCCTAATCGACATGACGTGATATTCATACACTCAACTCGGTGACTTGATGGACAGGCTCAGACAAAGCAAGACTGAACAAGCATTCAACGCAGAAAAACGCTCGTGATTCGTTAAACGTAAACTATGTACAACGCAAACATGTGGTATATCCCCGCTGCCCGTGTCCCGTGCCGGCCTGCAACGGCCTGTATACAATTTGCGTAGACCTCATCAGTCCCTCACCGTCGCCGTTGATAGCGCCTCGTAATCGTAGTCGTCGTATTATATCGTAACCCCCCTCTTAAAACCATTGAAATCCTCCCTTCGAAACGCCCCCGTAACGCCCTCCACAGGCACCATCCATCCATCCATACATACATACACGCCCCCGCATCACGACCTCACACATAGCTCCTCCGGCTATAGCTGTTCCGCGAGTGCGACGTGCGCGGGCTGCGCGAGTGGTGGTGCCGCGAGCGGTGGACTTCGCGCTTCACGACCACGCGGTCGCGGCTGTTGTGGTGGTTGCGCGCGACGAGGAGGGCGAGCAGGCAGGTGATGAAGAAGAAGATGCAGTTCCTGGGGGTGTGTTAGCCGATTGTCTGGTATGTCACATGACGCAACTTACATGATGCCAAACGCAAACGACGCCTTGAGCATCGCGCACTGCCGGTCGATGTTCAGACTGTACGTGTTGCCGGAGATGTTGAACAGGCCCAGATCCGCACTGTACGAGCCGTTGGCGGACCAGTTGGAGCAGTCGGCGTCCGCGATACCGCGCAGGCAGTACACGCCGCCGATGAAGGCGCCGACGAACAGCAGGTCGACAAAGGCCACAAACTTGGCCGAGTGGCGCGCCCGCGAGTACAGGAACAGCGTGCCCATGGCCCACGCGGCGCCGAGCACCGACACGATGAACAGCACCAGGATCGAGCGCGGCGTCAGCAGGTTGCGGTCGTCGTACCACGCCACGAACCAGGCGAGCATGCCCAGCGCCGGGATCAGCGTGACGATCTGGAAGATGCGCCAGAAGACGAAGGACAGACCGGATATCGACATGGCGGCGGTGTCTGGCTGGAGTGGAGGGCCTTGTGTGGTTGGTCGGTCAGTCGGAGTGCTGGGTTGCCCAAAGCAGCAGCGTGGTGAGGTGCAAGACAGAAGACGGCTGCGCGCAGGAAAACGTGGACGGGGCAAGTTTTTAAGGCTTTTCAAGGCGCCGACCGGGATGCAGCTTGCTCGAGCTCGTTCGCAAGTACAACGCAGCGGTGCAGGAACGACTCGTGGTGGGCAGCAGCATGACGTGTGGGCCGGGCGCGCGTATATGGCCAGCGAATTGCGGGGAGGCTGGTGTGGCTAACACCCAGCCTCTCAACTTTGCAACACCTTGATTTTGCGCGCCGCGCGCGAATCATCGACATGGGCCAAGGCGTTGTCGCTCGCGCATTGGATGGTAATGCCGCCGTTCAATCTCGACGGTGGTGTGGCCATGGGTTCCTCTCCCAGGACCCTTGCTGCAGTCTGCCGTGGTCCGATTAGCCTTCTAGATCGCTTCCATCTGCTATGACAACAGAGGGCGCACGTCAACATCGGCGCGTTACCCAATTCCTTCGTGCGATGCCAGCCCAAGCGAGGCAGATTGTGAGCTTCGGTAATGAGCCCCGTTGGAGCTCGCGCGCCTTCGGCACGGGCCCGTTGGCCGTTGACTGGAGTGTTTAAGGCAAACCCTGAGTGCCTTTGCGGACTCACGGCGGTGTCTTTGCCCAAACACGTGCGGCGCAGGCACGAGCAGCACCCGTTGTTCCGTCAATGGGACCGCACAAGTCATCTCGTTCTGCAGGGTGACAGGAGTGCTGACGCCCAGAATCACACGATTCGGCCATCCCTTATCACCGCTTGGACGGCTCCGCATCCTCCCCTGGCGGCCATGCTGCTTCTCCAGATTCGCGAGCTCGCTGTCGCGTTTCAGTGTTGCACTGCATCGTGCCCAGCCGCAAGATCTCCAAGCGGAGCCTGATCTGCCCTTGCTCGGTCAAACAGCACTCGAATGTCAGAAACCGGTGGGACGAGCATGGTTGCTTATCAGTCCAACGCCGTGGAGACGGTCCACCATGGCCCGTTTGGGACGTTTGATCTCCACACAACCCGACGGGCGGGACTTCCGGACCAGGGTGCTCGAGGACGAGGACTTATATGGGCTCGAAGAGGACGATTTTGGATTATAGGGTGCTCTGGCCTTTCCCCATATCTTCTGTCTGAGGTCTGCGTATCGGTGATTCTTTCTTCGTCTGTCTTTCCGACCTGCCGTTCTAGATCGTAATTTCACGGTAACACTCGCTTGCTAGGCCTCGAATTGTAATAAAATATCGCATCGCAAAAGTTGTGGAAAAGGGTTGCTCTCTCTCCAACTTGACACCGGTCTTCCGCGCCCTCACATTTCCTTTCATTGACCACATTTTCATAACACAACCCCAATCGGAGGATCAGCGTGTACAAAACTACTTGGCCTTTCGCCAAGCGTATTTGTGCAAGATGTCAGCAAGAGGAGCCCGAAGCCGAAAGGTCCAGCAGAAGGACATTGAGAAGAAGGACAAAAAGGTAGCAGTGAAAGGGAAAGCCCCAGAGAACCCCGACGCGTTCGCAGACTGGCGGGCGACACCGAGTAGCAATGGGTCACGCAACACTGGACTCACCCGGTCCATGAGTAATCGCAGCCACGGGACATCGCACAGTAGCGGCAGCGCGACCAGATCGCGTCTGAATACCGTATACTCGAACGAGTCGTCAGGCTATGGAAGGCCGCCGAAGAGTTCGGCAAGCGGCGGAGCCTCGATCTCAGACCACTCGGCCAAAGGCAAAGAAACCGCAAAGTTCCAGACGAACGGGAAAGAAACAAAAGCGCCCCGAGGACGAGGCGGTGGCGTCCCTATCAAAACCACAGCTGCGCCGCCGCCTATGCCTCCACAGTTTCGCAGCGAGTCACCTGCCCCGCGGCTCCCAAGCCACAAGAAAACGTGGCTTGACTTCAGGATTTGGGAAGGCCCCAAGGAAGACATGCGTCCCTACGGCGGGTTCGCCTTCGTGAGTTTGTTTGGGATAGGTGTGGGTGTAGTCTGACTTGTTGCAGGACGAAGACATGCACAGTGGGAGCGTGCTGATCTATTTCAAAGAAGAGCAGCTGGACGAAGACCATCCAATGACTTCCATCCGCGCCGAGTTGGAAGTTCTTCAAAGCTCAGGGTCGAGCTGGCTGAATAATGCACTCATGATGGGCCGTGTGGACGATGATGACGACGACTGGGCTCTGACAGCTGCAGACGAATTCGTGGCGCCGCCATCACAATATGGACAGGACAGAAGGATGCTCGGCCCAACACATGGTAGCATGTCACCACCGCCATTGAATATCGACCATGGCTCCTTACGAGCTCCGTCACGAAACGTTCACCGGAGTCCACAGTCTATTGCGATTGACCGGACGCGTTCGCCCTCCTCTGCGCTTCTTCGACAAAACAACCAGCGCAATCCCACACACGAGATATGGTTCACTGCACCTACAGAGTTGCGAACCTCGCAGGCACAGAGACTCCATCATGTCGCCATTCGCAACTTCCTGGCATTGTTGCACGGCAAGCCGATCGTGGGAGCAGATGTGTTCGACATGCTCACCACGCTCCAAGCGCAGATTCAGGTCATGTACGATCTCGACGGCGACAATCAATTTACATCGGCAGAGCGCAGCGTACAGATGATCACAGATTATCTGTCACAGAACGGAGTTGATGATGCCCGCAATGACATCAAGCATGCCCTATCACTGCTTGCGTGGGCTGAGCAGGACGGTGTGAAGTGGCGACAAGGATATCTGGAGTGTTTCACGCATCTCGCGGGAGCAATGACACCACAGACCGAAGAGCTCTCGGAGTTCAAAAGACTATCAATCGTTACGAGACGGAACCTTGGTATTGCCGCGAAGACCCTCCAACTCAGGGTGATGGAGGCGGAGGAGAGACTAGCGAGCTTCGACTTTGCCGATCTATGGAAAAGCAGCCCAAAGCTGACGAACGGACCTGTCTACCAGAGCTACCAGGCGTTCAGGCAGTTCTTGATCGACCATTACGGGCGAATCTACGGCACATGGCCGCCGCCCTCGGGTACCTGGCTAAACCGCAAGACCGTCCTTGCAATGCAGAACGACTTCGGATCTCTCTACGACTATCTCGTGAACAGAGACGTTTACTGGAACCCCCGGGAAGAGCGCGCGAGCCGAAAGTGGGAGATGCAGCACCGCAAGTCCGATGACTTTGAGGCGGACCTACCGGAGCTTGGCATCACAGACATGCTTGTGGTGTTTGATGCGCAGGCGGGGTATACACACATTCCGCATCCGTACCCGCTGTTGCCGAGAGAGGTTTCGGGTTCGTCGAAGGAGAAGGAGAAAAAGGGGTTCTTTTCGTCACTGAAGAAGGACAAGACAAAGAATGTCACCAAGGACGCCAAAGCACATCTGCAGCTATCTATTGTGTTTAGTGATGCGACGAATATTGAGAAGATGGATATCAACTTCAATGGTAGGACGACATTCGCAGCTGCATGCTCAAGACTGACCAGTCCAGGATCTACGTTGATAGACAAATTCGAGCAGTTCGAACTTGCGGCTGACCTCAAGAATGTCACTCCACGCGAAGCCCGCTTGGGTCGCTGGGTGCTTCTCTACGGCATCTTACAGGTCCTTTCTACTCTATCCGTCGACGTCCATAGCCTCCGACACACCGACGGTGTGCGCTACTTCCTCTGCACCGACCTCAAGAGGTGCCCCGAATGGGTCACCAACGGCCAAACCGCCATTCTCGAGCCCACCCAGGAGCGCTCCTGGTGCTGGCAACGCGCCTGGGATCCAACCCCCATCCGTGCCGCGCCCGTAGAGCTCGACGCCACCTCGCCCGACCGACACACCTTCCACCCACCCCGCTCGAACTCAGTCGCCCAGTCCCGCCCCGCCGACTATCCCCAAGCCTCCAGTCCGCCACCACAGCGCCCCCTCCCTCCGGCCCCACTCGACTTCGACGGCGCCACTCTCATGCAGAACGACATAACCCGCATCAGCGAGAAAATCGACTCCCTCTCTATGAACGCCAACGCCTCGCGCCTACTACGCACCGAATACGAGCGCCGCCGCGAGAACGAGAAAGTCATGGCCGGCGAGTTCAAATCCCCGCGCATCAACGACGTCGGCATCGCCCTACGCCACCTGCGCGCCGAAGAAGCCCAGCGCGGCATCGACACCGACTACGCCCAGCGCCCGCTGCCCGCCCCGCGCGACCGCGACCACTCGCGAGAAGCACACATGTACGCGCACCGCCCGCTGCCGCCGCCACGCAGTCCCCTCCGCAGCCCCGGGCTCAGCGACGCAGGCACCGATCTCGGCAGCTACCCGTTCAGCGCGGCCGACTCGTTCGCCGCCGACCTGCGCGAGGCTCGGAACCTCGACCTCCGCGCCGACTCGCGCACCGCCGATATGCGCGCGGATCTAAGGCCCCTCGATACTCATTCCGTCGCTGAACTCGGATTCCCCAGTCCGCCCTCGTATCCCGCGAGTCCGCGTGAGCGCAGCGCGAGTCGGCCCCCTGGGTACGCGCCGGGGTATCCCGCGGGGTATGGGAGTGAGGCGCTGGGGGCCGGCAGGGGCAGGGAGCGCAGCGCGAGTAAACCGCCCGGATACGAGGAGCGCGTTGGGCGGCGGGAGAGGGGTGCGGGCGTTGGGGTTGGTGCTGGTGCTGGGGGAGAGTTTCAGGGGGGTTGGTAGAGTTGTTTCGCGCTTGTCGGGTTCTGTGCTGTTTCGTTCTGTGGTTTTGTGGGCGAGGTGGTGTACAACAATAAAATAGATGATACGGGGAGCGGGGTGGTTAAGACAAGAGAAGGGCGTTAGGACAGGGGAGGCGAGTCGAGAATGCCACTGCACCCGAACACAGCTTTAATTTCGTACTGTAAACTCGCACTTAGTGTTCCTAGGTACTATGACTGAAAGGTTGCTGAGGTTGTATTTTAAGGGGGTACTATAAGTACGAGTTTACGGTATATCATCCTCTAATCGGTGTTCCACAGCTTTAATTCACATGTATCACCGCCATCACCATTACTGCTGCCCCCCCTTCCAGCTCGTACCCTTGTATGGTATGTCCATTTCGGATCCCTACATAACCGTATTACCAGCACGGCTCCAGCGCATAGTTCCTCTCATATCTTGCTCCCTTCTCACATCCGCTTTCCTTTAGTCACACCCAGAACCAGTAGATTTAGAAAATCGATGTCGTGGGAGTGTGTGAGGTGCGGGTGTATATCTACTATGAGCGAATAGTATCTAAATTACTAGCTACAAGAATTTAATCACTACATCGCCCTGTCTCTTGAAATTCCCAGCGGCCACTTTCAAGACAGATTTCTAACTGTCCTCCCCTATCGGGAGGATGAGCATAAGATCTAGGGAGATATTCTTCACTAAATATAGGTGACCAGAGAGCTATACGTACCACGTGTATGTTTAAGCTCCGCTGTATAGCAATACCATCTCTACTTATATGGGTCTTTCCTGTATGCTCTAACTCTTCTAAAACCTTGTAAAGCTTTGCAAAATTCAAATGGAGACCGTTTTGCCCGCACTTCCGGTCTTGAAGCTTCTTTTGCTCAGTGTCCAGGATAAACTCAGCAAATGGACCCAGGCTATAACACATGGCTAGACAAGATGCGCATGACTTGTCGCGTCCAAGTTGGTCAATATCCTTCAGGTGATTAGCTGGATGCTCGGTAATTGAAAATCTATGATCTCCAGTTGACATACAGTTTGCGAAGATCCTTCTGTGGTACTTTCCCATTCCGCATCGAGTAAATTGTGTTGCGTCTCATGGGAGGCTGAGCATTGGCGAACTGGAAGGAGATATAATAATAGCCTTAATGAACACCAACACAGTTGCTCAGGAAAAGCGGTGAATAATTGATGAATGACTTTTGCATTCGAAGTGTCATAGTCAATAGAGATCGCACTGTACTCGTCCCCTAAAGACCTGATCGAGTAGATGTGATCGCGTGCAAGCTTGCAACTGTGTCCCGAGAGGAGACCCAGTATAGATGTCAAGGGCCAGGTACCGCCGTCCATGATCACAAGTTTTATCATACTAACGTAGCTAACGATCTTTAGATCGCCATTGCTGTCTCCCATGTCATATATTTCGTCATACGGTAGCGCGCAATCTCCCATTAGAATGACAGGCTCTCGGGCTAGCGCGACTTCTTGAACGATCCAGGCCCGATTCCAGTATGTTTGAGCATCCACAGTCCTCAAGAGTTTTACTCTGTTATTCTTGTGTTCCGCTTCCCAATTGTGTCCAGGTTCGCCCATATGACCGAGCCAGATCACCGTTTTGGAAGCTTGGGCATAGATTTTCCCCATTTTCGCGACTTCACGATTCTTCACCTCTGTATCGTCTTGATCGATAGACAAAGCATCGATCCAAAATTCTGAGTGGAAATCGATGAGATTCGCCGCTTTGCTCCCGCTCAATTCGTTCTGCGCAACTTCGAGGAAACTGTACAAATTTGGACCGATAGCGCCAGGGCTGGAAGTCCCTTGTGATTCATTGATGATCAAGATGTTTCGTAGCAGGTCCTCATCTTGGGGGCCGCATTCGTATGACAAGCAACAATATTTGCCTATGTCTTCTGGTGTCGCGTTGCGAATCGAAACTCCGATGTCACCAGGCGCTCTGCCTGGAAGGATTTTGACGAGGCAAACTTCTCGAATCTCTTTTTCTGTCAACTCTAGACGTTTGTATAGAGCTGTTTTTATCGCGGCGTCTTCTTCATCCTCTGTATCCGATGACATCCTCGCTAGCTATACATGTCCTATACGGAGCGCAATCATATCAAGTGATCGGTGAACGAGGATCGGATGATGATAAAAGAATAGTTTCAGAGAATGGGGTGTTTGGAGGTTTCGTGATACTTTGAGAGACGACGGGATAAATGAAGTTGCCGACTTTTTACGCGGGCGTACATCATCACGCGACATTGACACAGGGATGTCAAAGATATCAACACGCACATCCCCTAGGCACACATGACGGTGCAGTCTAGATCATTGTTATTGTGTCACATACATGCCTACACAGTAGACTCGTCTACTGGCACTGCATACTCTCGGATCGTATTGCATGACGCGCCAGTCAAGAGCTGCCACGTTCGAATGGCGAAGCCGAGCGCTGATGCACTGCATGTAACACTGAGACGTACCGTCACCAATAAGGGATCTGTATGGATGAATTGCCGCTTAAGTTACCCGCTTTTATTTGTTGATTCGAATCCTACTCGCTTCCAGCGGCGTTCGCCTCACTCGCGCAGCTGCAATGCATGCACGGAGCCCCAACAGCGCATGGAAAACTTCTGTTCCTTCTCCACTATTTCGGGGGTGAGATGCAAAAGATGAAGATGGGATTGTGCTCCTGCATCCGGGGAAGTACCATCATCCCAAAATAAGTCCATCACAGCAGCATCCCCTCCCCGACTGGTTGGCAACCCGGTTGCTCTGGGCCTTATTCCGGATATGGGGGTTATCCAATACTTTCTTTTTTCGGTTATTCTGCAAGGTCTTTTCGTCATCTTACGGGTGTCGTACTGTCACCACCTCATGGCCACGATGGCAGGCCATTCTATTTCTGCCTTCGAGAGTCACTGGTCGCTTTCCCCAACGGAAAGCTAAGCCTCTGAGTAGATGAACGAGATCTGGACGGATCATTGCTCTGTCACGTGAGCGCTTCAGTCTAGACAAGGAACCTTTCGTCTGCTCCATACTGGATTCGTGTCAAAGTGGACCATCGAGTCACTGACAAGGGCCATCGGTTTTTCAAGATTGGTAGGCAGTAAAGCCCGCTAGCGCTTTCTGCGGTGCATGGGCTGCACGGTATGCGGGTCACGAAACAATCTGATGGGTTGGTGTACGGTCCGGCCCGCTCTAATAAGCGTGGTCAAGTTGTGATTACAGGAGCCTCCGTTACAACCGTCTTGTACAGCTTCCTTGAGCATCCTTTCTCTAACCACGATTTTTCTTTGTCTTCTGTTACGATTTCTCCGTTCGACCATGTATCCCTGGAAAGACGCCGTCGCAACGTGGGCGGGTGCAACACAGCTTCGCATCGACGCGCTTGGCATCGTCACGATGCTAGGGGCTGAAGAAATCAATGCAAGTGTCGGCCGCCTACTGCCCAGCCGCTACGTCGAGTTCCTCCCTTATCTCGGCGCATTCATACTAGCAGGCGACCGCTTTCGGACCAAGCCGCCCGGCTTCACAGTCTACGAAATGAGTGGGGGTGTCAAATCTACCGAGCTCTCTGGCTGGTTCGCTCGATGGCTCAAAGCACAAGACTTCCATCAAGTTCATCATCGGGTGGACTGGGAAGTCCTCGACGCTTCTGCTCAACGTGCCATCGGACAGAAACTGAGACGCTCTAAGGTCATGTCTCTCTGCATTGGTTTCATTTTCAACGGTATTCTCGTTGCAGCATCTATCCTCGCAGGAGACTGGTGGGGGTTCGCCAATGTTTTATCCATGGTTTTTTCGGTCGCGGTGAGAGTGTTTCTCCTGCACCAGAACCGCTGCAGCATCGACAATGCAGTCATAGATGTGACAAGAACCAGTGGTAATCCTCGCAAGATCCAGGATGAAAGTTCACCGGAATCTTCAAATGGCTCGAAACCTGGTCTCAACGTGAGTGGGACTATCAGTCCGGCTACGCAACGTTGCGATTCTCTCCAAAACAATACAAAATCGTCCTCTGAACTGGCGAGAGCTATCATCGTCTTGGATGACTCCAAATGCGTCTACATGGAAGCACCAAAGCGCTTGATGGCAACGGTCTTCGCTAAGCCCCTGGAGGTTCCGAATACGTGGGCGTATCGGGCTGTGCGCTACATCGGATGGATTGCTTTTGCGGTGCAAGTCATCTCACTCGGTATGTCAACCCTGCTGATCCAAGTTGGCACGGTGATTTTACTGCTCAGTTCCAGTATGCTTGTAGTAACCAAATTCGGTTGCGAGGACTCGAATTTCTGGAAGACCGTGCATAGTTATGTTAAGTCGTCAAGCTTAATGCGGTGCTATCCCAAGGCGGCCCCAACAACGGCAAGCTTTGATCCACTTGATGACATGACCTGCGTGATTGGATCTTTATTGCAAGCTAAATGCTCGCAAATTTCCAGAAAGTGCGTCTGTGGGGAGGATCCTCATCAACAAAACTGCACTAAAAGCACCAAAGATGCAGAGGAACAAGATGTTGTGACATGCAACTCATTACGTCGCCAGGACCTGTTTGTGTGGCTCAGGCTCGAAGAGTCGGAAGAAACCCTATTAGAGAAATGGGCGTTGCTACCGTCCAAAGAATGGGATGAGTCTTGGTGGGCAGTGTATAACAAAAAGAAAATATCATATGGAAGAGATGAGACTGCAAGTTGTACAAAAGCGAGAGAGCGATAAAGTCGGTTGGAAATTGCATTTGTTATATCTCATGCCCTCGCAATTTCTGCCTTTGGTATACCAGCTCCAAGTAGAATGTCGGGTCGAGCAATGAAGTCTGGGTCCGATGGTACTGCTTTCACAACAAAAAGCAGGTTTCGCTCTAAGACGCTTACAGAGGGTGAACCTCCAGGCATCTCCAAGACGCGCGCAAGATACTGAAACATGATGTGAAGCACTTCTTTTTGCTTGTCGCTGTCCTGTGACGCGGCAGCTGCGAGTCCTCGGGTAAGGAGCGCCGGCATGTACGTTGGCTGCATGGCCGGCTCCACGGTTGAACCTTCAGCGTTTAGCGAGGTCACCAAGAAAGCCCTCACTGGCTCTTCAAGTTCAACCCAAGTGGTTTCGTAGAGTTGCGCAGTATGCGAATTTGCAACGCCGCCCATGCAAAGTAGTCGGCACAGCGCACGATCTTGCTGGTCTGTGATCGCGAGCAGGCGGAATCCGAGTTTGGACAATCGTTGTGCCCTTCGCTCTAGTACCAAATCGTAAGCTTGGGGCAGATTGCACTCGCTAGTGATAACTCTCTTTGATGCATCGTATACATCCCGATAAGCGATACAAATGGGCTCGATCATTTTTTTGGCACAGGTCCAGTCCATGTGGCCCGCTGCGCCCGCGATGTCCAGAAGCTGCTCTTGAAACCTAACATCAAAGGCCCTTTCGTGACTGGACATGCTGCGAAGTCTCTCCAAGCATACCGGTGGTGCCTCGGCTTGAGCCAGCTGTCCAAAATTGTACTCCGCGCCCAGCTCCATGCCTCTGATGATGTCTGCCTTATGTGCAGAAGGCAACCGATTGAGACATGGTACAAGACCTTCTCTGACAGCTAGCAGAAGAATCATATCGTGGTTGAGGTGGGAGACGTTCTTGCCTGTGCGCTTGCGGTAATCAGCCGCTAACTCTGGGTCTTTCCCTAGGTCATTCACGATGACAGACATGACAAGCGCGAACAGATCTTGAGGTGTCTGTATGCCTTGCAACACAATATTTCGAAGCCATTTGAACGAGTTCCGAGTTAACTTGACATCTTTGGGCTGATTTTGCACAAAGGTTTCGTAGTCGTCATTGTACAGCCAGCGGAGGGCGAACACGCTGGTAAGCGTACGGTTTACTTCGTCGTAGTTTTGCCCGAGGGCGATCTGAGAAGGGGATTCTGGAGCGTTTGGGTTGTCATCTTCTGGAGAGCGGATGGAATAGGCACGAGTAAGTCTCGCCAGTTCATTGCCATATTCTTTGAGAAGGTAGTCAACGAGCTGTTCGTCACTCCAGTGAAAGAAAACATCGACTTCAGGGTCTCTCTGCCTCGCGTTAAACATTTTCTCTTTAGGTCGGAAAGGTTGAAACTTGTAAATGGCGTATCTGATAGAGTTGAGATTATGTAGTTGTAGGGTAAGCACGATGCTGCTGAACAGAGCGAGACGATTCGTGCTACCGGCGGTACAGTGCCCGTGCACGAGATGCGCACATAGAAGGGCCCATTACGCTCTAAGAGGCTAAAGCTAAAATCAGAACATAAAACATATCCTAGAGGGATTAGGCCTTGGCTATCTATATCTTTATCTAGCTCTAGCATTAAATTAGAACATAAAAAAAAGATTTACTATGTTATTAAAATTTAGGAAAACCAAAAGAGAGGTTCTATGTCTCTTCTACATATGAGTATCAGTTTAAGCGTATTGAGCCAGGCTTTTGATGTTACGAGATTGGGTCCCGCGCAGTCACACTCCTTTTATTCAGACGTTTATCCTAGAAGACTATCACAATACCTACAAAACGCCAAATTACTGCCATAGGAGGCTGTGGCAGAACTAGGCACGAGTCGCAACCACTAACATCTAGCAGACATCATTTGAGCGATCACCTGTATCCTTCCTAGTTTCTCTCCACTTGATTTAGCTGCACCATCAGCGGAATCTTTTCCCAGACTGTGTAAGATCTCTGTACGTCTGGCCAGTGAGCACTCTCGGGCTGCAGCACGAAGTCGAAGTTCCAGAAGAACCGAGCAGCGATGAGTCGTAGCTCAGCATAGGCAAGATTCTTGCCGATGCAGTTTCTCGGACCAAAAGAGAATGGTTGAAAAGATGCTTTGTTGTCTGCGCTGAATTGCGGGTCGTACCGAGGGTGGTCGGGACTGAGCCATCGCTCGGGCCTGAACTCATTCGGCAGAGCGAAGTTCTTGGAGTAGCGGTGGACGGCCCATTGATGAACCGTAATGAATGTCTAGATGACCTTGTTAGTTTCTCATCACTTCAACTTCTACAAGCTTTACTTACACCTTTGGGAATATAGTGGCCGCCCACCAATGCACCGGGAGAAATACGAGGGGGCGTCTCTACAACGGGCGGATACATGCGCATAGCCTCCTCGATGCAAGCAAACAGATACTTAAGATGCGCAGTGGAAGCCATCGTGATCTCATCCTCGGTGCGGAAAGCCGCTCTGACCTCTTGCTGAACCGCCTCTAGCGCGTGCCGGTTCGTTGAGATGTAGTATGTCAAACCAGAAAGTGCTGTAGCTGTCGTCTCGCTACCGGCTACGATTAAAAGTTCGGAATTACTTATAATCTCTTGGCGACTCATGCCTTTCTCGTCATTGTGGCGGAGGATGTAGGTCATTATGTCTTTCCGGCCGTCGGGTGCTGGGCCCAGTGCTAGTCTTCTCTCCACCTTCTCTTTGCTCATCGCCTTGTGTTCAGCCAACATTCTAACGTTCTCTTTAGAGACTGTCAGTGATTGGGCCGCACCGAGAAGCGGCATTCTCTTGAATGCAAGCATCCCGGAGCCAGCTTTGATGCTACCGAAAATCATAGCGACCCACGAATGATAATTGCTGCTGGCGAGACATTCAAATGGTTCTCCGAAGACTAGATCCCCAATGATATCGAAAGTTGTGAAATTGTACCATTTGACCATGTCTGATGGCGTTTGCTGCGCGGCATGCTTTCGTAAGTGGTCAAAGAGCATGTCAACGTACTTCGTAACTAACGTCTCCTGCTCCTTGATAGCGGCATCCGAGAAAGCGTGGGCCATTAGACGGCGATGTCGCCGATGGTTCTCTCTATCGGCTACAAAGAGAGATTGGTGGTACTTGTCTCCACCTGTGTAGAAGTCCCTCCAGTGAGAGAATTCAGGTTGGCCGCTGCGACCATGCCCAAATACTTCAGGCCACGCAATGCTTCCATTCAAGGACAAGTGATTCGGCCCAGTACGAACAATGTCACCATACTTTTCGTGTAGCTGCAGCACGTCCTTGTTGAATAACCCTCGTATATAGAGTTCGATCGCCAGGGGAAACCCAGATACTGCGAAAAGCTTCGGTCCGGGGATGCTGCGGAGAGGGTGCACATAAAGCCTGTAGATTGCAAGGCCGAACGCATAGGCAATTGCCTTAGAGAATAATTAGAAAGGAGCTGTGTGCGCAAGACGGAAACACGTACAATTTCGAGAAGAAGCCACGTAGCAGCCAACGCCTGATGTAACGACATGGCAATCAAGATGATGGAGGGGGTACCAGATCTGGGATGAGCTGAATCGTTGATCTAGAGACAGTGTTGCTGCTTTTCAGACACAAGTCGCAATCGGTTGCGAATGTGTAGAATGGTGGCAACAAAACCATCCAACAGATGGCAACATATTATATACCATAGAGGAACCCCGTCTCAGATGCCAAGCCGCTGATCTCTCTCTGCTAATCTATATCGTACATAATGTAAGGATGCTGCATGTCGCGTCTTGCGTCTTGCTTTGGACCCTGTAAGTAACAATCATTTGCACTGTCCGAGTGGTTGAGGCTGCCTAGGTATAATGCTCGGAACATGAGCATACCCGAGCCGCTAACCGTGGACAACGGCATCTGTCAAAAATCTCCGAAAAAAACGCTTAGGTAGTGCCGGGCCGTTGCGGCTCCCGCTCCGTTCGCTCCACTACGAACAATTCAACTATTGGTTAGTCAGTACAATCTGCGTGTCGTCTACAGGACCGATGCGAAACCTATGGACCCATAACTACTTGGTAGTCACTCATGCCCTGCGGATCGCTCATATGCTCAACGGAGGCAGCGGCACAGCTATCCGGTTGCACCCACTTTTTAAAGGCAGAGCTTTACCCTGCACTTGGTCTGTTCATATCTTGGCACCTGTCGAAGTACCAGCCCTTCCCCCACCAATCTGAGGAACCGCATTGCAAACAAAATCACGCTTCACCACCCCAAGATGTAAAACCGTTCTGTCGCCGAACGCTGAATTACCAATCATGATTTTCCCTCCTTCTCATCCTTGGACAATAGAAACTACTTCACAGGCTTACCCTCGTGTTTCATCTCAGTGCTAGACAGAGTGTTGAAACTCGGTCTTCAACCAACTCATCCCCGAGCGCCACCTCGTCTCTAACCGGCACCATCCTAACCTTCTTTGCAATCGGAATGTATTCCTCCTGCACCTGTACTGCATCGTCTCTGTCCTCTCGATCACCAGTCTCCTTGTACTCCACCACTCATACCGTGTTTTCCGCCCGTGAACACGAGCTACCGAGCGTTCACCCAATTCCCATGCAGGCCTGCCCTAAGCCGGATCGGGAGATCTACGATTGCCTGGGGAGATTCGAAGTCCCTTGTGTCCACGATATGTAGTTCGCTGGACATTGTTGAGTAATTGTTCACTACCTAGGTAGTGCTAGAACCCTATCGTCTGCTTCAGAAGCATCTTCGCCTTGCCTCGCAATAAAAATTGGTTTTTGAACCAAATGTGTGCGACCCGGGAGATATTTCTCCAGCCTTAGGGACCGGTAGTCTAGACGAGCAAGACAATTGTAGGGAGGGAACCCGCCTCCCGTTCTTGGCAGAATATTCAGGAATTCTGTGCCAAGGCTTGGGTCCATCAGATCCATGAATGCGTGTTCGTGCTTGCGGCCGGAAAACTTGTCGTTGATCCGAGGAAATTTGCAGTCCTCTCTGTGAAGTATCTCAGGCTTAGGGAGTTCGAGATTGTCACTGTGAGGGTCGAACGTGAATCGGACGAGGTCTGCCGCTATCTCGGGCTTTGGCGCATTCCCATTGATGTCGGGCCACCAAAAGAACACGTTTTTGTCAACCAATGGTAGATCAAAGACCACATTGCCGGCTTCATCCTCGTATGCATTGACTGTGTGACCTGGAAAAGCGTTTGGAGCGCGGAACCATTTCACATCGCCTCCCGATGCGCCACGACGCGGGATGACGCCCAAATAGAAGGGGACGTCAGGATCCCACTGCCAGTGCTCACCTCCCTGCTTCATGCGCTCAACATCACAGGTCTGTGGTATGATGGGGAAGAGTACCTGCAACTGTATGCCCAACTCGATTTCAAAGTCTGGGACGAGCATACCCAATTCTCTGTGATTGCAAAGTCATGAATTTTAGCAACCAGAGGACAAACAAGCCACACTGTCTCGACAACTTTCTCTTCTTTGTTGACTGTGAAACAGCACACGTCTGGTGTGCCATCACCCTTGGCTCCAAAACCGAAGCAAACGAGCTCTCCCGTAGCATCGTCAAACTTTTGGTGGGCAGTAAAGGTCAGAGATGGTAGCTGTCCGTCAAAGTCCTCTAAACCAATCGTCTCGAGTGACTCGGGATCGAGCGAGTAGGGGGGAGCATCTTCCTTGCATGCAAGAAGGCGACCATCAAAGTAGAGCACATTGGTATTTGCAGTTGTGCGAATCTTCAGTTCCACAGCGTCCGTGTACTTTTTGCGATATTTACCTGCGTGTGTCAGTTCATCAGATGCGACAGTCGTGTCTGTGCCACGTACAAACAACCGCTTTTTCGGCCTTTCTTTCCGTTACGAACTTCTCCGTTCTGACGTAGCGCTGCTTGAAGTGGCAATGCCCGTCCCTGATCCGGAACGGAATGACAATTCCATCACCATTAAACCACTGATAGCAGAACGGCAGATTATGGTCAATAATGGCGGCTTGTTCTCAAGTGCTCTCCGGATCATTTTCGAAGTAGGGAGGGAATTGTGGGTCAGGCATCACACGATAGAACGTGCCGTCGATCTCTTGCGGGATCTCACCTCGAACCTCGAGATGTTGTATCTCTCCCTCGAAGCGACATGACTTCATGAAGCCCGAGAACTGCGGTCGCTTGGGAAAAGCACTTAGCCCTTTGGTTGATTTGAAATGGCCAGACATCGTGTGACAGTACTCAATACCTAGGTAACACGTTCAATGTGTAGTCGGTAGGAATACACATGTCCGTGGCACTTAAGTATGGCTGGGGCGCGTGGCCTGCTTTGGGATGGCGTGCGGCAGACGAGTAAGGCAGAACCAGATTAGCGCTGTGGTTCCTAACTCCCCGGTGGCGGGGTGGCCATCCGGTCAGTAGCGCCACGCCAATGCACCGAAATATTGCTCTTTTATGAAAACGAAAGATTCAGAAACAAGTCATCTGTATTACACATGGAATGTCCTGGTATGGATGGACGATGATGATCTTGGTCTGATTCCCAAACCAGAATCGGCCTCATCCGCTCTCCATCCGGCCCCCGTGTGTTAGCGTTGCGTCGTCGTAAATGGTGACTGAGTCTAAGTGAACAGCCCAGGTAGCATTTTTTCGCCATTCGCAGTCCGTTGAAGGTATTACGGCTGAATATCGCTGCTGACAATTAGCTGAACATTGACTGATTCGGCAGACTCACTATGTCATCTTCAACGACAACCACACGAGGTGGTGCAGTGATTGGCCCGTCATCAATCAGATCACCTCAGCAGACTTGGACATAAGGCAATCTAGTAGTATGTCTATCAAATGGCTATCCTTATTTAAGAAGCTGTTCACAAACAAGATGGATATATACCCAATATATCTCCTCTTGAAATTTAGAGCAAAATTAGCAATGTTATGCTAACGTTATTGCTCTGAACACATGCTCTAACCTTTATTCCAGGGCTGCTCGCCTCATCAAATTCATGGCGGATGGATTATTGCACACCCTGGTGACGATTGAGTCCAATAGTGCAAGACTCTCTACCCTCCAGGGGTTCACCTCTCGGTTACAACACCTTGGACAGAAGCTGAACAAAGTCATTGAGGGCCACTAAATTATATAGCTGCGCCTCTCTGTACGGCGTCACTGATAAGACCATCAATCCTCACTTCGCTATTGCCGTTTATAGGCCTCACAGCCTGTTTTGACACTTTTGTAAACTTCTAGTAAAGGATTATGGAATTTTTGTTCCGCTGGTCGTGGTACCAGAACGGCGTCTATTTTTATACAAGTTCATCCTGACTGTTTGCTGGAGTAACTCTGATACTCAAAGCTGACATTGACGACTTACGCTTAGGAATGTGCCAAGTAGGACTCTGTCTGGTGCCTTCTAGAAATCTGCATCTTTCAGCGTGATTGGGGAAAATTGACTGCCAAGTTCAAGGCTCACGAGATTCAGGTACTGTACCGAGGGTTACGCTATGTATCAGTGTAGACCCCGTGAAATTGCATTTTTGCACGGCCGGGTAAGGATTCATGGCTCCAAAACATGCAGAAGCAGGTCTCTGCACACGCGTTTTGAAGCTTAAACATCTGAAGGATGCCTGCCTCTTGATGTAGCTATGATGCTTTGAAGTGAATCCTGGGGCTTATCTCTAAGCTCTGAAGCGCAGACAGTGTTCGTCAATATCCTAGCCACATTGGATGCGGGCTTCTCCGCTTTCATGGTAGCTGTATTATCTGCTCCGAATGTTGCAGCAACGGCCCTAAAACTTAAGGTTGATGGCGCATTCTATTGTGTAGTGCCAAGGATGACTTTCGACGACTCTTTGACCACTATGTGGCGTACACATCTGCATCCTTTGCGGTCGGGATCACATCTGAAAGTACATATATTGTTAAACTTATAGCGCGCTATGAAATCAAGGAAGTTGTGTTCAAGATACTTAGTAAAAATTTGACAAGTACGAGTAATGGGAGGAGCAGCTTACTGTCTGGCCGACTTCTCCGCTTTTCGCGATAAAGCGAACTTCTCGACATGCATGCCACCAATAGGGTATGCGTGGTTGTACTCTCTGATTTCTTTCAGGAGCTGCGCTCTTTCGAGACTCGTTTTTCAGATGCTGGAAAACTCGGAAGGAGTCCTGGGGACTCTACGTTCCCAACCTGGTCTCACCACCCCCTCCTCGGGGCTGATCATAGATGTCAAAAAGTCACTATCGGTCTGTTGATTAGGGCAGAGTATTCCGAGGTCTTCGAAGTACTTCTTTGCGTTCTTGCTAGGACCAAAGTATATCTAGTGCCTGTTGTAAAGTAACGTGACTTTGTTAAACACGGTGTATGTAGCTTCAGGAGCCCGGTAGATTGGGACGCATGCGGTTGCGCCTATGAGATCTGTGGAATGCTTAAAGCATTTTACAGAACTTGATAGCGTTTGCTGAATCGAGACTGCGGGTACTGTTGTCCCGGCATTGAAGAGGTGCTCCACTAAGAGCTGCCTCATCAATACTGACTCGTTTTTGTTCTCCTCCACTCTCACCACGGTTGAAGTCGTCTCGAACTTGGGTATCGAGCGTTTGAAGAATGCCAAACATGGCCATCATCATGTCTCTCATGTATGTTGCATATATTCACCTGTAAACTCTGCCCGGAATCTTTTGAGGAGCTCCTGCGAGTGCGGCGAATGGTTGTGTCCCCAACATTGAACGTCGCGAAGTGAACATCCACTTCAGCTGTATAGATGGCTTCTCCTCGAAAATGAGACTGCATGTGTTCGAAACTGATACCTGTATAAAGTGAGCAATGAAGCATTGCGACGATCTATGGAGGGTTACCTCAATAGGGTCGAACAACCAGACCCTGACGGTCCGAGAATAACAAGCATCTCTCCACTCCTGACGAGGCCGTCAAAGTTCTTCAAGATCTCGATCGTCCGGAGATTATCGGTCCCCGTGAGTTTTCGCACCAGACCAGTGGTCTGTGACCACACATTACCGACGGTTTTTTGGTAACCGGTAGGTGCTCCAAATCCATGGACATTGAGGTTCTGAAACGAGATCACAACTGTTCGTTGTATGTAGCCACTCGGATCCTCAGATTTCAGACTGACAAGCGCTTTAGCCCAATCTCGAGAGCGAAAGGTTTCCGAGTGCGGGTCCAACGACGAGCCGATTTCTGCATTGAAGAATTGTGATGTGAGCCGGGGCCGAATACAGATCGTTCCGTTATCTCTCTGGCCAGTTCTGTTACATCTTCGTCGTGCCTGATGTTACCGTTGGAGATATCTGCGTCCGTACCATCAGTGGTCGGAGTTGCGGCTAATGTCACCGCATAGAAAGACATACTGGAGCGTGTTAAAGAGTTGTTTTTGACGCTGTATGATGAAATTTGTGGGATTCCCGTCTACTTTATGAATATTTTGTGAATGGCACTTACCATGGAAGAAGCTGCATTACTCAAGATACAGTGGCACAGTCTCCACAGAAGCATGAGTGATCTGGTACCCATGTCCTGCCGATATTTCTCAGTCAGAGCGTTTCATACGGACCAAATCTGAATATCTTGACATGATGTTTTGCGGCGACCTGCGACAGCACTAAGCGGACGAACCGAAGGGCTTGATTAATTAGTGATCAGTTTCCGAAATGAGAACGCAAAAAGAAAAGATTGATCTGGGGAGAGAAAGGGTCGTCAGCTGTACTTCCAGACTACTGCACTACTTGTGGGTCACTAACGCACAGTAAATCTTAGCCGGAGCAACTATTGCTCCGACTCCGCTAGGTGACCGGATCTGGAGTCCAGCATCTCCTATCAATAAGCTGGAATTCGGGAACTCCTTTTCTCATTCCTACAGTTTGGTCTACTTGATGGTAAATATATATAAGTAGACGCGTTTGTGTGGAATGACGGTAGCACTAAGCTATGACTTGTTATTAAGTTATAGGGACAAGTGCTAGTAAAGTATTTCTGTCGTTAACGCCTAAAAGGGCTCATGACTCCCTAGGTTAAGCAGCTAAGCCTCGTCTCGCGATGCTTGATGTATGTTAATTGTAGATCAAGCTTCGAACTTAATAACCGCTCTTCACGTAACTATATACGTTCGCCCAGCTCTGGGGATTCGAAGAAATCAAGAAGGTATATATGCTTGTCAACGTAGAGTCGAGAGCAGGAATGTGCACCATACATAGCAACGTCTTCGACATGCACACTGTAAGCGCATCCGAAGGTTACTGCAGAAGAATGGAGCCGGATAGAAATTGGAATTGAGAGGCGAGGTCGTGATGAGTGGAAGTCCGGAGTCGCTTCGTGTGACATCATCTTGCTTGCCAACCTTGGAAGTATTGTGTGAAAGTCATTAGGCTCTTTACAAGGTCAGATGATTGGAAAGAATGGCTGACGTCCGTAACTTAGTATACCTAGTGACTCGCTAACCAACAATCCGAAAGATGCCAATGACCTCGTTATGACCACCTTCTTGATAGCGAGGTGTGACTTTGCCGTGTTCAGGATCGCCATTGGCCTTTTGACGGCGGGTCCTACAATATCGGTTAAAGCGGGTCCTGGGAGAGGCGACGTAACGTGAAAGACATGGTAAACCCTGTGTCACGCGAGATAGAACTTTGGGCTAACAGTCTGTCAGTAATTGTCACGATTTGTATCTAAGACCGATCGTAGCTGGCAAAAGCGTCGCGATATGGCTGCTCCTGCGCTGCCTGGCGGACTGCTAGACGAACTTCGCAATCAGCGTTGGTCGAGTGCGCAGTGACCGACTCCAGCTTGAATGCGAAAAATAAATCGATCTTGGCGCACGTAGCGCCTGGAAAACAGACACGGGCAGCATGATGATCGCTCAAGACTTCAGTGCCCAGATGAGCAAGGTAATGCGCTACGTCTAAGATTCATCTGGTCGACCGACGGTTGGTCAGCAAATCTCGTAGCTCAAGCGCCGTCAGAGACCACAGGGGACACGACGGACACATGGCATATGTCAATTTGCGGCCTGCGATCGGGTTGCAAACGTGCGGTGTATGTACTTACTAAATCACTTGGTGAGCTTCATAGCAGTAATTGGTACACGAAGTTTCAATCACAGAGTCCGCGTAAGACCAGTCTAACGGAAAAAAGTCGATATAACAACTTCTTTGAACAATCTGCATCTATCCTCTACACCTTTAACTCTTGTAGGTGCTTGCGAACGTCGGTCAGACCAGACACGCCTATCGCCTCCGGCTTGATGAGTCCTAAGTCTCGTACTGCTTGTTCGCCGCCAAAATAGCCAGGGTCACTCATGTACTCAAGCATCTCGCCAATCTCCCTACCAACGCCTCCTGGGATGATCTTATCTATGGCTTCGACTGTACTCCGCTGGAAAACAATCTTCTGTCCAAGCTTCGCGCTCCAGATACTGGCGAGCTCGTTGAAGCTGATATGATCACCAAAACCCATAAGGTTTTTGCCCGGTGCAGACTCAACCAGCCCCTTGACCAACGCCCCGGAATCGTTGCGTGCGTGCACCATTGGAATTTGCTTGTCCCCGTCAATCGGATACGCGAAAACGTACTCGCCGCTGGGCAGCTACGCTTGTCAGATTTTGGAATTGAGGAATAGTAGAAAACATATGTACCTTCTTCGGCGCCATGGCAGTTTCCAGATTCGAAATAAAGAATCCAGCCTGATACAACGAAGTCTTTGCGCACAGTTCAGGGTACGCCGTCTGCAGGTACTTGACGAACTCCCACTTTCCGTCAAAATGATAGTTCCACGTGATGCGTCCTTCAGAGTACTTCTTGCTTTCTGAGAGTACACTGAGGATCAATGTTTCCAACGACGCACTGGTTGCCTGTGCAGCATCGACGATATTCTTTCCTTGCTGCACCTCGATGTCATATGCAACGACGTTGATGGTTTTGCCTGTCTCGTGGGCTTTCTGAAGATTGCTTGGGTTCTTGACGTGTTGCCAGAAATCGGTGACACCAAAAATAGCAGTCGAGCCACTGAAAGCCGCTTTCAGACTCTCAACGTCGTCAAGATCAGCTTGCACCATATCGACGCCTTTCTGGACCCAGTCAAGACTAGCGGTACTACTTTTGTCGCGACTGATGCCTCGCACGTCCCATCCTGGTTGGTTTAGGAAAGCATCGGCAACAGAGCCGCCCTGGGGTAGCGTCAGTTTCTTTGATTGCACAGCGCCAGCAATCATGTTCAGGTTCGCCACAACTGACCTGATTTCCAGTAATACCGACAACAGTTATACGCTTATTAACCATGTTTGAGAATGCTTAGAAGTGCTGCTTCGGTGTGTAAAGAGTGAACACGAAGTGCAAAGTTGCAAACTATATATAAGCTTAGGCAATTAGTCGCCTCGATTTACTCATCATACTCCCCCGTTAAAGGACAAAAACCGGTGATCTAGCAGTGCTTACAATAACAAATGGAACAACCGAGATGCAATTGGCATTGAATGCATATAGTTTCGTCCGAGATGTGGGCTGGCGTTTCCCACGATCACTAATCATTTCCTAATCTCAGTCGGAGTAAACTCTCCTCCGCGCCTGTTAGAGCGCTAATAATAAAAGCTGCTTGTACTGCGAGTGTTAGTAACGATAATTCGGCGAGGTTCCTTAAGTGAGCGGCTAATATAGTTAGTGAAGTTACTAGTGGTAAAACGGCTAGTAACAGCGACGGCATGGGTGTAGGTAGCGAACTTAAGGATAGCGCGCTGTTTACAGGGACGGCTAGAGATAACACAGACTACAAAGGTAATCGCAGCTTATCTGCTATTCGCGTATGTGTAGATTAAGTAAGGAGTATTATGTAAAAATGTTTTTAGCTAGAGATTAGAGGTATATTATATAGAGCTGTCTATGCGTATCTAGCCTTGGTCTAAGGTATTTCAAGTAGCAGGCTGAGGTAGGCTTTGTAGGAAACCCCTTGAATAGATACTCTCTATCTTAGTAACTACTTCTACTCTCTATATACCTACTCTGACCCTATAGAAGCCTCACCTGCAAACCGCACGCTCCTTTAGTCTTGATCTAATGCTTAGCAGTTGATGTAGTTGAACTCGACATTGTGACCCCAGAACTCTCTCCTACCTCCAGCAAATACAAGCCCAGTGCTGTCACTTCTCTTGAAACATTTGGCACGGATGATCTGGACGTCATTCGCGATGTCCTGGCAGTGAACACTGATCCTAGCGTGCTTGCCACACAACCACATTCCACAATCCCAGGAGCAGCTCACACGCGCACAGCTGTTAGCTTCGGCAACGCATGCACCCGTTCCGAGGCGACGAAGGTAATTGATACCTTCAGTGCAACCGGGGTAGGTGGCATATCGATCAGGATTCATACAGTTGATCTACCGGTTTGCGTTAGCACATTGCCCCTTTCTATGATTTATATTTTGTAATGGAGGTACTCACGCCATCCTGACGCTTCAGTACGTTTCGAACCTTGAGAGCGGCAGTAACAGAGACGGCAGGAGGAGCGGGGACGTCAGTTTCGCCAATGTTTTCCCTGGTAAAGCCTTGGGCCTCAAGCTTGGCGGCAGCGGATGGGAAGTCAAAGACGTCGTAGGCTGGGTTCAGTGCCATGATTTGTTCGTAGATGGCTTTGGACGTCCCAAAAAGATGAACGTCTGGTCCGCCGGGGGTAATAGGGCCAATAAATTCCATAGAGGAGATGGCACCAACTGCATTTTTGGAGAGAATGCTTTCTTCACCCGAGAGCATGGTGATATCTCGGGTCTTTATCTCGCCAAGAGAAGTCTCAAGAGGACTGGTGAAGGCCTACGACAACGTTCTGTTAGTGATGTGGCAAGATGGAGAGCTGAAAGGGGGAACGTACAGTAGACGCCAGAGCCAGAAGGATAAGAAGGGAGTTCTGCATTGCGAAGGATGGGAAGTTCAAATCGAAATGGAGAGCAAAGAGTCCGTTTGTATTGGCTTATAGGTGAAATCGAACACTGGAAAGCTGTTTCTGCTGTGGATGGTGGATGGAAATACTTTTGGTGCGTCCTCGACTACTTTATATACGATTTGAAGCAGACACAGGACCAAGACTGCGAGATTTTCTCTGTTCAGGCGCTCCATCATCTGCAACCGAGCAAAATATACCAAGCCAACGCAGCGGAGACCAAGACACGATGTTCTCAAGCGGCTTGGACGTGGGCGTCTGGTGGTTGTTCATGTTACATACGGAAAAGGTGGGGCCATTGCTCTGTCGGGAAGGTGAAGTGATAATAGGTAGGCCACAGACCAGAGGCGGAGATTTCCACGATGATTCCGTAGGACTGGATAGGCAAAGAGGTAGAAGTCCGGTCGAGGTCAGGTTAGATCACGTGGTAGCCCTAACTTGAACTGGCAAATGGGTAGGGGTTTTGTCGGGGCTACTCTGGCCTCACAATGGCCCTGACCTAAGCCTAACCTGACCTATGCTAAGAAATTACCAAGACATGCTCATACGCGATGGATTGTGCCGTCTCAGTAGCTCATAAGCAGCTGCAGGCTGCGCCTCAGTCTGAAGTCAATTTGTACGATGGAGCGGGTAAACACCATCTCGCGACACAAAACGGGCATAACGGCCACGCTTAACAACATGGTAAACATGCTTCTGTATTTTTGATACCCAAGCTAGCCACTAATAGTACATGTAGCTTACTACAGGTGCAAATCATACCTAACCGTGGTTGGTACAGAAACGGCGTGCCGTGCTAAGGGGGACAGTCATGCGCAAGCGCGTGAAAGAGGGTACCCTATGCAGAGCATCGCTTCTTGAACCGTGCTGAACCGTTCGATTGCTTTCTGGGGAATCTGGTGTTCAGTATTCTGCAGCTGTCAGAAGGGTCAGCGGCATATCGATCAGCGTTCAATTTATAGAAGTAGGATAAGTCGTTTAGGACATAATACATAGTTCGTGCGTAAGTGAGGTCTGGCGCATTGTATCAGTAGTCATCTGCTGGTTTGCCACGTCGCGGGTCGTGCCGCGCCCTGCGTCGTGAATTTTGCCGCGATGCATCGCGTCCCATCGTGTTGCCCCGCCGCCCCGCAATAGCGTCGCTTGGTACTGTACCCAACGGCAGCTCTTTGGGCCCAGGCTGTTTATGCACAATCTGCTTGCTCAGGCAATACCACTTGTTATGTTGTGATGACAATGGCCCAGAAGTTATGTATAGCAGTGATATGCGCATGCATTTCCTGCTGTTGCATTGGATTGGCAGCGCGGACACCGAGTTGCCAACCGGAGAACAATCCGGGAAGGATGATTACCTGTGGAAATGAGGCTAGGTATAGGAAAATGCCTCAGGACCATCATTGTAGTGGTGACTGGGATTATTTCTGGACGCACTCAATTGCGCGTGTTTGCTTGATGTGCGCTATCCTTGAAAAGCCTGGAGGCATTAAATAAAGAAAGTGATCGCCACATGGCAGTCGTAGAAAAACACAGACTGAGCTAGGTATGTAGAGCGTACATAGTTAAGCGATGGTGGCACGTTTGGGCACGGTCCAGGCAAGGGCGACACCTACCTAGCAGTAAGGACAGCATCTCCAAGTCGCAAGGCTTACTATTACGCGAACGTTGCTACTTAGTGTTGTTGAAAGAGCACCTACAAGCAACCATTGCAGCACTTCTTGAGCATGGTCGCGGAAAGCTCTCCCGGTCTTCGGGATGCCCGGACCGCCAGGGATCATTTCTGGCACCCAGCACCGTCCCAAGACGCAGATTGCTTTCACTTTTATAGTCATGATCCCTTCTGATTCCAGTCCCAATCAGTCCATTATCTGCATCACCATGAAACTTGCCTGGTCTAGATTGATCAGCTTTGTCGCAGTTGATGGTCGCGTCCTTTGTGGAGAACCCATCCTTCCGAGCCCTGACTTCGACCTTGGCAAAACGACTGAAAAAACGAAATTGAAAGCCAAGATCATCGTTGGTAATGACATTTCCGATGATACTGGAGCGACCAAAGTCTCTGATGAGATTGTCACTGTCAAGAAACTCCTCGGCCCACTTACCGCCGCGGACGTGGACATTTTGCGATGTGTGGGCTTGAATTACGGCACGCACAGTACGTTGGAAGAGTTGAATCAATAGAAGTCTCACTAACGTCTGACACTTAAGGAAGCTGGTCGAGTGCCACCACCATTTCCATTCATCTTTTTCAAGCCTACTACATGCATCCACGACCATAACCGCGCAGTGGAAATACCCAAGATTGCTCAGGATGATCAGGCTGACTACGAAGGGGGACTTGTGCTCGTCATTGGCAAGGACGCGAAGAACGTACCCCTCGAAGAAGCGGGAAGATATGTGGCTGCATACACAGCCGGGAATGACATCTCATCGCGCAAACTGCAACGCGACCCCAAGCTAGCTGGCGGTGTACCTCAGTGGGGATTTCTCGAAAGGCTTCGACACATTTGCGCCAATTGGTCCTGTTCTTGTTGCTTCTGACCTGGTCCAGAATCCGGCAGACTTGCTTCTCAGAACGATAGTCGATGGGGAAACCAGACAAGAAAAGCATGTGAGCGACCTTTTGTTCGATTGTGCTTACCTTGTATCGTATTTGTCTCAGGGCACAACGCTTCGCAAGGGATCAGTGATCATGACTGGAACACCAGGTGGTGTTGGGGCGGGTCTAAATCCGCTAAGATACCTTGTGCCTGGGACGGTGATGGAAGTCCAAATAGACAGGATTAGAAATCTCTGGAACGGTGTATATTTTTTGTAAATATCTTCATTACGAGGGACTGAAACGAATTCATATGCGCAATCTGCCGATCGTCTGGATGACCAGCAAGACCCAATCACAACTACAGGTATACTTCATTGTGAATGGAGAGGATTTGTCAAGCACTTCTAGTGGTACTTTAGAGTGATTCGATTCAGAAACTGCCAGACTCGATGTCAATGTGGGCTGGCTGCGCTCAAGAAAGCATGCGTGATTGTAACACCAAGCTGTAGAGGAAAATTTTCTAACATCCGAGACCCTCATTGTGGGTCAAAACACAATACCGACATGAAAAAAACTATGCAGAAGACTTCAATGCATTGATAGACCGGCAAAGTCGCCCACGTACAGTCCAGTGATTACAAGTCTAATAACTCATCTCAATATGCGAAAGTTCATTTTGACACCAGAGACTCAATGTCTTGACCAGAATAGCGGTAGAATCCAAGAGACCGCAACATAGGCTCATCATGCACTCGATACAGATACACCGTCTCCTTACTCTCAGCGTGATGATGAAATTCGTGCCAGGCAGGAACGCAAAACGTGTCATCCCTTTTCTATACGAATCGCACTCCATTAATGATAGAGTTTCCTCAGCCTTGAATAACATGAAATACGGAAGAGGCCGTTTCGCGGATAGCTGGAGTGAACTTTCTGGCTGAGATTTGAATGGCGGCAGCACCTAACGTGCAGCTTACTACAAGTTATTAGCATTGCGCGCGAAGGGAGGCAGCGCTGCATACTCTCTAAACTATTATTCCTTAGGTAACTCCTCTATACGCCGTCCGCAGTGCAGTCGTCAAGCAAGAATTTTATTTGTGACCATGGGAAAACAATAGGAGATGCAGAAGTGTCTACGTCCTTAGCTAGGTACCTCAGCTCTGCATATATAGTGCTCTACAAAGTGTACTAGGTATTAAACAAAGTTTAGTAGGTCTAGACTATCAAGCTAGATTATTAGACAGTTTCTATCCTTACTATAATTATGCTAATTCTAGGTAGGCGTAAGTATTACGTTGCTATAGGTTATCTAGATGCAACGCCTATGTATAGCAGTAAAACCTCCTTCTCCCTCTATAATAAAGTAACAAGTAGAAGCTGTATAGTAATAAGCTAGCGCAGTCTTATTTAGTATTACTAGTTAGAGCCTAGCATAGATTATATCTATAGTAAATAGTGCTTCTATATATATATAGGTTAGTAGTAGTTATAAATTAGTTAATATCTTTATATACCTTAATCTAGGTTTATAAGTATAAGTATATAACGTTTAGCTTACTTTTCTATAATAAGCTTACCTACTTCTAATAGGCTTAGCTATATTATATTATAGTTCTATATATATAGTCTATACTTTAGATTTTAGAGAGAAGAATTTAGTTAATTTATCTATACCTATAAGGGCTTTATATAGAGTTATTCTACTATTCTTAGAAGCTTAGTAGTAGTAGGCTCTATATTACTTAGTATATAAATAGCGTGCTAAACTATAGAGACACTTAAGGAATTTATAATAACAAGGTAGGTATAGTCTAGGTAATTTCTTTAACTTTACCTTTAAGTAAGTTATCTAGTCTATAGTTCTATTTATATAGATATAAGGTATTAGATATAGGTAAATAGCTAAAGAACTATAATTCTATACTACTTACTTCTAAGCAATACTTATATTTAAGGCCTAACTTATATTTTCTCTATAGTTTAGCCTATTCTTGCTTCTACTTTAGGCCTTAGCCTAGTTCCTGCCCCTTTTTACCCCTATTTAGGCTTAGCTTAACCCCCTTATAGTACTAATAGAGATATATAAAAACTCTACCTATAGTAGCTATATTACTTTATAATTATCCTTATATATATTTATAAGTTATTAAGTAGAAAGCTATACTTTTTTAAGCCTACCTATTTTACTATACTTAGATAATCTATATCTACTAATTCCTAATAGACTATCTATATAACTAATCTAGCTAAGAGTAAGCCTCCTAAAAGTGCACCTATATCTTTATCTTTAACTATTTATACTAGAGCTTTAGTAAAGAAATAGATAGATATATAGCCTTGCTAAACTAGAGCCTTTATCTATACCTTTACCTATTACTAATAATTTATAGCTAGCTAAGTAAGAGATCCTAGGTATTATCTTATACCTTATATAGTTTAAGTACCTACTATATAGCCCTTATAAGAGTATTATTCTTATAGCAATATAGGTAATAAAATCCTCTAATATAGTTCTAATTCTACTACAAGGTATATAGGAGCACTAAGAAAGTTAATAACTAGAGAGAATCTTATTCCTATAGGTCTTATATAAAGAATACTTAAAAACTATCTATCCTAGAACTACTATAGGCTTACCTTTTATACTTATAAGTCTTGGTTAGCTATAGATAGATAAGAAATAGTAATAGAGGTAAGTTAGGACTAAGTTAGAGGGGAGTTAGAGGTTATTTAAGTTAGGTAGTATCCTATTTATAAGATTTAAGATTTTAGTAGTTAATTCTTATATTACTTCCCTCCTTTATAGTTATATTATCTTTAATATAGTTAGTTAGCTTTGCACTTATTCCTATACTAACTTAGTTCTAAGCTAGCTCTACTCTACCTTACTATCTCTTTATTTATACCTTATTATTATTTATTTATTATATAATTATTAATAAAGGACTCTATATTTATCTATAGTGCGCACTTAGTAGTAGCTAATAAGGCTATACCTAGCTAAGTTAGAGGGCTTATAGGTCTATAATACTATTTATATAGTAATTTTATATCTCTAGTATAACTAACTAGGCTTAGTACCTAAGCTAGTAGTAAGGTATAAATAATTATACCTATATACTAACGTTCTCTAATAGATACTACTTTCTACTATAAGTTAATATCCTTACTTTTAACTTAGGCCTCTACTAATTCTTCCCTAGGCTTATTTTTTAGTTACTATACTAATACTAGTCCCTTCTAGCACTTTTATAGTAGCCTATTAGGTTATCTACCTTTATTCTATATATGCCCTAGTAAAGGGCAATTAAATTAAATAGAAGTTTAATTTAAGAACCTTATTCTAGTATATATACTATATATAGTAAAATAAAAAGTATTAACTAGTAATATTATAATATTCTTATTCTACTTATAACTATATACTAACCTAGGAAGGTTCTAATATATATTAGTCCTAAGTATACTACTCTTAAGAAGGCACTTAATATATAGGTTAAGGCGTTAGTAGAGGATAAAGAGAGAATTTTAGCTAGAGAAGCTACTACTATAAAGAAGGTATATATAGATATATAGTATAATATTTATTAGGTAGTACTTAAGCTTTCTAGTATTATATAAGTAGTAACTATATAACTTAAGAAGGTATTAGTAACTAGTATTCTTCTATACTACTTCTATATATAATCTACCTATAATATATAGGCTTAAGAGATATTAAAGAGGCTTACTAAGGAGGTAGCTATCCTAATAGAGGAGGTCTAGGTATTAAGAAAGGTAGTAGTAGACCTTTAGTAGATATATAAGGCTAGGGCATCTACTTAAAGAAGTAGTTCTACTACTAGTAGGAGTTAAAGTTATAGTTTATAATATAGTAGAGGTAGTTATTATATATAAGGCAAAGTAGCATAATAAGATAACCTTAAGATACTAGATAGAGGGGATAAAGAGAGTAAGCTCTCTAATATCCCTTCTAACCTATCTAATAAGAAACTCTAGTTAGAAGACTTACCTAACCTAGCTATATTATAGCTCTAATATATATTAATATTTCCTTTATTTTAGGTATTTATAGGATATATTTAAACTAGAAGTACTTAATACTATAGATTTCCTTTATTATAATTAACCTTACTATTTTCCCTATACCTACTACTTTCCTTACTAGGTTAATAACTACTATAAGAGTTTAGGTAGAAGGCCTAGCTATTATAGGTACTTCTATATTAAGAGTCCCTTTACTTAGCTTTTCTCTAGTTATAAAGATAGTATTTACTTTAGATGCTTATTAGACTCTTTATAGTCTAGGGGTCTTAGTAGAGAGATAGAGAAGGTCTATAGAATAAAGACTAGTATAAAGTTTAGCTAGCTTCTAATATAACTAACTAATCTTATAGGCTAATACTATATATAAGTAGTCTAATTCTAACCGACTTTTCTCTAAAGGTAGAGGTTATTCTTAGACTAAACTAGAAGAAGGTTTATAGGACCTACTCTTTCTAGACTTAGCTTAAGATCTAGTTAAGAAACTAGCTATTATGCCTAATATTATATTAAGTCTAATTTAAGTAGGTTATTAGTAGTCTCTATATCTCTACTATAGTATAATCTAACGCAACTTTTCTAAAGTAATAATCTAAACCTAAAGGCTTTAGTTATTAAAAGGTCTCTAGTATCTTAACTAGAAGTAAGTAATCCTAGAAGTAGTATAGTTAGATATATATTAGACTACTTACTTATAACTAAATACTAATATAATATTATTTAGAGGCTATTACTAGCTAGGATAAGTTTTTAAGTATAATATAGTAATATAGGTAATAAGATTCTTTAATATAGTTCTAATTCTACTATAAGGTATATAGGAGCACTAAGAAAGTTAATAACTAGAGAGAATCTTATTCCTATAGGTCTTATATAAAGAATACTTAAAAACTATCTATCCTAGAACTACTATAGGCTTACCTTTTATACCTATAAGTCTTAGTTAGCTATAGATAGATAAGAAATAGTAATAGAGGTAAGTTAGGACTAAGTTAGAGGGGAGTTAGAGGTTATTTAAGTTAGATAGTATCTTATTTATAAGATTTAAGATTTTAGTAGTTAATTCTTATATATATACTTAATTATATATACCTAGCTAAGCTATAACCTAAGCTTATAGAGTAGTATTTCTAGAGTAGCTATATATAGTACTAGTTTCTTACTATTACTAAAGAAGATCTAATTACTATAGATATAGACTTTAATATAGAATACTTGCCCTCTAAACCTACTCTTATTATACCTAGATATTATCTAGATAATACTAAGGTATTATTATAGAAGGTAATTAATAAAGTAGAAGTATCCTCTATAGATAATACTATTTAGTAGACTTTACCTATTAAAGAAGGTAGAAATTAATAGAAGTAATTATATAAGTAAGGAGAAATTATTAGTCTAACTTAAAGAAAGATTAATACCTTATATATAGACTTACTTAAGCTTAAGTAGAAGTATAAAAAGTAGAGGCTATATAAAAGGGCTTACTCTTATATTTAGTAAAGAGAGTATAATACTATATCTTTATCTATTTAGATATGCTACTCTAGCTATAAAAGAAGAGTTTAAGAAGCTACTTAATAAGTAAGAATAGTAGTATAGAGTAATAAAGCTATAAGTAATAATAGTAGTAGTAGCAATATTAATAAAGATACTAATAGGCTCTATATACTAACCTCTATCTCTAAATAGTAAAAACTATATATAATAAGGATCTTATACTACTTAAGGTTATATATATACTATATATAGAAATACTATAGAGTATAATTAACTATATATAGGAGAGTAGGTAAAGTAAGTAAGCTAGTAAAAAGGTAGATATAGTAGCACTAGTAGAGAAGGATAAGGTAGAGTAGGTAATAAAGTAGAAGAGTAGTAACTTAGATATATAGGCTATAGGGGTGTTCCTTATTAGTAGTAGGTATTAATAAGGGCTAATAAGTAGCTACCTAGATAGTAAGTAGGTAGAGTATAGTAATATTAAAGTAGCTAGATATAACTAGTATAGAGATAGAGCTTATATATAGCTAGATATATAGTAGGAAATAAGTAGAGAATAGTAGTAGGTATAGAATATATTTAATAAGGTCTATATAGGCTATATAGTATACTAGATAATTAGTAATAAGGAGATATAGCTATACTACTAGGTAATATAGTATACTATATTTCCTAGCATTAAGGGTATAGAGCTAGATTAATTCTAATAAGAGATTATTAACTAGGGTAGTAGCTATAGCTACTAGTAATACTAGGTAAGCTAGAAGTACTATACTATAGGTAAGAATATTAGTAAGATATACTAGTAGCTAAATATAGTAGTGCTACTAGCTTATATAGCTATAGTAGAAGATATAGGAGGTACCTTTCTAATCTAGTAGTATAGCTATTATAGTAAGCTAGGTAGTAACTAGACTAAGTATATATAGTAGCTTAGAAAGTAGTATCTATATTATATATAGGGGGAGTATTTTAGCAATATATTTATAGTTACTATCTATATTATACTCTTCTACTAGTAGTATAGGTAGTAGAGCTACTAGTATATATAGAGTAGTATACCTAGATAGCAAGGAAAGTACTAAGCTTACTATAGTAGATAAAGTAAGCTATATAAGAATATAGGTAGAAAGAGTAGATAGAATAGTTATTAATTATTATAGGAGCTATATATCTAGTATATAGCTAGTATAAGATATACTTTAACTACCTACTCTAGATTAGATACCTATATACTAGTAGGTAAGCTAGTTATATTTTACTCTAGATATACTCTAATATATTTACCTTCCTCTATTATATAAGCTATAAGAAGACTAGCATACCTAGCTATATAGTCTTAATAACCTATAGTATGCCTACTAGCTAATCTACTATAACCTATACTATCTTATTCTATATAAAGTACTAAAGACTAAGTACTAGCTTAAAGTTATATACTACTAGTAATAGGTTAGTAGGTATATTATACTAGATAACTATATTCTAGGTATATCTAGTATAGTAGTAGGTATTAAGTATAGCTATATTTCTACTAACTATAGTAATAATCTATATAGGGGGCAAGCTATTTAACTAGTTCTAAGGAGAAGAGTAGCTACTAAGAGAGAGGCTAAAGCTATTACCCTTACTAATATTATAAGAGGTAATTATAGAGAGGCCTACTTACTCTACTATATAAGTAGCCTACTACCTTATAACTACCTAGAGTTAATTAAAGCTAAGCTATATAGTTAAGATAGCTACCTTAGCTAGTTAAGGGCCTAGTATATAATACTTTAGTAAGCTAACCCCCTCTATATCTATATTAGAAAACTATATACTCTACTCTAAAATTATATAGATATAATATAAGCTAGGTACTAATTCTCTTCTACTATAGCCTAGTATAGTAGTACTTTTTAATTTATATTCTTTAGGTTTACTATGCTATACTAACTCTATATCTATAGTATATATAATAAAGGTATAACGTACCCCACGGGCGAGCGGATCAACGGGCGAGCGAATCACTTTTGCCAAGCCCCCACCAAAACTTGACCCATCATGGCCCAAAACACCACACTTTGGTCCTGCACGGTACAGTACAGGCTGGAATATCATTCAGAGACCTCTTCTACATCAATCTTGCACGTTCGCGCGTTGTGTCCTGTCTGATTGCACCTTCCACAGCGCCGTTGGGTTGGCTCGCCCTCTTGAGTGCGCACCTGCTTCTTCGCCCTCTTCCCATCACCACGCGCCCCAAACTCCTTTAGAGCTGCCAGCCGCTGCCCATCTTCAACTATTAGGGTCCCTTCCTTCTGAACTCGCTTTCTTTTATGTGATTTTCGTCGCATGGCGGCCTCGTTAGCCGCTCGAAGCTCCTTGATTTCCTGTTGAGCTAAAACCAGCTTGTGGGATAAGATTGCTCCCCCCTTTGCGTAGTGCTCAAGCGCGCTTAGAACAGAATTTGGTGAGCTGCCCTGCTGCCTCTTATACTTCTCTCGAATCAGAGTTGATTGCGACCCAAATTCCAGGGTGTTGCTGGGGGTTTGCGACTGCCAGGGTACGTTGTTGGTGGGGAGTGGTGGTGATGGAGTCCGAAGCTTCACATTAAGGGCTGATATGACCCGTTCTGGGTCAAAGGGGACCAATCCAGCACCTCGAAACCCTCCTTGGATATTGCTAGAGGTAAACACCGCATTATAGGCTGCTTTGAAGCATGGCAGGAACTCAGTCTTTGTGATGTGGCTGATTCGGTTGCGCATAAGCAATTCGGCTTGGCGCCCGTACGCTGTCTTCAAAGGGGCAAAACAGCCCACATCAAGTGGCTGCAGAAGGTGCGATGAGTGCGGAGGCATACATAGAGTAACAATCTTGTTATCCTTGCAGTATTTCTGGAATTGGAGCGATTCGTGGCTCTCGTGGCCGTCAATAACCAGCAGTCGGTGGGTACCAGCAGTACGCTCCTTTGTATGCGCGTCAAAGTGCTTCAACCACTCAAAACCAAGCTCATTAGTAGTCCAGCCGTTACCGGAGACTGCAATAACCCAATCCTGGGGCAGGTCTTCCTCCTTGTACCAGCCGGAGAGGTGGTGGCGCGCCTTGAAGATAACAAAGGGTGGAATGGCCCATCCTTTGGCATTGATACCCTGTATGACCGTTGTCCACTCCCGGTTGCCTGGCTGGACTGCCTTTGGCCTTCCTCGTCTCTCTGAAGCTGTAACAACTGCTCCCTGGGAGATCTGGCCCATCATGAAGCCTGTCTCGTCAAAGTTGTACGTGTCGTCATCTAGGATACCATACTTGGCTTTTGTGTTTCGCACCAGGGAAAACCAGCCCTGCACAACCCCAGAATCCTCGCAGAGGGCTCGCTTGTAGTCATACCTGCGATTAAACTTCACTTTGAGCTCTGGTTGACGCTTTACAAACGTACTGGGCCAGTTTGTGCCAATAGGGCCCAGATTGCGCTCTGCGCGCAGAGAATTGGCCATTGCAGCCACATCTGCCAGCCGAGGGCCAAATCCTCGCTCGTCCAGCTCAAGTATGTGATTAACAATCACCTGCTCCTCTAGATCATCCAGCCCTCGTGAGTTGGGCATAGTATCGCCTCGTGAAGGTCGTCCAGTGAGTCGATGGCTTAGTGTAGCTTGAGGAACGTTGTAGATAGCTGCAGCGCGTCGCTGTGAGAGTTTCGCGTCTTGTTTAAGAGCTTGAAGCGCAAGCTGTATTTGAGCTTCCTTTAACGCGTTAAGATTAGGTTGTTGTTGAGGCATTGGTATGTAGAGGATACTTTGGTGGGGGCTTGGCAAAAGTGATTCGCTCGCCCGTTGATCCGCTCGCCCGTGGGGTACGTTATATCTAGATCGACTTTTATTTTTATCTTCTAGATTTTATTTTATTTAAAGTATAGAGATAGTAGTAACTTAGATTCTATTAATACTAGAGTCTATTACTAAGTAAGATATATATAATATTAGCTACTAATCTACTAAGATTACTTTCTAAATAGTATAGAAATATAAACTAGTCTCTTTAGACTATATTATATTTATTACTAGTAAGAATATTATTATCTATATACCTTATTATACTATAGTACCTATAACTAGTCTAAATATATATTTATAGACTTATTATTATATACCTACTAAAGTATATTAAGTAATAATAGTATAATTTAATAGTATACCTACTATAAAGTCTTTTAATAATCTAGTACCCTATCTAGATAGATCTTTACTACTTTTATACCTTAGCCTACCTATACCTAGATTTTATTACCTATAACTACTATTTAGAGGGAAAGAGTATTAATTAGGATATAATGCAATAGTATATAAAGAAATACTATAATATTAGTATACTTTACTACCTTTAAGATTAATTATAATATAAGTATTATCTATAATATACCCTATAGGCGAGCAAATTACTTTTACTAAGCCCCTACTAAAGTATTCTCTATATACTAATGCCTTAATAATAACCTAATCTTAACACATTAAAGGAAGCTTAAATATAGCTTGCGCTTTAAGCTCTTAAACAAGACGCAAAACTTTTATAGTAACACGCTGCAGCTATCTATAACGTTCCTTAAGCTATACTAAGCTATTAACTTACTAGACAACCTTTATAAGGCGATACTATACCTAACTTATAAGGGCTAGATAATCTAGAGGAGTAGGTAATTATTAATTATATACTTAAGCTAGATAAGCAAGGATTTAGCCCTTAGCTAGCAGATATAGCTGCAATAGCTAATTCTCTATATATAGAGCGCAATCTAGGCCCTATTAGTATAAACTAGCCTAGTATACTTATAAAGTATTAACTAGAGCTTAAAGTAAAGTTTAATTATAGGTATAACTATAAGTAAGCCCTCTACAAGGATTCTAGAGTTATATAGGGCTAGTTTTCTCTAGTGCAAAATATAAAAGCTAAGTATAGTATCCTAGATAACAATATATATAACTTTAACAAGATAGGCTTTATAATAGGCTAGATCTTCTAGGGAGTAGTTATTATAGCTTTAGAGAGACAAGGAAGGCTAAAGGCAGTCTAGCTAGGCAACTAGGAGTAGATAACAGTTATATAGGGTATTAATGCTAAAGGATAGGCTATTCTACTCTTTATTATCTTTAAGGCGCGCTACTACCTCTCTAGCTAGTATAAGGAGGAAGACCTGCCCTAGAATTAGGTTATTGCAGTCTCTAGTAATAGCTAGACTACTAATAAGCTTAGTTTTAAGTAGTTAAAGCACTTTAATGCGCATATAAAGGAGCGTACTACTAGTACCTACTAACTACTAGTTATTAATAGCTATAAGAGCTATAAATTACTCTAATTCTAAAAATACTATAAGGATAACAAGATTATTACTTTATATATGCCTCTATACTTATTATACCTTCTATAGCTACTTAATATAGGCTATTTTGCCCTTTTAAAGATAGTATATAGGCACTAAGCTAAATTGCTTATATGCAACTAAATTAGCTATATTATAAAGACTAAGTTCCTACTATGCTTTAAAGCAGCCTATAATATAGTATTTACCTCTAGTAATATCTAAGGAGAGTTTTAAGGTGCTAGATTAGTCCCCTTTAACCTAGAACAGGTTATATTAGCTCTTAATATAAAGCTTTAGACTCTATTACTACTACTCCCTACTAATAACGTACCCTAGTAGTTATAAACCCCTAGTAACACCCTAGAATTTAGGTTGCAATTAACTCTAATTTAAGAGAAGTATAAGAGGTAGCAGGGTAGCTTACTAAATTCTATTCTAAGCGCGCTTAAGCACTATGTAAAGGGGGGAGTAATCTTATCCTATAAGCTAGTTTTAGCTTAATAGGAAATTAAGAAGCTTTAAGTAGCTAATAAGGCTACTATATAATAAAAATTATATAAAAAAAAGCAAGTTTAGAAGGAAGAGACTCTAAAAGTTAAAGATAGGTAGTAGCTAGCAGCTCTAAAGGAGTTTAGGGCGCGTAGTAATAGAAAGAGGGTAAAGAAGTAGGTGCGTACTTAAGAGGGTAAGCTAACCTAACAGCGCTATAGAAGGTGCAATTAGATAGAACATAACGCGTAAACGTATAAGATTAATATAGAAGAAGTCTCTAAATAATATTCTAGCCTATACTATACTATATAGGACTAAAGTATAGTGTCTTAGGCTATAATAGGTTAAGTTTTAGTAGGGGCTTAGCAAAAGTAATTTACTTACCTATTAATCTGCTTGCCTATAGGGTATATTAGAGCTAGATAAAGTACTTACCTAAATACTAAGTAGTAACTTAAGATAACTACTCTTACTAGTATTAGAGTAATAAAGAATTAGTTAGAACAAGCTATAGTAATTACTTAATATATATAGAGGATAAAGAGAAAGAAAAAGAAGAAGAAGAATACTTAGATAATAAGCTAAATAGCATAGTTCTTAATAGAAAGCTAGAATATAATAAGAATACTAAGTAGCTATAAGGCTATAAGTAGCTAGTATAGTTTACTTATAAGCCTATCTATATTATTATTATAGCTATAGCACTACCTTCTATAGTAATATTAGATAATCTTAAACTAGGCCTTTAGAATAGATTTAAATATATAAGCTTAGTATAGATAGAAAGAATAATCTAGAAGATTATAGAAGCTAGTAGAATTATTGTCTAATAATATAAAGTAATACTAAAGTAGATACTATAGGTTTTATATTGCTAGCTATAAAGCTAGATACCTTCTTTTCTTCTTTACTCTTTTAAGCTACTATAATATAAAAACACCTATTAAAGATACTATAGAATCTATAAGTAATTCTTATACTATATTTTCTATATCTTAGTACTATTATATAATATAAAAGAGCCTATAAATAATATCTTTATAGGCTCTAGCTAACTATAGCTTAGCTAGCTATAATAAACTATATTTAAGACTATATTACTACTATTAGCTAGTAGGTAGACCTTAGGATCCTACTCTAGTTATCTCTAGCTACCCTAAATAAAAATCTCTTTTAACTTTTTATTATATTCTAGATAAACTTATTATATAATAGAAATATTAGCTATAGTACTATTATAAACTTCTCTAGTATCTTAGGAATATATTCTATAGAGCTATATTTCTATAAACTCTATAACTATACTCCTCTTATATTAGCACTACTATAGGTAGGTTACCTAATTATACTTAAGTATACCCTACTACTTATATTATATAACTATCTTAAGAATTCTTAGCCTAAGTATATAGCCTACTCTAACTAAGTATAGTAATTATATAAGTATATTTAACTTAAGTACCTTTAGTAAGGTAGTTTTATACTAGCTAGTTACCTTATTAAGTAACTATAGTATAGAAGAGTAATTATAAGATATAAGGGTCCTAGAATAAATATCTCCTAGTCTTTAGATAGCTTAATACTCTATATTATAGAAATATAGATTTATATATAATAGTTTTATAAAATAATTTATACTATTATAGTAGAGTTATAAAGTTATATATAGAAACTTCTCTTTAGGTAGTAGCTAGATATTTAACTTAAGATTCTATAAGATAACCTTATAACCTATTAACCTAGATTCTTATTTCTAGTATACCTAGCTAATAGACTCTAGAGAGCTTTCTATACTATAAGCAAGCTAGTATTTTTAAAGAAAGGTAGCTTCTTATTAGAGATAAGTATAGAGAGAGCAAAGTAGAGGTAGTACCTAAAAAAAAGCAATAGCTTTGTTTATCTACTCTATATAGTAATTTACTTAATAAGTAGCATACTAGTATATAGTAAGAAGCTTAGAGTTCTATAGTAGGCTAATATAATCTCTATATAATAAAATATCTTTATTTATAAAAGAAAGGTAATACTTGTTTTTATATATAATAAGGTAAATACTAATACTAATAACTTATTTTATAATATATACTCTTTCTATCCTATAGTATAAAGAGTTCTTTACCTTTACCTTATATATATCTACCTATTCTATAGTCTTATTAGTTAAAAGTTAGGGGCATAATCTATAGGCTTAATAAACCCTTACTTATTTAGTACTTATAATAGTATAATAGCTTACTTTTCTTTAAATAAAGCCTACTTAAGTCTAAAAAGATTAATAGCTAAATACCTTACTTTAACTACTACTAGTCTATATAGATAAACTATAACTAGTATTATAAAGAAGAATCTCTCTATACTTGTTACTATATTTAACCCTAATATACCTAAGAATTAGAATAGATTTCTTTAACTTCTAGCTTTTTAAATAGGTTATAGACTAGTTATATATACTAGTATATATATACTAGAGTATAGATTTCCTACTAAATTATAGCCTAATCTAATTAATTACTACTTAGTAAATAGCTATATATAGTATAAATTTATATTAACCTAAGAGAAAGATACTCTAGACTATAGCTTAGTAACTATATATAAAACCTTAAGTAGTATAATATAAGTTAGTTACTACCTAGATACTATTTCTAAGGGAATACTAGAGTATACTATATAGAATAAGTAATATAGAGCCTCTAGACAAGGCTCTATATATATAGACACCTAAGTAGAGGCTATAAAGAGAGAAAAAGTAATATAGAGAGACTAAGAGTTATAGCCCTCTTATAAGAAAAATTCTTACTATATAAAAGTAACTAAATAATCTTATTTAAGAGTATATAATATTAAAAAAAAGGTAAGGAATAGGTTAAAATACTAGTTAAAGTAATATAGAATAAAATACTATATTAGAGCTAGATATAAGTAAGTAGGAGAAGAAAAGAATACTTAGAGTAAGGACTAGAATTTTAAAGAATAGAAGCTAGAAGGACTCTAGTTTAAAAGTATAAAGTAGTTAAACCTTAAGTACTATAAAGTAGAGGAGAGAATAGATATCTAGTTATAGGTTACTATTATAAATTTAACTCTTATATACTTTATATAGTAATGCTAAAATATAGTACTATTAAAGTAAGTAAGGTTAGAGCTTCTATATAATAAAGCTTATATAAAATAGCTAAGTAATAATACCTTAATAGGTAAATAATATAAGTAATAGTAAAAGTAATACTATAAACCTCTATAAGTAGCCCTAGTAGCTTATACTTAGTAACTATAATAATATATTCTACTTTCTTAAAGACTTTAGTATTATTATTTATAAGTAGCACTATATAGTAGTTATAAGTCTAGATATATATCTCTATAAATATTATACTATATCTACTATACTATAGCAAGAGATACTTAAGTACTTTAGTTAATTTAAGGCTATTACTCTAAGTATAATTAAGCTTCTAGGCAAACCTATATAGCTAATAGAAGAGCTAAGGAGCCTACTTACTAGTATATAGTATTAGATATATAGCTAGATTACTATTAATAAGAATAAGATATATAGGTACTATAAAAAAAATTACTAGTAGGCATAGATAAGAGAGAAAAGCTTGCTTTATAAGACTATAAAAGTATAGAGTTTCTTCTATACTAGGGGGTTATAAAAATATTTTATTATTAATTTAGTAGATATTTAGAATTGTAAAAATACTAGAGTTAAAAATACTATTTTAAGGTTGCTTACTAAGTATAAACTAATATAATAAGAAGTTAAGAAAAAGCTATAAATACTTAAAGAGGCTATAAAAATAGATAAGATAGGCTAGTTTAAGTAAACAAGCTAGTTAGAGTTCTTTAAGGATTAAAATCTTATTTATCTAGCCTATTAAGCCTAGGCTCCTAATTAGAGTAAGTATAAGCTTAAGCTAGCTACTTAGTTAGTAGAGGGACTAATTAAGAGAAGTATTAAGAGATTAGCTATACTTCTATAAGAACTTAGGCGCTAGTTATAGAGTATAAAGTAGAGTAAGATTAATATATAGCTATTAGGGCAACTATATAACCTAGAGAGTTAAGCTATATATATAAGCTATATAGTAAGGTTTATTTACTTCTATCTATATATACTAAGAGATAAAGAGTAGTAGATTATATATTTCTAATAGTAGTATAATATAGCTACTTAATCTAAAAGTAGTATAGTATTAAGTAGTAATAAAGATAGTAAAAATAAAGTAGAAGGTAGTAAGGCTAATAATAATAGCCTATCTAATATAAGGGCATATAGAGGATACTAAATTATAGTAAAAGAGGTTTAGTATTAGAGTTTTTACTTAATTAAGAAGTATATTTTAGTAGTCCTATATATAACTCTAATACCCCTAAATTATAATTAATTTTAACTTAGATTTAAAAATATTTTATATAAACTTAATTTCTATATACTTTGTATAGTAATACTAAGTATTTAGTCTATAACTTTAGTAAAATATAGTGCTATTTTAGTAAGTAGAGTTAAGGTTTCTATATAATAGAGCTTATATAGAATAGCTAAGTAATAGCACTCTAATAAGTAAATACTATAAGTAGTAATACTATAAACTCTTATAAGTAGCTATAGTAGCTTATACTTAGTAACTATAATAGTATATTCTACTTTCTTAAAGACTTTAGTATTATTATTTATAAGTAGCACTATATAGTAGTAGTAAGTCTAGATATATATCTCTATAAATACTATACTATATCTACTATACTATAGTAATAAATACTTAAGTACTTTAGTTAATTTAAGACTATTACTCTAAGTATAATTTAGCTCCTAAATAAGCTTATATAGCTACTAGAGGAGCTTAGAGATCTACTTAATAGTATATAGTATAAAATATATAGCTAGATTACTATTAATAAAGATAAGATATATAGGTATTATAAGAAAAAATACTAGTAAGTATAGGTAGGAGAGAAAAGCTTACTCTATAATACTATAAAAGTATAAAGCTTCTTTTATACTAGGAGGCTATAAAAATATTTTATTATTAATTTAGATATAGTAGAAGTTCTATAAAATAATAAGCTTAAAATACTAGTTTAGGCTTCTCTTACTAAGTATAAATTAATATAATAAGAAATTAAGGAAGAGCTATAAATACTTAAAGTAGCTATAAAGATTAATAAAATAGGTTAGTTTAAGTATATAAGCTAGCTAGAGTTCTTAAAGGACTAGAATCTTACTTATCTAGCTTATTAAGCCTATATACCTAAGTATAATAAGTATAAGCTTAAGCTAGCTACTTAGTTAACTAAGGGGCTAGTTAAAAGAAGTATAAAAGGGCTAGCTATGCTTATATAGTAGATAAGGCGCTAGCTATAGAGTATAAAGCAAGATAAACTAGATATATAGCTATTAGTATAACTATAGAACCTAGAGAGTTAGGTAGTATATATAAGCTATATAGTTAGGTTTATCTACTTCTATCTATAGGTACTAGCTAATAAAGAGTAGTAGATTATATACTTTAGAGAGTAGTAGTATGCTATTACTTATATAGATTACTATTTAATATTAGGTAGTAAGAAGAATAGCAAGAAAGATAGTAAGAAGGATAGTAAGAAGGATAATAATAGCAAGAGTAGTAAAGGTAATAGTAATAGCCTATAGCTATAATATATAATATATATAATATATATAATAGGTAATTAGCTATAATAGAATATAGTAAAGAATATATATAAGCTCTTTATATAGATAGATAAGTAGAAGTTATATAGAATTAAGCTATAGAATATACTAGTATTATAAACCTTAGGAGGGGCGTAGTAGAAGATAAGAGATAGAAGGATTAATAACACTTAGGGATAACCTAAAAGTCTTTAAGAAGGTTAGTATTTAAGGACTAATAATAATATAACCCCTTCTATTCTAAAGTCTTAGTAGAATACTACTATAGAATAAGTTATATAATATTCTAAGAAATCTTATAATATTCTAAGCTATTCTAGTTTAGTATAATAATAGAATAATAGAATAAGTATAGAATACTATACTTACTTAAGTATATAGTTAGTAGGAATATAACTTTTATAGTTTATATTTAACCTAAGTATTAATCTATAATATTAGATCTTAACCTAACCTTTAAGCTAGACAGTCTACTCTATACTACTTATTATTATCTCTTACTCTTAAGATAGATAGATTATATCTATACTTCTTAGTGCAAGACCCCTTTAGTTTCCCTAATAGTATTTATCCCTAAAAACTAATTAAATAGTACTTATAAGCTTTGCTTAAAGTATAACCTTAATAACTAGATACTTTCTAAATATTCTAACTAAAATAGAAGATAACTAGAAATTTCTAGATATTCTAATTTCTAGGTATTTTAATTTCTAGATATTTTAATTTTTAAATATCTTAATTCCTAGATATTCTACTAATTTTTGGTACTATAGAATAAAAACCTAGTAAGTAAAGAATAAGCTAGGAGTAGTAAAAAACTAATAAAAAAAAACTTCTAGACATTATAAATTTCTAGATATCGTGCTAGATAAGCTATTAGACGTCTATACTGCGTCCTTCTTATAATATATAGTTTATAGTTAATATATAGGCGTTAAATAAACACTTATCTATATATAAATTTAAGTATTACTCTATAGCCCTATTGCTTTCTTATATCTATGCCTTATCCTAAGGGAATCTAGCGCCTTCTTATTGCCTTACCTTATTAAGAAGCCGCATAACCTATATAGTTTCCTTCTATAGCATAATGCTATTCTAAACTCTACTAGCCGTAATATTAAGTGCGACTGCGTCTGCTTTAAAGTAGAATCTATGCCTAGGTTTTTTAAATTTATATATCTTTCTAGTATTAGTTGTCCCTGCGGACGATATGTTGTTTCCGCTTTTTAAATAAACTATAAAACGTTGTAGCGTAGATAAGCCTAGTTCTAATACTATAATATAGCCCTTAGTGCCCTTAATTCTATAAAAGTCCGAATCTGTCCTTAACTATAGGGACAATATAAGGATAGCTTAGGCGCTAGTAGGGTATAAAAGGATTATTAAGCTCGCGACGTTAATATTGTTAGACAATGTCTGTGCCGCAAGAATGCGCAGTTTCTAAGCTTCTTCTCTAATTACCTAGTCTAATGCTAGGAGACCCTAGGTAAGCGAGTAGATACTAATATTAAGTAACGAGCTAGCCTCTAGCGCTAGATTCTTAAGTTAAGAATTAAGTCCTAATGCTTCGATGTCTATATTAAGCAAGAAATTGCAAAACACTCTTTGCACCTTTCTAATTAACTTCTCTTTATAAATAACCAACTATAACGTTTATATAAGAGGGTATAAGCAAGTCTATATAGCTTCTATAATAAACACGCCTTATTTTACTATAGTAGAAAAGACTTCCTTAGCTTTAGAAGCTATAAGAGTAAATAGCTTTTTATATAAAACATGTTTACTAGCTGCAATAGCATCAAGGCAGTTGCGTGCGTAAAATGCGTGTGGCGTTCCTATATATATAATATTAATATCTAAGTCAGCATACACCTTAGAATAGCTAGAGTAGTTAGTTAGTAAGAGGCTTAGTATAAGTTCTTTAGCAAAACGTTGTCTCTTTTCTATTAAAGATAAACTAATAGCTTAGATTACGTGTTTTGCCTTAGCATCTAGGCAGGGCAGAGCTAGATCTAATATAAACTATAAGGAAATAAGGCTAGTTATAACGATTCCCTAATAGAGAGTCGGTAATTCTAGGTATAACATAATATAAAGATAGAGTAATTAATTAACTAATTAATTAATTAAACTACTACTTTTTCTTATTCTATAATAGAGCGAAATATATACCTTATAATAAAGGCACGTAGCAGCTACTTCTTACCTAGGTATGCAAAGATAGCTACTAACTACTCTTTAACATCTTATACTAATATTAAAGATAGAAGCAACACTTAGATACTAGGGCCTTATTAAGTATAGGCCCTAGGGATGTTTAGCACTTAATTAAAAAGAATAATTAAAATCTAGAAGTAGAGAGTTATAGCACGCAGAAATATACAATGCATAGGGAATTATAGACAAAGATATATATAGCCTAGGGATTAATAGCATATATAGAGGGTAGCTCTAATAGCCTATATACCTAGGTAGTATAAAATAAGTCTGCTACCTTAACTAGAGGCATGTCTATGCAACGACGACCTAGCTATACCCTAGGCTAAGGTATTACTACCTAACTTGCTAGCCTATCTCTATCTAGACATAGTAACTTGTCTTAATGTTATAAAGTAGTTTCTATAAGATATTAGCGGCCCTCCTAAGATCTAGTGCTTCTTTCTACTAGAACCTTAGACCTATAGTTATTTAGTATACTATCTCTCTCTAGCTAGCTAGCATATTTACTTATCTACCCCTTATAGTAGCAAGAAGTAGAAGAGACTTTATAAAGACTAAACAATTTTAATACTAAGTTCTATAGTATCGATAATACCTACTCTCTCTTATAGCGTGTTATAAATAAGCTTTAAGACACTTTTCTATATATAGCCTAATAAGCTGCTGCGCTAGACTGCTATCTAGTAGATAGATTGCAAGATATAGAAATAGTTAGTAAATTTATTTAAGAATATTAGGGAAGCAGGTATAGACTATATAGTAAAGTTCTTCTAATTGTTAAAGGCTTAAAAGTAGAAGCCCTAGGGTTATAATAGGTTCTAGAAGGTAATTATACCTATAGGGAGTTAAGTTTTGCTACCTTAGGAAACTAGAAGGAGAAGGGATAGATACTAACTACTAGATAAGCTGCGACTCTAGTTCCTAAGCTAACTAGATTATCTAGTAGATTAGTATTAATAGCTAAGAGCTCTTATTCTTTTAATAGAAGATGTTAATTACTCTGTTTATAATATGCCGAATAGCAATCTCTAATAGATAATAGCTCTAGCTATTCTCTAACTTAGGGGATAGTATTAAGGCTAGAGCATTAGTATTGCTAACTATTCTATCTGCTGCTAATTCTAAACATAGAACTAGACTTCTATATAGAGGTAATAGAAACGCATTAGGGTATATAACCTTAGTAAGACCCGATACTAGGAGGCAGATATCTATTTAAATTTTACTTAGTTATTAGTTTTATATTCCTTTAAAAGCACTAACTATACTTACTATTCTAATTTTAGGCATAACTAATATAGGCAGCACTCTAAGCTCTTGTTAACTCTAGCCTTAGTTCTATTCTTAGCTCTTAGGTAGATTTAAAATATAATACAAGCCTAGTTAAATAAATTATAAGCTTGTAACAGCTAGAGAGAGTATATCTTATAAATGCTATAAAGGAAATAATATTAAGTAGTTAAAATTAAGCATTTTAAGAGGCTAATATGCTTTAGAGTAGCAATATAGTAGCTCTCTGCAGTAGGATAATTATCTATATTATTAATACTATATTATAGGTTAGGGCCTTATACTAGATCTAATATAATAAAATCTAATCTATATAGCAATAATAGATAGCCTAACATATATACTAGTAGCTAGAGATATATATTAGTAATAAAGTCTTAAGTTAATATTAGAGGTCTTTATAGCATATACTATAAGATATAATAGTATGTTCTACTTAAATCTATACTCTATAGTATCTTTAGCTATTGATATTATCTTACTTATATTAAGAATAGGGTTTTTAATATAAATATTAAGAAAGAATTTTTTAACTAGAGCAAGTATCTCCTTATCTTAGATGCTATAGCTATATCTAGAGCTTCGATCTAATTTATAACTAATAGACTAGGTTAAGACTAACTAGTCTCTATAAGTTATATTAGGATTAAAGATTAATATCTTAGTCTCTAAGTAGTAAAATTTACTCTAGAACACCGGCTACTTAAGCATATCTTCGCATTTGCTAAGAGCTATCTTAGTAAAATTAAGTAATTTAGAGAGTAAGATAGCTTCTTATCGAGGTTTATAGCAATAAGGTCTATTATAGTGTTTCTAGCTTATAATTATAGATAATAGACTAGCACTATAATTATTAGTTAGGCTATTTAGTAGCAGCAATAGAGATATATAATCGACCTAATATAGGTTAGATACTATACCTAAAAGGTAAGTATTTTAGACTTTAAGGAGCCTTCTTATAGCCCTAAGCTAGTCTAGAATTTCTATACTAGCTAGGTTATATCTATAAGAAGTAGTGCAGTTAGTAGATAGATAAACCTACCCGATATAAGGGCGCGTGGAGGACACCAAATCGCAGCGAAACAGGTTTAGCGTTAGGGTTTTCGCTTAATCAAGAAGCACATTTTGGTGGTCCCTATCCACTATGAGGTGACGAGAGAGGCCCTATCCAATATGAGGTGACGAGAGAGGCCCTATCCAATATGAGGTGACGAGAGAGGCCCTATCCAATATGAGGTGACGAGAGAGGCCCTATCCAATATGAGGTGACGAGAGAGGCCCTTCTCGCAGCAAAATTAGCTTAATATCGCTTAGCGTTAGGGTTTCGCACTAAAATTAAGGAGGCGACTCGTCAAACTTCATGTACCCAACTCATCAGAAACAAAGCACTGCACAGCAATTTCGCTCATACAAAGTCGTCTTGTACGCGTCTGAATATTGCGCCGGTATTGTTGTTTTCAACAAATTACAGATCTACTGATACAGCAGGGTTAGGGTTAACTTGGGGTTAACTTAGGGCTCACGATGGAGCTAGTGTGGGACAGCCGTCTGTCAACACCGCAAGAGCGAGTTAACACAACAAGCAGCAGCGCACAACGCCGTAAAAGAGGCTTGCAAGTATCGCTTGACAATTGCGATAAGATTCTTTGCTTTTTGCAAGAGTTTGGTGTTTTAGTATGCAGGGAGCATTACACTGCTGTTGTTAATCTTAACACGCATCTCTTGCAGCATCACAGTGTGCCCGCTGCAACTCGAAAACAAGTTGTTGAACGCTTCAATCAATTCGCGCTAGTTGATGCAGCAGACGTTGAGCTTCCAGATGAGCCGGCGCGACCGATAGAAGAGCTTGGGAAACCGCTAGACGGGCTGCAGTGCAAGACATGCAGCTTCATCACTATCAACAAGGACACAATGCGCATGCACTGTAAGAAAGATCACCAGCAAGCTTGGCTAGGAGAAAGAGGCGCGCTCTATCACACTGTCAAAGTACAGAGCTTTTTCCGCACAGGGGGTTTACAGCGATACTTTGTTGTTGATTCAGCGGTAGCCGAAAATGCTCTAAACGACAACGTCGAGGTTGCAGTTCAGAGGCAGCTTGCTGAGTATAAACTGACACAACAAGAAGTCGAGGAAGAGCTGCAAACGCTAGAAGAGGCCGCGAAAACAGACAAGACAGGCTGGTTCAAGCGGACAGGCTGGTTGGCGTTCTTCAAGGATCGAAATCTTGTTCATCTGGCCCATCAAGCCCGGGCTCCCGATCGGAGCGAACACAAGCTCAAGCTAGCTGCTCAGCTGGCAGAGGGACTGATTGAGAGAAGCGTTAAGGGATTGGCTACGCTTCCGCAAGAACTCAGGCGCTGGCTGCGGAGCGCAAAGCAGAGCGAGATTGACGTGCGGCCATTAGGGCGACTGCAGAACCTATCCAATATGAGGTGACGAGAGAGGCCCTATCCAATATGAGGTGACGAGAGAGGCCCTTCTCGCAGCAAAATTAGCTTAATATCGCTTAGCGTTAGGGTTTCGCACTAAAATTAAGGAGGCGACTCGTCAAACTTCATGTACCCAACTCATCAGAAACAAAGCACTGCACAGCAATTTCGCTCATACAAAGTCGTCTTGTACGCGTCTGAATATTGCGCCGGTATTGTTGTTTTCAACAAATTACAGATCTACTGATACAGCAGGGTTAGGGTTAACTTGGGGTTAACTTAGGGCTCACGATGGAGCTAGTGTGGGACAGCCGTCTGTCAACACCGCAAGAGCGAGTTAACACAACAAGCAGCAGCGCACAACGCCGTAAAAGAGGCTTGCAAGTATCGCTTGACAATTGCGATAAGATTCTTTGCTTTTTGCAAGAGTTTGGTGTTTTAGTATGCAGGGAGCATTACACTGCTGTTGTTAATCTTAACACGCATCTCTTGCAGCATCACAGTGTGCCCGCTGCAACTCGAAAACAAGTTGTTGAACGCTTCAATCAATTCGCGCTAGTTGATGCAGCAGACGTTGAGCTTCCAGATGAGCCGGCGCGACCGATAGAAGAGCTTGGGAAACCGCTAGACGGGCTGCAGTGCAAGACATGCAGCTTTATCACTATCAACAAGGACACAATGCGCATGCACTGTAAGAAAGATCACCAGCAAGCTTGGCTAGGAGAAAGAGGCGCGCTCTATCACACTGTCAAAGTACAGAGCTTTTTCCGCACAGGGGGTTTACAGCGATACTTTGTTGTTGATTCAGCGGTAGCCGAAAATGCTCTAAACGACAACGTCGAGGTTGCAGTTCAGAGGCAGCTTGCTGAGTATAAACTGACACAACAAGGAGTCGAGGAAGAGCTGCAAACGCTAGAAGAGGCCGCGAAAACAGACAAGACAGGCTGGTTCAAGCGGACAGGCTGGTTGGCGTTCTTCAAGGATCGAAATCTTGTTCATCTGGCCCATCAAGCCCGGGCTCCCGATCGGAGCGAACACAAGCTCAAGCGAGCTGCTCAGCTGGCAGAGGGACTGATTGAGAGAAGCGTTAAGGGATTGGCTACGCTTCCGCAAGAACTCAGGCGCTGGCTGCGGAGCGCAAAGCAGAGCGAGATCGACGTGCGGCCGTTGGGGCGACTGCAGAACCCAGAGAGTCAGGCTGTGTACGCAAGCTATATAGTGAGGTTTGTCTGCTTCTATCTACGCGTGCTAGGAGATGAAGAGCAGCGGATTATGCGTTTCCGACAGCAGCGCGACACAGCTGCTCGATCCGAAAGCAGTGCGGCGTTGAGCAGCGACGAAGACAGCGAAGACGAAGCGGAAGGCAGTGAGGCTGACGACGACAGCCCGCGGCCCCGGCGCAGGACACGCAGTCAACAGGCACCAGACATGATGAAGGACACGCGCGAGCTCTTCACGTGGACAGCTGAGCAGAAGTTGTATGCGATCAGGCTGTGGGACGCGCTAGATGGCGACGACAGAGGCGCTCAGACGGAGGCGCTTCTTGCGTCTATCAGCTCGTTCATCTTCACGACGTATCATCCCGTGGCGTTGTCTACTGGTTTGATTCAGTTTCTCGCAGTGCTTGGGATTGATGTAGACACGGGCCGCTTGCGGACCGCAAAGAACTACTCGTACATGCTGGCGGGGATGGTGTACTGCGTGCGGGTGCTCGCTCTGGAGAAGCTGCTCCCAGGAGGGCAGCGCGACACGCAGACAGAAGAAGACCGCGACAGTTTTCTGGCAACGCGGCACAAGCAGCTAGCAGACGGCACGTTCAGCCCGATGAGCGAGATGATCAGCATGCTGGCGTACGGCAAACACATTGGACTCACGGCCGGCAACTCAGGCAACGCTTACTGGTCAGAGGACAAGCAGACGTTCTATCTGAACGGCCGACCGATCGTCATCCGCCGCTTCTGCAAGATGGCGCAGGACTTGTTGGCTGAAACAGAGCAGATGCTGTGGGAGCTTTGCTGGGTGGACGGCGAGGAAGAGCGGGTTACCGTTGATTTGAAGCAGGTAGTCGACGACGTCACGTTCACAAAACGACGCACGTCGTTTGTCGACGCTCCAGGCAACAAACTGCAAGGCGGGCTGGCTTGGATGCTTAGGAGAGCGATGACTACAGCGGGCGGGCTGCGATTAACGCGTGCGGACGGGCAGTGGAGCGTCAAGGCGGTGCGGCAGTACATGCGACAGATGGATCGCTTCTTGGAACTGCTGCTCTGCAGCGTGCACGTCACGTCAGGGCAGCCGGGGAGGGGATCGGAGATCACGACGATTCGGCACCGCAACGGCGTACTGCAGGACCGCAACATCTTCGTCGTGGACGGGCAGGTGATGACAGTGGTCCGCTATCACAAGTCGCAGTCGCAGTGGGACAAGCCGAAGATCGTGCCGCGCTTCTTGCCGCCGCAGCTGGGGCAGGTGATGGCGGTGTACTTGGTCTACGTACAGCCGTTCCGCGAGTATCTGACGCTGCAGGTGCTGGGCGGTAGCTACAGCGACTACGTGTGGCACGACGCGCAGGGCGCGTGGGACACCAGCCGGCTCACGAGGGTGCTGAAGCGCGAGACAGGGAAGAGGCTGGGCGTGGTGCTGCACACGCTCGACTACCGGCACACGGCAGTAGGTATCGGGCGAGTCAAGGTGGGAGAGTCGTTCAGCAGGGGCTATCAGGACGACGTTGGCGAGACAGAAGAGGCGGAAGTGGACGATGATGGCGAAGACGTTCTTGAGCTGCAGAACTCACGCACAACCGCAATGGGGGTAGGCAACTACAGCGTGCCGATGGATATCGTGAAGCATCTCAGCGTGCGGTCCGTTGATGCGTTCCGGCCGCTTAGCGCAGCATGGCACCGCTTCTTAGGGGTGGATGGGAGCGCAGCGAAGCCCGTAGAGCCGAGCAGGACGACAAAGCGACGGATGAGCAACAGCACGTCGTCGGCGCTTGTTGGGCTGCCGAAAGAGAAAGAAGTGCGGTTTGCAGACCCGCGAGCCGACGCGATACACAGGGGGCTGCAGCAGGTGCTAGGCAAGCAAGATGTTGGCTTTCGATCGGTGGAGCAGGAGCAGGCTTTGCACGCGGTGCTGGAGAAGCAGACGCCGCTCATCGTCGTGCTTCCGACGGGCGGAGGCAAGAGCTTGCTGTTCACGCTGCCGGCTTGCGTGGAGGAGCCGGGGGTAACGGTGGTCGTTGTGCCGTACCGGGCGCTGATTGAAGATCTAGTCAGGAGGATTCAGCAGTGCGGCGTCGAGTGCATGGAGTGGAAGCACGGCGAGAACAACCCGGCATCTGTGGTGGTGGTCAGTGCAGACGTAGCTGGCGACATAACAAGCACTGGCAACTTTCTTGGCTACGCGCGGATGCTGAAAGGAAAGGGGCTGCTGCATAGGGTGGTGATTGACGAGTGTCATCTGGTGTTCACGGCGAGGAATTGGCGAGAGAAGCTGCTGGCGATGAAGAACTTGCGGCTGCTGGGTAGTCCGATGGTGATGCTGACAGCAACGCTGCCGCCGCTGCAGGAGGGAGAGTTTGAGGCGAGCATGCTTGTGCGTCACGCAACGTACATAAGGGCAAGCACGGTGCGGCCGAACGCGCGGTACTTTGTGTCATGGTGTCAGCGCAACAAGCTTGAGGAGACAGCGCTGTTCATGTGCAAGCGGTGGGCAGAGAAGCTGCGGCGGAGTAGACAGAAGGGGGTGGTGTACTGCAAGAGCAAGGTGCAGTGCGAGCGACTCGCGACGGAGCTGGGCTGCGGACACTATCACGCAGGGGTGGTAGATCGCGCAGACCGGCTACAGGAGTGGGTGGAGGGGGGCGGAATGATGGTGGCGACGTCGGCGCTGGGGACGGGAGTGGACTTTGCTGGCATCGTGTACATCTTGCACGTAGGCACACCGTGGAGCATGAGCGACTTTGCTCAGGCAAGCGGACGCGGGGGACGAGGAGGAGAGCAATACGATGTGGTGGTGCTGGTGGGGCACGGGGAGGTGGAGCAGGTGATGGAGCGAGAGAGAGAGAAGATGGACGTGCTCGCGATGGGGCAGTTTCTGATCGGCAGCGGGTGTCGACGAGAGCTGATGAGCTCGTATCTGGACGAGCGGGGGCAGAGCTGCGGGCAGATTGGGGCAGCGGGGTGCGATCGATGCGGAGAGGGAGAGGAGGTATGGATAGAGGAGCAGGAAAAGTGGTCGCAGGAGTGGGGGGTGGTGGAGGAGGCGTTTGGGGAGCTGCGAGAGGGGTGCGCGATATGCTGGGTGGTAGGGCAGCAGTTCAAGACGGCGAGGGAAGAGCAGTGGAGAGATCACAAGGCGATGCAGTGCACGGCATGGAGTAGAGGAACAGGGATGCAGGCAGATCAGTTTCGGGTGAAGATGCGGGACCGCACGGTGAGGAACAACTGTCGACGGTGCTGGGTGAGTCAGAAGTACTGCGCGACGGGGGAAGGGATGGACAAGCGGTGTCAGTGGCCGAACGTGGTGGTGCCGCTGGCGTTTGCATCGCGGTTGACAAGGGGTGGGATCCGGGCGATGGGAGAGCTGGGGTTTGCAGAGACGGGAGACGAGGCGTACGCTGGGTGGCTGGGAAAGCCGCACAGGTCGGAGATTTGGGGACAGATGTTTAGCAACGCAATGGCGATGGCGATTAGGCTAGTGTTGGAGGGGTGGGGACGAGAGGGAGAGGAAGAGGAGGGTAGCAGAGTAGAGTAGCAAGCAGGGGAATGGATGAAGCAATGGGTGTATATGCGCAGCAAAGCCGTGATAAGGTATTGGCAAGAGAGTAACAGGGGGGTGGGTGGTGGGCCCGTCCGGGGCAGAAGAAGGGGGGGGTGGGTGGTGGGCCCGTCAGGTGTCACAAGCAGCGGAGCGGTTGGGGTGAGTGGGAGAAGAAGGGGGGGTGGGTGGTGGGCCGTTCAGGTGTCACAAGGAGTGGAGCAGCAAAGGGAAAGAGAGAAGAGCATAGCAAGGTGTAGCAAGGTGTAGCAAGGTATAGCAGGGTGTAGCAAGGTATAGCAGGGTGTAGTAAGGTATAGCAGAGTGTAGTAAGGTATAGCAGGGTGTAGCAGGGCGTGGTAAGGTATAGCAGGGTGTGGTAGAAGGCTAAGCTATAATAAAATATTACAAGTTAAGAGAAGAGGAGAGTAGGTAGTAGGTAGTAAGAAAAAAATAGGTAGTAGGTGTAAAGAAAAAAGTAGGTAGTAGAAAAAAAAGAATAGGTAGTAGGTAAAGAAAAAAAGATAGTTATTAAGTATAGAAAAAAATAGCTAGTAGGTATAATAAAAAAAGTAGGTAGTAAATATAAAAGAAAATTAGAAGAACTCAAGAGAGAGAAGAAGAGTACATGGAGTGGTAAACAAGTTAGTAGAGTATATAGACTAAGAAGTATAGTAAAGTAGTTTATTGGAATAAGTTAGAATAGATGAAGTTGATAGAAAAAAAGGGTGGTAGTAGAGGGCTAGAGAAGAGAAGAGGAAGGCGGTAGAGTAGGGTAGAGTAGGATAGGATAGGGTAAAGTAGGAAGCAAATAAAGTTGTGTAGAGAAGCAAGAGCAATAGAGGTGCAGGCAAGAAGGAGAACAGGAGCAGTAAGCAGCAGAAGAAGAGGAAAAGCAGGCACGTATAGGAGGAGAGAAGGAAGTATAGGAGAGAGAAGAAGTATATAGGAGAGAGAAGGAAGTAGATAGGAGAGAGAAGGAAGTATGATAGGAGAGAGGAAGAAGTATATAGGAGAGAGAAGGAAGATAAGAGAGTTAGAAGGAAGTATAGGAGAAAAGGAAGTATATAGGAGAGAGAAGGAAGTATATAGGAGAGAGAAGGAAGTATATAGGAGAGAAAAGGAAGTATATAGGAGAGAGAAGGAAGTATATAGGAGAGAAAAGGAAGTATATAGGAGAGAGAAGGAAGTATATAGGAGAGAGAAGGAAGTATATAGGAGAGAGAGAGAAGGAAGTATATAGGAGAGAGAAGAGAAGTATATAGGAGAGAAGTAGAAGGGTAGATAGTAGGCGCTTTAGGTGTTACAAGAAGTAGAGCAGCAAAGGGAAAGAGAGAAGAGCATAGCAGGTGTAGCAAGGTATAGCAGAGTATAGCAAGGTATAGCAAGATATAGTAGAGTGTAGTAGGTGTAGTAAGATATTGCAGAGCGTAGAAAAGTAGTATAGTATAGGGTTGTAGCAGGGTGGTATTAGTAGAGGTATAGTAGGTATAGTAAAGTATAGCAAGAGTTAGAGGTATAGAAGGGTGGTATAGCGGAGTTGTAGTAGGGTAGAGTAAGGTATAGTAAGGTATAGCAAAGCATAGTAAGAAGTAGAGTATAGTAGAGTGTAGCAGAGTATAGTAAAATATAGCAGGATATAGTAATGTATAGTAGAGTATAGTAAGGTATAGTAGAGTATAGTAAGGTATAGTAGAGTATAGTAAGGTATAGTAGAGTATAGTAAGGTATAGTAGAGTATAGTAAGGTATAGCATAGTAAAGTATAGTAAAGCATAGTAGAATATAGTAGAATATAGTAGAATATAGTAGAATATAGTAGAAGGCTAAGCTATAATAATATATTATAAGTGAGAAAAAAAGAAGAGTAGGTAGTAGTTATAAAAAAAAGTAGGTAGTAGGTATAAAGAAAAAAAAAGGTAATAAGTATTAAAAAAAGAAATAAGTAGTAAGTATAAAAAACAATACAAGAGAATAGAGAAGATAGAAGAAAGGTATATAAAATAGTAAATAGATTTGTAGAGTGTATAAATACAAAAGATATAGTAAAGTATTTTAATAGAATGAATAAGAATAAATAAAGTAGAGAAAAGAAAGGAGGAAAAGGAGAAAAAAGAAAGAAAAAAAAGAGAGAAAAGAGAGAAAAGAAAGAAGGGAAAAGAAAAGAGAGAAAAGAGAGAAAAGAGAGAAAGAGAAGAGAGAAAAAAAGAAAAAAAATAGAGTAGAGAAATAAAATAAAATTAGAAAAAAATAAAATAAAGTAAGGTAGAACAGAAAGTATAAACAGTAGAAATAGTAAGATTAAAATAGGATAGAGAGTTTTTAAAAAGAAGGGAAATAAAGGTAAAGTTATTAGAGTATAGGTTAGGAGTAAAAAAAAGATTAAGTAGTAGAAGAATTAAAGATTAAAAACAGAAGAAAAGAAAAAGCGCAGCAAAACTATAATAAGGTATTAACAGGAGGGTATTAAAAGGGGTGGGGGGTGGGCCCGTAAGAAGGAAAAGGAGGGTGCCCGAAGGGCAACCCGTCGATGGGTTTGGGTTAGGGTTAGGGTTAGGGTTAGGGTTAGGGTTAGGGTTAGGGTTAGGGTTAGGGTTAGGGTTAGGGTTAGGGTAGGGGTTAGGGTTAGGGTTAGGGTTAGGGTTAGG